>NC_090384.1:102873037-103545080 GCF_036365525.1 Heterodontus francisci
TTGTTGTAAAACCCCATCTGGTTCACTAATGTCCTTTCAGGAAGGAAATCTGTTGGCCTTACTTGTTCTGGCCGACATGCAATGTGGTTGACTCTTAACTGCCCTCTGAAATGGCACAGCAAGCCCCTCAGTTCAAGGGCAATTAGGGATGGGCAACAAATGTTGGCCTTGCCAGTGATACCCACATCCCATGAAAGAATATAATAATTTTTTAAAAAGCACCACTGGGAATGTTAGCCACCACCCGTACTACTGGAGGCCCGAGAGCAGGCCCAGTGCAGGAGCCTGGGCCCAAGGTAAGTTTGACAAGCCCCAGCGATGGGGATGGGCAATGAGGGCTGGGTGTGTGCTACCGGAGGGGTGGTCTTTGCTGTCTTGGGCCACAGATTGCCCACAGAGGAGCCCTCCCCCACCCCCCACAGCTTTGAGGCTGCCTTGTTTCACTCCTAGCCCATCTGTACGGTGGGAGGGCAAATTAAATTCCACCCAATTTCTCCTCTTCTTCCCTCTGGCCTTTTTGTCAATTTTCTTAAATCTGTGTTCTCTGGTTACTCTCCCTTTACACATAAAATTAGTAGAATAACTGGCAATCTGTCTCTAAATATCCACTCCCTCCACTACCGGCACAAATTGACGCTCGCGTGTACCATCTACAGGATGCACCTCCGCAACTCACCAAGGCTCCTTCGACAGCACCTCCCAAACCCGGGACCTCTACCATCCAGAGGGACAAGGGCAGCAGCTGTACGGGAATGCCATTGCCTAAAGTTCAGTTCCAACGCACACACAATCCTGACTTGAGCCATGCCTTCATTGTTGTTGGGTCAAAATTCGAGATGAGATATTAAACAGTACTGTGGGAGCACCTTCACCACACAGACTGCAGCAGTTTAAGAAGTCCCACCAGTCGGGATGGATCTAAGTGCCAGCATTATCAGTGATGCCCACATCCTGGGAATGAACATAAAAAATAAATTCTATCACTCTATCAAGTAGCTAGCAATCTATTAGAAAGTGAGGGGGCTTTTGTCTCTCATTAAATTATTCAAAGTCAAGAACAGAACGTTGTAATGTTAGATTTGATTCACAGTCATTTTGGTATATGATCTCAATAGGGAATGAAAGGAATGAATCTTCTTTAAAGAAAGCATGTGGAATGTTGATTTCCCTGAGAACTGCTTGACTCACTGACTGTTTCACACAGGTAGCATTTAACCTCCATCGACATGAGAGAAATGAATGACTGGAAGAGTAATGAAATGCTACAGCAAAGCTACTTTGACACACTTTATTGCCCTCAATATCTTCTCCACTGCTTCCCATTACTTCATGTGATGCACACTTTAGCCAGACAACAGCAACGCAGCTATCAGCGGTGCTAAGGAATGATTAATTTATTCTCTTATGGGTTTCTTTAAATGCTTTCCCAGCTCACCTTCACTCACTGTTCCATCGTTGATTTTATTGATTCCCTTTGTGAATGGTCTTTTAAATTGGGGCGGCACAGTGGTGCAGCGGTTAGCACCGCAGCCTCACAGCTCCAGCATCCCGGGTTCAATTCTGGATACTGCCTGTGCGGAGTTTGCACATTCTCCCTGTGACCGTGTGGGTTTCTACCGGGTGCTCCAGTTTCCTCCCACAGCCAAAAACTTGCAGGTTGATAGGTAAATTGGCTGTTATAAATTGCCCCTAGTATAGGTCGGTGGTAGGGAAGTTGGGGATGTGGTAGGAATATGGGATTCATGTAGGATTAGTATAAATGGGTGGTTGATGGTCGGCACAGACTCAGTGGGCTGAAGGGCCTGTTTCAGTGCTGTATCTCTAAATAAAATTAAAAAATAAGAATAAATTGTGTAACTGCGGTCAGGTTTACAATGGAGACAAGGCAATTTTTAAGAGGTTTCTGCTCATGAGGCCTGTCTTTCACTGGCAGCATCTGTGGCTTGTTAATATTTGGTGAGACTTTAATAATGACCAGAGGGTTCTCATTTAAACTGCTGCTGTAAATTCTTTCACTCTCATACCCTCTAACACCTCGCTGGGTACATGCTGAATATTGGTTCATGAATGCCTCTCTGAAACTTTGCTGTGTACAGGACTGTTATGCCTTGCTGGCTACAGGGTACAGGTCCATTGGTTCCTCTCTAGTCTGACCAATGCCCCATGCTCAACCAAGGCTACCAAACACAGAGGGCTGGATTTTACCAGCCCCTCGATGCCGTGGATCGTGGTGGAGAGGCCCGTAAAATGCAAGCGGGCGTGGCATTGGCATTAGCAGTGGCGGCGAGACTTCAGTGCGGCCCCCCACCCCCGCCACTTGGCGGCAGGGCCTTCATTAAAATATTCAAATGAAGGTACTAAGCATGCAAATGAACTCCGTACGGAATTCCAAGGCGAATCACTGGTGGGGAGGGGGGAGGAGTCAAATTATCAGGGCCGGGGGAGAGCAGGAAAAAAACTTTTTCATTGGGTGTGGGGATGGTGGGAAGGGATTTAGGGTCAAAAGGAATAAGGAATAAGGAATAGGATAACTAATTTTTTTGGGTGGAAAGGACAAAAAACTATTTATGCATTGGGGGGTGTGGGGGGGGGTGTGGAAGAGAGGATTGCATGTGTGGACAAATCTTTATTTAAATTTTCATAGAAACGGCACCTTTGAAAATTTAAATTTCTCCTGAAGGGCTGGAAGCCCTTTAAAAAGGGCACCGGCGCCTGCGTGGTGGCACCGGGCACCCTTGCCAGGGACGCGCGGTCACCCCCTCTACGTCATCAGGGGAGGCCACTCCGACTCCTCCAATTAAATAAGCCCCCGTGCATAATATCACGGGGGCTCTGCAGCGCGCTGATAAAATTCTGCCCAGAATGATTAAGCATTCATTTGCAATTGCTGGGAGCTGCTTGTCAGCATATTAGGTGCTGTGTTTACCTACATAACAGCAGTGATTGCAGTTCAAATGTAACTAATTGGCCATAGAATGATTTTGGACGTTCCAAGGATATGAAAAGAGCTATCTAAATTGAAGTTCTGGTTTCCTGCGCCAAAGCTGTAACAATTAGTCTCATCTTACAAAGTCAAAAAGATATCCAGGGGTCAACCATCCCTCCCTTCACCTGGTGCTAATGGGGCATAAAAATGGGGTCAGTTGCCTTAACAACAAAAACAATAACACCAACTTGCATTTTTATTGCGCCTTTAATGTAGCAAAAAAGTCCCAAAGTGCTTCCATGTCATCATTGGTTGCGCGATTAAAATTGTGCAAAAGGCCAGAATTGAAGGAGTGCAGATATCTCGGAGGGTTGTGGGGCTAGAGGAGATTACAGAGGCGAGGCCATGGAGAGATTTGGAAACACACCGGTGCCCAGCAAGGTAAAAGAACAACAAGGCCTTTGCCGGTGTTCTGTTTAGAGTTCTGATTAGAGGTGTATGCTGGTCAGCTGTCCATCTCGAAGGTGCAGAGGCTTCCTTGTGATTTTGAGGCGAAGGGAATTGAATACAAAAGTAGGGAGGTTACGCTTCAGTTATACAGGGCATTGGTGAGACCACATCTGGAGTACTGTGTACAGTACTGGTCTCCTGGGACTTTGCTGTTTGTAGTATATATAAATGATTTGGAGGAAAATGTAGCTGGTCTGAATAGTAAGTTTGCGGACGACACAAAGGTTGGTGGAGTTGCGGATAATGATGAGGATTGTCAGAGGATACAGCAGGATATGGATCTGTTGGAGACTTGGGCGGAGAAATGGCAGATGGAGTTTAATCCGGACAAATGTGAGGTAATGCATTTTGGAAGGTCTAATACAGGTGGGAAGTATACAGTAAATGGCAGAACCCTTAGGAGTATTGACAAGCAGAGAGATATGGGCGTACAGGTCCACAGGTCACTGAAAGTGGCAAAGCAGGTGGATAAGGTAGTCAAGAAGGCATACGGCATGCTTGCCTTCATCGGTCGGGGCATAGAGTATAAAAATTGGCAAGTCATGCTGCAGCTGTACAGAAACTTAGTTAGACCACACTTAGAATATTGCGTGCAATTCTGGTCGCCACACTACCAGAAGGACGTGGAGGCTTTGGAGAGGGTACAGAAGAGGTTTACCAGGATGTTGCCTGATCTGGAGGGCATTAGCTATAAGGAGAGGTTGGATAAACTCGGATTGTTTTCACTTGAACGATGTAGGTGGAGGGGCGACATGACAGAGGTTTACAAAGTTATAAGCGGCATGGATAGAGTGGATAGTCAGAAGCTTTTTCCCAGGGTGGAAGAGTCAGTTACTAGGGGACATAGGTTTAAGGTGAGAGGGGCAAAGTTTAGAGGGGATGTGTGAGGCAAGTTCTTTACACGGAGGGTGGTGAGTGCCTGGAACTTGCTGCCGGGGGAGGTGGTGGAAGCAGGTACCATAGAGACGTTTAAGAGGCACCTTGACAAATACATGAATAGGATAAGAATAGAGGGATACGGACCATGGAAGTGCAGAAGGTTTTAGTTTAGGCAGGTATCAAGATCGGTGCAGGCTTGGAGGGCCGAATGGCCTGTTCCTGTGCTGTACTGTTCTTCATTCTTTGTTCTTTGTTCTTATGTAAGGAAGGAGGTAAATGCATTGGAAGCAGAGAAGGTTTACTAGACTAACGCCTGGAAAGAGCGGGCTATCTTATGAGGAAAGGTTGGGCAGGCTAGGCTTGTATCTGCTGGAATTTAGAAGAGTAAGTGGCGACTTGATTGAAACATATAAGATCCTGAGGGGTCTTGACAGGGTGGATGTGAAAAAGGATGTTTTCCCTTGTGGGAGAATCGAGAACTAGGGCTCACTATTTAAGAATAAGGAGTCACCCATTTAAGATGATGAGAAATGTTTTCTCACAGAGGGTCGCGAGTCTTTGGAACTCTGTTCCTCAAAAGGCACTAAAGCAGACTCTTCGAATATTTTTAAGGCAGAGTTAGATAGATAACCAAGGGGTGAAAGGTTATCGGGGGTAGGCGGGAATGTGGAATAATCAGTTCAGTCATGAACTCACTGAATGGCGGAGAAGGCTCGAGGGGCCGAGTGGTCTACTTCTGCTCCTAATTCGTATGTTCGTATGTCAGCCCCACTTACATTCATCAGGCAAGATACAGGGCGTGAAACAAGTTATCTGGACACAGCTGGCCAGATTCAGCACAAAAAAACTGGGCCTGATCTGCAGTCAGGAAGGTAAGTCGCGATACCGGAGGGTGGGGACACCCTTGGGTGATGGTGGGCCGGATTACTTCTGGGAGGTCCTGATTTATGTTACTTCATCGGACCCTGATTCCCATATTCAAAAAGGGCCTATTGCCTGAAACCTGTGGGAGCTTTGGAGACAGCAGTAGGCTCCTTTCAAAATGGAGCTGCATTTGTTAATGTAGTTTAACAACCCTCTGAGATCTCTGCGCTCCTCCAATTCTGGCCTCTTGTGCAAACTTAATTTTCATTGTTCCACCATTGGCGTTGGTGCATTCACCTCCCTGGGTATGAAGCTTTGGAATTCCATCCCTAAACTTCTCAGCCTCTCCATCTGTCTCTCCTCCTTCAGGGAACATAGGAGCAGGAGTAGACCATTCAGCCCATCGAGCCTGCCCCGCCAATACAATCATGGCTGATCGTCCACTTCAATGCCCCTTTCCCACACTATCCTCATATCCCCTTATGCCATTGGTATTTAGAAATCTGTCAATCTCTGCTTTAAACATACTCAATGACTGAGCTTCCACAGCCCTCTGGGGTAGAGAATTCCGAAGATTCACAACCCTCTGAATAAAGACATGTCTTCTCATCTTTGTCCTAAGTGGCTTCCCCCTTATTTTGAAATTGTTTTCTAGACTCCCCAACCAGGGAAACATCTTACCTGCATCTACCCTGTCTATCCCTTTAAGTATTTTGTAGGTTTCAATGAGATCACCTCTCATTCTTCGAAACTCCAGAAAATACAGGCCCAGTTTTCGCAATCTCTCTTCATAGGACAGTCCCGCCATCCCGGGAACAAGACTGGTGAACATTTGTTGCACTCCCTCTATGGCAATAATATCCTTCCTAAGGTAAGGGCACCAAAACTGTACACAGTACGCCAGGTGCAGTCTAACCACGGTTCTATACAATTGATACAAGACTTCACTACTCCTTTACTCAAATCCTCTTGCGATAAAGGCTAACATACCATTAGCCTTCTTAATTGCTTGCTACCCCTGCATGTTAGCTTTCAGTGACTTATTGACGAGGACACCCAAGTCGCTTTGTACATCTACACTTTCTAATCTCATACCATTTAACAAATACTCTGCACATCTATTCCTCCTACCAAAGTGCATAACCTCACATTTTCCACATTATATTCCATCTGCCACGTTCTTACCCACTCACTAAGTCTGTCCAAATCCCTTTGAAGCCGCTTTGTGTCTTCCTCACAGCACACATTCTCACCTAGTTTTATGTCATCCGTGAACTTGGAAATACTACATTTGGTCCCCACATTCAAATCATTGATATATACCGTGAACGGTTGGGGCCCAAGCACTGATTCCTGCGGTACCCCACTAGTCATAGCCTGCCTATTCTCCCTCTGTTTTCTGCCTGTTAACCAATCCTTAATCCATGCTAATATAGTACCTCCTATCCCATGTGCTTTAATTTTGCTAACCAACCTCCTGTGGGGGACTTTATCAAATCCAAGTATACCATGTCCATCAACTTCCCTTTATCAAATATATTAGTAACATCCTCAAAAAACTCCAACTGTTTCGTCAAACATGATTTCCCATTCATAAATCCATGTTGACTATGCCCAAACAGATCATTATTATCCAAGTATCCATTTATCACATCCTTTAGAATAGATTCTAGCATTTTCCCAATGACTAATGTAAGGCTAACATGTCTGTAATTCCCTGTTTTCTCTCTTCCTCCTTTCTTAAATGGTCGGGTGACACTTGCTACCTTCCAATCTGCAGGAACCGCTCCAGAATCTATAGAATTTTGGAAGATGATCACCAATGCATCTACTATCTCCATAGCTACCTACCTCTTTCAACACTCTGGGATGTAGAATATCAGGTCCTGGGGATGTATCAACTTTCAGCCCCATTAATTTCTCCAAAACAATCTTCTTACTAATACTAATTTCCTTCAATTCCTCATTCCCCCTATCCCCTTGGATCTCCATTTCTGGGAGATTTCTTGTTTCTTCCTAGTAAAGACAGACACAAAGTAATCTTTTAGCTTCTCTGCCATTTCTCTATTCCCCATTATAAATTCTCCTGATTCTGCCTGTAATGGACCCACATTTGTCTTAGCCAAACGTTTCCTTTTTATGTACCTATAGAAGCTTTTACAATCCATTTTTATATTTTTTTCATCTTTCTCACAAGCCTCTGAATCCACTGAAGACACATGAACCCCGAGAGAGAAACGTCTGCTTCAGCGAACAAGGTTTAAGAAGAATACTGGACCCCAACAAAATGCAAGATCTATCTACAATCAAGGACTCTACAGTGAGCTCGAAGAACCGTAACAAAAACTCTTCAGATATTGCATCAACCTTTTCCACTTTATTTCTTCTGCTCTTTTCTGTTTCTATTTGCATGTGTGTATTGCATATGCATGCTTGCGTGGGCGCATCATGTATCCGTAGGCATCAACTAAATTAGCACTTAAGTTTAAGTTTAATAAATTTCAAATGTTTTTGTTTAAACCTAAGAAAACCTGTTTGTGCTGGTTTCTTTGTCTTATAATTGTAAAGCAGTGAACAAGGATTCACAAATGGGAATCGAAAAACAAGGTGTGGTTAAAATTAAACCCTGTTACGGTAAGACCAGGTGAAGGCTGAGAGGGACCCCTAGACACCCTTCTCACTGGGTCATAACAAGTTGCTGTAAACTATGTAATATTTCTTTAAAGACTATCCATTGCCTATGTACTGTCATACCTTTTAATGTATTTTCCCAATCCATCTCAGCCAATTTGTCCCTCATACCTTCTTAATTTCCTTTGTTCAAATTTAACACCCTGGCTTCAGATTGGACTACCTAACTTTCAAACATAATGTAAAATTCTATCATATTATGGTCACTCATCCCTCAAGATTCTTTTACAACAAGATTATTAATTAGCCCTTTCTCATTGCATAATACTAGATCTAAAATAGCCTGTTCTCTCGTCAGTTTCTCAACATAATGCTCTAGAAAACCATCCCTAACTTCAGAAACTCATCCTCCACAGCATTAGTGCTCATTAGGTTTACCCAGACTATATGCAGATTAAAGTCACCCATGATTACTGTATTACCCATGCTACATGCTTCTCTAATCTCCTAATTAATGCCATGCCTCACACTACCACTACTGTCTGGTGGTCTATAAACAACTCCTGCCAATGTTTGCTGCCCCCTTGCTGCTTCTTAGCTCCACCCAAACAGATTCCACAGTTTGTTCTTCCGATCTGAGATCCTCCCTTACTAATGTACTGATCCCATCCCTTATTATAAGCACAACACCACCTCCTTTTCCTTTTTGCCTGTCTTTCCTAAATGTTGAATATCCTTGAATATTCAGTTCCCAGTCTTGGTCACCCTATAGCCACGTTTCCGTTATGGCAATTAGATCATACCCATTTACCTCTATTTGGGCCTTTAAATCATCTACCTTGTTGTGACTGCTGCGTGCATTCAGATAGAGTGCCCTTAATCTCGTCTTCTTGACATTCTGCATTCTAAGCCTAGCTCGCCTTTGTTTGGCCTGCCTTCTAATGTCACTTGCTATTTTTCTACCTCCTGTTATCAGCTTTACTTCCTTCCAATTTGAGCTACCCCCTCAGTTTACCATCCCCCTGACAAGCCAGTTTAATCCCTCCCCAACAGCACTAGTAAATCTCTCTGCGAGGATGTTAGTTCCAGTCCTGCTAAGGTGTAGGCTGTCCATCCTGTACAGGTCCCACCTGCCCTAGAACCGGTCCCAATGCCTCAGAAATCTGATGCCCTCCCTCCTACACCAATTCTCCAGCCAATTCAATCGATCAATCCTCCCATTCCTATGCTCACTAGCATGTGGCACTGGGAGTAATCCTGAGATTACTGCTCTTGAGCTCCTACTTTTTAATTTCCTTCCTAACTCCCTAAAATCTGCTTTCAGGACCTCATCCCTCTTTCTACCTATGTCATTGGTACCAATGTGGACCACGATGTCTGGCTGTTCAACTTCTCCCAGAAGGATGTCCTGGAGCCGTTCCATGACATCCTTGACCCTGGCACCAGGGAGGCAACACACCATCCTGGAGTCACGTTTACTGTCTCAGAAACATCTGTCTGATCCTTTGACTATTGAATCCCCTATCACTATTGCTCTTTCACTCTTCTTCCTCCCCTTCTGTGCAGCTGAACCACCAGTGGTGCCACAGACTTTGCTCTGGCTGCACTCCCCCGAGGAACCATCGTTCTCACCTGTATGCAAAATGGAAAACCAATAGCAAGCAAGATAGACTCAGGGGACTCCTGCACTGCCTGCCTGGTTCTGTTAGACTGCTTGGTGGTCACCCATTCCCTCTCTGCCTGCATGCTGCTAACCTGCAGTGTGACCACCTCCCTAAACGTGCTATCCACATAGTCCTCCACCTTGCGGATGCACAATAGTGACTCCAGCCGTCGCTTGAGTTCTGAAACCCGGAGTTCAAGCTTCTGCAGCCGGTGACACTTCCTGCAGATGTGCTCGTCTAGGACACGTGGTGTGTCCATGACTTCCCACATACCGCAGGACGTACATTCCACTTGGCCAAGCTGACCTGCCATGACGTAACTTTAAAAAAATTTTATTACAATGAGAAATAAAATAACTTACCAGTTACTCACCAATCAACTGCTTCCCCCTTGCCAAAGAGAGAGGCAGCTACTGGAGGCTGAAAAAAAGTTGAAGAAAGAAAGAAAGAAAGAAAGAAAGAAAGAAAGAAAGAAAGAAAGAAAGAAAGAAAGAAAGGAGCCCCTCCCTCATGCAACAAATTCCCACTTTGCACTCTGTGCACTCAAATTCATTTTCTTCTCAATTTATAGTTTCTCTCCTTCCCCAACTCCCTCATTTACTAAACTCCCTTCTTAACAATCTGTGCTCTCCAGCAGCACTCAATACAGACAAGCAGCGCTGAGAGTCCCCTCAATTTATACTCTGATAAACAATGCTGTGTCAGCTCTGCTAGAGCTCAGAAATCAGTTTACGCTAGCTACTTAATTAACTAGCTACAGCTACTCTCAGTGTGTTAGTATACCTCTGTTTAAAACTACGAGAATCCTAACTTATCTCTTAACTGAAACAGGAATTTCAATTAATTGCTAGATGTAAATAAAACAAAACAAAAACTAGTATTGAGAGATTAACCGTTAAAATTCACTCACTTACCAAACTCCCTTCTTCACACTCAGTGCATGCTCCTTAATCCTTAATACTTAACATCTTTGAATAAGCCTTTGGTCACCTTTTCTAGTATCTCCTTATGTGGCTCAATGTCCACCCTTGTTTGATAATTGCTGCTGTGAAACACCTTGGGACATTTTACTAGATTAAAGCTGCTATATAAATGCAAGTTGTTGTTATTGATCATGTCTGTTTTTGCGTCCTCTGGCCTGGGTTAACTTCTTGGTAATTGTGATTTGATCGCAGACCAGGGATAAAACTGACAGCCTTCATTGGTGACTATGGTTCACCAGAATCTCATTTCATGAATTTACATTGGTGACCGATGATCCAGGCATACTTTCCAATTCCCAGAAGCTTTATGATGTCACAAAAACTTTATTTGTGCAGCTTGGTGCAGTATATTTAGTTCATGATGGTGAGATTGGATAGCTAGTCAGTGAGTAGGTACTACTTTTTGGGACTGGTCAGATGGATTGCAGAAAGCTTTCTGGTCCTGAGTTCTCTCATGCCCTGAGTTAATGAATGTGAATTGAGAAATGTGCGTGGTCAGAAATAATTAAAAGGATTGCTTGGACCAAAGTGCCCTAACAGATCCATCCTTTCCTTCTATCCTGTCAATCCTTCTGTCCCTCCTTCTGTCAATTCTTTCCTTCCCTCCCACCCATTCCATTCTCTCCCCCATCCTCCCTCCTCTTTCTTTCTTCCCTTCCTCTAGCCTTTTCTATTCCCTCCCACCTACCTTCCTTCCTTGCCTTTCCTTCCCTCCCGCTCTCCCTCCTCTTTCTTCCCTCCATCCTTCCTTCCATCCTT
This sequence comes from Heterodontus francisci, assembly GCF_036365525.1. NCBI lineage: Eukaryota > Metazoa > Chordata > Chondrichthyes > Heterodontiformes > Heterodontidae > Heterodontus > Heterodontus francisci. The sequence continues at coordinate 102,884,254 of NC_090384.1, forward strand.
CCTCTCCTTCCTTTGTCCCTGTCCTTTCCCTCCTTTCCATCCTCCCTCCCTTCCAACCCTTCCTCCTTCCATCCCTTGTTGCTTTCCTTTCATTCCCTTCCCTCCCCTTTCCTTCTATCCTTCTACATGTTTCAGTATTCGTTCTGTCTTGTTTCTCTTCTTTTCTGTCATTCCCTTGCCTTTTTTTAATCTCTCTCTTTGTATCTTTCTTTTCTTTCACAATGTTTGTCATTATCCCAATGAGTTTCCGGCTGGAGTTTCCATGTCCATAAACAAGCAAACTCATGAGTATTGCATACCCCAAGGTGAGTTTAATTAAACATCTGTGACTGTTGACAGAAGACACAAATATGTAACTAGTAAGATCCGCAGGTACAGGAGGCCTTTGCGTTGCCATGGCTGTTTCTGGTGATGCACTGATATCAAAGTGTGGAAAATTACATTTAATGCAATTTGATTTTGTTGTTTTTTCACTGTCTGATCAGTTTCACCTCTCCTCTCCCTCCTGTTGAGGTCCATGCAAAGTTACAGTCCAGAAGGAGGCTATTCAGCTCATCCTGTCTGTACTGGCTCTTTGGAAGAGCTAGCCAATTAATCCCACTGCCCTGCTCTTTCCCCATAGCCCTGCAAATGTTTCCTTCTGTACAAACTGTCTTCTATATCAATATATAACCATAGATATTTAAGATGTTCAGTTAGTAATCTTGTAACATCCTTTGTATCTATTGTGTTTTTATAGCTGAATTTCCAATTTCCTTGTATTTGTGTGAACCTTTTCTTGCAGCTTGATACTGTCTCTTAGCTCAATTGTAATCATCATTGTTTAACTGCTCAAGTGGAGCTTTTGCTCTTTTTAGGAGCATTGAAGCAGTAGACCATTCAGCCCCCAAACCTGTTAATTAGACCATGACAGATCTGTATCTTCGCTCGAGTCACTTTAAACAGGCTCCAGAAGCTGGCCGAGCGTGTCTACCCTGAGGCACAGTGTGGCTTTCGAGCAGAGAAATCGACCATTGACATGCTGTTCTCCCTTCGTCAGCTACTGGAGAAATGCCGCGAAAAACAGATGCCCCTCTACGTTGCTTTCATTGATCTCACCAAAGCCTTTGACCTCGTCAGCAGGCGTGGTCTCTTCAGACTACTAGCAAAGATCAGATGTCCACCTAAGCTACTAAGTATCATCACCTCATTCCATGACAATATGAAAGGCACAATTTAGCGGCGCCTCATCAGACCCCTTTCCTATCCTGAGTGGCATGAAACAGGGCTGTGTTCTCGCACCCACACTATTTGGGATTTTCTTCTCCCTGCTGCTCTCACATGCGTTCAAGTCTTCAGAAGAAGGAATTTTCCTCCACGCAAGATCAGATGGCAGGTTGTTCAACCTTGCCCGTCTAAGAGCGAAGACCAAAGTACGGAAAGTCCTCATCAGGGAACTCCTCTTTGCTGACGAAGCTGCATTAACATCTCACACTGAAGAGTGTCGGCAGAGTCTCATCGACAGGTTTGCGGCTGCCTGCAACGAATTTGGCCTAACCATCAGCCTCAGGAAAACGAACATCATGGGACAGGATGTCAGAAATGCTCTATCCATCAATATCGGCGACCATACTCTGGAAGTGGTTCAAGAGTTCACCTACCTAGGCTCAACTATCACCAGTAACCTGTCTCTCAATGCAGAAATCAACAAGTGCATGGGAAAGGCTTCTACTGCTATGTCCAGACTGGCCAAGAGAGTGTGGGAAAATGGCGCACTGACATGGAACACAAAAGTCCGAGTGTATCAAGCCTGTGTCCTCAGTACCTTGCTCTATGGCAGCGAGGCCTGGACAATGTATGTCAGCCAAGAGCGATGTCTCAATTCATTCCATCCTCACTGCCTCCGGAGAATCCTTGGCATCAGGTGGCAGGACCGTATCTCCAACACAGAAGTCCTTGAGGCGGCCAACATCCCCAGCTTATACACACTACTGAGTCACCGGCGTTTGAGATGGCTTGGCCATGTGAGCCGCATGGAAGATGGCAGGATCCCCAAGGACACATTGCACAGCGAGCTCGCCACTGGTATCAGACCCACCGGCCGTCCATGTCTCCGCTTTAAAGACGTCTGCAAACGCGACATGAAGTCCTGTGACATTGATCACAAGTCGTGGGAGTCAGTTGCCAGTGATCGCCAGAGCTGGCGGGCAGCCATAAAGGCGGGGCTAAAGTGTGGCGAGTCGAAGAGACTTAGGAGTTGGCAGGAGAAAAGACAGAAGCGCAAGGGGAGAGTCAACTGTGTAACAGCCTCGACAACCAATTTTTTCTGCAGCACCTGTGAAAGAGTCTGTCACTCTAGAATTGGCCTTTATAGCCACTCCAGGCCCTGCTCCACAAACCACTGACCACCTCCAGGTGCTTACCCATTGTCTCTCGAGACAAGGAGGCCAAAGAAAGAAAGAAAGAAAGATGTGTATCTTAATTCCATCTACGTGCCCTGGTTCTGTAATATGTAGAAGTTTCTATTATTTATAAAACTTATACTTCTTTTGACCCACAAATTTGCAAGAGAACAAATTGACTCACTCAAAAGGTTGTTATGCTTCATGTTTATTTTGTACCCACGATTACAGATTTGAAATGGTTACAGGAAAATTAAAATGGTTACAGAAAATGATTTCAGATTTAACAAGTTAAGAAAAGAGAAAATAAAAATATTTTAAAAATACAGCTGCTTTATTACTTTACTCTCAACAAATGAACTTTGCACTGATATCTAGCATCACAATGCTCAAATATGTCACTTTACTTCCAACAAATAAACAGTTCACCAAAATCTAGCTCAAATCTGCTCTTAACTGTGGTCAGATGATCACCAGGACTGGCCAGCTCCTGGAGCTGTACGTTCTTGTCCCAAGGATCTTTTTCTGACAATTAGAGGAATCTTCTTCCTTCGACTGCAGTACAGATTTCTAATGTGTTCAATCCTTTATCCTCTTTTTCAGGGGATGGGGTTAGTTCATTATATTGAAAAGCCATACTGTCATAGGAAGCTTCTTTTTACAAGCACAATACCCAATTATATTCTGTGGCCTTTAAACCATGATTTGCAGCCTCCCAGAAAGGTTGCCAATCTTTCTTTTGCCTTCTCCAGTAATTTTCCATCATGTGAAGTCACTTACATTCAATTTTCCAGGAAGAGATGTTTATATTTTGCTGGAACACCTTACCTCAATTCAGGGCCTACTCTTCTTAACTAAAACACTAGCCTCTCTCGCTGGGCTGTATTATCTCTGTTGTTTTCCTTGACGGCATTTGTTTTTGTCTCCTGGCTTGGTGAGGCTTATTTTAGAAAATAAAACTGCACAAAAGGTGCTTTCTCGGTCCAGGTCATTTCATCACGAAGTGCGATGGGCAGTATTGTCCATCATTGTCCCGTTGCCAACGACTATCTTTACCCAACAAAAGTCTATCAATCCCAGTTTTAAATTTTTGATTGACCCAGCACCTCAGAAGCCTTTTGGGAGTTGCAGATTTCCACTACCTTTTGTGTGAAGAAGTGCTTCCTGACATCACCCTGAATGGGCTGGCTCTGATTTTAAGGTTATGCTCCCTTGATTAGGATTCACCCACCAGAGGAAATAGTTTCTCCTTATCTGACCGATCAAATCCCTTAATCATCTAATACACCTCAATTAGATCACCCCTTAGTTTTCTATTCGTAAGGGAATATAAGCTTAGTCGATGCAACCTGTCCTCATTAATTTAACTCTTTTAGCCCTTGCTTAGGGGTCTGCATTGATTTTACATTGTGAAGTGCAGACGGTGTATATTGTGGAGTGTGGGTTGCTTATTCTCACCTGAGATAGCATTCCTTTGTGAGGGAACACAGAGAAATCTGATGCAATTATTCTCACCAGTGCAAGATTACACTGAAAACCCCCACCAGAATATCGTGTTTAATTTCCACCTCAGCAGTGCAGTTTCAAGTGGTGATTTGTTTGCCTGTCCTGTGAATTTTTTGATAAGAAATTACAAACCAGACTGACGTAAATACTAAATAAATTTAAATGACATTGGTGACTGCACTTTAATTATCACCCACTCTCTTGTAACCTTTATTATCTGCTGTTGATTGCAGCAAATTAACATTTAATTGTGCTGGGAGTGTTGACTTGCCAATTCCTTGCAGGTGCAGTTCGGTGGTTTTGTGTGTTAAACGCAGGGCGACTTTTCAAATGATGCTTCACGAAATCTCAGCAGCTTTTTCAACTTCTTACTTTTCTTCATATGATATTGAAATGTGGGACATTCGTTTAGTTTAGTTTAGTTTAGAGATACAGCACTGAAACAGGCCCTTCGGCCCACCGAGTCTGTGCCGACCATCAACCACCCATTTATACTAATCCTACGCTAATCTCATATTCCTACCACATCCCCACCTGTCCCTATATTTTCCCTTCTTTTGGGCCTCCTTATCTCGAGAGACAATGGATACGCGCCTGGAGGTGGTCAGTGGTTTGTGAAGCAGCGCCTGGAGTGGCTATAAAGGCCAATTCTGGAGTGACAGGCTCTTCCACAGGTGCTGCAGAGAAATTTGTTTGTTGGGGCTGTTGCACAGTTGGCTCTCCCCTTGCGCCTCTGTCTTTTTTCCTGCCAACTACTAAGTCTCTTCGACTCGCCACAATTTAGCCCTGTCTTTATGGCTGCCCGCCAGCTCTGGCGAATGCTGGCAACTGACTCCCACGACTTGTGATCAATGTCACACGATTTCATGTCGCGTTTGCAGACGTCTTTATAACGGAGACATGGACGGCCGGTGGGTCTGATACCAGTGGCGAGCTCGCTGTACAGTGTCTTTGCCCTACCACCTACCTATACTAGGGGCAATTTATAATGGCCAATTAACCTATCAACCTGCAAGTCTTTGGCATGTGGGAGGAAACCGGAGCACCCGGAGGAAACCCATGCAGACACAGGGAGAACTCCACACAGGCAGTACCCAGAATTGAACCCGGGTCGCTGGAGCTGTGAGGATGCGGTGCTAACCACTGCGCCACTGTGCCGCCCATTCATTGAGCTTGGGCAAAGAATTAAGTTTTAAAAAGGAGAGGGGGATAATGAGATAGAGATATAAGTTTAGGGAGGGAATTTCAGAGCTTAGGGCCAAGGCAGCTCAAGGCACGGCTGCCAATGTTGGTGTGATTAAAATCGGGGATGGGCAAAAAGGCAGAATTGGAGGAGAACTTAGAGGGTTATAGGGTGCAGGAAGTTACAGAGATAAAGAGGGGTGAGGCCATGGAGTGAATTGAAAACAAGGATGAGAATTTTAAATTTGAGGTGTTGCTGGACTGAGTCAAGGTATGTTAGCGAGCACAAGGGTAATGTTGAGTGGGTTTAGTTTCGATTCTGGGTAGGTAGCATCTTTGCATTAATTTCTTGTTATTTCACTCCTTTATCCTGTCAGCAGAATCTTAGAGCACCTTATTCATGAGTCTATATCAGTGTTTGTTTAACTGCATCTTAGGAGTGCCTCACGTTGTACATACTCTGCACCTCTTGGCTGTGTTCTGACTCTAGATTAGATCCCAACCCGAGTCCCACACCTGAGATTCTTGAGCTACTTACTAGGGAAGATTTGCTGAAGTAGTTTCCTATTGTCTTCTTCACAGCTTTTGGCTTTTGGAATATCTTCTCCTTGGTGGGTTGCAACAAAGGCTAAAGAGACCCGCCTGCCCTATATGCTGTATCCATCACTGGACGTCAGCCCAGTAATCAGAGCTAACAGTCTCCACTTTCTGGGATTGCCTGGATTTCGGCTTTAAGCCCTCACCTGACTCAGAGAAGCGAAAGCCACAACATGACTCTCGTACCTTGCAGCACTTTTAAAATTACCTCTTCTGTCCACCTCTTTTATTAATTGTTTCAGCTGTGGCTCAGTAGTTAGTACTCTCACCTATGAGTTAGTCGGTTCTGGATTTAAATCCCACTCCAGGACTTCAGCACAAAATTTAGGGCTGACGCTCTAGTGCACTGAGGAGATGCTGTCTTTTGAATAAGATGTTAAACCGAGGTCCTATCTGCCCTCTCAAGTGCGTGTCAAAGATCCCAAGCCTTTATTTTGAAGAGGAGTTCTCCCCAGTGTCCTGGCCATTATTTATCCCCCAATCCACATCACAAATACAGATTGTCTGGTCATTATCACATTGCTGTTTGTGGGAGCTTGTTGTGCGCAAATTGCCTGCTGCATTTCCTACATTACAACAGTGTCTACACTTCAAAAGAACTTCATTGGCTGTAAAGTGATTTGAGACTTCTGGTGGTAGTGAAAGGCACCATATAAATGCAAGTCTTTCTTTTTGGTTCGACCCTGACCCCGGTCTATTTTTTGGACTTTGGGGTATTTATTGGGTGGACACTGGTGCGATTCTTGCCTCAGGTTGAGGGTAGTAATCTCCGAGGTGCCAGCTTGAACATTTTAAAAAGTTGGACAGAAGTGGCTGTTGTGTTGTTGGGTTTGTATTAGTAACGTTGTAGGGCATTCTAGAGAAAGTCTTAAACTCTGGTAAAGGTTAATTAAAACTCTATTATTTACAGTTATTATATACACTCTCCGCAAGCCACCTAAGCTAGCATCCTTCGTGCTGCTATACCTTCTTCTTCTGAAGCCTAACTCATGTGACTGTTACATCATCACTTGTACAGTGGGAGGGATCTCTCTCACTGTCTTTTTTTAATAACTTTAATCCCCTTCCCCTTGAGGCATTTAGCTGTGCTGACTGCCAAAGACACATAGGCATCTCTTATGCACAATTCTGTTCAGGCAAAAATAATGGGGAATGCATTGGATAATATATTCTGGCTGGAAATTGAGTTCAGTAGTGCCGCTGGTGCGGGAATGCCATGCGTGCACTGGAAGCATTCCCAGTGAGCAAATTGTGACGTCAAGTAGCCATTTGACACATGTTCTGGAAACTTGGAATGTCAAGGTCCAGTAAACAGCTGTACTAACCGCTCTTAGCTGATCAAGGGAAACACCCCACCCCCTGCAACAAGCACTATTTAAAGGGCCAGTCATCCAACTTTCAGGTGCATTTGACTTACTTCTGCTATGGCAAAATTTGTGGAAGAACTGTGTTATGCTCTTGGAGGAGGTGTGGTGACTTGTGAGATTTGGCAGGAAGTGTTGCATACATACAGGGAGTGCAGAAGCTAAATTACAGCAGGACACTTTCATGTGAGAGTGGCTACACTGCAAGCAAATCTCAGTACGCCGTCCATTGCTGCATCTGAGAGGTCTTGGAGGCCCTATATGCAAGGAGAGGCATTCGCCATTGTCTCTGTAACCAGACAGAAGCAGGACGAGTGGGCATGTGGATTTGCCAGGATAGTGGAATTTCAGATGGTGCAGGGAGTTACTGAATCACACCTGCCTCTGCATGTCCAGCAAGTCAATGGGGAGAAGTACAGGAACTGCAAAGGGCTCCATTCCATCACTGTGCAGTGTGTGAGCATACATAAACGATCATGTCAGTCAATGCCTGCTATCCTGCCAGCAGCTACTACACATTCATCCTGTGGCAGTCAGCCGTTCCTGTCATCTTTGGACCACCAGTGTCTGGCTGCTTGGAGACAAGGGATACCCCTTCTACAGTGTCTGATGAACCCCATCCACCACCCAACCACATGAGGACAATGGGTGTACAATGGGAGCCATGCAGCCACATGCAGAAACATTGTGGGGCATCCATTGGCATTTTCAAGCAGTGGTTCTGTTGCATGGACTGCTCAGGGGTGGGGAGGAGCCCTACAATACTCGCTGGAGCATGTCTTCATGTTCATAATGGTCTCCTGTGTCCTCCACAACCTTGCTATTGTGAGGGTGCAACCATTGATCCCAGGCATACAGTAGACACCTCAAGAGGAGGGGAAGGAGGAAGAAGAAGAGGAGGAGGCAGGGAAGAGGCACCCAGGACACTTTCACTCCAGACAGGCTGTCTGTGAACTCCTACTTAGACTGTGGTTTTCTTAGCAGGTCATTCCTTCACCACCATGGCTCCATATTTCCCCACCTTACCATCCAACTGCAATATCTCAACACAATGTCCTCTTAACCAAAATCCCTCAATCAAAGAAACCAACAGAAACTTTTCCATAACATCTTTATCCAACAACAGATAGAATAATACATATAAATCTGAACTATTCATCTTTGTGCATTCCCTTACAGGTGTCTTTGCCTGTGCTACCGCTCCTACACAGTGCTACCCCAGTGGCTCCAGCATGGCTGCTGACTCCGACTGGGAGAGACTGCGTAAGAACATAAGAAATAGGAGCAGGAGTAGGCCATTTAGCCCCTCAAGCCTGCCCCGCCATTCAATAAGATCATGGCTGATCTGTCCCAGGCATCAACTCCTCTTTCAGGCCTGTTCCGCCTAACCCTCGACTCCCCGAGATTTCAAACATCTATCTACCTCCTCCTTAAATACATTTAGTGACCTAGCCTCCGCAACTCTCTGAGGTAGAGAATTCCAGAGATTCACCACCCTCAGAGAGAAGAAATTCCCTCGGTATCTCATTTTAAATGTGTGACCCCTTATTCTGTAACTATGTCCCCTAGTTCGAGATTCCCCCAAGAGTGGAAACATTCTCAACATCTACCCTGTCAAGTCCCTTTAGTATCTTATATGTTTCAATAAAATCATCTCTCATTCTTCTAAACTACAATGAATAAAGGCCTAACCTGTTTAGCCCCTTCATCCCAGGAATCAGCCTAGTGAACCTTTTCTGAACTGCCTCCAATGCTAGTATATCCTTCTTCAAATACAGGGACCAAAACTGTACGCAATACTCCAGGTGTGGCCTCACCAACACCCTGTACAGTTGTAACAAGACTTCCCTATTTTTAAACTCTAATCCCCTAGCAATAAAGGCCAAAATTCCATTTGCCTTCCTAATTACTTGCTGCACCTGCATGTTAACCTTTTGTGTTTCATGCACAAGGACACCCAGATCCCTCTGTACTGCAGTATTTTGTAGTCTTTCTCCATCTAAATAATAATCTGCCTTTTTATTCTTCCTACCAAAGTGGATGACCTCACACTTTCCCACATTGAACTCCATCTGCCAAGTTTTTGTCCATTCACTTAACCTATCTATATCCCCTTGCAGATTCTTTGTGTCCTCATTACAACATGCCTTCCCACCTACATTTGTATTGTCAGCAAATTTGGATACACTACACTCTGTCCCTTCCTCCGAATCATTAATGCAGAAAATAAATAGTTGAGGCCCTAGGACCGATCCTTGTGGCACCCCACTAGTTACGGCTTTCCAACCTGAAAAAGACCCATTAATCCCAACTCTTTGCCTTCTGTGTTTTGCATTTTCGTAAGCCCTTTCTTTTTGTTTTATGCTATCCCTTATCTTTTTAGTTGTCCATGGCTATTTTTTCTGTGAAGTGGAGCTTTTTCCTCTCAGGGGTATATACTCGCTCTGTATTTCGTTAAATATTTCTTTAAATATTCTCCACTGTTCTTCAGTCCTTTGACCCATTAACAGATCTTCCCAGTTTACCGTGGACAGTCTCTGTCTCATCCCGGTAAAGTCAGCCTTACCCAAGTCTAAAATTCTAGTAGCTGATTCGTGCTTTTCACTTTCAAATGCTACCTTGAATTCGATCATGTTGTGATCACTATTTGATAAATGTTCACGCACAGTTAGGCTACTAATCCTGAGATTATTACCTTTTTGGTTCCGCATATTAATTTAGCCCCTAGCTGCTCATATTCCCTCAGCAGAACCTCTAACAATGTTCTACCTATATTGTTGGTACCTACATGGACCATGACAACTGGATTTTTCCCCTCCCACTCCAAGTTCCTCTGCAGCCCAGATGAGATATTCCAAACCCTGGCACCAGGTAGGCAACAGAGCCTTCGGGGCTCTCGATCCTGGCCACAGAGAACAGTGTCTATGCCCCTAACTATACTATCCCCGATTATCACTACATTTCTCTTTTCTCCACCCACTTGAATGTCTCCCTGTATCACAGTGCTGTGGTCAGTTTGCTCATCCTCCCTACAGTCCCTACTCTCGTCCACACAGGGAGCAGGAATCCCAAGCTTGTTGGACAAGGACAATGGCTGAGGCTCCTGCAGCACTACCTCCTGGATCCCTCTACCTGCCTCACTCATAGTCACACCCTCCTGTCCCTGACCACTGGCCAAATTCAAGGTAGTTAATCTAAGGGGTGTGACTACCTCCTGAAACACAGCATCCAGATAACTCTCCCCATCCCTGATGTGTTGCAGTGCCTGAAGCTCAGACTCCAGCTCATCAAATCTGAGCCGGAGTTCCTCGAGCAACCAACACTTGCTGCAGATGTGTTCACTAGGAACCGCAATGGGGTCCACCAGCTCCCACATCATGCAGGTACAACACATCGCCTGGTCCTGCATCTCTATTTTATATAATTAAATTTTAATTTGTTCTTTAAATTTCCGGCTGGTCTTTAGTTTTTTTTAAACCGCTTTAGTCTTTAGTTATATACTTATAAATGAATCAAATCTTACTCTATGTTGATTCAATTAAATTAAATAAAAAGTTTACCTGAATACTGACCCCAGCTGCTTTCTGTTTCCTTGCTCTCACTGTTCGATGTGACATCACTCTGATGTTACTTTTCAATTTTTTTTCCCCTGCTCCTCGGGCTCCGCTCCTCCCTGCCTCTCTACTGATCCTATATCATGATCTATTACACCTATATCATTACTCACAACTGCACTGATCTCTTCCTTTAATAACAAAGCTACCCCACCTCCTTTTCCTTTCTGCCTATTCTTCCGGAACATTGAATATCCTTGAAAGTTTAGATTCCAATCCTGGTCATCCTGCAACCACGTCTCAGTGATAGCTATCAAATCATATTCATTTATTTCTATCTGTGCCGTCAGCTCATCTATCTTGTTTCAAATGCTACGTGCATTCAGATAAAGAGCCTTAAGCTTTGACTTTTTACCATTTTTACCTACTCTGGTTCTAATTTCTGCTGTACTCTTGTGCTTTTATTCTCTGTCCCTTCCTGTCACACTCTGATTAATGTATGTTCCTTCACTACCCTGCACCTCTGCTCTCTCGTTACTTTTCGACTTTTTCAACTTCCCTTCAATTGAACCCCCCCCCACCCCCACACTATTTAGTTTAAAGCCTTATCTACAATCCTAGTTATACGATTCACCAGGACACTGGTCCCAGCATGGTTCAAGTAGAGCCCATCCCAACGGAACAGCTCTCTCTTTCCCCAGTACTGGTGCCAGTGTCCCATGAATCGGAACCCATTTCTCCCACACCAGTCGTTGAGCCATGCATTTACCTCTCTAATCTTATTTACCCTACGCCAATTTGAACATCGCTCAGGTAGTAATCTGGAGATTATTACCTTTGTGGTTCTGCTTTTTCATTTAGCCCCAAGCTGCTCATAGTCCCTCAGCAGAACCTACAGATGGCCTTGCAGGAGACACTCGAGCAGCTCGGGGCCTTGAGGGCCTGGCTTCAGACTGCACCATCTCGGCATGAGTAGCAGCAATCTGGCTTGGTTGGCTAACAGGCAACAGCAAGGGCACTGGTGGAGTAGCAATGGTGGGAAAACAAATGCTGTCATCTTGAGAAAGGGCAGAAGGTTTGTGCTCCACCGAGCCACTGAGGCAGCATCTCAACAATCCTCATAATCTGTTGGTGAATTGCTGAACTGCTGTGAGAGCCTGCAAGCCCTTTGTGCACTGAGATCCGCAGCCATGGTGGCAGCAGTCTGAGCCAGCTGGACTGTCATGGCAGCAAGCTTCGATCTCAGGACCTCCATCTGAGCTTCCACTGCAGCACTGAGATGCTGGTTAACTTCTGCCTTTGCTGCAGTGGAAGCTGAAACAGCAGCCACCAGAGGCTGCACCACAACTGGGTCTGCAAGTGCCATCATGGAGTTGGTCACCATTTCCATGCTGGGAAGGATGGGTCCCAAGCTCTGTCCATTGTCAGACTCCTCCATACTCCTTAATAGTGACAACATGCCTGACATGCACCAAACATCTCGATGTGCATGTTCTCCTATAGACCACCCCATCAAAGACCTCATCTAAGCAGAAGTCGGTGAGCTGGCACTTGAGCTATCCTTTCTCCTTGGCCTGGTTGCAGCTCACTCACACTCACACTCGATGTCTCACCTTGTGCAGATCCTGACTCTACGATACCCTCTAAAGTACGCGCAGTGCCAGTATCTGAACTGGTGGCTGCAAGTGTTAGATCAAGTGATGGTGCTTCTTCACCAGTGCTGAGCTGTCATTCTTGCCCTTCCTCATTGGGCTGCTGTCACTGGCACCCTTCCTCTTGGGTGTCTGAAAGCAGGAACTCAGGGAAGGTTGGGGTGAGCGAAGGGTGGGGGGGGGGGGAATGAGTGGAAAGCAAGAGGTTCTTAGTCACACCATCAGAATCTTGCAGTTGGTGCCAGAGAGCTGGGTGAGAGTGAGGTGGGATTTGAGAAGGGGCATACCATCATCCTGAATGTTCTCAGCGATGCCAGATGCAGTGGGCTTTGTCACAGCAGCCCCAAGATGCGGAAAACCAGCTCCTCTGTAGGGCTCAGGAAATACAGGCATGCCTGTCCCCTGCCGGGTCTGCTCTGTTCCGTGTGATTGTGTTCAACCATTTCTCATAAGAGAGAGGGCAGAACGCCAGTGTTTGTGCAGCTTGTGTTTGGGTGATGTGCCTGCCATAGCTGAAAAATCGGAGGAATGTGGAGGCTGCGAGAGGTGGGTGTGAGGCTGGCACCATTGGTAGCTGTGTGAGGGTATCTGGTTGCTAGGCGTGAGTCGTGAGTTCCAGGGAGTGCTGCTGGGTGAATGATGGGGGTGTGGTGCATTGAGTAACATGAGAGGCTGGTGGAGCAGTGGGTAGGAGATGTCAGCTGAAGAAGCATTCACTGACCTTGACAACCCACATGAAGTCATTGAACATCTTGCAGTACTGCTGCCAGGTCTGCAAAAGAAAGAAAAAAACAAGAAAGGCCTGTATTTATACAGCACTTTTCATAAGTATTTTTGAAATGTAGTCACTGTTGTAATGCAGGAAACACAGTAGCTAATTTTCGCACAGGAAGCTCTGACAAATGGAAATGCGATAATGACCAGATAATCTGTTTTTGTGATGTTGAATGAGGGATAAATATTGGTCAGGACACCAGGAAAAACTCCCCTACTCTTCTTTAAAATAGTGCCACAGAATCTTTAATAGCCACCTCAGCAAACAAGTGGGGCCTTGGTTTAAAGTACCTTCGACAGTGCAAAATTCTCTCAGTACTGCACTGGAGTGTCAGTCTTGATTTTTGTGCTCAAGTCCTGGAGTGGTACTTAAACCCGGAAGCTTAAACTCAGAGGCACACATGCTATGAATGGAGCCATGGCTGACACACAGGGCCAGACTTCATGGCTTTCTGCTTTCATTCCCTTCTCAGGGTGTACCTTGAGGGCTTCCTGGCCCCACCCCAAGCCAGTAAACATGACCACTCTCCTCCTGTCGACCTCCATCACTAAGGCCTCCAATGCCACATCCACGAACCTGGGAATCCTTTGTCTTCCCTCCTGCTCGATTTGGTTACCCTCTACTTGCAGCCATTTGGTACTACAGGCAGTCAGCAGCAGTTTCCTTCGAATGAGCGCAGCTCCCTTTAAGGGAGACTGGCTGCCTTTAAGAGGAGCTGGAACATGTGCAAGCTGCTCGGCTCCTTGTTGAGCGTTCGGTCAGCCAGCAGCACGGGCCACCTTTGGCCGAATGGTAGAATGATGGAAATGAGGAGCTAGCATGACGTTGTGTGCCGCCTGCTTCAAACGAAACTAGGCACTTGTTGCTCTTGAATGGTGACCCCCATATCCGTAAACGGGAGCTCTTGAACTTCTAGCCATCTTGGCATTTGTCTCAGCTACACACAGCCTGCCAATAATCCCTCTATCCAGCTTATTACCTTTACCTTTGGAATTCAATAGGAATTGGAGAACTGCCAGAATCCTTTCAGTTGGTAAGAAAACAAGCAATTTGCTCAGTTAGGCTGAAGTATTTTTATTGATTTAATCATAGGACCAGAAAGCCTCACAATGTAGTCTGCATTATTTAATATTGTCCATTAATGAGTGTTGCAACTGACGGCTGTTTTCTAACCTATTTATCTTTCCAACTATATAAAGTGCCAAATTGGACCAGAGTGTTTGAAGTGCTTGTCTGTAGTCCAGCCAGTTGAGTTAGGGTTCATTCCAGAAAAAAAATTGAATGTCGTTCATGAATTAGCTGTTAGTTTGACTCACTGGTTCTCACAACTCTCATGTTGTGTTAGAAGATGATAAATTCAAGCCCCACTCCAAAGGTTGATATAGAATATAGAGCACAGAAACAGGCCATTCGCCCCAACTGGTCCATGCTGGTGTTTATGCTCCACACAAGCCCCTTTCCACCCCTCTTCCTCTAACCCCATCAAAATATCCTCTATTCCTTTCTCCCTTTTGTTTTTCTCCAGCTTCCCCTTAAATGCATCTATGCTATTCACTTCAACAACTCTATGTGGAAGCGAGTTCCACATTTTCACCACTCTCTGGGTGAACAGTTTATCCTGAATTCCCTATTGGATTTATTAGTGACTATCTTATATTTATGGCCCTTAGTGTTGGTCTTTGTTGCCACCTACTGTTTCAAACCACATCATAATCTTATTAACCATTATCAGGTCACCCCTCAGCCTTTGTTTTTCTGGAGAAATGACCCCCAGTCTGTTCAGCCTTTCCTGAAGCATTGAGCACATAATGTAGGTAGACACTGCCAGCGCAGTACTGAGGGAGAGCTGCACTCTTTCAGATGAGATGTTACACCAAGGCCCTTTCTGTCCTCTCAGGTGGATGTAAAAGATCCCATGGTAACTATTCGAAGAAGAGCAGAGGAGTTCTCTCCTGGGGCCAATATTTATCTTTCAACCAAGATCACCAAGAACAGATAAACTGGTCATTTCTCTTTCTGCTGTTAAGTGCTTTGAGGCATTCTGAAGAAGTCATAAAAATGCAAGCTCTTTAATTCATCTAGGTTGCCCATTGTTACTAATTTATTTTCTTTATGCTCGTGCTATGGTAACTCAAATTCCAGGAGACCAGTGTCGTTGAGCTGGCTCCTGATGTTTGTACTACAAAATCCTTTTCCCTTATTCATGAGAAACTGCTTGGATAAGGGTAGCTGGGTTCTGCAGTGAAAATGCCAAGTGCCAGTCAACCAGTCTCTGAGCTAATACAACACTGAAAACAAGCAAGTTTGAAAAGACCTTGTTCTGTCAATGGAACCTCATCCTTACCCATAAGTTCTACTGTTGAAAAAAAGGAAAGAATTGCATTTATATAGCACCTTTTGCAAACTCAGGACATCGTAAAGTGCTTTATACCCAATGAAGTACTTTTGAAGTGTCATCATTGTTGTACTATAGCCAACGTGAAAATCAATTTGCGCACAGCAAGCTCCCACAAACAGCAAAGAAATAATGACCAAATCATCTGTTTTTAGGTGTTGGTCAAATTACTAATATCAGACCAGGACACAACTCCACTGCTCTTCTTCAAATGCTATCACAGAATCATTTTTATCCACCTGAGAAGGCAGACAGCGCCTCAGTTTAATGTCTCATTCAAATGACAGCACTTCCGACATACTAGCACTCCCTCAGTACTGCAGTGGGGATGCCAGCCTTGATTTTGTGCACAAGTTTCTGGAATGGTACTTGAATAAACAACCTTTTGACTCAGAGGCAAGAGTGCTGCCCACTGAGCCACAGCTGGCAGCTGCGTAGCTGTGTTGGACGGAGTCTCTCTTTGTTAATGTCTGGCTCTCCTTTTCCATTAAGAGTGTCGTTATGTTTTGAAGCTGAGCACTGTTCATAATGAGTCTTCTCAGCTGCTCGATCCTAAATTGGCTCAACTGATATTAATTGGTCCTTGCATTTTGTATTTATGGAAAACTGTGAGGTTTTTGACAAAATTTGAAGCCCTCTTATTTATCCCATTACCTCCACTCATTCTCCTCCTCGTTGCACACATGATTGGCCTTAAAATCATGAAGGATTTAAATAGAGTAAATAAAGAGAGACTATTTCCAATGGCTGAAGGTCAATAGCCAGAAGATACCAAATTAAGGTGATTGGCAAAAGAAACATGAAGATAAACATTTTTACACAATGATCTAGAAAACACTGCCTGAGAGTGCAGTGGCTACAAATTCAACATTCGCCATCAAATGGGAATTGGATAAATACTTGAAGGAGAATAAAATGCAGAGATATGGAGAAAGAGGTGGGGAGTGGGACCAACTGGATTGCTCTTCAAAAGACTTAATGGGCAGAATGGCCTCCTTCTGTGCTGTACTATTCTAACTTCCTAATGATTGGAAAGAAGAATAACAAATATAGTAGTCAATAAATGCAGTGTCAGTGAAGCCCAAAATAGAGGCATATTTACGTTTAAGATCAATGAATGCAACACTGACGTGCGACTGATTTCTGTAAGCCGTATTAAGTGTTCTCCACACTGGCCATTAACACTTCAATTGTCTCTTTGTGCATTTTAAACCATCAATGCAGAAATGAACAATGTGAATCTTAATTTACTGTAGCAGGGCAACAAATAACACCCACCATTAGTTAGAGTTGCCCTTACCTGTTTAATCGCCATGATATTTTTACATGGCAAGTTGCTGATAGTGAGCTGGTAACAGTGCAACGAGGTGAAACCAGGCATCTGGGACTTAAGTGAACAAGGCAACCAACTGGACATCTCCTTAACCAACCAGAGTGAAGGATTGAGAAATTAACAGCACAAGGACTGAAATTAAAATGTAAATTAGAGTGGGTGAATTCAATATCAAAATCAGGTACAGAAAGGGAAAGAAAGAGACAGAAAGAGAGTGAGAGAAAAATAGAGACAAAGAAAAAGTAATAATAAGTTTAAATTTTGCATTTTACATTTTTCTAATTTTCCAACAATTAGGTGAAGAACTGAGACTCAACACTTGTAATAGTTAATTTTCGGTGGTAGAAATGTTTTTTTGGCTGTAATTAACACTTAATCACATCATTAAAAGGGCATTTGAAATCGCAAAACTTAAGTTTCAGTGGCACGTTTTGCTTATATCTTGCACACAAATTCAGCAACTTCACACCCATCAATGCATTTCAATGGTGAGGCAGAAAGCAAGATGCTGTCTTCGTGAAGCTAACAGTGAAGTGGCAGAACTAATTTAGCGACTTTTGTATTTGTACATTAAAGCTCACATTTGCCCCTCCCCCGAAATTATCTTACTGCATAAATAGCGATAAGTGCCATGAGCTTCACCATTACTTTGACAAATTCTGACCCTCTGTGCCAGTAAACTGCTTGGTCTATTCAAGAACTGACTGAAATGTGTTGAGGCTTGTCAGCCTTTAGGCCAAGTCTGCCTCCAATGTGGCAACAGGCAGAAACTTGGAAGTTGGTCTACCGACCTCATTTGTTTATTACCAGATGGAGCTACAAGCTCCACTCATGGCCCTGGAGGCGGCTTAGTGATCACGGGAGGTACCAGATCAGTCGGCTTGGATGCCAACTGAGGTCGTAAGGTGAGTCCTGGGGCTGGGAGGACCAGAAGAACAGGAGCAGGCCATTCAGCCTCTCGAGTCTTTTCTGCCCTTCAGGGAGATCTTGGCTGATCTGTGTCTCAACCTCATCCAGCAGCCTTGGCTCCATATCCCCTAACACGCTTGAGCAGAAAAAAAATCTATCCAGCTTAGATTTGAAACTGTTAATCATGCCAGTATCTGCTGCTTTTTGTGAGAGAGATTCCATGCTTCTACCACCCTTTGTGTGAAGAAGGGCTGAATTTTTCCAGGCCATTGGCAACATGCTGGGAGAGGGGAGGTCTGGCAAAATGGCCAAAGGAGGCAGAGAGAGGGGAGCCTGACATCTTCCCACTGCCAAGTCACATTGTCAGCGGTGGGAAATGTGGCAGCTCAGCCACCCACCGGGCAGCAAATTGAGCCATTTAAGTGGCCAATTAGGGCCACTTCCCATCTCCGCGGGCATCTTGTCCACATCGGTAGGGCCCACCACTGTGTAGAGAAACTGCCAGCTAAACGCTGCGGCCTCCTAGCGGGTTCCGGGGGGGCCTTCCCTGATGGGTGCCACATGGCCCATGGAGGGGGGCCCACCTGGTAGCAATGGTTGCCCTCGTGGCAATGGCACCACCAATGCTCCATGTTTCACCGTCCCCTCACCCCTGATCACCGGGACCTGGCTGCCAGGCCCCAGCTACCCCCAACCTTACTCACCAGTCTTTGAGGGCATGGTACCATTGAGCTGACCTGCCTCAGTAGTTAGCCATGGCATTGCTGAGGCTGCTGAGCTGCTGGCCTTCTGATTGGGCCGGCAGCTCTTGGGAGGAGGGGGGTGTGAAGGGGTGGGGGGGGGGGGGTGGTGTGCGGGCCACCATCCTTAATTGGATGGCAGCCCTGGTGGCAGCCTCTTAATTGGTTGCCCCTGCATAATGCTGCCCCTGGTCCTGCTACCTGCCGAGGTGGGGTCGCCTCGCGCTTTCGACTCCAGAAGTGGAACTTGCAGGTAAGTGGCAAAGTTCATCCTAAAGTGTTTCCTAATGTCTCCTGGCACTGATTTTAAGGTGATAACCCCGAGTCACTCCCTCACCAGTGGAAAAAGTTTCTCTCTATCGACTCTTTCAAAATCACAAAAAACATCAATCAGATCACCCCTTAACTTTCTATATTCCAGGGAGTACAAGCTGAGTTTATGCCATCACAATCTAACCCTTGGAGCCCCGGTAACATTCTGGTGAATCTTTGCTGCATTCTTTCCAAGGTCAATATATCCTTTCCAAGCTGCGGTGCCTAGAATTGTGCAAGTACTCCATCTGTGGTCCAACAAGGGCTTTGCATAGCTGTAGGGACTGTTCTCCTTAGAGAAGAGAAGGCTGAGAGGAGATTTGATAGAGGTGTTCAAAATCATACTGACAATGTCCCAGATACCGCCAGTATCATCCCTGGGTATGTCTTGTCCCACTGGCAGGACGGACCAAGCAGAGGTGGCAGCACAATGGTATACAGTCAGGAGGGAGTTGCCCTGGGAATGCTCAACATTGAATCCGGACCCCATGAAGTCTCATGGCATCAGGTCAAACATGGGCAAGGAAACCTCCTGCTGATTACCACCTACTGCCCTCCCTCAGCTGATGAATCAGTACTCCTCCATGTTGAACACCACTTGGAGGAAGCACTGAGGGTAGCAAGGGCACGGAATGTACTCTGGGTGGGGGACTTCAATGTCCATCACCAAGAGTGGCTTGGTAGCACCACTACTGACCAAGCTGGCAGAATCCTAAAGGACATAGCTGCTAGACTGGGTCTGCGGCAGGTGGAGAGGGAACCAACAAGAGGGAAAATCATACTTGACCTGGTCCTCATCAGTCTGCCTGCGGCAGCTGCATCGTCCATGACAGTATTGGTAGGAGTGACCACTGCACAGTCCTTGTGGAGACCAAGTCCTGTCTTCACCTTGAGGATACCCTCCATTGTATTGTGTTGCACTACCACCGTGCTAAATGGGATAGATTTAGAGCAGATCTAGCAGTGCAAAACTGGGCATCCATGAGGCACTGTGGGACATCAGCAGCAGCAGAATTGTACTCAACCACAATCTGTAACCTCATGGCCCGGCATATCCCCCACTCTACCATTACCATCAAGCCAGAAGACCAACCCTAGTTCAATGAAGAGTGCAGGAATGCATGCCAGGAGCAGCACCAGACATACCTCAAAATGAGGTGTCAACCTGGTGAAGCTACAACCCAGGACTACTTGCATATCAAATAGCAGAAGCAGCATGCGATAGACAGAGCTAAGCGATCCCAAAACCAACGGATCAGATCTAAGCTCTGCAGTCCTGCCACATCCAGTTGTAAATGGTGGTGGACAATTAAACAACTAACTGGAGGAGTTGGCTCCACAAATATTCCCATCCTCAATGATGGGGGAGCCCAGCACATCAGTGCGAAAGATAAGGCTGAAGCATTTGCAACAATCTTCAGCCAGAAGTGCCGAGTCAATGATCCATCTCGGCCTCCTCCTGAAGTCTCCAGCATCACAGATGCCAGACTTCAACCAGTTCGATTCACTCCATGTGATATCAAGAAACGACTGAAGGCACTGGATACTGCAAAAGCTATGGGGTCTGACAATATTCCGGCAATAGTACTGAAGACCTGTGCTCCAGAAATTGCCGTGCCCCTAGCCAAGCTGTTCCAGTACAGCTACAACACTGGCATCTACCCGGCAATGTGAAAAACTGGTCAGGTATGTCCTGTACACAAAAAGCAGGACAAGTCCTACCCAGCCAATTTCTGCCCCATCAGTCTACTCTCAATCATCAGTAAAGTGTTGGAAGGTGCTGTCAACAGTGCTATCAAGCGGCACTTGCTCAGCAATAACCTGATCAGTGATGCTCCGTTTGGGTTCCGCCAGGGCCACTCAGCTCCTGATCTCATCACAGCCTTGGTTCAAACATGGACAAAAGAGATGAACTTCTCAGAGGTGAGGTGAGTGTGACTGCCCTTGACATCAAGACAGCACTTGATCAAATATGGCATCAAGGAGCCCTAGCAAAACTGAGGCCAATGGGAATCAAGGGGAAAATTCTCCGCTGGTTGGAGTCATACCTAGCGAAAAGGAAGATGGCTGTGCTTGTTGGAGGTCAATCATCTCAGCTCCAAGACATCACTGCAGGAGTTCCTCAGGGTAGTGTCCTTGGCCCAACCATCTTCATCAATGACCTTCCTTCAATCATAAGGTCAGAAGTGGGGATGTTCGCTGATGATTGTACAATGTTCAGCACCATTCGCGACTCCTCCAATACTGAAGCATTTCATGTAGAGATGCAAAAAGACCTGGACAATATCCAGGCTTGGACTGATAAGTGGCAAGTAACATTTATGCCACACAAGTGCCAGGCAATGACCATCTCCAACAAGAGAGAATTTAACCATCTCCCCTTGACATTCAATGGCATTACCATCGCTGAATCCCCCACTATCAACATCCTGGGGTTACCATTGACCAGAAACTGAACTGGAGCAGCCATATAAATACCGTGGCTACAAGAGCAGATCAGAGGCTAGGAATCCTGCACAGAGTAACTCACCTCCTGATTCCCCAAAGCCTGTCCACCATCCACAAGGTGCAAGTTAGGAGTGTGATGGAATACTCTCATTTTGCCTGGATGGTGCAGCTCCAACAACACTCAAGAAGCTCAACACCATCCAGGACAAAGCAGCCCCCTTGATTGGCACCCCATCTACAAACATTCATTCCGTCCACCACTGCCGCACAGTGGCACCAGTGTGTACCATCTACAAGATGCACTGCAGCAACACCCAAGGTTCCTTCGACAGCATCTTCCAAACCTGCGACCTCCACCACCGAGAAGGACAAGGGCAACAGTTTCATGGGAATATCACCACCTGCAAGTTCCCTTCCAAGTCACACCCCATCCTGACTTGGAACTATATCGCCGTTCCTTCACTGTCGCTGGCTCAAAATCCTGGAACTCCCTCCCTAACATCACTGTGGGTGAACCTACCCCACATGGACTGTAGCGGTTTGAGAAGGCAGCTCACCACCTCCTTCTGAGGGCAATTAGGGATGGGCAATAAATGCTGGCCTTGTCCGTGACGCCCATATCCCACTAACGAATAAAAAGAAAATCATCTGGACAGAGTAGATAGGGAGAAACTGTTCCCTTTGGTGGAAGAGGCAAGAAACAGAGGGCACAGGTTTAAGGTGATTGGCTAAAGAAGCAATGGCGACTTGAGGAAAAATACTTTCACGCAGCGAGTGGTTAGGATCTGCAATGCACTGCCTGAGAGTGTGGTAGAGGCGATTCAATTGTGGCTTTCAAAAGTGAATTGGACAATTATCTGAAGAGAAAACATTTGCAAGCCTACAGGGAAAAGGCAAGGGGGTGGGACTAGGGGTGTTGCTCTTGCAGAGAGCAGACATGGACACAATGGGCTGCATGGCCTCCTTCTGTGCTGTAACAATTCCACAATCTGTTTTACACTTGTAATAAGGGTTTGGTGTGATCCAATTTCTAGGCCACTCTCTGTGCCGACCTTGATTTTGGACTGACTGCTGGCCAGCAAAAATCCAGCATAGTCATGATGTGCTGAATAGACTTCTTCTGTGTTGTATCTTTATACGATTCTATGGTATCTGTACATGAGGAAGAACAATTCGACCATCTGGCTCAGTCTTCCATCGTAGCCTAGAATCATCTCCTCTGAATAGCCAACACAAAACAAAAGCAAAATACTGCAGATGCTGGAAATCTAAAATAAATACAGAAAATGCTGGAAATACACAGCAGGTCAGGCAGCATCTATGGAGCAAGAAACAGAGTTAACTTTTCAGGTCTGTAACCTTTCATCAGAACTGGGAAAAGTTAGAAATGTGGTAGTGTTGAGCAAGTGAAAGGGGGGAGGGGGGAAGAAGAACAAAAGGGAAGGTCTGTGATAGGGTGAAGGGCAGGAGAGATTAAATGACAAATGGAACGTGTTGAAATGGCAAGCAACCGGAAGCTCAGGGTCAGGCGTTCGGACTGAGCGGAGGTGTTCCGCACTCCCCCCTGCTCTCATGCTCACATCTCTGTCCTGCGATTGCTGCAGTGTTCCAGTGAACATCAACGCAAACTCGAGGAACAGCATCTCCTTTACCGATTAGACACACTACAACCTGCCGGACTGAACATTGAGTTCAATAATTTCAGAGCATGACGGGCCCCCCATTGTACTTTTATTTTTAGTTATTTTTTATTTTTTTGTGTTTATTTTATTTTATTTTATCTTAGTTTGTTCAGTTTGTCTACCCACTTTTTTCATGTTTGTGCTTGAGGCTGTTCAGTTTTCAGTCCGTTAACACCCTCTCTGTACCAATGCTTTGTCTTTCAACACACCATTAACATATTGTTTGCCTTTGCTCCATGACCTTCTGGTCAGTTATTCTCTGTGACCTTGTCCTATCTGCACCTTCTCTTTTGTTATCTCTTGCCCCACCCCCGCTTTACTTGCTTTCTAATCTCTGCTAGTTCTGAAGAAGGGTCACTGACCTGAAACGCTAACTCTGCTTCTCTCTCCACAGATGCTGCCAGAACTGCTGAGTATTTCCAGCATTTCTTGTTTTTATTTCAGGTTTTCAGCATCCGCAGTATTTTGCTTTTATCTTGTAAACATTCCGTGAACTCGACTTCTACACTGTAATTGCAAGTTTGGTTTTCCCAGTCTATAGGAAGGCTAAAGTGCTCCATGATGACTATTACCCTCATTACATGCAGCTCTAATTTACTCATTTATACTTTGCCTGACACTAAAACAATTGCTGAGGGCTCTTTAAACTACTCCCACAGTATTTTCTGCCCCTTATTGTTTCATAGCTCAACCCGAACTGATTTTACATCTTGATTTGCCGCCTTTATTGCCTCCTTTATTATCTGGGCTATTACCCCTCCTTTTT
Source organism: Heterodontus francisci (assembly GCF_036365525.1). Lineage (NCBI taxonomy): Eukaryota > Metazoa > Chordata > Chondrichthyes > Heterodontiformes > Heterodontidae > Heterodontus > Heterodontus francisci. The sequence goes on from NC_090384.1 coordinate 102,907,850, forward strand.
CATTTTGCCTATCTCTTTTAAAAGTCAATTATCCTGGAATATTTAGCTCCAAACCTATTTATTTCTGCACTATTATTTCATCAATTTTGTTGCGAATCTTTCACCATTCAGATATAGTGTCTTTAGCATTAACTTTTTTTTTTACATTTTTAACTGATCTCACCTTAGTCACTAATGCCATATTACCTTTGGTAAGCTCTTTGTCCTTTCCTGACCCACTTTGCTTATTTTTACCCAAATCACGACTCTGATCTACAACCTTGACATTTCTATTACTGCTTTTGAATTTGCCCTTTTTCTGAATCCTCCCACGACCCACTCCCCTTCAATAGTTTAAAGCCCTGTCTACTGCCCCAGTTGTTTGTTTCAACAGGTCACTGGATTCAGCGTGGATTAAGTGAAGCACTTCTCAACAGAACAGCTCCCATTTTCTCTAGTATTGGTGCCAGTTCCCCATGAGGCAAAGCCCCTTCCTCCCACACCAATCTTCCAGCCATGTATCTAACTTTCTAATTTGTTTATCCCTGTGCCAGTTTGCACGTGGTTTCATTAACAATCCAGAGATTAATATCTGTGAGGTTCTACAATGTAATTTCAACCCTAGTTCCATGAATTCTCTCAGCAGAACTACATTCCTAGTTCTGCCTAATTCGTTGGTTCCTAAGTGGACCGCGGCAACTGAATCATTCCCTTCCAACTTTAGGTTCTTCTCCAACTACAAGGAAATTGGATAAATACTTGAAAAGGAAAAGGTTGCAGGGTCATGGAGAAAGATAGTGGGACTAATTGGATAGCTCTTGCAGTGAGCTGGCACAGGGACGATGGGCCGAATGGCCTTCTTATTTATTTAGAGATACAGCACTGAAACAGGCCCTTCGGCCCACCGAGTTAGTGCCAACCAACAACCACCCATTTATACTAACCCTGCAGTAATCCCATATTCCCTACCACCTACCTACAATAGTGGCAATTTACAACAGCCAATTTACCTATCACTTGCAAGTCTTTGGCGTTGGGAGGAAACCGGAGCACCCGGCGAAAACCCAATCGGTCACAGGGAGAACTTGCAAACTCTGCACAGACAGTACCCAGAATCAAACCCGGGTCCCTGGAGCTGTGAAGCTGCGGTGCTAACCACTGCGCCACTGTGCCGCCCTTCTGTGCTATATCATTCTGTGACTTTTTTTAAAGTCCTATCTTATTAAATTCTGCTGCCTTTCAATAATTATTATAATGTATTTTACCATCATACAATCAACAATCTTTGTCATTCGATAAATAGGAAAGTACTTGCAATGATGATTCTTATTACAGATTGAGAACAGGTTTATTGCAGCATCTGCCTGGAGGTTTTAAACATTTCCCCCTAGCTACCAGCAATCGTTCTTTATAAACCCGTGGTAAACTCATTATCGTTTTACTCTTTAATGAAACCAGGGAGGTTGTTCACTTTTCTGAGCAATCAGTTTTGGAAATGTAATAAGTGACTTAAATCAAAGGGTGGAGATTGCAAGCTTCAAGCTGCAGTGTAACAGAGATAACGCAAAGTGTTATTGCCCTTATCTTTTGCTCTCTTCCGGAATAGTCACTTGACTTGCATATTTACTGTAAATTGTGTGATGTTTTTTCTTTTCTACAAGCTGTGAGCTGCAATTTCCGGGCTTTCTCTTTGCTAATAGTCTTTTCCTTAATTGATTCTCAGTACGTGGGCATTGCTGGCAAGGCCAGCATTCATTGTCTGATCCCTTACTGCCTTCGAGAAGGCAGTACTAGTGAGCTGCAGGGATGACTCTTAGAACCAGTTACAGCAGAGAAGGAGGCCATTTGGCCCATCTAGCCCATGATGGTTCTCTGTGCAGCAATCCTGTCAGTCCCACTCCTCCATTCGATCCCCGTAGTCCTGCAAGTTTATTTCCTTCAAGTGCCCATTCAATTTCTTTTTGAAATCATTGATTGTCTCCGCTTCCACTGCCCTCATGGGCAGCGAGTTCCAGGTCATTATCACTCGCTGCGTAAAAAAGCTCTCCCTCATATTCCCTCTGCATCTCTTGCCCAAAATCTTCAATCTGTGTCCCCTAGTCCTTGTATCATTAGTTAATGGGAACAGTTTTTCCTTGTCTAATTTATCTAAGCCTGTCATAACTTGTACGTCTCTATTAAATCTCCCCTCAATCTCTTTTGCTCCAAGGAGAACAACCCCAGCTTTTCCAACCTAACCTTGTAACTAAAATCCTCCATCCCTGGAACCATTCTGGTAAATCTCCTCTGCACCCTCTCAAGGACCCTTATATCCTTCCTAAAGTGTGGTGACCAGCACTGGGTGCATTACTGTAGTTGGGGCCTAACCAGAGCTTTATAAAGGTTCAGCATAACTTCCCTGAAGCCCAAGTCTCATATGCTTTGCTAACCGCTCCCTCAATATATCTTGCTACCTTCAAAGATCGATGCACATGCACCACCATATCCCTCTGTTCCTACACACTCTTTAGAACCGTGCCATTAAGTCGATATTGCCTCTTGCTATTCCCTCTGCGAAATGCATCACCTCACACTTGTCAGTATTAAATTCCATCGGCCACTTGTCTGCCCATTCTGCTCGCCTATCTATGTCTTGTTGCAGGCGGTTCATATCATCCTCACGGTTTGTCACTCCTCCAATTTTGGTATCATCTGCAAATTTTGAAATTCTACTCTGTATTCCAAGGGCCAAGTCATTTATATATTGCACAAAAATCAGCGTCCCAGCACTGACCCGTGGGGAACACCACTGTCTATTATCCTCCAGTCCGAAAAACAATTATTTACCACGCCTTGCTGTTCTCTGTCATAAAGCCAATTTTTATTTTATTATTCTTTCATGAGATGTGGGCAAGGTCAGCATTTGTTGCCCATTCCTAATTTCCCTTGATAACTGAGTGGCTTGCTCAACCATTTCAGAGGGCACTTAACAGTCAACCACATTGCTGTGGGTCAGGAGTCATATTTCAGCCAACAGATTTCCTTTCTAAAGGGCAGTTGTGAACCAGGTGAGGTTTTTACAACAATCAATGATAGCTTCATAGCACTGTTACTAATACTAGTTTTCAATTCCAGATTTTTATTGATTGAATTTAAATTCCACCAGCTGCCATGGGAATTAACCTGGACCTAAGCATGACTAGTCTGGTGACATTACCACTACATCACCCTCATGGCTCTGTGATTTGACCCCTAGCATAAGTAGTGGCATGAATGCAGGGAGAGTGGGAAGGCGTGAGAGCTAGCACAGAGACACTGCTCTTGCACCATCTGAAGTAAGCAAGCACCAGGGTCTAAAGATAGACTTGCATTTATATAGTGCTTTTCACAACCTCAGGATATCCCAAACTTTTTTCAAATTGTCATCACTGTTGAAATCGTATTTTGTGCACAGCAACCTCCCACAAACAGCAATGTGACAATGACCAGATGATCCATTTAGTGATGTTGATTGAGGGATAAATATTGGCCAGGACACTGCAGAGAACTCCCCTGCACTTCTTTGAAGTATTGCCATGGAATCTTTTATACCCCCCTGAGAAGACAGACAGGGCCTCAGTTTAACCTCATCTGAAAGATGGTACCTCCAAAAGTGCAGCATTGCCTAAGTATGCTGGAATGGGGAACCCCAAGCCTTCTGATTTAGAGGCGAGAGTGCTACTAATTAAGCCAGAGCTGAAAGCACCTTTATATGCACAGTGCACCATGTCACATAGACAAGGTGGAACAGTTAACGTGATGCAACAAATACTTACCCAATCCACCCACTAAAAGGACAGATTAAAGATCAATGAGTAGGCCAAAAGCAGCAATATCATCAGCTCGAAGCCATACATCATCTTGACTTAGAAACTGTTCCTGTTGGCTAGGGAGTCAACCAGGGGACATAGTCTCAGAATAAGGGGTAGACCATTTAAGACTGAGATGAAGAGGAATTTCTCAGTGGATCTTTGGAATTCTCTACCCCAGAGGGCTGTGGAAAGCCAATCGTTGAGCATGTTCCAGACAGAAATCGATAAATGAGGTGGGCCAAGTGGACCAAGTTTCTGTGGGGGAGCACTTGGGTAAGAGTGATCATTGTATCATAAAGTTTAGACTCGTAATGCAGAAAAGCAAGGAATTATATAATGTAAAACGGCTTGATTGGAAGAGGGCTAATCTCAATGGGATAGGAAGGGATCTAGCCAGGATGAAATGGAACCAAAGACTGACAGGAGAAACTGTAACCAAACAATGGGTTATCTTTGAGGAAGAGATGCTTCAGGTATAAGCTGGGTTTATTCCAACAAGGGTAAAAGGTTGGGGAACCAAATACAAGGCTCCTTGGGTGACAAGGGAGATCGAACTAAGGATGAAACCAAAAAAGAGGATGAATGATGCATGTCAGGTGAATTCTTTAAGTGAGAACTCGGTCAACTAAAATAAGTTGAGAGGGAGCTGGAGAGGAAAATAAGACTGACAAAGAGGGAGTATGAGAATAGAATGGCAGGCAACATAAAAGGGAACCCAAAAATATTCTACTGGCATACAAATAGTAAGCAGGTATTAAGAGGTGGAATGGGGCCTATTAGAGATAAAGCGCTTAATAAATGCTTAGAGGCACAGGGCAAGGTCAGAATACTTAATGAGTACTTTGTATCGGTGTTTAATAAGGGAGAGGAATCTGACAAAATACCAGTAGAAGCAGAGAGAATAGAAGCAATGGATTGGGTAAAAATTGAGAGGGAGGAGGTACTGGAAAGGCTGGATATGCTCAGGGTAGAAAGGTCAGCTGGTCCGGATGGCTTGCATCTCAGATTGCTAAATGAAACGTGGGTGGTGATAATGTTAGGGTTTACCATAATCTTCAAATCTTCCCTAGATGCAGGGGAGGTGCCAAAAGATTGGAGAGTGAAAAATGTGACACCCTTATTCAAGAAAGAGTGTAAGGACAGTCATAGCAACTACAGCTCAGTTACTTTAACATCAGTGGTGAGTAATGTTTTAGAAACAATAATCAGGGAAAAAGCCAACAGGCACTTGGAGGAGTTTGAGTTAATTAAGGAGAGCCAGCACAGATATGTAAAAGGAAGATCATGCTTGACTAATCTAATTTAATTTTTTGATGAAATAACAGAGAAGGATGATGAAGGGAATGCGTTGGATGTGGTTTATATGGATTTTAAGAAAGTGTTTGATAAAGTACCACACAAAAGGCTGGTTAACAAAATTGAGGCTCATGGAATAGGGTGGTCAGTGTCCAACTGGATAATGCAATCAATGATTCTGGTACTGGGTGTGGGGAGGAGAATTACAAACATAGAGAGTCAGGACCAGGCAGCAGACATTCCTGATTTGAACTAAATAAACATCAGTGTAAAAACATTTTGTATAAAACTGAACTATTACTGGAACTGTGTCTTCATGTCCCATTGTTTTAACAGGAGTGGTAGCCGACATAAGGCAAATAGCTCCAATAAAACAGCAGGCAGAGGGATGTCAAAGGAACTCACTCAAAGATTGACTGGTAGTATTGCACATAGTTGATTTTTGGGCCGCAAACTGTTAGTCACACACTGAGACCTGCTAGAACATGACTTAGGTCATCTTCAAGCCCACATCAATCTGAAAACATAATTGATTATCCTTAGCTCATAGATTTAGGGGCATATGAGCTCAAGGAGATGGCCTGTTCCAGCATTCAATTTGATCATTAGTGATCTGCACCCCAGCTCCATTTCCCAATGTTCTATTATCCAAAAGAAAGCTATCAATCTCAACCTTGAAAGTTTGGATTGACCTCCAGCATCCCCAGCTTTTAAGGGAGGAGAGAGCTCCAGATTTGGGCTGGATTTTGTGTAGGAGGCGGGGCTTCCAACCCCCGCCCGAACAATCCTCCAGTGTTTTTCAATTAAAGATTCATGAGCTGCGATTCTCGTCCCTTTAAAGATCGGCATCCTGCCTCCATGGGTTGCTGGCCAATCAGAGGACCAGCAGCTCAGCAGCATCGGCGATGGCCACTGCTGGTACTGCAGAAGCCTCGGACCCAAGCACAGCTCTGGAACCGCGTATAAGAGATATGTGAGGCGGGGTCACCAGGGCCAGTCCGGGAGGCCCTGGTGAGTGGGATTGGGGTATGGTCATGATGTCCAAGGGGAGGGGGTGCCGGGGGACCCTCCCTGCTGCTGCTAAGATCCCAGCGGCGGCCGGACCAGGCCCTTAATTACCCATTAATAGGCCACTTAAGAGCTTCAATTGGCCTCTGGACAGGAAGGCTATTGACCGCCGATCCCACCCCCAGGAAGATCGCTTGGCGATGGAGATGCGTCGGATCTCCGCCCCGCCATGCGCCCCCCCCCTCCCCCCCCCCCCACCCACCACCCGTCCCTCCCCGCCTCCTTCCCCACCTCAGGGGGCCCCATAAAATGCCTTTGTGTGCATAAAGTGTTTCTTGATTTCACTCATCAATGTCCGGTCTCTAATTTTATCATTATGTCCCCTTGTTCTGAATACCCCACGAAGAAACTTTTTTTTCAGTATTTACCCTATCAAATCTCTAGCATTTTAAAGACCTTAATTAGGTTACCCCTCAATCTTCTAAACTTAAGTGAATGCCAACCAGGTTCAGGCAAACCGCCTTCATAATTTTGGCCTTCAATTGCCCTTATGTGGCTTGGTGTCAAATTCTGCTTGCTAATGCTCCTGTGAAACAACATGGACATTTTATTATGTTAAAGGTGCTGTATAAATATGGGTTGTTGCAGTTGTTAGGTCTCAGTATCCTTCTGGTGTTTCTCAGCATGCTGGTGATAATCAAGCTTGCGATTACTGGGTATTTCTGACAGGTTTGTCATTTAACTCGACTTAAAGTAATAAAATGCTTGCAGCCATCAGTTCATTTCATGTTTGCATTGGTGCTTGGTAATTTTGTCTCCAAAGAAATCCAATTCCTCTGTTTGTTAATTGATCTTCCGTGAGTTTGCAAATGGCAGTGGTTCAGCTTCCCACTGGGGTGTGATAGCGGTATGCTGCTCATTAAGGGACGTTACTCGTTTTTTGCAGCTTAGTGCAATAATATTCAGGGAAAATAATTTTAAAGTGACTTGGATTACCCAGTCAAGATCCATTTCTTCGGAGTTGATTGCAAGAGAGCATTTCCATCCCACAGAGACTATAAGCAAACTGTCTAGCTGAAAAATAAACTAGGATGGTTAAAGAATTTCAGACCTATCGAGCAGTTTAACCGCGTCTCTTAAAAGCGTCACAAAATACTTCGTATCCAAGCTACTTCTACAAGATACACTGAAGCAACTCGCCAAAGCACCTTCCAAACCTATGACCTCTACCACCTAGAACAAAGGCAGCAGACGCGTGAGAACACCACCACCTGCAAGTTCCCCTCCAAGTCACACACCATCCTGGCTTGGAACTATATCACCGTTCCTTCACTGTCACTGGGTCAAAATCCTGGAACTCCCTTCCTAACAGCACTGTGGGTGTACCTACCCCACATGGACTGCAGCGGTTCAAGAAGGCGGCTCACCACCACCTTCTCAAGGGCAATTAGGAATGGGCAATAAATGCTGGTCTTGCCAACGAGGTCCACATTCCAAGAATGAATAAAAAAAAGGCAGCATTTGTTACCACGCAGGCAAATATATTAGTTATTTATTTTGTGAACAGCAAGAACCCAGAAACAGCCAGTTAATTTGATTTTGCTTGTGGGATGAATGTTGGCCAGACCATTGAAGCTGAGATCGTCTGGCTCACCCATAAGGGTGGAACCAATTGATTCAAACAGGTTATTAGGAGCCCTGGGGATGGAGGAAATGGATGAAATATGGCAGCTGGGTTCAGTTGGTAGAACGCTTGTCAATTAATCAGAGGATTATGGGCTATAACCCCATTATAGGACCTTTTTTTGTTATTTCACTATCAGGTTGGCTAACTCCAAAGGCTGCTTTGTAAAAGAAAGAACTTGTGTTTACATCGCATGAGTCCAGCAGGACAACCAAGTGCCCCACAGCCAAGAAAAATGTAGACACAGTTGTAATGTGGAGAAACACACAGCTAATTTGCACACAGCAAGCTCCCACAAACAGCAATGAAATGAATGAGCAGAACATTTCTTCTTATGGGGTAAATATAGTCCAGGAGAGAACCGGGGATAATTCCCCTGCTCTTTTTCAAAATAGTGCTATGGGTTCTTTTACATCCACATGGCAGGACAAATAGACCTCTGATTCAACATCTCATCTGGAAGATGACACTTCCAACAGAACAGCACTGAGGTAGTGACAGCCTGGGCTATTTATTCAATTCTTCATGACTTACTGGTGAGAGTGTGACCCACTGAGACACACTGGCCTGAATTTTACGTTGGGGCAAAGACCCTGTCCACCAGCCAAAAAGTCCAGGGCGAGCCTCCCTCCACCCGTTCTGAAAGTCACGCTATGATTTTATGTGGACCAGGCCCTTAATTGGCCTCGGACAGGACTTACGCCCCTCTGAGGCAGGAGATCCCACCTCCAAGAGCTGACGGCCAATCAGCAGGCCGGTAGCTCTTCAGTCTCAGCAGTGCCACTGGGAGCGGTTGACACTGCTGGGACCGCACCCAGCAAGAAAAACAGCAATGGAGGAGGCCCCGGAATCGAGGTAGGTTTGTAGGGCTTCACCAGGAACAATTGGCTGGGCCCTGGCAAGGCAGTGGAGGAGGGGGGGTTGATGGAGAGGGCAGGGGTGGTGCTCCAGCAGGGGCAGCTTGTGACACTGGGGGTGCCTTCCATGGGGCACATGGTGCCCATTCAGGAAGGCCCCTCCCCGGCCTACATGGAGGCCGCCTGGTATTACCCAGAAGTGGGGGGCAGAAGGAAGCCCTTAAGTGGCAAGTAATTGGCCATTTAAGGGCTTTAATTGGCCTGGGGCGGGCCGGCCATTTGGCACCTCCACCGCCGCTTGTAAAATTGTGGCGGGGCGGGAAGATGACAGTAATGGCACTGCCCGTCTCACACTCAATTTTACACCTGCCCTACCCCCCACACTGCCTCCAGCCCACTCCTGCGGGAGGTGTAAAATTCCAGCTAATAGTCTCTTGATAGTAAAGCAACTGTAGTGAAATAGAACAATGCATTGCTCCCACTTAAACAAAATACACCTCATTTGAAAGGGGACCATGAGGATTATATGCTCAAGTCTCTGGAATGGGTCTTAAACCCACAACAAGAGATCTATCCACTGAACCACAGCTTGGAGCTGGACTGCATTGCATTAAGGTATGTCACAGTTGACTAAACCCATATTTCAGAAAACCCAAATATCTGTTTTCGAAAATCATTGGTTAAATCATATATCATAGGTTTCCAAATTGGGATGCCAAGACCGAGGGAGATCCAGGAAGGGGACTGGGGGATGCTTTGGGATTGTTAAGGGATCGCAAAATCATCAAATTCCTCTCTATCCATCATCAGATTTGCGTATTGTTCTGAGTCTGTTGATTTCATGACCCACTAAGGGTAATTTTGACTTTGGGTGAAAATGTAAACTGGGTGTTTATTGAGTAATCGCCCATTATATACCACTCTCGATTTACATTTTCATTAACATCACTGTATAACAGGTTGCTGAATTGATAATGATGTTCGATACCATCGCACAAAGTTCAGATTGCCCCCATTATTTCTGTGGCTATGTAGTAACAAAAAACCTTTTTAACAATAATAATATAATTTCCCTTCACTGTTTTTCAGGAGTTAGAATTGGGGGTGGGTGTATCGGTATTTTCAGGGGTCCTCAGGGATGTGCCAATATTTTCAGAAGTGCCTCCTACATGGACACTATGAAAACCACTCAGTGTAATAATAATGACCATAGAATCATATGGTAGAGAGAAAAGTCCAGCCATCAGCTCTTTCAAATAAGTATACAATTAATCCCACCCCACTGCTTTTTCCTATAGCCCTCCAAATGTTTCCACTTCATGTATTTATCCAAATCCCTTTTTGAAAGAATTTGCTTCCACTACCTTTTCAGGCCATGCATTCCAGATCATAACTCGCTGCGTAAAAACATTCTCCACAACTTCCCGCTGGTTCTCTTATCACTTACCTAAAACCTGTGTCCTCCAGTACTGACAGTGGAAACCATTTCTCCTTATTTGCTGTAGCAAAACCCTTCATGATTTTGAACACCTCTATTTAATCTTCCATTAATCTTCTCTGCTCTCAGGAGAATAACTCCAGCTTTTCTAGTCGCTCTACGTATCAGAAGTCCCTCATCCCTGGTACCATTCCTGTTCCATTCACCAACACACTGGACCAATAAAAAGTCTATCACTTGTTCTCTGTGTTACGAAAGTGCTTCTCATTTTTTAATATTTTATTTTTTTTGAGGATTTGTGTTAAAACTGAAAACAAATTAGCATTGAAAGGGAGGAAGTACTAGCGGTTTTCGCGGGCTTAAAAGTGGATAAATCCCCAGGCCAAGATGAGATGTATCTCAGGCTGTAATGTGAGGTAAGGGAGGAGATAGCAGGGGCTCAGACACAAATTTTCAAGTCCTCTCTGGCCACAGGAGAGGTACCAGAGGATTGGAGGACAGTGAACATGGTACCATGATTCAAGAAGGGGAGGAGGGATAAACCAGGTAATTACAGGTTAGTGAGTCTAATATCAGTGGTAGGGAAACTATTGGAAAAAATTCTGAGGGACAGGATTAATCTCCACTTGGAGAGGCAGGGATTAATCAAGGATAGTCAGCATGGCTTTGTCAGGGGGAGATCATGTCTAACAAATTTGATTGAATTTTTCGAGGAGGTGACTAGGTGTGTAGATGAGGGTAAAGCAGTTGATGTAGTCTACATAGACTTCAGTAAGGCTTTTGATAAGGTCTCGGATGGGAGATTGGTCAAGAGGGTAAGAGCTCATGGGATCCAGGGCAATCTGGCAAATTGGATATAAATTGGCATAGTGGCAGGAGGCAGTTAATCTGGCAGGTAGGGATTGGTGTTGGAACCCTTGCTGTTTGTAGTGTACATTAATGATTTAGACGTGAATATAGGAGGTATGATCAGTAAGTTCGCATATGACACAAAAATTGGTGGTGTCGTAAATAGTGAGGAGGAAAGCTTTAGAGCCATAGAGTCCTAGAGTTAGACAGCACAGAAACAGGCCCTTCAGCTCATCGTATCTGTGCCGGCCATTCAGAACTTAACTATTCTACTCCTGTTTTCCAGCACTTGGCCCATAGCCTTGTATGCTATGGCATTTCAAGTGCTCATCCAGATACTTCTTAAATGTTGTGAGGCTTCCTGCCTCTACCACCTCATCAGGCAGTGTGTTCCAGATTCCAACCAGCCTCTGGGTGAAAAGATTTTTCCTCAAATCCTCTCTAAATCTCCTGCCTTAAATCTATGCCCCCTGGTTATTGACACCTCCGCGAAAGGAAAAAGTTTCTTCCTATCTAACCTATCAATGCCCCTCATAATCTTGTACACCTCAATCATGTACCCTCTCAGCCTTCTCTGCTCTAAGAAAAACAAACTGAGCTTTTCCAGTCTCTCTTCATAGCTGAAATGCTCCAGCCTAGGCAACACCCTGGTGAATCTCCTCTGCTCCCTCTCCAGTGCAATCACATCCTTCCTATAGTGTGGTGCCCAGAACTGTACACAATACTCCAGCTGTGGCCTACCCAGCGTTTTATACAGCTCCATCATAACCTCCTTGCTCTTATATTCTATGCCTCGGCTAATAAAGGCAAGTATCCAATAGCCTTCCTAATCACCTTATCTACCTGTGCTGCTGCCTTCAGTGATCTATGGACAAGTACACCAAGGTCTGTCTGACCCTCTGTACTCTCTAGGGTCCTACCATCCATTGTATATTCCCTTGCCTTGTTAATCCTCCCAAAATACATCACCTCACACTTCTCAGGATTAAATTCCATTTGCCACTGCTCTGCCCATCTTTCCAGCCCATCTATATCTTTGAAGGAACCCTGCAAAGATAAAGTGTGGGAGAGCTAAAATCCCTGGTGCTGCATCTCTCCTGAGAAGCTGGAGAAACCTGCCAGATTAATTCTCAATGCCGCCTGAAAAGAACTGCTTTAGAAAAGATCCCAGTGACCAGTCTCCATATACCCGGATGCCAGACCAAAAGGGACAACTGACTTCCATCCATATTTTCTCCTTTTTTCTTCAAGAATTAGCATGTATTTGGCCAAAGTATTTTTTGTTGCTGTCTTTTTTGTGACAGAGAGTTTCTGTATTTATTTCTGTGTGTGTATGTGTGGGGCCGGGGGGGGGGGAATTTAAAAAGGGCACTTTTATATTTCAATCTGTGTGTTAATGCTTTGCTTCATTACTGGATAAGTCCTGTTTGATAATAAACTGATAATTTTGTTCTTTATGAAAGAAACCTGGTTGGGGTATTTTATTCGGGGATAAAGAGTAGTCTATATGATTGACCGAATCGGTAACTGGATAAGCATTTTTAAAATATATTTTGTGACCTGTGGAGAAGTGGGACTAGAAAAGTCAGTGCACTCCTCCCACCTCAGTCGTAACACCTGCCAAAGATTCTTTTGAGTTGGCCGCTAGATGGTGGTAGATCACTTGGCTTCATTTGATTGTCCTTTCTTCAGGTGAGGTAATCCCTCACCTCCTCTCAATGTGGCCCCCACACAAGCCATAACGCGATGAAACTGAGCTGTCCTGTTATGCTTTTCCGCATATCATAGAAAAATTATGGAATGCTTGTGCCAGGTTATGAAATCCAGTTGACACCAATTTGAGTGTCAGATTTTTTTAGGTATGTATATCTTTTAATAATGAATGTCCATCCATATGTCTCAACCAATCATATAGAAATGAGATGTACCTAAGCTTCATATGAGATGGTGAAATAAAGAAAGAACTTGCATTTCTCCAGCACCTTTCACCACCTCAGGGCAACCCAAAGCATTTTATTGATAATAATGTATTTTTTGATGAGTAGTTATAGAATCATAGAAAGTCACAGGAAGAGGCCATTTAGCCCATCGTGTGTCTGTGCCAGCCAAAAAATGATCCACCCATTCTAATCCCACCTTCCAGCATTTGGTCTGTAGCCCTGCAGATTACAGCACTTGAGATTCAGACTCCTTTTGAATGAGTTGAGGGTTTCTGCCTCAACTACCCTTTCAGGCAGTGAGTGCCAGACCCCAACCGCCCTCTGGGTGAAAAAGTTTTTCCTCATCTCCCCTCTAATGTTCCTACCAATCTCTTTAAATCTATGTCCCCTAGTCACTGTGATTATGTCAGAAACGTGACAGCCAATTCATGCATAACAAGATCCCACAAACAGTATATGATAATGACCTAGTAACCTGTTTTTAGGGATAAATATTGGCCCAGGACACCATGAAAAAATCCACTACAATTCTTTAATTAGTGCCACAGGACCTTTTACATTGACTTGAGGGGCTAGACATCTCATCTGAATGATGCACCTCTGACAGTGCAGCACTCCCTGAGCACTATACTGAAAGTGACAGCCTAGATTTTATTGCTCAAGTCTTCGGAGTGGGACTTGAACCCACAACCTTCTGACTAAATGCTACCAACTGAGCCACAGGCATTAGGACAGCTGACCAAAAGCTTGGTCAAAGAGGGGTGTCTTAAAGGAAGGAGAGGTGGAAAGACAGAGAGGTGAGGAAGGCAATTCCAGAACTTACAACACAGGCAGCAGAAGGTACAGCTGACAGTAATGGACCAGTGTCCACAAACAGCCAGAATTGGAGGAGCACCAAGATCTTAGAGAGTTCTAGAAGGTCACAAAAGTAGGGAGGTGCAAGACCATGGATGAATGTGTTCAGTGTTTGTTGATAGTTTCAACAGTAATTTCAAGGCTTTATACTTGCATATGTGGTGAACTGACCACAGGCTGAAGTATTATTGTATCTGTTACAACCAGGTGAGAAAGGGGTCTAGGGGTCCCTTTTAGCCTTCACCTGGTCTTATTGTAACAGGGTTTATGTTTTTAAACACAATGTGTTTTGAGTTCCCCCTTGGTGAATCCTTGTTCACCGCTTTCCAATTATAAGGCAAAGAAATGAGCACAAACAGGACTTCTTATGTTTAAAGAAGAAAAGTGAATTTATTAAAACTTAAACTCTAATTCGGTTAATGCCTACGGATACACGCCGCGCCCTATGCTAGCATGCATATGTGATACGCACATGCAGATCGAGACAGAAAAGAGCAGAAGAAAAAATAAAGTAGAGAGGTTTGAGGCAATATCAGAAGAGTTTCTTGTTACTGTGCTTCGAGCTTGCTGTAGTCCTTTTGTAGGTAGTATTGCTTTTCGTTGGAGCCCAGTAATCTTCTTAAACCTTTTTCATTGTAGGAGACTTTTCTCTCTCGGGGTTCACGTGTCTTCAATGGGTCTTCAGTTCCATGAGAAAGAGATGGGAGCAGACAGGAGAGGTACGTTCTCAGTCCAGGAGCAACAGCTTTCTGAGTTTTAAAACTTTGTGGCAATTTCAAATTTAAAAAAACTCCAGCTGCCAGTTAGTCATGTAACTAAACTGGTCTGACGAGGTCTTCTGTATATTGGGGAAAGCAGGGACTGGTTCCTTTGTTCCAACACTGTCTGCTGGTTTGCAAAACAGGTCTTTCTGGTGAGGCGCCTGGCAATTCCTTGTGATAGGCCCTCTTTACTTCCCAGCAGCAATTTTAAGTTTTAATGTCCATGTGGATGAAATAATGTGTGCCTCATTGTTGGCAGGTGGGGGCCTGCATGACAGTATCCAACTACATTTTCAAAAGTAATAAAGCAAATGAACTGAGATTATTTTCAGCTTCAATCCTTTTTGCTGTTAACGTTGCTTAATTTAAAATAACAGACTCACAGCTAATCACTACCACAGAAACAGAGTGACTCACCCATTCTGGGCTTTTATGAATACTCTATTAGCACATGCTTTCTATTGTGAACCTGTTTGCCATCTTAATGAAGCTGGAGATAGCGTTATCTATGAAATATAACAGAATGCACCAGTAACCTTAAATCTGTAATTGGAAATGAAACTAAGTGCGCGTGAGTAAATCACTATTGCTTTGATAAGTAAGCCTTATTTATATTGACAGACCCAATTGGAAAGCTCTATATAATTGCTGCAAGACTTCCTTACTCTTAAACTTCAAATCGAACTGTGTTGAAGCTCTTGATTGGTATGACTGAAAGGCTGGCTTCTTTAGTGTGGTAGAGTCTCACTGGTGAGGAAGAGCAGCTTAGTGTTGTCATGGCAACTGGATAAAGTCATAGTCATTATGGCACAGAAGGAGGCCATTCAGCTCATCAAGTTCATGCCAGCTCTCTGTAGAGTAATCCAGTCAGTCCCATTCTCCGGCTCTATCCCTGCAGCCTTGCAAGTTTAGTACCTTCAAGTGACCATACAATTTCCTTTTGAAATTATTAATCATCCAAAGTGACTCCTGACGACACAACCCAGCGCCGACATCATCAGAACGCTCCCAGCTTTGCACACGCACAGAACGGACCCTTGCTGTCGGTATGGTGCTGCGTATGTGCAGCCTATGTAAGCACCCGGCTTGCCAGGATTAATTCGCTCATGCGCGCGAAAACGTCATTGCGTACTGCGCTGTCTGCTCACCGCTCGCTCCCCACCTCACTTCTTCGCCCTCCTCGGCTGCTGACTCCCCGCTTCACCAACCCCCCTCAACCTACCTGTGGGCCACTCACTCCCCGCATTGTCACATCTCCCCCCTCGGCCGCTCGCTCCCAGCTTCACCTCCCACTTCTGGTCCCCACTCCCTCCTGCGATCGCCGCCTTTCTTCCCCGCATGGGGGAAGCGGGGGAGAGAGAGAGTGACAAGATCGGGAGGGGAGGAGAGGGAGACTGCGAGCGGGAGGGAGCGGGGAGCAGAAGCAGGAAGGAATAGGAGCAGAGGCAAAGCAGAGGGGATGAAGCACCGAGGCTGGAAGCGAGTGCCCCATAGGTGGGGCAGGGGAGGTGAAGCGGGGAGCGAGTGGCCGAGGGGGGAGATGTGGTGAGGCAGGGAGCAAGTGGCAATCAGACGGGCACGGGAGGCAGCGACGAAGAAATGCGCAATGGCAGGAAGGAACAAGGTACTGTTGGGGATGGGATGGAGGTGGCAATCACAGCCACTGTGGGCATTTTGGTTTCATTTGTTTTTGTTTAGTGAAAAATTGAGCAGCGCCATCCTTACTACTGGCAGCTGCCAAAAATGTCGCAGACAGTGACGTTACAGTGCAGGAGGCTGCATTTGCACATGTGCAAATACTTTTTTTTTAGAGATACAGCACTGAAACAGGCCCTTCGGCCCAACGAGTCTGTGCCGACCATCAACCACCCATTTATACTAATCTTACACTAATCCCATATTCCTACCACATCCCCACCTGTCCCTTTATTTCCCTACCACCTACCTATACTAGGGACAATTTATAATGGCCAATTAACCTATCAACCTGCAAGTCTTTGGCATGTGGGAGGAAACCGGAGCGCCCGGAGGAAACCCACACAGACACAGGGAGAACTTGCAAATTCCACACAGGCAGTACCCAGAATTGAACCCGGGTTGCTGGAGCTGTGAGGCTGCGGTGCTAACCACTGCGCCACTGTGCCGCCCCACCTAGTGTGCCACCTAGTGGTGGCATTGTCAGCAAATACAGTCTTAATCATCTCTGCTTCCACTTCCCTTGCAGGCAGCAAGTTCCAGGTTATTTTCACTCACTGCACAAAAATTCTTCCTCGCATTCCACCTGTATCTCTTGCCCAAAGCCTTCATTCTGTGTCCCCTAGTCCTTGTATCAGCTAATGGGAACAGCTTTTCATTGTTTACCCAATCCAAACCTGTCATAATCTTGTACACCTCTATCAAATCTCCCCTCAATCTCCTTTGCTGCAAGAAGAATAACCCCAGATTTTCCAACCACCCTTGTAGCTGAAATCCCTCATCCTGGAAACATTCTGGAAAATCTCCTCTGTAAAGACCTGCGACCCGACCTGAACCCGATGGGACCCGACGACATCATGTGTCAGGTTTGGGTCGGGTCACACTTCTGGGTCCGGCATTCGGGCTCGGGTTGGGTCAGACCGGATTGGACATGCTCTATCACCACCTCAGGTGCCTTTAATGTTAATTTCCTTTATGGAGTTTAAAGGTAGTTTTGCTAGTTATTTAAAGCTTGTGCAGGTATGGAACAAAGTGAAAAACGGAAGGTAAGTTAACTGATGGTCGGGTCGGGCGCGGGAAAAAATGGAAGGACTCGGGCCGGGTCATGCTCGGGGTTGGATGGGGTTCTGTCGGGCTCGGGTCGGGTCTCATTTGCAGACCCAAGCAGGCCTTTACTCCTCTGCACCGTCTCAAGGACCCTCACATCCTTCCTAAAGTGTGATGACCAGAACTGGACACAATACTCTAGTTGGGGCCTAACCAGAACCTTATAAAGGTTCAGCTTACCTTCCCTGCTGTGGTACTCAATACCTCTATTTTTAAAGCCCATTGTCCCACATGCTTGATTAACTACTCTCTCAATATGTCCTTCTACCTTCAAAGATCTAAGCACACAAACCCCCAGGTTCCGTTCTCCCTACCCAATCTTTAGAATTGTGCCATTGGGCTGTATTTTACCAAGTTCACAATGTCAGGCTCTATGGCCGGGAGGGAGAGGGGGCGCTGGAATACGAGACCGGCAGCAGCCCACTATGAAGGCCGACGCCGGGAGGGTCTGGTCTGATTCTTCCGACGGCGGCAAGGCTCTGTGGCGGCCCCACCACCACTGGGCAAGGGGACCTGGATTTAAATATTTAAATTACTGGCATGCATAAATTTAAATCAACTTACCTTAACTCATCAGGACCATGGCGGCCGGCACTCCCACGCCTTCAATTCCCCGTCTGGGGAAAGCCAGCATGACAGTGGTGGGGAGGGAGGAGAAGGTAAATTTTTCAGTGTGGGGGTGGGCAAGGGGGATGGGGTCAAATAAACGTAATGGGTATAGGGAATGGTGGGAAGGAGTGAACTTTAAACTTTGTGCAGTCTGGCCGGGGGGGTGGTGGGTGCGGGGTGGTCACATTTAAAAGGTAAGTGATTGTGGGATGGAAGGGCAAATAGTTAATTGTTATTGGGGGGAGTGGGAAAAGGCCATGAGAAATTTATTGTATAAACTTTGGGGGGAATACTACTTCAAAAATTCAAATTGACCGGCAGGGCTGGCTGCTCTTTAAAACTGGCACCAGTTGTCGCCATTGCCAGGGATGGACAGCCCACTTCCTCCACGTGACTGGGGTGGACCACCCCGGCTATTTAAATGAGCCGCCGTGCAGCGGATGACAGCGGCTCTTTGGCGTGTAGCCCGCATGTGCGGGCCGACATTTTCTGAGCTCGCCGCTGAGATAGGCGGCAGTCTCTTAAAATCCAGCCCATTAAGTCTCTATTGCCTCTCCTTATCCCTTTTGCGAAAATGCATCACCTCACACTTCTCTCTATCTGCCACTTGTCTGCCCATTCTGTTAGCCTATCTATGTCCCGTTACAGTCGATTGGTATTGCCCTCACTGTTTGCCACACCTCCAAGTTTGGTACCATTGACAAGTTTCCAATATCCAAGCCATTATCTCAAAAAAAGCAGTGGTCCAAGCACTGACCATTGGGGAACACCACCGTCTACCATCCTCCAGTCTGTAAAACAACCATTTACCATGTTTTCTGTCCTGAAACCAATTTTTATCCAATCTGATAATGACCCTCCCATTCCATGAGCCTCAATTTTGGTAACCAGCCTTTTATGTGATACCTTGTCAAACACGTTCTTAAAATTCATATTGACAACATCCATTGCATTCCCTTCATCAACTTTCTCTTACTTCATCAAAAAATTCAATTGGATTAGACAAGCATGGTCTGCCTTTTATAAATCCATGCTGGCTCTCCTTAATTAACTCAAACCTCACCAAGTGCCTGCTGATACTTTCCCTGTATTGTTTCTAATACCTTACCCACTTTATTTAAGTGGAAGACCTTGGAGGAAACAAATACCAGAAACGTAGAGTGATTGACTAACTGAACCAGAAAGAGAAAAAGAAAAACTTGCATATATACTAGACCTTTTGAAACCTCAGGATGTCCCAAAGTGCTTCACAACTGATGATGTACTTTTTGTCGTGTAGTCCCTGTTGTCATGTCGGAAAAAGTGGCAGCCATTTTGAGCACTGCAAGCTCCCACAAACAGCAATGAGATAATGCCCAGATAATCTGCTTTAATTGAGAAGTGAATGTTAGCCACTGGGAGAAATCCCCTGCCCCTCTGAATAGTGCCATGTCATCTTTAACATCCACTTGAGAGAGAAGTCAAGATCTCGGTTTAATGTCTGATCTGAAAGACAGCACCTGCGACAGTGCAGCACTTCCTCAGTACTGCACCGGAGTGCCAGTTTAGATTCTGTGCTCAGGTTTCTGGAGTGGGACCTGAATCTACAACTTTCTGATTTAGAGGTGAAAATGCTAAGGCTGGCACCAACTGATCCATTTCGACCAAATTAAATTAATGCATGAACACATGAAAGATTTTCTCTGAATACAGTTCTAGTTTCATGTTAGTCACGCTTTTAAGCAAGATCATTTAAACACCTCGTAATAAGTTTAACGGGAAAGTAATTGCAAGATGTGATGTGTAACCAGGCTTCATCTGTGGAGTTGCCTTTCAACACTGTGAAACGCAACCTAAAAATGACAATTATCAACTCATAATTGGTAAATAAAATAGTAAGCATCGAGCAGAAAGCATCTCAATTCTTTCATTTACACATATTCTAACAAGGGCTATGAGCCACTAAGCATGATGTTAGCTGCCTTGTACTCTGCATTAATAGAACACACTGACGAAATAATATTGCCACCTAAAGCTACATCACCTTCTGCGTGGGTTGAAAAATTAATGGAAATAAAATGGTCGACGTGCAGGCAGAAAGAAGTGATGAAACCTTTTGTTTTCCGTCTCTGTTACTTCAGGTCTTTGTTCCATTTCCTTTGCCCAAGTAACATTGTGGATCTGAGCCACAATCTGGGCGTCGACACCCTAATGGCCAGAACACCAATGGGAACTCCCCTGCTCCTCTTCATATAGTGCCATGGGATCTTATATGTCATCTGGAGAGGACAGATGGGGCTTTGATTTAACATTTCATGTGAAAGAGAGAATGGAATGCAATCAGTTCTATTGAGTCTACAGCACAGAAAAAGGCCATTCGCAAGTGTTTATGCTCCACTCGAGCCTTGTCCTATCCTACTTCATCTAACCCAATCAGCCTACCCTTGTATTCCTTTCTCTCCAATTATACACTGATTAAACACAAAAAGATCCCGGTGAAATGACCAAGAGTATTGCAATAATATTAAAAAGGCACAACAGCGAAATACGGTTTCAGCAGTAAGAGCTGAAGGGGAACCAGTGGAATAACACAGAACCAGTAAGAACAAAAGGAAGACCTTGTTTACCTCTAGAACAGGCTGCTAGTTTGCTCAGTGGACGCCAATACATGGAATTCCTTCAAGAGAGATGGAGCTGTTTCTGACTGAGGTGGAGTCCACCTTGTTCAAACAGTAGGTGCAATGTAAAATTACCTGGCCCAGAGTGATCTCCTAGACCAGTTTCAATTGCCTGTGGGAAAGAAGGTGAGGAATTTCCAAGATTTTGCTTTCCCCTCAAATCGGCCTGGGTTTTTATTTGCTTTTTTTGCCTCTCTCAGGAGATCACATGGTCTCAGGTGGGATAGGGAGTGTTCTACTCCAGATAGCCAGGCAGTGAAGGATAGAACTTGAACCTAATCTTTACACGTTTATAAGCTTTTATTTACAGAGATACACAATACAAACATCTGCAAACCCAACAAAATAGTTTCAACCTGCTTCAATTAATAGGAGCACAAGCGAATCACCAGTTAAAGCCCACTACCTGAATATAATTGAACACTCAATTATTCTACAATTAACAGGGAATGTGCATATTATGATATCCAAGCTATCACAATTGAGTGGGACAGGCTGGACGGGCCAGATGGTCTTTACCAGTCCTTGTTTGTATGTTCATAACTTGGATTCATACAGTGTTGTCCTCAGGATACCCCAAAGCACTGTACAGCCAATGAATTCTAAATTTTAAGTTGAAAGGAAATTACAGAGAGGTGCAAACACTATTGAGTTGTTATAATGGAGACTTTAATTATCCTAATAGAGAATGGGACAGTAATAATGTAAAGGGCAGAGAGGGGCAAGAGTTTCTCAAGTGTGTTCAGGAGAATTTTCTACTTCAGTATGTTTCCAGTACAATGAGGAAGGAGGCATTGCTGGATCTGGTTCTGGGGAAAGAGGTGGGTCAAGTGTCAGTAGGGGAACACTTAAGGGGCAGTTATCATAGTATCATATGGTTTATGTTAGCTATGGAAAAGGGCGAGGAGCAATCCAGAGTAAAAATAAAATATTGGGAGAGGGCCAAATTGAAAAGGGTGAGAATGGATCCAGCCCAAATTGGAAACAAAGATTAGCAGGCAAAAATGTAATGGAACAACGGGCTGCCTTTACAAAGGAGATAGTTTGGTTATAGTATAGGTACACTCACATGAGGAGGACAAGACAAAGAGATCCAGAGCTCTTTGGATGACAAAAGAGATAGATACATAGAGTTATACAGCACAGAAACAGGTCCTTCGGCCCATCGTGTCTGTGCCGGCCATCAAGCACCCCTCTATTCTAATCCCATTTTCCAGCACTTGACCCTTAGCCTTGTATGCCATGACATTTCAAGTGCACATCTAAATACTTCTTAAAGGTTGTGAGGGTACCTGCCTCTACCACCCCTTCAGGCAGTGTGTTCCAGATTCCGAACCACCCTCCGGGTGAAAATGCTTTTCCTCAAATCCCCTCTAAACCTCCTGCCCCTTACCTTAAAATCTGTGCCCCCTGGTTATTGACACCTCTGCTAAGGGAAAAAAGTTTCTTCCTATCTACCCTATCTATGCCCCTCATAATTTTGTATGCCTCAATCAGGTCCCCCCTTAGCCTTCTCTGCTCTAAGGAAAACAACCCTAGCCTATCCTGTCTCTCTTCATAGCTGAAATGCTCCAGCCCAGGCAACATCCTGGTGAATCTCCTCTGCACCCTCTCCAGTGCAGTCACATCCTTCCTATAGTGTGGCAACCAGAACTGTACACAATACTCCAGCTGTGGCCTACCCAGCGTTTTATACAGCTCCATCATAACCTCCCTGTTCTTATATTCTATGCCTCGGCTAATAAAGGCAAGTATCCAATATGTCTTCCTAACCACCTTATCTACCTGTGCTGCTGCCTTCAGTGATCTATGGACAAGAACACCAAAGGTCCCTCTAACCCTTTGTACTTCCTAGGGTCCTACCATCCATTGTGCATTCCCTTGCCTCGTTAGTCCTCCCAAAATACACCACCTCACACTTCTCAGAATTAAATTCTATCTGTCAGTGCTCTGCCCATCTTACCAGTCCATCTATGTCATCCTGTAATCTAAGGCTTTCCTCCTCTTATTTATGACTATCACCAATTAGACAGTGAAGAAGGTTGTCTAAGGTTACAACAGGATATAGATCAACTGGGAAAGTGGGCAAGGGATTGGCAAATGGAAATTAAAGCAGACAAGTGTGAAATGTTGCATTTTGGGAAGTTAAACCAGAGTAGGACATATACAGTGAATGGCAGGGCCCTGGGGAGTGTTGTTGAGCAGAGAGACCTTGGGGTGCAAGTACATAGTTCCCTGAAAGTGACAACACAGGTAGACAGGGTGGTGAAGAAGGCGTATGGCATGCTTGCCTTCATCGGCCGAGGCATTGAGTACAAGAGTTGGGACGTCATGTTACAGTTGTACATAACGTTGGTTAGGCCGCATTTGAAGTACTGTGTGCAGTTCTGGTCGCCGCACTACAGGAAAGATGTGATTAAGCTAGAGAGGGTGCAGAAAAGATTCACAAGGATGTTGCCTGGTTTGGAGGGTTTGAGTTATAAAGAGAGATTGGATAGGCTGGGTCTGTTTTTCCTGGAGCAAAGGAGGCTGAGAAGAGACATGATAGAGGTATATAAAATTATGAGAGGCATAGATAGGGTAGCTAACCAGAGTCTGTTTCCCATGACAGGGGTGACTAAAACTAGAGGGCATAGATTTAAAGTGAGAGGGAGGAGGTTTAAAGAGGATCAAAGGGGTAAATTTTTCACACAAAGAATAGTGGGTATCTGGAATGAGCTGCCTGAGGAGGTGGTGGAGGCAGGAACAGTAGCAACATTTAAGAGGCATCTGGACAGGTACTTGAATGAGCAAAGCATAGAGGGATATGGAATTAATGCAGGCAGGTGGGATTAGTATAGATAGGCATTATGGTCGGCATGGATGCAGTGGGCCGAAGGGCCTGTTGCTATGCTGTACGACTCTATGACTCTAATTTTCCTGTCATCTGAAACTTACTGATCATACCTCCTATATTAACGTCTAAATTATTAATGTACACTACAAACAGCAAGTAGCCCAGCACCTATCCCTGCAGTACACCACTGGTCACAGGCTTCCTATCGCAAAAACAACCCTCGACCATCACCCTTTGCCTCATGCCACTAAGTCAATTTTGGAGAGTAAGATGAAGCAGAAAAAGGGTGCAAATGGCAGATGTCAGGTTGATAATACACGTGAGAAACAGGCTGACTGTAGAAAGTTCACGGAAGAAGTGAATAAAGAAATCAGAGAAGCAATGAGGGAGTATGAAAAGAGACTGGTAACTAACATAAAAGGGAATCTAAAAGTCCTCTATCGGCAAATAAATAATAAAAGAGTGATCAAAGGAGGGGTGGGGCCGATCAGGGAACAAAAAGGTGATTTACACTTAGAGGCAGAAGGCATAGCTGAGGTATTAACTGAGTACTTTCCATCTGTCTGTAACAAGGAAGAAGAGTCTGCCAAAGTCATAGTGGAAGAGGAGGTAGTTGAGACACTGGATGAGCCTGAAAAAGTGATAAAAAGGAGATATTAGATAAATTGGCTGTACTTAAAGTTGATAAGTCACCAGGACTGAATGAGATGCATCTGAGGAAACTGGAAGAAGTGAGGGTGGAAATGGTGGAGGCACTGGCCATAATCTTCCAATCCTCCTTAGATACAGGGGTGATGACAGAGGCTTTGGAGAATTGCAGATGTGACAAGGAGGGACAGGCAAAAAGGAAAAGGAGGTGATGTTGTGCTGATAATAAGGGATGGGATCAGTACATTAGTGAGGGAGGATCTCAGATTGGAAGAACAAAATGTGGAATCTGTTTGGGTGGAGCTAAGAAACAGCAAGGGGCAGCAAACATTGGTAGGAGTTGTTTATCGGCCACCAAACAGTAGTGGTAGTGTGGGGTATGGCATTAATCAGAAGATTAGAGAAGCATGGAGCATGGGTAATGCAGTAATCATGGGTGACTTCAAACTGCATATAAACTGGGTAAACCTAATGAGCACTAATGCTGTGGAGGATGAGTTTCTGGAATGTGTTAGGGATAGTTTTCTAGAACAGTATGTTGAGGAACCGACTGGAGAACAGGCTATTTTAGATCTAATATTATGTAATGAGAAAGGGCTAATTAATAATCTTGCTGTAAAAGAACCTTTAGGGATGAGTGACTATAACATGATAGAATTTTGCATTATGTTTGAAAGTGAAGCAGTTCAATCTGAAGCCAGGGTGTTAAATATGAACAAAGGAAATTATGAAGGCAACTACACATATCTTCAAGGCACAAAAACCCCAAAAGTAAAGGCAGTCAACCATGGATAACAAAGGAAGTTAAGGATTGTATATGATTAAAAGGAAAGGCCTATAAAGTTGCAAAAAGTTCTATATAATAGGAGTAAAACTGAGGATTGGAATGATTTTAGAATACAGCAAAGGAGGACAAAGAAACTGATAAAAAAGGGAGAATAGAATATAAATGTAAGCTAGCAAAAAATATTAAAACGGACTGTGAAAGCTTCTATAGGTACCTAAAAAGGAAACGTTTGTCTAAGACAAATGTGGGTCCATTACAGGCAGAGTCAAGAGAATTTATAATGGGGAATAGAGAAATGGCAGAGAAGCTAAATGATTACTTTGTGTCTGTCTTTACTGAGGAAGATACAAGAAATCTCCCAGAATTAGAGATCTGAGGGATTAGGGGGAATGAGGAATTGAAGGAAATTAGTATCAGTAAGAAGGTTGTATTGGAGAAATTAATGGGGCTGAAGGTTGATAAGTCCCCAGGACCTGACATTCTACATCCCAGAGTGTTGAAAGAGGTAGCTATGGAGATAGTAGATGCATTGGTGATCATCTTCCAAAATTCTATAGATTCTGGAGCGGTTCCTGCAGATTGGAAGATCACAAATGTCACCCCACTATTTAAGAAGGGAGGGGGAGAGAAAACAGGGAATTACAGACATGTTAGCCTTACATCAGTCATTGGGAAAATGCTAGAATCTATTCTAAAGGATGTCATAAATGGACATTTGGATAATAATGATCTGATTGGGCATAGTCAACTTGAATGTATAAATGGGAAATCATGTTTGACGAACCTGTTGGAGATTTTTGAGGATGTTACTAACAGAATTGATAAAGGGAAGTTGGTGGATGTGGTATACTTGGTTTTTCAAAAGGCCTTTGATAAAGTCCCCCACAGGAGGTTGGTTAGCAAAGTTAAAGCACATGGGATAGGAGGTAATATACTGGCATGAATTAAGGATTGGTTAACAGGCATAAAACAGAGAGTAGGAATAAGTGGGTCATTCCAGCGTTGGCAGCCTGTGATTAGTGGGGTACTGCAAGGACCAAGGACCACTGCTTCGGCCCCAGCGGTTCACAACATATATCAATGATTTGGATGTGGGGATCAAATGTTGTATTTCCAAGTTCACAGATGACACAAAAGTAGGTGGAAATTTGTGTTGTAAGGAAGATGCAAAGCGACTTCAAAGGGATTTGGACAGACTTAGTGAGTGGGCAAGATGGGGCAGATGGAATATAATGAGGAAAAATGTGAGATTATCCACTTTGGTAGGAGGAATAGATGTGCAGAGTATTTGTTAAGTGGCAGGAGATTAGAAAGTGTAGATGTACAAAGGGACCTGGGTGCCCTTGTCAATAAGTCACTGAAAGCTAATGTACAGGTGCAGCAAGCAATTAGGAAGACTAATGGTAGGTTAGCCTTTATCGCAAGAGGATTTGAGTACAGGAGTAGTGAAATCTTGCTTCAATTGTATAGAACCTTGGTTCGACTGCACCTGGAGTACTGTGTGCAATTTTGGTCCCCTTATCTTAGGAAGGATATTATTGCCATAGAGCGAGTGCAACGAAGATTCACCAGACTTGTTCCTGGGATGGTGGGACTGTCCTATAAGAGAGATTGGGGAAACTGGGCCTGTATTCTCTAGAGTTTCGAAGAATGAGAGGTGATCTCATTGAAACCTACAAAATACTTAAAGGGATAGACAGGGTAGATGCAGCTAAGATGCTTCCCATGTTTGGGGAGTCTAGAACCAGGGAACACAATTTCAAAATAAGGGGGAATCCACTTAGGACAGATGGTTGTGAATCTCTGGAATTCTCTACCCCAGAGGGCTGTGGAAGCTCCGTCATTGAGTATGTTTAAAGCAGACATTGACAGATTTCTCAATATAGATGAATGGCAATTTTGCAAATTGGAACCAAAATTGGCTTAGTGGCAGGAGGCAGAGGGTTATGGTCGAGGATTGTTTTGCGACTGGAAGCCTGTGACCAGTGGTGTACCACAGGGATCGATGCTGGGACCTTTGCTGTTTGTAGTGTACATTAATGATTTAGACAAGAATATTGGAGGTATGATCAGTAAGTTCGCAGATGACACAAAAATTGGTCGTGTCGTAAATAGTGAGGAGGAAAGCCTTAGATTACAGGACTATATGGATGGGCTGGTAAGATGTGCAGAGCAGTGGCAAATGGAACGTAATCCTGAGAAGTGTGAGGTGATGCATTTTAGGAGGACGAACAAGTCAAGGGAATATATAACGGATGGTAGGACCCTAGGAAGTACAGAGGGTCAGAGGGACCTTGGTGTACTTGTCCATAGATCACTGAAGGCAGCAGCACAGGTAGATAAGGTGGTTCTGAAGGCATATTAGATACTTGCCTTTATTAGCTGAGGTATAGAATATAAGAGCAGGAAGGTTATGATGGAGCTGTATAAAATGCTAGTTAGGTCACAGCTGGAGTATTGCATTCAGTTCTGGTCGCCACACTAAAGGAAGTATATGAGTGCACTGGAGAGGGTGCAGAGGAGATCCACCAGGATGTTGCCTGGGCTGGAGCATTTCAGCTATGAAGAGAGACTGGATAGGCTAGGGTTGTTTTCTTTAGAGCAGAGAAGGCTGAGGAGGGACCTGATTGAGGCATACAAAATTATGAGGGGCATTGATAGGTTAAAAAGGAAGAAACTTTTTCCCTTAGTGGAAGTGTCAATAACCAGGGAGCATAGATTTAAGGTAAGGGGCAGGAGGTTTAGAGGGGATGGAGGGATTTCTTTTTCACCCAGAGGGGGTTGGAATCTGGAGCACACTGCCTGAAGGGGAGGTAGAGGCAGGAACACTCACGACAGTTAAGAAGTATTTAGATGAGCACTTGTAACGTCATAGCATACAAGGCTGCGGGCCAAGTGCTGGAAAATGGGATTAGAATAGATAAGCTTGATGGCCGGCACAGACACGGTGGGCCAAATTGCCTGTTTCAGTGCTGTATAACTCTATGACTCTATGACATAAAGGATATGAGGATAGTGTGGGAAAAAGGCATTGAAGCGGATGATCAGTCATGATAGTGTTGAATGGCAGAGCAAGCTCGATGGGCTGAATGGCCTACTCCTGCTCCTATGTTCCTATGTTCAAAAAAAAATGTGAGGATACTCCCAGCAACTACAGGCCAGTTACTTTAACCTCAGTAGTGGGAAAGCTCTTGGAAACGATAATCTGTGACAAAATTAATAGTCACTTGGACAAATGTGGAAATGTTAAGGAAAGCCAACATGGATTTGTTAAAGGCAAATTGTGTTTAACTAACATGCTTGAGTTTTTTGATGAGGTAACAGAGAGGGTTAATGAGGGTAATGCAGTTGATGTGGTGTACATGGACTTCCAAAAAGTAAAGTGCCACTTAATAGGCTTGTCAGCGAAGTTAGAGCCTATGGAATAAATAGGACAGTGGCAGCAAGGGTACGAAGTTGGCTGAGTGACAGGAAACAATTTGTTAAAGAGTATTTTTCGCACTGGAGGAATGTATACAGTGGGGTTCCCCAGGGGTTTGTATCAGGAATACTGCTTTTCTTGATCCATATTAATGACAAAGACTTGGGTGTGCAGGGCACTATTTCAAAATTTGTGATTGACAAATAACTTGGAAGTATTGTGAACTGTGAGGAGGATATTGATAGACTTGAAGAGGACAAAGGCAGGATGGTGGAATTGGCCAACATGCACCTGATGAAATTTAATGCAGAGAACTGTGATTTTGGTCGGAAGAATGAGGAGAGGCATAGAAAATAAAGGGCACAATTCCAAAGGAGGTGCAGGAGCAGAGGGACCTGGGGGTATATGTGTACAAATCATTGAAGGTGATTGAGCAGTCTGAGAAAATGGTTATTAAAGCATACGGAATCCTGAGCTTTATAAATATAGAGGTATTGGCCAGGATTTTACGTGAACCAGTGGGGAGGGGAAGGCGGGACCAGAAGTGGCTGGTACTGGTGCTCCGGTTCTGATCCCCGTTCTCAGAGCAGTCTTGCACCGGCCAGCCTACCAATGACCGGCATGTTGGGTGCCTGATTATTCATCGGCCGGAGGTGGGGAATGAGGCGGCATCTGCATTGTCAGCTGACACGGTTGGATGTAATGGTGCCATCTCGAAAGGGTAACCAGCACCAGAACACTGCCTCAGACCATTCTGGCCAGCAGTGTGGACCTGCAAGAAGAGAAAAGGTCATCGGTGCAGCCTTCTACCACTTCCCCATCCCGAGGTTGTCCCTGCATCAGGCCATGAGGTTGTTGCTGACTGGATCTTTGTGCCTGCATCTGCTTCCCTCTCTGGTTCTCCTCCTCACTGCAGGACCCGCGTCCTGAATGTATGATGCCCGTGGCACTAGGGCACTGCCAGTCTGAAGGGCCACTCTGCCAGTTACCTCCTCAACACCACCCACCCCACCCCACTGTCAGCGCCCCCTTGACTGACCCACGTGCCAGGAGATTGTCAGCGTGATGGAGGCTCGACCCCCATCCCTGGGTCCTCAACTCCCCCTCCTCCATGCTAAACACTCTGTCTGCACTGCACCAGCCTTCCTGTGAAGGTGAACTCCCTGACCCCACAGCCGCTGAATGCAGCGACTGCCACCCTGTTGCAGCCCTTAAATACCTGCGGGGCTCCGGTGCCCGTGGCCCCCATACACACCTCATAAAATTCAAACGGGCACATAAAATGCCGTTCAATTGGGTCTTCAACAATCTTAACAAGCTCTCTTGCCCCACCCCCACCTCACTTGCTTATAACCTGTGACATTTTTAATATTTGTCAGTTCCGAAGAAGGGTCACTGACCCGAAACGTTAACTCTGCTTCTCTTTCCAAAGATGCTGCCAGACCTGCTGAGTGGTTCCAGCAATTCTTGTTTTTATTAACAAGCTCTCAATTGCCGGTTTTGAAAAAATATGCATTGCTCTGGCTCAACTTGCTGACTGCTGCTGGTAGTGTGCAAAAGCAAGGAAGTTATGATGAACGTTTATAAAATACTGGTTCAGCCTCAACTGGAGTATTGGGTCCAATTCTGGGCAACACATCTTAGGAAGGATCGGAAGGCATTGGAGAAAGTGCAGAAAAGATTTATGGGAATGGTTCCAGGGATGGGGGACTTCAGTTACGTGGATAGATTGAAGAAGCTGGGGTTGTTCTCCTTAGAAAAGACAAGGTTGATAGGAGATTTGATAGACATGTTCAAAATTATGCAGCTTATAGACAGAGTAGATAGAGAGAAACTGTTCCCATCCGCGGAAGGGTCAAGAACCAAAGGACACCGATATAAGGTGAATCGCAAAAGAACCAAAGGCGGCATGAGGAATATCTATTTTATGCAGCGAGTAGTTAGGATCTGGAATGCACTGCCTCAGAGTGGTTTTTTTTCTCTTGGCATTTCTTCGTGGGCGAAGATTTTGGGAAGGTTGTAGTCATCAGTTGCAGGCCCGCTGGTGGCTAGTCAGGCCTATCCGTGACTGGCAGATTCTCCCATAGCGGGTAGAAGTGAAGGTGTAGTCACTGATGGGGGCAATTGGATCTATCCTTCTCCATTTTTCTGTCATGCTGGTTTTTCGCTCGGTCTCAAAGGTGTCTGTAGCTCTCTTGACGTAGCATTTCCAGGCATCACAATCTATGGCCTGCGCTTCCCACTGGCGATGGTCGATGTGGCACACAGAGATGGACTTCTTCAGGGAGTCCTTGAAACGTTTGCATGGGGCCCCTCTGTTACTTTTACCCGTGGTCAGCTCTCCATACAACACCATCTTGAGCAGGCGACTGTCGCCATCCGGGCAACGTGACCTGCCCAATGCAGTTGGCTTTGCCAGAGGATGGCCTCGATGCTGGTGATGTTGGCTGTTTCCAAGACTTCAATGTTTGTGATGCGGTCCTGCCAGTGGATCTTGAGGATGCTGCGGAGGCAGCTCTGATGGAAGCGCTCTAGAAGGTGTACATGACAGTGGTATAGGACCCATGACTCGGCGCCATACAGAAGGGTGGTGAGGACTATGGCTTTGTGCACTTTGAGTTTGGTCTGTGCTCTGAGGCTTTGGCTGCTCCACACACGTTTGTACAGTCTACCGAATGTACTGTTTGCTTTTGAGAGCCTATTGTCCACTTCCTTGTCTATGGTGGCATCAAACGAGATGACGCTCCCCAAATAAGTAAATTGCTTGACGGCATTCTGCTCAGTTCCCTCGATGACAATGCTTGATGGTCTATATTCTTCTTGGGGTGCAGGCTGATGCAGGACTTCAGTTTTCTTTAAACAGAGTTTTAGTCCGAAGAGTTGTGCCGCCTCGGAAAAATGTGTATTTATATGTTGCAGGTCTGACTGACTGTGGGCCAGGAGAGCACAGTCATCGGTGAAAATAAGTTTTCTTTTATTTTAGAGATACAGCACTGAAACAGGCCCTCCAGCCCACTGAGTCTGTGCCAACCAACAACCACCCATTTATACTAATCCTACATTAATCCCATATTCCCTACTATATCCCCACAATTCTCCTACCACCTACCTATACTAGGGGCAATTTACAATGGCCAATTTACCTATCAACCGGCAAGTCTTTGGCTGTGGGCGGAAACCGGAGCACCCGGTGGAAACCCACGCGGTCACAGGGAGAACTTGCAAACTCCACACAGGCAGTACCCAGAACTGAACCCAGGTTGCTGGAGCTGTGAGGCTGCAGTGCTAACCACTGCACCACTAAGTTCATGGATAAGTTTTTCTTGTGTCTTTGTGTGAGCCTGAAGACGCCTGAGATTGAAAAGGCCTCCCTCAGTCCGGAAGCGTACGTAAACTCCCTCCTGCAGGTCTTCCGTTGCCTGCTGCAGCATCATGCTGATGAATAGGGTCGGGACCAGCACACATCCCTGTTTCACACCATTGGAGATTCGGAAGGTACTTGAGAGGTTGCTGTTTTGCTTGGGTGGGCATCCAAGTTTTACAAGGATTTTCCAAAGTCCATCTCTGTTCACAGTGTCGAATATCTTGGTGAGGTCCAAGAAAGTGATGTACAGGCCTTTGTTTTGCTCACAACACTTTTCTTGTAATTATCTGAGTACAAATACCATGTCTGTGCTGCCTCTGTTTGCTCTGAAACCACACTGTCTCTCTAGGAGGTTTTCTTCTGCAATGATAGGCACAAGCCTGTTCAGAAGTATTCTAGCCAGGATCTTCCCAGCAATAGAAAGGAGGGTGATCCCACGGTAGTTGGAGCAGTTGGATTTTTGTCCTTTGTTTTTGTACAAGGTGATGATAACAGCATCACAAAGATCCCGTGGAATCCTGCTTTGTTCCCAGTAGTCTGTGAAAAACTCATGGAGCTTGGTATATAGGGCAGGCCCACCATGCTTCAAGGCCTCAGAGTGTAGTGGAGGCAGATTCAATCATGGCTTTCAAAAGGGAATTGGATAATTATCTGAAGAGAAAAAATTTGCAGGGTGCAGTCTATCCCCACTACTGGTCCGGAGGTTTACTCTGGGTATCAACGACTCAAGACTGCCAAATTATTGTTCACACGTAGCACATTTATTCAGCGTTTCAAAATCTTATCTTCAACAGAGATTATACTCGCACGTCCACGTAAGCTAGGTTACTTAGGTTCATCTGAGAGTTGGAACGGAGCAGATTATCAGTCCTCCCCTTCCAATTCTCCAAGTAGTTGATCAGACAACTTAGTCCTGAGCTGGCTAGCAAGCACTTCGAAGCACACTTTCTTATCCTGTTTCATGCATGCTACCTGCGTGATCAGCTCAGGATGGGCCGCACCTGATTACCCAATGTACAGTGATTGGTCGGTCAGCTGTTGCTAACGCCGCGGGTGCACTACGTCAGCCACAGTCAGTCAACCTTTCACCGGTTTTGACTTCTGCTTATTTTTGGCCTCATCCCTCAAGTTTCAACCAAATTACATAGCTAGTTCTCTGTTCACCAGCCCTTGTCTGATAACAAGGCATTACTTCACTCCACCGACACCCAGCCTCCAAGCAACCAGCCCACATGGCGCGTCTGTTACAAATGTGGCAGGCAGTTAGACATGCCTTCATCAAACCTCGCAGGTGTTAGTACATCCACTTCCCCTTCAGCAGTTCAGGCACACCACACTGCGGTCTCATCATATGTCCTACGTCCCTGCTGTGGACTTGTTTACCACTTTTAGCCGCGCACTCTACTTTCCCCGCATACCAGGTTACATACAGTTCACAGGTTGGTTGGTGGTTGCCTACAAGGGCTAAGGAGAAAAGGTGTCAGAGTAGGATTAGCTGAGTTACTCTTGCAGAGAGCCAGCACAGACACAATGGGCTGAATGGCCTCCTTCTATGCTGCAACCATGCTATGATTCTATTCTATGTGTGCAGTCACTCGTTACATAAGCAAATGCAGCAGCTGATTTGCATCTGACAAGATCACAAAAGCAAAAGATTGAATGGCTAGTTTATATGTTTTTGCTAATGTGAAGAAATGTTGGACAGGACACCGGGAGAACTCCCTGCACTTCATCAAACAGTGCCATATTCATCTGATCAGGTTGATGGTTTAATGCTTCATCTCGAAGACCACACCTCTGATTAACAGGCACTCCCTCGGTATTGTACTGACAGTGTTGACACAGATAATGTGCTCAGGTGTGTAGTGGGCTTGAATCCACAGCCTTCTGAGTCTGGGAGAGGGGGTTAACCCGACAGCGCAGATGAAAAACACATCCAACCACTTCGCAGTGAAACTCTGCATGGTGATGGGTGCTTGATATGATAATTACTTCCTCATTCAGCTGTCAAATACCATATAGTTTCATATAATCTTTGCAAAGCATCTGTACACTCCATGTGTATGAGGTGTCAATTAAAATGGTTGCAGCACCTAATGAGAGTGCGAACAAATTAATAATAGTCCTTGTCTCATGTTGCTCTCAAGTATTGGCCCTTGAACTGTAACGAGCATGCAATTTAGTGAACTGTATCTTCCACACAACAGTTAGACAACACCGTCGATGGATAGAGTTGCCACTCACTGTTAATTGTGACACACTCACATAATACTCGCAGTGCATTCTTAAGCAACCTTTATGAGATGAGATGTTGAAAAGTCTGGAGTGATAGTTAACGATGACACTGAGTTCAATGCTTTGTTAATTAAAGAGATGAAGGCAACTATGGCAATAATATCCTTCCTTAGGTAAGGAGACCAAAACTGTACACAATAGTCCAGATATGGTCTCACCAAGGCTACATACAATTGAAGCAAGATTTCTTTATTCCTGTACTCAAATCCTCTTGTAATAAAGGCCAACATACCATTAGCCTTCCTAATTGCTTGCTGCACCTGCACGTTAGCTTTCAGTGACACTTGAACAAGGACACCCAGGTCCCTTTGGACATCAACACTTCCCGATCTCTCACCATTTAAGAAATACTCTGCATTTCTGTTTATCCTACCAAAGTGGATAACTTCACATTTTTCCGTATTATATTCCACCTGCCATGTTCTTGCCCATTCATTTAGCCTGTCTAAATCTGCTTGAAACCTCTTTGCATCCCCTCACCATTTGCATTCCCACCAAGTTTTGTGCCATCAGCAAACTTGGAAATATTACACTTGGTCCCCTAATCCACATCATTGATACAGATTATAAATAGCTGGACCCAAGCACTGATCCTTGCAGTACCCCACTAGTCACAGCCTGTAACCTGAGAATGACCCGTTCAGTCCTACTCTTTGTTTTCTGTCCATTAATCAATTCTCAATCCATGCTGGTATATTACCCCAAACCCATGTGCTCTAATTTTGTTTACTAACCTCCGGTGTGGGACCTTATCAAAAGCTTTCTGAAAATCCAAATACACAACATCCACTGGTTCTCCCTTATCTATTCTGCTAGTTACATCCTCAAAAACCTCCAACAGGTTTGTCAAACATGATTTCCCTTTCATAAATCCATGTTGACTCTGCCCTATCCTACCATTATTTTCTAAGTGTCCAGTTATCACATCCTTTACAATAGATTTGAGCATTTTCCCTGTGACTGTGATCAGGCTAACAGGTTTGCATTTCCCCATTTTCTCTCTTCCTCTTATCTTAAATAGTGGGGTTACATTTGCTACCTTCCAATCTGCAAGAGCTGTTCCAGAAACTATAGAATTTTGGAAGATGACCACCAATCAATCATTATCTCTACAGCCACCTCTTTCAGCACTCTGGGATGTAGATCATCAGGTCCAGTGGATTTATCAACTTTCAGTCCCATTAAGTTCTGCAGTACTTTTTTTTTGCTAATACTAATTTCTTTCAATTCCCTGTTCTCGCTAGTCCATTGATGCTCTAGTATTCCTGAGAGGTGTTTTGTATCTTCCTCTGTGAAGACAGACCAAAGCATTTGTTTAGTTTCTTTGTCATTTCCTTATTCCTCATTATAAATTGTCCTGTCTCTGCCTGTAATGGGCCCACATTTGTCTTTGTTAATCTTTTGTTTTTCACATACCTATAGAAGCTATTACTGTCCATTTTTATTTTTCTCGTGAGTTTATTTTCATATTCTATTTTCTCTTTCCTTATCAGTTTCTTGGTCCTCCTTTGCTGAATTATGAAATGTTCCCAATCCTCAGGCTTACTACTTTTTTGGCAACTTTATAAGCCTCTTTCTTTGATCTAATACTATCTTTAACTTCTCTTGTTAGCCATGATTGGATCACCTTTCCTGTTGGGTTTTTGTGCCTCAAAGGAAAGTAAATTTGTTGTAAACTGTGTATTAATTCTTTAATTAATTCTGTGTATCATTGCCTGTCTACTGTCATACCTATTAATGTAGTTTCTCAATCTACCACAGCCAATTTGCCCCTCATACCTTCGTAGTTGCCTTTGTTTAGATTTAAGACCCTAGTTTCAGATTGAACTATATCACTTTGATAAAGGTAATTAATTAATGACCTCATGGTGAAGGTGCTCCTAGGCAGCAGCAATCAAAATATAATTGAATTTTACATTCAGTTTGAGGGAGAGAAAAGTGGGTCTAAGACTACTATTTTAAACTTAAATAAGGGCAATTTTGAGGGCATGAAAGCAGAGCTAGCTAAAGTGAACTGGTTAAAGGATAGGTCAATAGAGTTGCAGTGGCAGATAGTGATGCAAGGGACAGTGATCATTGTATAACGTTTAGGCTGACTATGGAAAAAGACAAAGAACAATCCACAGTAAGAATAATTAGGGGAAAGCCAATTTCAATGGGGTAAAAATGGAGCTGGGGCGAGTATATTGAAGTCAAAGGTTGGCAGGAAAAACAGTAGCTGAACAATGGGCTACCTTCAAAGAGAAGATAGTTCAGGCACAGTCAAGGTATGTTTCCTTTAAGGGGAAAGGTAGGGCAAAAAAATCCCGAGTTCTCTGGATTTCAAAAGAGGTAGAGATTAAGATAACGAAGATAAAGTGTGCTCATGACAGATGACAGGAAATACTATTGAGAACCAGGCTGAATATAGAAGGCCCAGAGGGGAAGTGAAAAAGCAAATAAGAGAAGCACAGAGAGAGCATAAAAAGAGACTGGCAGCTAACATTAAAGGGAATCCCAAAGTTTTCTATAGACATATAAATAGTAAAACGATGGTAAAAGGAGTGGGGCCAATTAGGGACAATTAAGGGGATTTACACATGGAGTCAGAGGACATAGCTGAGGTATTAAATGAATTCTTTGCATCCGTCTTTACCAAGGAAGAAGATGCAACCCAGGCAATGTTGAAACAGGAGGTAAGTCAGACACTAGAGGGGTTTAAAATTGATAAAGAGGAGGTATTAGATAGGCTGTCAGCACTTAAAGTGGATAAGGCATCAGGACTGGATGAGATGCATCTAAGGATACTGAGGGAAGTGAGGGTGGAAATCGTGGAGGCACTGGCCATAATTTTTCAGTCTTCCTTAGACTCCAGGGTAGTGCCAGAGGACTGGAGAATTGCAAACGTTACTCCCTTGTTCAAAAAAGGGTGTAAAGATAAGCCCAGCAACTACAGGCCAGTCAGTTTAAATACGGTCGTGGGGAAACTTCTGGAATAAATAATACGGGATTAAATTAAGTGCTGAATTTTACCAGCTTGCCGCTGTTGTCGGCAGTGAGCTTCAAAGATGCCGCACGCGTGGGAATTGCTTCGCGGAACCACCAGGATATGAAACGCGGCGACTCATTTACATGGCCGGGGCAGACTAGCCCCCACAATGACGTGGAGGGGGCGGGTGCTTTGTCCCTGGCAAAGGCATCCGGGGTCACTGTGCAGGTGCAGGTGCCGGCGCCATTTTTAAAGGGCTTAGAGCCCTAAATGACAATTAAAAGTTTTAAAGAAACTGGATTTTAAAAAATAGTATAAAATTATTGCGATCCTCTCCCATCCACCCCAATGATCTTAACATTTATTACATGCTCTCTCCCCCCGCAAATAAAACATACCTTGTCATCCTGACCTTCCTCCCACCCCAAAGTTAATGAACTGTGAACTTTACCCCTTCACGCAACACCCTAGACCAATCAAAAAGGTTTGACGCTGCTCCGCCTCCCACCACCACCCTGAAAACTTACCTTCTCCCCCTCCCCATCAGTATTCCGCCACACTTCACTGGTTGGGCATTGGATGCCACGGGAGTGCCGGCCACTGACCGTAATATGGGTGCGGGACCACCAGCGCCACGAGCTAAGTAATTATTCTTTCATGTGCATTCATTAACATATGAAAACGTTGGTCCCATCGCCGAGCAGCGGGGGGTGGTGGCACCACGAGGCCTCGCTGCCGCCGATAATATGGGGCAGGACTTCCCGGCTTCAAGACCGGTGGCGGGCATTCCCAGAAGCATTTTCCAGATCCCCCTGTCATGATCCACGATTCAGCCCAAATAGTCACCTGCACAAATGTGCAATAATTAAGGAAAGCCAGCATGGATTTCTTCAGGGAAAATCATGTTTAAATAACGTGCTGGAGTATTTTGAGGAGATAACAGAGAGGGTTGATGAGGGCAATGCTGTTGATGTGGTGTACATGGACTTTCAACAGATGTTTGATAAAGTGCCACACAATAGACTTGTGAGCAAGGTTATGGCTCATGCAATAAAAAGGACGGGAGCAACATGGATACAGATTTGGCTGAGTGACAGGCGTTGTGGTTAATGGATGTTTTTCAGGCTGGAGGAAGGTTTGTAGTGGAGTTCCCCAGGGGTGAGTGACGGGACCCTTGCTTTTCCTGAGATATATAAATGACCTAGACTTTGGTGTGCAGGGCACAATTTCAATGTTTGTAGATGATCCGAAACATGGAAGCATTGTGAACTGTGAGGAGAACAATGTCGAACTCCAAAAGGACATCGACAGGTTGGTGGAATGGGCAGACAGGTGGCAGATGAAGTTCAATGCAGAGAAATGTGAAGTGATTCATTTTGGTAGGAAGAACATTGACAGACAAAAGGGGGTACAGGACTAGAGGGACCTGGGTGTATATGTGCATAAGCCATTGAAGGTGGCAGGACAGGTTGAGAGAGCAGTTAATAAAGCATACCGTATTGTTACGAGTGCTTCAATTTTTTTTTGTTAAATTATGAGGATTTTTGTTTCAAAACTGAAAAAAGATTCCATAGATGCTAGAACTTTTTTTTTAAAAAGAGGTCATCAGAATGTCTTTTGGACTGAACTTGTAAACAACAGTTACTGGAAGGCACCTGTTTTCAGGTAATTGCCCAGCAGGGTTTTGTTTGACTTGGGAAAGATGTTTACAAAGCAGTGACAGGTCAAGATTTATAGGGGTCAGGAGGCTTGACTCTAGTGACATTGTTTTTGGTTTTGTTTTGGGCAGTGAGTTGGGATATGGACAATGGTGTTAAAAAGACAGTTGGAGAAAACTTGTTAAGGGAGCAAACCCCAACTCAGTCTGTTCCAGCTCTTTGTAAAGCCTGCCAGTTTTCCACCTCTTTGAGAAGCAAATGTAAGAAACAGAATGAAACTATTGCTGTATTTTTCCTGGAAAACCTGCCCAAACTGATCTTCAACATCGCCAGACAAGCACTGTTCTAGGAAGATCCCAGTGACAGCCATCTATGCATATTTGGGACGCCAAACCAAAAGAAAGGACATCTGACATCTTTCCATATGTTCTCTTTTTTCTTCAAGAACTAGCAAGTATTTGGCCAAAGTATTATTTTTCTACTTTTATTTTGTAATAGAGCTCTAAAGAGTAAATCTCTTTATTTTTTCAGGGAACCTTTATATTTCAATATGTGTGTTAATGCTTTGTATCGTTACTGGTTAAGACTTGTTTTATAATAAACTGATCATTTTGTTGTTTATTAAAGAAACCTGGTTGGTGTATTTTATTCTGGGATAAAAATAGAGTCTATGACTGACCGTATTGGTAACTGGGAAAAAAAAAATGTTGTAGCCTGTGGAGAAGTGGAACTAGAAAAGACAGTGCACTCCTCCTGCCTCGGTTGTAACTGTATCCTGAGCTTTACTAATAGGCGCATAAAGTACAAGAACAAGGAAGTTATGTTGAACTTGTATAAGACACTAGTTCAACCTCAGCTGGAGTATTGTGTCCAGTTCTGGGCGCCGCACTTTAGGAAAGACGTAGATTGGAGAAGTTAGGACTGTTTTCCTTGGAGAAGAGAAGACTGAGAGGTGATTTGATAGAGGTATTCAAAATCATGAGGGGTCTGGACAGAGTAGATAGAGACAAATTGTTCCCACTCATGAAAGAATCAATAATGTGAGGGCACAGATTTAAAGTATTTGCGAAGAGAAGTAAAAGTGACATGGGTAAAACATTTTCACGCAATGAGTGGTTAAGGTCTGGAATGCGATGCCTGAGAGTGTGGTGGAGGCAGGTTCAATTGAAGCATTCTAAAGGGAATTAGACTGTGATATGAAAAGGAAGAATGTGCAGGGTTACAGGGAGAAGGCAGGGGAATGGAACTGAGAGCCAGTGCAGACACAATGGGCCGATTGATCTCCTTCTACACTGTAACAATTCTTGTGATTTAAGGGAATATTTCAGAATATTCCGAATAGATACATTCCAACGAGAAAGAAAAATTCCAAGGAAAGGACCCACCATCCGTGTTTAACTAAAACAGTTAAAGATAGTATCAAACTTTTAAAAGAAGCATATAATTGCGTAACGATGGGTGGCAGATCAGAAGATTGGACGGAATATAAAAAACAGCAAAGAATGACTTTTTAGTTGGGATTTAACCCTGGGTATATGGGAGCCAGACACCGACGGAAATGTTGGTGGCGAGCCTGCTTCCGCTTCACCTGGGGATCTGTATTTTGCAGGTCGCCAGGCTTTAATTGGTGTGAGGCGGGACTTCTACCTGCTTGAGGTAGGAAGTCCCACTTAATAGAGCTGCTGGCCAATCAGCCCAGCTTGAAGGAGAAGATGTAGGGGATCGTGGAACAAAGGTACGTTTTGGTTGCCTTGCCGGGGGTGATCACCGGCGGGCCCCAGAGAGGCAAGGGTGGTCGATTGGGGGGGGCAGGGGGCGTGTTGCGTGTTGGGAGTGGTTGGGAAGCAGGGGTGCCCGACGATGAGGGCCTCCCACCCCCCCCACCCCCAGGCCGTCAGAGAGCCGCCTGTTTTCGTCAGACGGCTTCTCTCGGGCCTCGGCTGCCTGACTATCCATGGGTAAAATCCCCGTGGAGGCGGGCAAAGATCCTCAAGCGGCTGTTAAGTGGCAATCTAAGGGCCTCAAGTGGCCTGGCGCGGGCCGTCCGTTTCTCACCGCCGCCGCCCTGCGTAAAGTGGCGGCAGAGATGGGAGTGGGTCGGGAAGGGATCTCGGAGCTTCCCGCTCCATTTTACGCACCACCCCTTCCGCCAGCATCCTGCTCTTTGGTGGAGCATAAGATTCAGCCGAAAGATTAATAAGGAGGGAAAAATTCCAGTAAGAGAGAAAACTAGCTAGAAATATAAAAGCAGATAGTAAGAGTTTCTATAGATATTTAAAATAGAAAAGGGTTAACAAAGTGAGTGCGGTCTATAGAAAGTGAGTCTGGGGAATTAATAATGTTTGGTGCGGTGTTACAGTCCACTTGTCGGGCAATGACGCTGAGCTCCAAGCACCCATTGAAGCAGGTGGACTGTGGCGGGACAGAACCTTACTGACAGAGGGCGGTTTGAGGCGGGCGGTAGCTGTCCAGTGAGATGCGATGACCTCTCCCACCGACAAAGGCAACCTGTGGCGCCCAATCTCTATGCCAATTGAGCTGGACTGATAGCCAGTAACTGCTGCCTTCCATGTTGTTTTAGTCGCTGTGAGGCGACTATGGAGTGACCTCTCCATGGCGCATGCCTGGGCGGATGTATGGAGGTTGTGAGTTGCCCAAGCGTCAAAACCCCCCTCTTGGCCTTTCTGGTGGGGTCCAAAGGAGTGCAGAGCACGACGTTTAGCACCGGTATGGCTGCAGGAACTGCCGGAGACATGCCAAAGGTGACACATGACCGCCTTCGAGGTTCCACTCCAGATTTTATGTTCGGGTTTACTCCCTCAGCCTTGGTCTCTCCCAAGACGTCCACAAGGCAGTGGGGTTGTTAGGCCTGAGAGATGAAGGAGCGAGGTCGCTGCTCCCGAGCCGGCGGGAGCCTACAAATGGATATAGATAGGTTAAGTGAGTGGGCAAAGACCCGGCAAATGGAGCATAATGTGGGAAAATGTGAAATTGTCCATTTTGGCAGAAGAATAAAAAAGTAACATATTGTCCAAATGTTGAGAGATTTCAGACCTGAGATGCAGAGGGATCTGGGTGTCCTAGTGCATGAATCACATATGGTTAGTATACAGGTACAGCAAGTAATTAGGAAAGCTAATAGAATGTTAGCGTTTATCGCGAGGGGAATTGAATACAAAAGTAGGGAGGTTATGCTTCAGTTATACAGGGCATTGGTGAGACCACATCTGGAGTACTATGTACAGTATTGGTCTCCTTATTTAAGGAAGGATGTAAATGCGTTGCAAGCAGTTCAAAGAAGGTTTACTAGACTGATACCTGGAATGGACAGGTTGTCTTATGAGGAAAGATTGGACAGGCTAGGCTTGTATCTGCTTGAATTTAGAAGGGTAAGAGGTGACTTGATTGAAACATATAAGATCCTGAGGGGTCTTGACAGGGTGGATGTGGAAAGGATGTTTCCTCTTGTGGGAGAATCCAGAACCAGGGGTCACTGTTTAAAAATAAGGGTGTCCCATTTGTGATAGAGAATAGGAGAATTATTTTTTCAGAGGGTCGTGAGTCTTTGGAACTCCCTTCCTTGAAAGGTGGTGGAAGCAAACTCTTCGAATATTTTTAAGGCAGAGGTAGATAGATTCTTTATAAGCAAGGTGGTGAAACATTATCAGGGGTTGGTGGGAATGTGGAGTTGAGGTTACAATTAGAACAGTCATGATCTTGTTGAATAGCGGAGCCGGCTTGAGGGGCTGAGTGTCCTAATCCTGCTCCTAATTCTTATGTTCATATTTTCAAACTTAATGTCAAATTCTATCATGTTATGGTCATTCTTCCCTAGAGGCTCCTTTATGATGCAATTATTAATTAGCCTTTTCTCATTGCGCAGTACCAGATCTAAAATAGGCTATTCTCTGGTTGGTTCCTCAACATACTATTCTAGAAAACCATTTCATTTAGAAGGGGGTTCCAGAGTTTAGGGCCACACCAGCTGAAGGTACAGCCTTGTTTCACTTACTCTCCCAGCCAGTTTTTTTGTAGAGAGTTGAAATCAACCATGATTATAATTATCTTTTTTTTTACTAATGTCATATATTTGTTTACATAAAAAATCAGCACCATTCATCTATAATCCACAATGCATTGGAACACAAGAATAGGAGGAGACCATTCAGCCCCTTCAACCTGTTCCACTAGGTCTTGGCTGACCTCCGCCTCAAGTCTATTTACTCACCTTCGTTCCATATCCCTCGATATCCTCACCTAATAAAAATGTATTGATCTCAGTCTAGAAATTTCAACTGGACACCACCCCCCCACCTGCCCCACCCCCTCCTCACCCACCTCACCAGCATCCACAGCCTTCTGAATGAGCAATTTCCAAAACCTCCATTGTCCTTTTATGTGCAAAAGTGCTTCCCGATCTCGCTGCTTCATGGTCTGGCTCTAATTTTAATATTGTGCCCTGCTTTTTTCTGTATCTCTCCCAACCCCCACTTAACAGAGAAAAGGTTTGAGCTACTCTCAAGTAATGTCTCCACCACTATGACTGACGCATCATTTGCCGCTGAACGCCCACTATACTTAAGTCAGGCGATACTAGATATGAACTAATTGTTACCCAATGTCAACTATAATGCCTATTTTATATTTATAGCACATTTCTAATAAACCCTTGTAAAGTAAGAGGCCAAAAGAAAACATGATTTTTAAGGATGACATGCAGCTTACTGTTCCATTAATTAAGGAGCTGAAATTCATGCTTTGGTACACATTTAAAGGAGGCAAACGTTTATTAGTTGCACATAAATTGCACATTGGAGGGATCAAACTCATTAAATGCATAAATTAGATAAATTAGTTTTTTTTAAGGGATGGTGCAGACATGAGAAGTTATTACAGAACAACAGGAGTAGCTTGCTTTTCAAAGCTTTTGCACAGATGATATCGAGCAATTTGATGTACCTTAGTATGGAGTTACCCAAATTCTTTTAAATTGGTTAAAGCTTCCATTAAAATAGTGGATCGGAACTCATAATAAGAATGCAGTCGGTGTTTTCTTGTGAGTGGCAACTGCATTTCTGGACTGTGACATGGAGCTTGGAAAGAAAGAAAGATTTGCATTTAAACAATGCCTTTCATGCCAAAACTCTTTGGAGCCCTTTGAAGTGTAGTCACTGTTGCGATGTAGGGAATGCAGCAGTCAATTTGCTCACGGCAAGGTCACACAAAACAGCAAATATATAAGTGATAAATGGTTTATGGGCAACTATTGACCAGGAGACTGGGGAGAACTCTCCTGTACTTTTAAAAGGTGCAGTGGGATCTTTTACGTCCACTTGAGAGGACAGACGGGGGCTCGGTTTTATGTCTCATCTGAGAGGCAGCACCTCTGACAGTGCAGCACTCTTTCAGTACTGCACTGAAAGTGCCAGCCTGGGTTCTGTGCGTAAAACCTGGTATAAGACTTAAACTCACAACTTTCTTAGTCAGGGGCCGGTGGGCCATGGCTGAAATAGATTTGTGATGTCAGTGGGTGATACCCAACGAGCTGGATTTTGTTGAGGTCCCGACATCATGGCGGTGGTAGGGGGATGCCTGAAGATTGTACCAGCAGCAGCCCGCCACGGAGCCCGACGTCAGGAGTGCCGGGCCCCATCTTTCCGATGACCGGGAGACTCCATGGTGGTCCTCCACCGCTGGGCGACGGGACCCGACTTTGAATCT
Organism: Heterodontus francisci; assembly: GCF_036365525.1. Lineage (NCBI taxonomy): Eukaryota > Metazoa > Chordata > Chondrichthyes > Heterodontiformes > Heterodontidae > Heterodontus > Heterodontus francisci. Next base: position 102,952,113 of record NC_090384.1, read on the forward strand.
GTAAATTAAGAAAATGAATACATTTAAATAAAATTGACAGCGATCTTGGCTGCCCGGGATCTTCCCTGTAGCAGCCGGTACTCACACGCTTTCACTTTCCCGTCCCAGGGAAAGCCGGCGCAACCAAGGTGGGGAAGGGGGGAACTTATGATTTTAAGTGTAGTTGGGGAGTGGGGGGGGGGGTGGTTACAAGGTCAAATGTGCGTTAATAGTGTGTGTGGGGGGGAAATGGGGTGACCTTTGCACTTCGAAAAGTTTGGGGGTTGGGGTGGGTAGGTCAAGTCTTGCATGTAAGTCTTTTGACAGGGGAGAGGGCAGCTGTTATCTGTAAGTGTTATAGAGGGGAGAAGGGGCGATATTTTTTATTGCGGTGTACTAAGGGGGTACAGTTTTAAATATTTAAATTTAGTGACTGGTCTGGCTGCCCTTTAAAAATGGTGCCAGCACCTGCGCACTGGCAGCTGACGGCATTGTGGGCATCACAGAGTCCACTCCCACCACGTGACTGGGGGAGAGGTGAGTGGTGGCCCGACTGGTGTATTATCTTGAACTACCGTGCGGTAGATCGCGGCCCGCACGTGCGGGCTGAAATTTTTTTTCATCTGCTGCTGCTCCCAGCAGTGGGAGAATAAAATTCAGCCCAACCTGTGACATACCATGTCAATATCTTTCTTGTCAATTGCATCATTCCAAATCCCACACCCATTTACTTTGTTATGAACTCTTGTAAATTCTTTGTAAGAATTTAATTCAAAAATGTCCCTTGAGAATGATTTGGGGCTCGTGATGATTGATGTTAAACATTTGCAACTGTATTGGATGAATGGAATAGATAGACGTATGGCAGATTCAGAGCGTTCAAAACAGCAGAGACCCTAGGGGAGTATAGAAAGTGTAGGGGGGTACTTAAAAAAGTAATCAGGAGAGCGAAGAGGGGACATCAAAAAACACGGGCAGGCAAGATAAAGGAAAATCCTAAGGCATTTTATAAGTATATTAAGGGCAAGGGGATAATTAGGGAAAGAGTAGGGCCCATTAGGGACCAAAGTGGCAATCTGTGTCTGGAGCTGGAGGACATAGGTGAGGTTTTAAATGATTACTTTTCATCTGTGTTCACTATGGAGAAGGACGATGTACGTGTAGAGATCAGGGAGGGGGATTGTGATATACTCAAACAAATTAGCATTGAAAGGGAGGAAGTACTAGCGGTTTTAGCGGGCTTAAAAGTGGATAAATCTCCAGGCCCAGATGAGATGTATCACAGGCTGTAATGTGAGGTAAGGGAGGAGATAGCAGGGGCTCAGACACAAATTTTCAAGTCCTCTCTGGCCACAGGAGAGGTACCAGAGGATTGGAGGACAGTGAATGTGGTACCATTATTCAAGAAGGGTAGCAGAGATAAACCAGGTAATTACAGGGCAGTAAGTCTAACATCAGTGGTTGGGAAAAACTATTGGAAAAAGTTCTGAGGGACAGGATTAATCTCCATTTGAAGAGACAGGGATTAATCAGGGATAGTCAGCATGGCTTTGTCAGGGGGAGATCCTGTCTAACTAACTTGATTGAATTTTTCGAGGCGGTGACTAGATACATAGATGAGGGTAAAGCAGTTGATGTAGTCTACATGGACTTCAGTAAGGCTTTTGATAAGGTTCTGCATGGGAGATTGGTTAAGAAGGTAAGTTCCCATGGGATCCAGGGCAATTTGGCAAACTGGATCCAAAATTGGCTTTGTGGCAGGAGGCAGAGGGTAATGGTTACGGGTTGTTTTTGCGATTGGAAGCCTGTGACCAGTGGTGTACTGCAGGGATCGGTGCTGGGACCCTTGCTGTTGGTAGTGTACATTAATGATTTAGACGTGCATATAGGAGGTATGATCAGTAAGTTCACATATGACACGAAAATTGGTGGTGTCGTAAATAGTGAGGAGGAAAGCCTTAGATTACAGGACGATATAGATGGGCTGGTAAGATGGACAGAGCAGTGGCAAATGAAATTTAATCCTGAGAAGTGTGAGGTGATACATTTTTGGAGGACTAACAAGGAAAGGGAATATCCAATGGATGGTAGGACCCTAGAAAGTACAGAGGGTCAGACGGACCTTGGTGTACTTGCACATAGATCACTGAAGGCAGCAGCACAGGTAGATAAGGTGGTTAGGAAGGCATATGGGATACTTGCCTTTATTAGCTGAAGCATAGAATATAAGAGCAGGGAGGTTATGATGGAGCTGCATAAAACGCTAGTTAGGCCACAGCAGGAGTACTGTGTACAATTCTGGGCACCACACTATAGGAAGGATGTGATTGCACTGGAAAGGGTGCAGAGGAGATTCACCAGTATGTTGCCTGGGCTGGAGCATTTCAGCTATGAAGAGAGACTGAAAAGGCTCAGGTTGTTTTCCTTAGAGCAGAGAAGACTGAGGGGGGACATGATTGAGGTATACAAAATTGTGAGCGGCATTTATAGGTTAGATAGGAAGAAACATTTTTCCCTTAGTGGAGGGGTCAATAACCAGGGAACATAGATTTAAGGTAAGGGGCAGGAGGTTTCGAGGGGATTTGAGAAAAACGTTTTCACCCAGAGAGTGGTTGGAATCTGGAACGCACTGCCTGAAGAGATGGTAGAAGCAGGAACCCTCACAATATTTAAGAAGTATTTAGACGAGCACTTGAAATGCCAAAGCATACAAGGATATGGGCCAAGTGCTGTAAAATGGGATTAGAATAGTTAGGTGCCTGATGGCCGGCAGAGACACGATGGGCCGAACGACCTGTTTCTATGCTGTATAACTCTATGACTCTAAGACTCTATGTTACAGACAATGTTCCATGTAGATATATGCTGGAAGTGACCTCGGGATGGAGCAAAAAACAGATAAAATGATTACTAGTGCAAAGTGACGCCTAATGGGTTTTAGAAATTGGCCTTATTAAAAGGAAGGACCAGAATGATAGATCAAGGTTTCTCATTAGCGATCTACTTAATTCAATTCATGTTGTTTTTTTATTAATAGCATTTACTTTCATACACATTGCTATCGATTTGTTGTTCTTAAATATAAGCCAGGGGGTGGAAAGTTATCGGGGGTAGGTGAAAATGTGGAGTAATCAGTTCAGCCATGAACTTATTGAATGGTGGAGCAGGCTCGAAGGGCCGAGTGGTCTATTTCTGCTCCTAATTCGTATGTTTGTATGTTCACCCATATAGAATTGCTGCATTAATTTTGATGGCTTTGCCTTTGTAGAATGAATACGAGAAGCATCAGACTGCTTGTCAGGAGCATAAGGGCTGCGAGCTCTGATCAGTTAATGTGAAAAAGATGTTCCCACTGAGCAAGTGACAGGTGTATGTAATACATGTGCTGATTGGTTGTTTATTCACTGTGGTTGTCTTGGCAATAGCAGAAAATTATGAAAACATTCACAACTGCATTCCTTTGCATTGCTAGCAATGTATAAACAAGGGTACACAAATACAATCAACATTTTTATAACAACAAGATTTTACATTTATATAGCCCCTTTAACATAGTAAAACATCCCAAGATGCTTCACTGGAACGATCATCACACCAAATTGCACACTAAGCCACATAAGGAGATATTAGAACAGGGTACCAAAAGCTTGGTCAAAGAGGTAGTGTCATGAAGACCCCATCTGCCAAGAATGAGGCATATTAATTTTGTCACATGAACATTAATTTTCAACTGTTGTTGGAGTGAAGAGATGATTTGTTTAAAGAGATCAGCAGTGGCTGGAAAACATTTGCATACTAAGAGACAGTGCCTGGAGACAAGAGAACTGCTCCCTGATCCAATTAACCCAAATGGATTTTGATCACCAAACATTAAATGTGTAAGAAAGTCAACATTCCAGCGTGGTCTGCGAAGATGGAGAATCCACAAACTCAGGGGTTTGTTAAAAAACAACTAGTCGTATGACTAACCTGCTGGCCCAGGTTTGGTTTTGAACTGCTCGGAGGACAGTTTGGGTCAGATTGCAACTGAACTTGGAAGAAGAGAGCCTCTCTCCTGGCTAGCTCTCTCTCTCACACAAATCTCCGGATCCACTGAAATCACTTAAACCTCAAGAGAGAAAAGACTCCTACATCGAAACAAGTTTTAAAGCGTGCATTAGGCCCTAACGAAATGGCAAGACTTACCGGTAATCAAAGACTCTACGGCAAACTCAAAGGACCGTAAATAAATCCCAGCTATTGCCTCAAACTTTTGCCCTTTATTCTTTCTACTTTTCTGTCTTTATCTGCGTGTGTATTTATCGCGTACGCATGCTAGCGTGGTCACATCATGTATTCGTAGTTGTTAACCGAATTAGAGTTTAAGGCTAATAAACTTCCACCTTTCTTGTTTAAATCTAAGAAAACCTGTTTGGTTGATTTCTTTGCCTTACAATTGGAGAGCAGTGAACAAGAATTCACTGAGGGGGAGATATAAACAGTGTTTTAAAAAATTAAACCCTGTTAAGGTTAAACCAGGCAAAGGCTGAGAGGGAACCCCGAGACCCCTTTCTCACCTGGTCATAACAGGTAGGTTAAAAGAAGAAGCTTCATAAAGGAGAAGAGAGAAGTGGAGCGGCTCAGGGAGGGAATTCCAGAGCTGAGGGCCTAAGCAGTTGAAGGCATGGCTGCCAATGTTGGAGCGATTAAAATTGGAGGTGGCAGAATTGGAGGAGCACAGAGATCTTGAAGGTTTGAAGGAAGAGTTTGAGGTCGGGAGGGGCGAGGCCATGAAAGGATTTGAAAACAAAGTGAATCTTGTAAAATCGAAATGTTGCCAGACTGAAAGCGTCAGTGAGCACAGGGTTAATGTGTGAACAGGAGTTGGTGCGAGTTAGGATACGGATAGCAGAGTTTTGGATGAGATCAAGTTTGCTGAAGAGGGGAGATTGATAGGTGATATACTCATACGGCAGAGTAAAAGATGCAGCATTGAATCCAAGGTGTAAAAGTGACTGCTGGTGATATTAGGAGATGGACATTTAATGTCTTCATATCACATCCACCCATCTCCCCTGCTCACCCACTGCCCAACCTTATTTTGGATAATAGAAACATCAGTGACTGAGACCAAAGAACAATGAGTGTTCCAATTGGTTCATCAACAAACAGTGGTACTGAAATGTTTACATCCAATTTCCCCATTAAAAATGTTGCCCCACCTAGATAAATGTTTACATAAATAGTTTCCATTTTAAATATTGAGGTGAAAACATGATCCAGGGAGGAATGTTTGTACGCAAAGTCCGCATCATACACAAGATTTGAAATAACATATAGACGGATCAGTGAGTTAATGCCTCGATCAAATCTCATGTGAGTGTATTAGCCACTTATTCAGTAGTATCTCCAACAGTAATTTATAGAATCATATTTCAATGGCTCCACATATTAATGAAATGAAATGGAAACTGGAACATCAAGGTGCACAAAAAGAACAGGTTTAATATCACTTGGCCCGTAGCCTTGTATGCTATGGCGTTTCAAGTGCTCATTTAAATACTTCTTAAATGTTGTGAGGGTTCCTGCCTCTCCCATCCCTTCAGGCAGTGCGTTCCAGATTCCAACCACCCTCTGGGTGAAAACTTTTTCCTCAAATCCCCTTGAAACCTTCTGCCCTTTACCTTAAACCTATGTCCCCTGGTTATTGACACCTCCACTAAGGGAAAAAGTTTCTTCCTATCTATCCTATCAATGCCCCTCATAATTTTGTACACCTCAATCAGGTCCCCCCTCAGCCTTCTCTGCTCTAAGGAAAACAACCCTAGCCTATCCAGTCCCTCTTCATAGCTGAAATGCTCCAGCCCAGGCAACATACTGGTGAATCTCCTCTGCACCCTCTCCAGTGCAATCACATCCTTCCTATAGTGTGGTGACCAGAATTGTACACAGTACTCCAGCTGTGGCCTAACTAGCATTTTATACATTTTATCCATCATAACCTCCCTGCTCTTATATTCTATGCCTCAGCTAATAAAGGCAAGTATCCCACATGCCTTCCTAACCGCCATCTACCTGTGCTCCTGCCTTCAGTGATCTATGGACAAGTACACCAAGGTCCCTCTGACCCTCTGTAATTCCTCGGGTCCTACCATCCATTGTACATTCCCTTTCCTTGTTAGTCTTCGAAAAATGTAGCGCCTCACACTTCTCAGGATTAAATTTCATTTGCCACTGCTCTGCTCATCTTACCAGCCCATCGACATCATCCTGTAATCTAAGGCTTTCCTCCTCACTATTTATGATACCACCAATTTTCATGTCATCTGTGAACTTACTGATCATACCTCCTATATGCACGTCTAAATCATTAATGTACACTACAAACAGCAAGGGTCCCAGAACAGATCCCTGCAGTACACCACTGGTCACAGGCTTCCACTTGCCAGAACAACCCGTAACTATTACCCTCTGCCTCCTGCCACTAAGCCAATTTTGGATCCAATTTTCCAAATTGCCCTGGATCCCATGGGATCTTACCTTCTTAACCAATCTCCCATGCGGAACCTTATTAAAAGCCTTACTGAAGTCCATGTAGACTACATCAACTGCTTTACCCTCATCTATGTATCTAGTCACCGCCTCGAAAAATTCAATCAAGTTAGTTAGACAGGATCTCCCCCTGACAAAGCCATGCTAACTATCCCTGATTAATCCCTGCCTCTCCAAATGGAGATTAATCCTGTCCCTCAGAATTTTTTCCAATAGTTTTTCCCTACCACTGATGTTAGACTCACCGGCCTGTAATTACCTGGTTTATCCCTGCTACCCTTCTTGAATAATGGTACCACATGCGTTGTCCTCCAATCCTCTGGTACCTCCCCTGTGGCCAGAGAGGACTTGAAAATTTGTGTCTGAGCCCCTGCTATCTCCTCCCTTGCCTCACATTACAGCCTGGGATACATCTCATCTGGGCCTGGGGATTTATCCACTTTTAAGCCCGCTAAAACAGCTAATACTTCCTCCCTTTCAATACTAATATGTTCAAGTATATCACAATCCCCCTCCTTGATCACTACACCTACATCGTCCTTCTCCATAGTGAACACAGAGGAAAAGTAATCATTTAAAACCTCACCTATGTCCTCCGGCTCTACACACAGATTGCCACTCTGGTCCCTAATGGGCCCTACTCTTTCCCTAATTATCCTCTTGCCCTTAATATACTTATAAAATGCCTTGGGATTTTTCTTTACCTTGCCCGCCAGACTTTTTTTATGTCCCCTCTTTGTTCTCCTAATTACTTTTTAAGTACCCCCCACCACCCCCCACACACTTTCTATTCTCCTCTCGGGCCGCCGATGTTTTCAGTGCTCTGAATCTGCCATAAGCCTCATTTTTGTTCCTTATCCAATTCTCTATATCCCTTGACATCCAGGGTTCCCTGGACATGTTGGTCCTACCCTTCACCTTTACGGGAACATGTTGGCTCTGAACTTTCACTATTTCCTTTTTGAATCACTCCCACTGGTCTGATGTACACTTTCCTACAAGTAGCTGCTCCCAGTCCACTTTGGCCAGATCCTGCTTTATCATATTGAAATCGGCCTTCCCCCAATTCAGTACCTTTATTTCCAGTCCATCTTTGCCCTTTTCCATAACTACCTTAAATCTTACAGAGTCATAGTCACTATCCCCAAAATGCTCCCCCACTGACACTTCTACCACTTGTCTGGCTTCATTCCCTAGGATTAGGTCCAGTACCGTCCCTTCTCTTGAAGGACTTTCTACATGCTGGCTCAAAAAGCTCTCCTGTATGCACTTTAAGAATTCCACCCCCTTTAAGCCTTTTGCACTAAGACTATCCCAGTTGATATTGGGGAAGTTGGAATCCCCTACTATTATTACCCTATTATTTTTACACTCTCTGAGATTTGCCTACATATCTGCTCCTCTATATCTCCCTGACTGTTTGGAGGCCTGTAGTACATGCCCAGCCAAGTGATTGCCCCCTTTTTGTTTTTAAGTTCTACCCATATGGCCTCATTTGAGGAACCTTCTAAGATATCATACCTCCCTACTGCAGTAATTGACTCCTTGATCAACAGTGCAGTGTTACCTCCTCTTTTACACCTTCCCCTGTCACGCCTGAAGATTCTATACCCTGGAATATTATATATGATTAGTTCCAAATGCTGAACCCATGATTGCACTATAGGTCTCAGGAAACAACCGTTAAGAAGCACAGAAGTGTTGGCAAAAACTCCACAGTTTTCCATTTGTACATTTGAAAAAAGACCAGGCAATGACCATCTCCAACAGGAGAGAATCTAAACATCTCCTCGTGACATTTAACGGCATTACCATCACTGAATCCCCCTCCAGCAATATCTTGTGGGTTGCCTTTGATCAGAAGTTTAACTGGATCCACCATATAAATACTATGAGTACAGGAGTAGATCAGAGGCTGGGAATTCTGTGGCGAGTAACTCACCTCTTGACTCCCCAGAGCCTGTCCACCATCTACAAGACACGAGTCAGGAGAGTGACGGAATACTGTATACTGGAATGCCTGGATGGGTGCAGCTCCAACAACACTCAAGAAGCTCAACAGCATCCAGGACAAAGCAGCCTGTTTGATCGGCACCCCATCCACCATATTCAACATTCACTCCCTCCATCATCAACAGCACAGCAAGAGGCACTGCACCAACTTGCCAACCCTCCTTCGACAGCAGATTTCAAACTCGCAATCTCTGCCACCTAGAAGGACAAGGCCGGCAGATGCACGGGAACACCACCACCTGCAAGTTCCCCTCCAAGCCACTCACCATCCTGACCTGGAACTATATTGCCATTCCTTCACTGCCACTGGGTCAAAATCCTGGAACTCCCGAACAGCACTCTGAGTGTACCTACATCCCAAGGACTGCAATGGTTCAAGAAGGCAGCTCACCATCACCTTCTCAAGGGCAATTAGGGCTGGGTAATAAATGCAGACCTTCCAGCGATGCCCACATCTCCTGAATGAATAAAAAAACTCATCTGGTTTGCTTTTGAAAGCAGCTAAGTTATTTGCCGCACTTCCTGAGGTATTGGGTTTCACTTTTGACTAAAGAAATTTCTCCTGAATTCCCTGTTGGATTTATTAATAACTATCTTGTATTTACCGCCCCTAGTTTTGGATTGGAGTGGAAACATCTGTCTACATTGACCCTGTCTACCCATTCAGAATTTTAAAGACATCTATCAGGCCACCCCTAAGTCTTCTCTTTATTAAAGAAGAAAGTCCCAACCTGTTCAATACTTCCTGATAGCTGTAATATCCCGGTACCATCCTTGTAAATCATTGTTGCACTTTCTCCAGTGTTTCTATGCCCTTTTTACAGTCTGGAGAACAGAACTGTGCACAGTACTCTAAGTGCGACATGAACAAGTACGAGTTTAATATAACTTCACTAGTCTTGAATACTTTACACCTAGGAATAAATTCCAGTGCTTTATTATCATTTTTAATTGCTTTGCTGACCTGTGATGTTTTTGCAATCATGTTGCTAAACATTTCCTTTTTGGTCATTGCAATGCTCAATAACTGGGTACTAACATTTGCTTGGAGTTTACCAAAGACATACGAACATACGAATTAGGAACAGGAGTAGGCCACTTGACCCCTCGAGCCTGCTCTGCCATTCAATAAGATCAGGGCTGATCTGAGTGTAACCTCGGCTTCAAATTCATTCATCTTACCCCTTAATAGCACGAGGATATTAGCTCCAAGTTTCGCAAAGATGAAGATTTAATTACTTGAGTTATTTATGCAAATGTGAACAAAAGGGATATGTTTACAGAAACATAGATCACTAAAAGTAGTGACACAGGTTAGTAAGGGTATAAAAAAGCAAACAAAACTCATTTCCAGAGGCAGAGAATTGAAAAGCAGAGAAGTTATGTTAAGGTATAGAATCTTGGTGTACACTTGTGTACTGTGAACAGTTCTAGTCTCTATATTCTAAAAAGGATATCGAGGCACTGGAGAAGGTGCAAAAAAGATTTACTAGAATGATACCAGATCGGAGAGGTTATAGCTATCAGAAAGATTGAACAGACTGGAGCTCATTTCTCTAGAAAAGAGAAGACTGACTGAGGGGTGATCGCATAGAGGTCTTTAAAATTATGAAAGGGTTTAATAAAGTAAACCTAGAGAAGATGCTTCAACTTGCGAGCGAGACTGGAACTGAGGGCCATAAATATAAGATAGTCACTAATAAATCCAATAAGAATACAGGAAAAATATTTTTATGCAGAGAGTGGTGAGAATGTAGAACTCACAGTCCAAGGATTAGTTCAGGAGAATAACATAGATATATTTAAGGGGAAGCTAGATAAACGCATGAAGGTGAATGGAATAGGAGGATATGTTGATGGAGTTAGATGAAGAGGAATGGGAGGAGGCTTGAGTGGAGCATAAATACTCACATGGACCTATTGCACTGAAAAGCCTCTTCTGTAAATATTTTTTGTTTTGTTACTTTAAATGCTCGTGCCATCCATGATGAAACTGGTCTTTTTTCATTTAATTCACCTGTTTGCACAGGAAATCTTCTAGCAGCATCTTGTATTAAACAGAGAATGGAATAACTTATGAGTGAGCTATTAAGGTCTCCCTCATCTTACGGAGGTCTTGCTTGTTCACAATGTTAGCCCACTTGTCTCGGGTACCAAGAGAATTAATGGATATGGGGATAAAACAGGAAGGTGGATGTGAGGTAGAAGATCAGCATGATATTGTTGAATGAGAGCAGGCTCGAAGGGCCTACTCCAGCTCCTATTTCTTAAGTTCTTATGTCTTTCAATCACAAGGGCTGTGCGGAGAAGTCACACTCCAGGATGTCAGCACATAGGAGGGGAAATTGATAGTGCAGTGAGGCATACTGGGTGATAGAAACGATCCCTGTGCCTGTACAGGTAGGCCCGAAGCCTGATCGATATAGAGCAATTAAGTTAGTCCAGTGAGCTGCAGGTGCCTCCTGCACATCATGAGGGAGCTGACTGGTGAAGCAGGAAATCAATTTTGAGTCGTTGCAATGTCAACAGTGTTGTTTAGGTTGGTCAGGGAGTGTGGGGTAAGGAGGAGTAATCCAGAGAGGTGGCTGGGATGAGGGAGGCAAATTGTGGCATGGAGGAGGCAGTTGGGATGTGATTGGATGGGGGTAGACAATTGGTGGGGTGCTGAGGGGTGAATAGGTGTTACTAACTGTGTTCTAGACTGCTTTGGAGCTGGGTGGTGCACTCCTTCTCCTCTTGGCTTCCTGGAAGGTTATTTTTAAGGAAAAATAAATAAATTGCATCTCATTGCTGGCCATGGTACCACAGAAGAATCGTGAGGGGGCAGACTCGCCTACCATGCTCATCACTGGGGAACGTTCAAAAGGAGTCCTTTAATATGTCCACCCCAGCAGCATCCACATCCAAAGGATCATTCTCCACCATTTCCGGCACCTCCAACGTGATGCTACCACCAAACACATCTTCCCTCCTCCACCTCTGTCTGCATTCCATAGGGATTGTTCCCTCCACAACACCTTAGTTCACTCCATCACCCCCGACACCTCATTCCCCCTCCCACGGCACCTTCCCATGCAATCGCAGGGGATACCTGCCCTTTTACCTCCTCTCTCCTCACCATCCAAGACCCCAAACATTCCTTTCAGGTGAAGCAGCGATTTGCTTGTACTTCCTTCAATTTAGTGTACTGTTTTCGCTGCTCTCAATGTGGTTGCCTCTATATTGGAGAGACCAAACGCGGATTGGATGACTGCTTTGCGGAACACCTCTGCTGAGTCCGAAAACATAACTCTGAACTTCCGGTTGCTTGCCATTTCAACACCCCCCCACCCCCTGCTCTCATGCCTGCCTTTCTGTCCTTGGCCTGCTGCAGAGTTCCAGTGAACATCACAGTAAGCTCGAGGAGCAGCACCTGATCTTTCAATTAGGCACTCTACAGCCTTGTGGACTCAACCTTGAGTTCAATGTTTTATATTTTTATATTCTTTTTATTATTTATTTTATTTTTTAACCATGTGCCTGTTTTTCATGTGGGACAGAGCTGCTCATTATTCTGCCATTAACACTGTCTCTGGACTAATGCTTTGTCTTTCACCACACGCATTAACACGCTCTTTGCCTTTGTCCCATGACAGCTTTGTTATTTAATCTCTCCTGCCCTCTGTCCTATCACACACCTTCCCTTTTGTTCTCTTCCCCACCATGCACCATTGCTTAAAACGTAATTCTTTTCTAACCTTTGCCGTTCTGATGAAAGGTCACAGACCTGAAACGTTAACTTTGCATCTTTTTCCACACATACTATCTGACCTGATGAGTATTTCCAGCACTTTCTGTTTTTATTTCCTTTAATAGGCAGTAGGCTCATAATTTACATATTCATGGGGCCTTAATGCTATTTTAGGCATCAACCCGGGACGCCTAAAAAAATGTACCTTCGAATTAAGCAATGCCTGCATAGAACTGGAGCTGGCTACTTATTAATTAAGCTAGAATTTACTGTTTTTTGTGGGAAAGAGTTCCACACTTCTGATACCCTTTGAGTGAAGAAGTATTTACTATCTTCTTTCCTGAATAATCTGGCTCTGATTTTCAGGGTATGTCCCTTGTCCTTGACTTCCCCAGGTTTCTCTCTCTCTACCCTATCAATTCCTTTCAAAATCCTAAAAACCTCAATTAAATCACCCATTAACCTCTATATTCCAGGGAGTACAAGGCTAATTTATGTAATATCTCCTCAGAATCTAACCATTGGACCTTAAATTTGAAGGGCTGCAGAGGCAGGAAGAGATGGAGAAGGCCCGCAATTCCCCGCTGTCAGTGGTCGTGCGGTCTGCCAGCATGCTCCCGCCTCTAGCCCATTTTAGATGAGGCTGGGTCAGTGGGGGAGGGGTGGGGTGTGAGGGGGGGGATGCCTGCTACGCACCCGCAAGTGGCAGACAGTCAATCAGACCAATTAAATGGCCTATTAAGGTCACTCTGCTGATGACAACTGGTGGGAACGTCAACATGCGGGCCCCCCCATTAAGGCCTAAACATGGAGGCGGCCTTCCAGCAGACAAACCAGGGGCCAGCACTCCACCCTGCAAGAAAGCTCCTCTACATCTGCATCTGCCATTGCCATAGAGCCGCAGTTACGGCCACTGGCTGCCCAGTGGAGGCGTTGTCCCTCTGCGATGAAGGCCTGGCAGCTATGGACTCTTTCTATTTTTAAAATGTCTTCAGAGGGCAGCTCCATCTTGAGGCCCCCTCTTTTTCCCCTACCTACATCGGCAGCTCCCACCTCTGACAGTGGGTCTGCTGATCTTTCAGTGCTGGAGGGCCACCTATTGACCTTCCAGTCTCAGGAGCCCACCCACCGTGCTCCTGGAGGCAGCCACTTAATTGGCTGTCTCCTCGAAAATGGCTTCCAGGGTCCCACCGCTGGCATCTTTGGACTCCCAACCTGGAATTCAGCCCGGCCTCGGGATCAGGAACAAAAATCCAGCCCTTGGAGTCCTGATAAAATTCTGGTGAATCTGCACTGCACTCCTACTAATGTGTGGTGCCCTGAGCTGTACACAGTACTCCAGATGTGGTCTAACCGGGGCTTTGTGTAGCTGTAGGATAATTCTTCTGAGATTGTGGGGAGATTTGATAGAGGTGTACAAGATTATGACAGGTTTAGATAAGGCAGACAAAGAAAAGCTGGTACATGGATTAGGGGACACAGATTTAAGGTTTTGGGCGACAGAGGCATGTGGGATTGTGAGGAAGAACTTTTTTACACCGCAAGTGGCAATGATCTGGAACTCACTGCCTACAAAGGTGGTGGAAGTGGAGAAGATTAATGATTTCAGAAGGAAATAAACTTGCAGGGCTATGGGCATAGGGTGGTTGAGTGAGACTGACTGAATTACTCTACAGAGAGCCGGCATGGACCCAATGAGCCAAATGGCCTCTTCTGGGTCACAACGACTCTCTATGACTCTAAGTTTGGGAATCTTTGGAATTCTCTAGCCCAGAGAGCTATGGATGCTCCATCATTGAGTATATTCAAAACAGAGATCAGTAGTTTGGGTATTAAGGAAATCAAGAGATCTGGGGATAGGACAGGAATGAAGAGTTGAGCTAGAAGATCAGCCATGATCTGATTGAATGGCAGTCCACACTCAAAGGGTTGAATGATCAATCCTGCTCCTATGTCTTTTGTTCTTATACGATGTGTATTTGTAATGGGATGAATGTTAGCTCATTTAAAATGGTCCAACCGTGAGTTTCTACAAAATTTTAGCATCTTGAGGTCTGCAATAGTGGACTTGGGAAAATTCGCCAAGGAAGAAACATGCTGGAAATCAAAATTTACCAATCATACTTGCCTAATAAATAAAGAAAGAATTTTACAAATTAATTTTGAACATTCAGAGCAATCTTCTGAATGTTTCCTCTTTTGCCCGTCTCCATAACAACTATTTGGTTTCTCCCTTTGGCTGGTGAGCGGATGTTCTCCAGGGTCTAATAAAAGCTGAGAGCATTGCAGGGAAAGACAAGGAGCTTCCAACAACATTCCCAGTAATGGCACAGGCCCAATTAGTGTCACAAGTCAATTAGAAGTAAGTGCTTGCAGAGGGGAAACTCATAAAGTCAACAGGGCTTCTTCCTACATATGCAAGAAGCTGAGGGTTGATAATGGAATAATTGTATGAAAGCTGCAGTGGTCTAGCCATAAACGATTCTAGTAATCTCCATTGGCTTGAAGTCTAATTTGAATGCAAAAGACTGTTTGCAGTGGAGTCATGCTATCAGAGCTTGTTGCGATAATCTGTTTTTAGTTCTAATTTTTGCTAGTTTATGAGTTTGGTATGGCCTTGATTGCTTATCCTCCAGTCTTACTTCAGAGTAATTATTTCTCCAGTGCAATATCGGGAGTCTCTTTGTCCAACAATTTTCTCAGAGGCCAAGTGGCTTCTGTACTCGTTTGCAAATTATTTCGGATATGAGAATATCACGAAAATGACAGGAAGGAAAAGAAAAGCTTTTTGTTAAGCCTACCCCACATTATGACGACCAGAGCATCGCAACCAGATGCGTGGTGCCACCCACCATGTCCTCACAGCTATGGGATCTCCTGGGAGAAGCAAGAAATCAGAAGAAAAACCGAAAAAATATTCTGGAAAATTCCACTCTGAGACCTTTCAGGCAATCGAAACCAGTCCAAGAGATCACATGACCTAGTACAATCTATTACGACACTTATCTTCCATATGATGCGAAAATATACCCAGTCAGGATCTGGTCCGTTCCCTCTTGAAGGCATTGCAGAGAGTCAACACCCACACACCAGCTGGTAACACATTCTAGAGGCTCGGTACTCTCTGGGAAGAGAGGAACTGCTCAACATCCACTCTATTCCTATTCTTCCATGGGTTAATCTCACATCCCCTGCTCCTCCCCATCTGTGACAATTTCTAATTAGCTGTTCTTGCAAGCTTGCTCAGAATAATGATTGGCAGTACAACAATTTCTCATCGGCAAAACTTACAAACAAAAGCCTTAATGCCATTGTTATTAATGCACATGATAAAAACTTAGAATAAAAACCTATCAATGTTGGAAATGCACAGTAGGCCCATGAGAATCTGCAAAGAGAAAAGACCAATTCGCGTTTTACCAAAAACTGTTTGTCGGCCTGTTTTTCATCTGAAACATTGCAATAAGAACTTGCATTTATACAGCGCCATTAAAGTAGAAAAATTCCCAAGGCAATTCACTGGAGAAATTATCGGACAAAAAAATAATCGATGCTGAGCTAAAAAAAGATGTGTCAAGTTAACTAAAAGATTGGTCAGAGAGGTGAGTTTTAAGGAGACTGATAAAGGAAAAGAGGGAGAGGTCTAGGAGGGAATTCCAGAGTATGGGGCAAAAACAGTGGGGCGAAGAGAGGGAGAGACGTACAAGAAGCCAGAATCAGAGGAAGGGGGAGTGCTGGGATGTTGTAGGGCTGGAGGAGGTTACAGAGATCGGGAGGGGTGAGACTGTGGAGGGATTTGAAAGCAAGGATAAGCATTTTATATTGGAGGTAATATAGGTCAGGAAGGATGAACAGGAGGAGACCACTCAGCCCCTAGAGCAGGGGTGTCCAACCTTTTCACGTGGGGGCCATATTACAATTTTTGTCTTACATGTGGTGTGGTGAGACAATATCGGAGAGATAACGGCATTAAAATTTATCTTACTATTAATCAAAACAACAACAAATGCACATTTTTGTGAAGAAGCTTGAAATGAGAAGACTAATTTTTGACTTACTTTCTCTTCACTATGTTGGACACTGATTTAGCGAGATACCTGGCATTTATTTGCTTGCACAAGTAGTCAATGTTTGCCCGCACACTTCTTGTAGCAATGTGGAATATTCCAGATAGATGTCATTCTGTCAAGCATGATCGTGATCACTCTCACTCCCTCTCTCTCTCTGCCCCCCCCCCATCTGTCCCCCTTTCTCTTTCTCTCTCTTCCCCTTTCTCTCTCTCTCTGTCTCCTTTCTCTCTCCATCTCTTTCTCTGTCTCCCTTTCTCCCTCCCTTTCTCTGTCCCTCTCTATCTCTGCCCTTTCTCTTTCTCTGTCCCTTTCTTTTCTCTACCCCTCTCTCTCTCTCTCTGTCTGTCGCTCTTTCTCTCTCTCTCTTTTCCCTTTTCTCTCTCTGTCCCCTTTCTCTCTCTGACTCTCTGTCCTCCTTTCTCTCTCCCTTTCTCTGTCCCCTTTCTCTCTCTCAGTCCCCCTTTCTCTCTCTCTCTCTCTGATAGTTGCAGAGAGTAGGAATGCTCAGCAGATAGTTGATCAGTTTGTTTTAAAATCTCAAGTCAGTTTCACAGCTGACAGCTGCTGTCATTGGGAATAGCAGCTTCCCAACTTCACACAGAATCAGGGGTTTACCGGTGGGCTTTTAAAAACCCCCGAATCTGTCTGAAGTTGGGAAATGGCTGCTCCTGATGTCAGCACCTGTCAGCTGTGAAACTGACAAAGTGACTTTTTAAAAGCTGGTCTGACAATGGGAAATTTCTCATCTCCAGTCACAGACTCCTGGAGGATGATGAACGGCCCGGGTATAGTTTACACGGGCCATATGTTGGACAATCCTGGGATAGAGCCTGTTTCACTAGCCAAGTAGACCATGGCTCATCTGGATGGGGTGATGGATGAGGGAGACAGGATGTGCACAGCAAAGTTTTGGATGACTTAAATTTTAAAGAGCGTGGAAGATCGGAGGTCAGTTGAACAGCAATGGAATAAGCAAATCTGGAGGTGACAACGGTATGAATCAGAGTTTCAGCAGCAGATGGTTTGAGGCGGAGGCGAGCGATGTTATGAAGGTCGGGTAAGCAGTCTTTGTTCGCAGATATGAGATTGGAAGCACATCTATGGTCGAACGAAATGTAGAGATTGTGAACATTCTGGCCCAACATGGGGCATTGGATAAGGAAGGAGATGGAATCAGTGGTGAGTATACATTGAGCCTGGGTTGAGGGCACTGACCCAGATTTTGCAGTCAGTGAGGAAGGAGACCTCTTGCCAGCTTTTCAGTGGCAGCTTGCTGCCATCGGGGGCGGAATGTAATGGGGCCATTTAGAGCAGGAATGGAAGCGTGGGAGGCCAGAGAATAGTGATGGACATGTTTGCCCAGAAATCCAATGTCTTGACGTCAGTTCTGGATTTAGTCAGCAGCGAGAAAGCGCCAAGGCGCTGTTGCCGCCCCGACATGATGGGAATGCCATTTGAATTGCTGATCAGTTAGTTTTAATACATTTGCATGCAATTGATTTCAATTCAATGGGGGGCTTGGAATTAAGTTGATGACAGGCGGCCCTCACATGCCTTCAAATCCCCAGCCATTGAAAGCAGGCAGCACCGAGGCAAGGCCTCAGTGCCACAACGGGAAGGCAGCCATGAACAGTATCAGATAGGCGAAGAGGGGAGAGCGGAGACCATTGTCGGCCTGCAGTGCTGTGCTCTCTGCACAGGTGGGCTTGGTCATGGGTAGTTGGCACAGGTGGCCATACAGATGGTGAAAGGGATGGGTGGCCATACTGTCAGGTGAGAGGGTTGGCTATCAGTAAGGGCGGGGAATGAGGATGATTAGCGCATATTCCAAGAGGAGTAGCAAAGGCAAAGATGCCTGGGAAACGTTGTCTCTAAAAGGATAGCACTCTGGAGGTCTACTGAACACCTGGCATCGGGCTCATACATGCTGTCTTTGTGGAACCCAGTGGCATGATGCAGTGCCACCGAAGGAGGGAGAGCCAGGATACAGGAGCCAGTCTCATACTTATCTGCTTCCAACCACCATGTTAGCCTCTAAGAATGAAAGCAATAAAAATTTAACCTAAAAGCATTCAGTCTGTCGCCTCCTTTCTATTGGAGTGCCGTGCCTAGCACCCAGGCACATCAGAAGCGTTTACCAAAGGAGGGTTGAGCGTAGATTGGCGGAAGGGTGAAGTCAACATCTCAAAATTAAGGTATGTGAAGGAATAAGCATTTTCCACAATCAATAGTGAAATTCAAAACAGAATAAACTTTATAGCAGAAAATAAATGGCAACTTGCAATTAGCAAAATCCAAATGCATCTCGGTGTTTTTTTTATACATTTACAAGTGCTTCTGTGCAGTGTAACCCCTGTGCTGGCAGCTGGGCTGGAGGCAGGCTGATGATAAGGTTACCCCTTGGCTAGTGATGACTTCAGCACCCATCCTCTGGCTGCCCGAGGCCTGGAGGTCCCCGGCTGCCTGAATGTTTCCTGCACGTGTGCAGGACTCTCTCCTCAGGCGTTGCGGCTACTGGAGCTGGGCTCGCTGGCGGAGGGGCTGAGGAGCTGGTGTCCACACTCAGAGATCCTTGAGGGGAGCCACCAGCTGTGGAGGGCAGCCTCTTCTCCCTTTCAAGGCTCACTGGAACCTCCCTGCTCAGCAGAGAAGGATGAGGAGCTGGAGAAGACTCCAGACACCTCGTCCTGCTTTCTCATTGTCACTGCTGTGTTGAGCTCCTGGCCAAAGTTAAGGTGTGCAGGTCTGTGTGCATCTGTGGGATCTTTCTCTCCATGAGGGTTGCCAACCTCTCAATGGAGGAAGCCATGCGCTCACATGCCTGAGACATGGCAGCAGTCATGGCATGGATGGATTCCTCCATCGTTTGTTCACGGCTGCGCATGGCCTCTGGCATCTCCGTCGGATGTTGCCTTACCTCTCTCTGCAAATCCAGCATGCCCTGTGCTGTTAACACCACAGTCTTGTTATCATCTCGGGGCTCAGCATGGGCCTGGCCACCCAAAGTCCCCCGACTGTCAGAGACCTCGGCTGTCTCCGCCTCAGCAAACTGCTCAGATGCGTGTGTGGTGCTCTCACCAGCATGTGACCCTGATTCTACAGCCAACCGCAAACACTGAGGTGAAAGGATCTGTGTTGGTGGAAGGTGCAGGAGGGTGCATCCGGTGCTGACTGCTCCACCTCAGAGGTTCACTGCTGTCCCCCTTTGGATTGAGATTCCTGCAGATGTCAACCTGCATGAGAGAACACTAACATGTGTGGTTTAGGCATTGCAGATCCTGTCACGATATTCATATGTTATGAGAATCTGCAGAAGTGTGGTGGATGTTGATGGAAGACAATCCTCATTCTGTTGCATGGAGACTCCAGTCTCACCATCCACGATTGAGCGTCTGCCCTGGATCCACACTAACTCCAGCGCTTCACTCTCAGCTGTTGAGGCACGCAAATTTATTTATTCTTTCATGAGATGTGGGCGTTGCTGGGAAGGCCAGAATTTATTGCCCATCCCTAATTGCCCGTGACAACTTACTGGCTTGCTAAGCCATTTCAGAGGGCAGTTAAGAATCAACCACATTGCTGTGGGTCTGGAGTCACATATAGGCCAGACCAGGTAAGGACAGCAGATTTCCTTCCATAAAGGACGTTAGTGAACCCGATGGGTTTTTAAGACAATCGATGATAGTTTCATGGCACCATTACTGAGAATAGCTTTCAATTCCAGATTTTTATTAATCCATTGAATGTATTAATTAAATGGATATAAATTCCACTAGCTGCATTAGCCTGGGCCTTTGGATAACTAGTTCAGTGACATTACCACTACACCACCAACTCCTCTGGTTGATCTATTTTGTTATTATGGGCCTGCTTGTCCTGCAAATGGAAAAAGAGAGATAGTCATACTTCACAGGAAGAGCTGCAAGACAGGTGTGCGAGTGGCAGCCCCTCATCCACTGCTGGGGTTTCCTACATGGCTCACCCCCACGTCTGCTCTCAAGGGAGGTAATGGGGGTGAGCTATGAAGGAAGGTGACCCATGGCCGAGATGCCGCCATGCACCTGGCAGGATGTGTTGATGCCTATCACCCTTTGCCAGCGCCTTTGTGTTGCCTCCCTCTCCATGTCTATCACCCTCCCGCGTAGTCACATGCAATCCCCAAAAAGGACTGTGTAATGGAATACTCACCTTGGCAGACTGAACGAGGTCATTGACTCTCTTTGTGCACTGGACCCATGTCCGGGGAGGGGGCGTTGGGCGACCTGCACAGCTGCTGACTTCCTCTACAATCTCGATCCAGGCTTGCTTAGTCAGGTGGCAGCACCTCTTCTTGCCATCACTGAGGAAGTGGTCCTCCTGCCTTTCCCTTTCAACCTGGAGGGGAATCTCAAGGGAGGTGTTGCTAATCCGTGGGACCACCCAGTGTCTTGCCTGAGCCATATGGTGGTTTCCTTGTCAGAGGGATGGGGGTCCAGGAGTCACTCAGCACCACTCTCAGAAACAAACAACAGAGGACTCAAAAGCAACAAAGGGCTGGCAGGGCTTTAAATATGCTGCCATCATCCAACGCTGCATTTGGTGCCTCGAATCCCACCCCCGTCATGTAATTGGCCGAGCCCAATGCCTACATTATTATAATTGACCGCCTGCCATGTGATTTGGTGGTCTGGCCACACACGTGCCGAGTGGTGATGGCACCCTGATCTGGGTCCGCCGCCGTTAGCAGTAAGTGTCTGATCCAGCGCGGTGCCCTCTACAGAGGATCTGTGGCATGCGTGAGCTGGGTAAGCAACTGCATGTTTCTTTAACCAATCAAATTGAAGAATCCTCACTGAACCATGCAGAGGCTAAACCAGGAAGTATAAACTAGGAAGTATAAAACGATTTAAATAATATACAGAAACTGAAATAAAGAGAGGGAAAGAAAGATGGGATGAAGAGATTCAAGTGACGAAAAGAAAAGGTTTTTAAAAATCTGCAAAAATCTTCAACATTAATTAACTCCTGAAGGAATGAGATTGTAAAATGATTTTTTCCATGCTAGAGAGGTTTCTTGGCAGTAATTATGACTCATTATGCTGTTAAAAATTAACTTACGCCTGAATGTACCAGCCCTAACTTTTTCTACTGTGTTTAGTGGGTTAGTACAGAGACTTCATGCCTTTACCAGGATTTCACTGCCAAGTCTATCCCAGCCAACTCCTGCAGCAACTTCTGGACTTCCACCTTTAACCACGCATGGTGCGATTGCCAGACGTTGCTGTCTGGCTTATTCCATAACTGCGCTGAGTGCTGATAGCATGATGGCCTCACTATTATTCTCAATGCAAAATCTAGGCCAATTGCTTCAGTCTTCCCAATAGTTAAATGGAGGAATTCCAGTTTATCCAAAACTAGATGTTGGGCAAGCAATCTGCCAGTACAATGCCAGTGGAGGAGTCGAGACAGGTTATGTACAAGTGGAGCCAGTCTATCTCATGTGGCAGTAGCAAACAAGGAATGTAGCCTTCAGGTGCAGCAGGGCTGGAAGGTGATACTTGCAACTAGGCATGTAGATATGGTTCTGCCCCATATGAAGTTTTTACATTCTGTCCTTATTTGTATATTTTCATTATTAATTATCAATATCTAGATCCACATTGATAGGGGCAGATCCCATTCCAAATGTGGACAGAGGAAAAAATTAACATATTTTGAACAGATAACCTGTAAACCTGTTTATTCAGTCTCTCTCAAAACTGAAGGCCAGCATCTCTCATTGCTTAAATTACTAAATTCCTTTTCCTCTCCTAGCCTTCAGTAGACCAGTTTTCCGTTGACAATATTTGTGCTGGTTACCATAGTTACTGTGGAAAGCTAAAGGTTATAAAGCTAAATCATCTTCAGGCATTTTCAACAAGCTTTCACCAGAACATTGACTTCATCTCCAAGACTAGCTAATATGCGAAGGTCAGACCGGAGCAGCGGCAGTCGGCAGCGGACCTGGGAGGAGGCGGATCCGGAGTGGGACATGTGGAAATAAAGAGCGGTGCTCGAGGCCTACACCTACCTCAGACCAGAGCAGCAGGCTCTGTTTGGGTCAGCGCGCGCTGGATTTCAAAAGAGGTAAAAAAAAAACTAACAGTGACATCACGGGAAATCTGTAAACTGATTGGTTGCCTCCATGGTACAGGGGAAGAAGCTGATTGGCAAGTAACTGCTAAGTTATTCCACTGATTACATTAGCAATAGTTAGTTTGTAAAGCTAAGTAATGGCAGGGCAGCTCGGCCAAGCGGAATGTTGACAAACACATCTGGAGCAAGTGACACTGGCTGCAGAAGCTTGAGCTCTGGATTTCGGAACTCGAACTGCAGCAGGAGTTACTGTGGCACATCCGTGAGGCAGAGAACTACGTGGATGGCACATTTAAGGAGATAGTCACCCCGGAGATTAAGAGAGCACAGGCAGAGAGGGACTGGGTGGCTGCCAGACAGACAAGAAGGTCACTGCAGGTAGTGCAGGAGTCCCCAGAGGGCATCCCACTTTCTAACCGGTATTCAGTTCTGAGTACCAATGGGAGAAAGGGTTCCTCTGCAGAGTGCAGCGAGAGTCATGACCCTTGCACCATGGGTGGCTCAGCTGTGCAGGGAGGGAGGAGAAAGGACAAGAGAGCAATAGTGATAGGGGATTCAATAGTTAGGGGAACAGATAGGCGTTTTTGTGGTCACAGATGTGATTCAAGGAACGTATCTATTTTTAAAAATTCATTCATGGGATGTGGGCGTGCTGGCCAGGCCTGGTATGTTGAATTTGACCTAACCATCAGCCTTAAGAAAACAAGCATCATGGGACAGGATGTCATCCATCAATATCGGCGACCACGCTCTGGAAGTGGTTCAAGAGTTCACCTACCTAGGCTCAACTATCACCAGTAACCTGTCTCTAGATGCAGAACTCAACAAGCACATGGGAAAGGCTTCCTCTGCTATGTCCAGACTGGCCAAGAGGATGTGGGAAAATGACACACTGACACGGAACACAAAAGTCCTAGTGTTTCAAGCCTGTGTCCTCAGTACCTTGCTCTACGGCAGCAAGTTCTAGACAACGTATGTCAGCCAAGAGTGACGTCTCAACTCATTCCATCTTCGCTGCCTCCAGAGAATCCTTGGCATCAGGTGGCAATGCAGAGGTCCTCCAGGCGGCCAACATCCCCAGTATATACACCCTACTGAGCCAGCGACGCTTGAGATGGCTTGGCTATGTGAGCCGCATGGAAGATGGCAGGATCCCCGAGGATGCATTGTACAGCGAGCTCGTCACTGGTATCAGACCCACCGACCCGACGTCTGCAAATGCGACATGACGTCCTGTGACATTGACCACAAGTCGTGGGAGTCAGTTGCCAGTGATCGCCAGAGCTGGCGAAAACCATAAAGGCGGGGCTAAAGTGTGGCGAGTCGAAGAGACTTAGCTGTTAGCAGGAAAAAAGACAGAAGCGCAAGGAGAGAGCCAATTGTGTAACAGCCCCGAAAACCAATTTTATCTGCAGCGCCTGTGGAAGAGTCTATCACTCTAGAATTGGCCTTCTTAGCCACTCCAGGTACTGATCCACAAACCAGACCACCTCTGGGTGCTTACCCATTGTCTCTCGAGACAAGGAGGCCAAAGAAGAAGAAGAAGAAGATGTTGCCTCCCTAGTGCAAGGGTCATGGACATCTTCGAGCAGCTACAGGGCATTCTGGAGGGCGAGAGCGCACAGCCAGAGGTCGTGATCCACATTGGTAACAATGATATAGGAAGAAAGAGGGATGAGGCTCTGAAGGATGAGTTTAGGGAGTCAGGAATGAGATTAGCAAGCAGGACCTCAAAGGTAGTAATCTCCAGATTACTCCCAAGGCCACATGCTAGTGAGTATAGAAATAGGAAAATACACCAGATGAATGCGTGGCCGGAGAGATGGTGCAGGATTGCGGGCTTCAGATTTCTGGGGCATGGGGACCGGTTTTGGGGAAGGTGGGATTTGTACAAGCTGGATGGCCTGCACCTGAACAGGACTGGGACAAATATCCTTGCAGGAAGTTTTGCTAGTGCTGTTGGGGATGGTTTAAACTCATTTGGCAGGGGGATGGGAACCTGAAGGCAGTCTTAGATAGGACAATTTCAGGGCAGAGAACAGGAGGCAGAAAATTAGCGAGTGATTCTGAAAGACAGAAGAACCAAAGGTTGAAAGGTGTGCAGCACAGGACTTTGGCAGTGTTAAAGGGTATTTATTTAAATGCAAGGAGTGTGATAAATAAAGCCGATGAGCTGAGGGCACAGATAGACACATTGCAACATGATATCATTGCGAAACGGAAACTTGGCTTAAGGAGGGGCAAGAATGGCAGCTCAACAACCCTGGATATAGAGTTTTCAGGCGGGATAGAGAGGGAGATAAAAAAGGAGGGGGTGCAGCATTATTGGTTAAGGAATCAATAAAAGCTTTGAGGAGGGATGATATGTTAAATGAATCATCAAATGAGGCCATATGGGTGGAGCTCAAAAATAAAAAAGGGGTAGCCATACGACTATGAGTGTACTATAGACCCCCAAATAGTGAGAGGGAGGTAGAAGAACAAATATGTAGGCAAATTTCTGAGTGAAAAAACTATAGGGCAGTAACAGTTGGGGATTTCAATTACCCCAATATCAACAGGGATACAAACAGTGTGAAGGGCACAGAGGCGACAAAATTCTTGAACTGTGCTCAGGAGAACTTTTTTAGCCAGCATGTAACAAGTCCAATGAGAGGGGGCGCAATTCTAGATTTAGTCTTCAGTAATGAAGCTGGGCAAGTGGAGGAAGTAACAGTGGGTGACCATTTTGGAGATTGTGACCATAATACAGTACGTTTTAGCATAATCATGGAAAAGGACAAAGATAAAACAGGAGTAAAAGTTCTAAATTGGGGAAGGCAAATTTTACAAAGCTGAGAGGTGATCTGGCGAAAGTGGACTGGATACAGCTACTTGAAGGAAATCAGTGGCTAACCAGTAGGAGGCATTCAAAAGCAAAATACTACAGTGTAGGCATGTTCCCACAAAGATAAAGGGTGGTACTGCCAAATCTAGAGCCCCCTGGTTATCTAGAAGCTTACAGGATAAGATAAAGCAAAAAAAGAAAGCTCATGACGATCACAAAAATCTTAATACTTTAGAAAGTGTAAAGGAGTATGGAAAGTTGCAGGGATGAAGTAAAAACGGAAATTAAAAAAGCAAAGAGAGGACATGAAAAATTATTGGCAGGTAAAATCAAGGAAAATCCAAAGATGTTTTATCAGTACATTACAAGCAAGAGGATAACTAAGGAAAGGGTAGGGCCTATCAGAGATGTACAAGGGAACTTATGTGTGAATGCAGAAGATGTGGGCAGAGTCCTTAATGAGTTTTTTGTCTCTGTCTTCACAAAGGAGAGGGATGATGCAGTCATTGTAGTAAAAGAGGAGGAGTGTGAAATATTAGATATGATTAAGCATAATGAGAGAGGAAGTACTAGAGGGTCTGAAATTGTTGAAAGTGGATAAATTGCCCGGGCCAGATGGATTGCATCCCAGGTTGTTAAAGGAAGCCAGGGAGGAAATAGTGGATGCTCCGAGGATTATCTTCAAATCCTCACTAGATACAGGCGAGGTACCAGACGATTGGAGGCCTGCGATAGTTGTATCATTGTTTAAAAAGGGTGCGAGGGAGGGGCCAAATAATTATAGGCCAGTCAGTCTGACCCCAGCGGTGGGTAAATTGTTAGAATCTATTCTGAGGGACAGGATAAACTGCCACTTAGAAAGGCACGGATTAATCAGGGATAGTCAGCATGGATTTGTTAGGGGAAGGTCATGTCTTATTAACTTAATTGAGTTTTTTGAGGAAGTAACAAGAAGGATTGATGAGGGTAGTGCAGTGGATGTGGTCTACATGGATTTTAGTAAGGCATTTGACAAGATCCCACATGGCAGACTGGTCAGTAAAATGAAAGCCCATGGGATACAGGGGAAGGTGGCAGGTTGGATCCAGAATTGGCTCAGGGTCAGGAAACAAAGGGTAGCAGTCGGCGGATGTTTTTGTGAATGGAAAGCTGTTTCCAGTGGCATTCCACAGGGATCAGTGCTGGATCCCTTGCTGTTTGTGGTATATATTAATGATTTGGAATTAAATGTGGGAGGCATGATTGGGAAATTTGCTGATGACACAAAAATTGGCTGTATAGTTGATAGTGAAGAGGATGGGTGTAGACTCCAGAAAGATAACAATGATTTGGTTGAGTGGCGGAAAAGTGGCAAATGAAATTCAATCCAGATAAGTATGAGGTAATGCATTTGGGGAAGGCAAATAAAGCAAGGGAATACACAATAAACGGGAGGATATTGAGAGGGGTAGAAGAAGTGAGAGACCTTGTAGTGCATGTCTACAGGTCTCCGAAGGTGGCAGGACAGGTAGATCGAGTGAAGAAGGCATATGGAATGCATTCCTTTATTGGTCGAGGTATAGAATACAAAAGCAGGGATGTGATGCTGGAATGGTATAAAACACTGGTTAGGCCACAGCTGGAGTATTGTGTACAGTTCTGGTCACCACATTACAGAAAGGACATAACTGATCTGGAGAGAGTACAGAGGAGATTTACAAGAATGTTTCCAGGGCTCGAAAGTTGCAGCTATGACGAAAGATTGGATGGGCTAGGGTTGTTTTTCTTTGAACAGAGGAGGCTGAGGGGTGACTTAATTGAGGCGTACAAAATTATGAGGGGCCTAGATAGAGTAGACAGGAAGGACCTGTTTCCCCAAGCGGAGAGGTCAATTACCAGAGGCACAGATTTAAGATGATTGATAGAAGGATTAGAGGGGACATGAGGAAAAACTTTTTCACCCAGAGGGTGGTGGGTATCTGGAATTCACTGCCTGGAACAGTGGTGGAGGCAGAAACTCACAATTCTTTTAAAAGATACCTGGACATACCCCTGAAGTGCTGTAACCTGCAAGGCTATGGACCAGGTGCTGGAAGGTGGGATTAGATTGGGCGGCTAGTTTTTTCAGCCAGCACGGCTGAATGGCCTCGTTCTGTGCCTTAATTCTTCTATGGTTCTTCTATGGTTTCCTTTGGCATTGCAACTTTGCAGTAATGATTAGCTCACAGTGGATTGTGGATGTCGTGCAAGAGCCCCAGCCATGTAAGACCCCTGAAGGAGACAGTCTCATCAAATCATTGGGAGTAATCTTCAATTTTGACTGACTGGTATAGGGGTAGGCGGTGAAAAGCTCCTGCTGATCAACCACCCCTCTACCCCCAGGTTTCTGCCCCTGCTGAGGTTGAAAATTACCTCCCCCCAGTTCATCACCAACAGTTTTCCCCAGAGCTACAATCTATGCATCAGTCAGTGGAAACCTTGAGGTCATGTTCTAAACAACACCTAGTTTAAAGAACACAGTATGGTTGCTGTTAATTGAATTCAGTCTTGCAGGTTGGGTGATGCTTTGTGCAGCACCTCCATTCAGTCTGCAAGCGTGACCCTGAGCTGCCGGTTGCCTGTCTTTTTAATTCTTCGCCCCATTCCCACTCTGAGCTCTCTCTCCTAGGCGGTTTCAATGAAGTTCAATGGAAACTCGAGGAACAAGACCTCATCTTTTGATAAGGCGCTTTACAGGCTTCCCGACTCAATATCAAGTTCAACAATTTCAGATCATAATCACTGTCCCCATTTTTACAGTAGCAGGTGCAAGAAAAAATTCAGTTGCTGCCATTCACACCTCCTCTAGAAACATCTCTTACCATTGCCTTTAGCCTTGCACCATCATCCCTTTCATCCTTTAATCACTCCCACTCTCCATCCTATCACAGGCCTTCCCTTTTGTTCTTTCCTCTCCTCCCCGCTTTCCCTGCCTCTGTATTTATTTAAAAATTCTCTAACTTTCTCCAGTTCTGATGAAAGGTCCTTGACCTGAAACATTAAGTCTGTTTCTCGCTCCACAGATCCTGCCAGGTTTGCTGAGTATTTACAGCATTTTCTTTTTAATGATTTAATGATCTGAACAGATCTGAATAATGAAGTGTCTCATTAAGTGAGGAGAAAACTGTTCAGTGTCTGAGCAAGTGCATATACAACAAACATAGACTAAAAATCAAGACCAAGACTAAAGTGTATGGGCAAGATTTTTCCACAGGCTTTGGGACCCTGATATTGGGACCAAATGGGAGTCCCAAGCCCGCACTTGCCAGCAGCGATGCCCGCTCAGTGATATTCCCGAAGGTGGCCCTGTAATTGGCTGCCATCGGGCTTACCGTCCTATTTAGGATGATGGTCGGCCTCACATTGCTGCGGCCCAATCACAGGGCTGGCAACTTTGGATCCTCAGCAGCCCCACCGGGAGCGGTGGGCTCTGCTGAGGTAGGCCAGGGATCGTGAGGGCGCCTCAACACGGAGGCACCCTTGGAAGCATAAAGTTAAATTAATAAATCAGAGTGGGAAAGGTGGTGGGCCAGTCTGATCAGAGGGGAAACACCTCCAGTTGGATAGTTGCGGCCCTGGGAGCTGTCTTTCATGCCCGCGGACCCCTCCTTGGGCGACGGACCCTCTGGTCAGCATTTCATGCCCATCCCTAATTGCCCTAGAGAAGGTGGTGGTGAGCTGCCTTCTTGAACCGCTGCAGTCCTTGTTGTGTAGGTACACCGACAGTGCTGTGAGGGAGGGAGTTCCAGGATTTTGACCAAGCCACAGTGAAGGAACAGCAATATAGTTCTAAGTCAGGATGGTGTGTGGCTTGGAGGGGAATTTGCAGGTGGTGGTGTTCCCATGCATCCGCTGCCCTTGTCCTTCTAGAGGGTTTGGAAGGTGCTGTTGAAGGAGCCTTGGTGATTGTTGCAGTGCATCTTGTAGATGGTACACACTGCTGCCACTGTGCAGTGGTGGTAAAGGGAGTGAATTTTGAAGGTGGTGGAATGGGTACCAATCAAGCGGGCTGCTTTGTCCTGGATGGTGTCGAGCTTCTTGAGTGTTGTTGGAGCTGCACTCATCCAGGCAAGTGGAGAGGATTCCATCACACTCCTGACTTGTGCCTTGTAGATGGTGGACAGGCTTTGGGGAGTCAGGAGGTGAGTTACTCGCCTCAGAATTCCCAGGCTCTGACCTGCTGGGTTCATGTCACATCAGGTGGAACACATTTGTGTTCTATTCCAATTGACCTGTTTCTGGCATAAAAGTGAGAAAAGGACAAGCAGGTCCGTGTACGTTTGTCATTTTAATAAATTAAGGCTCTGTGCAGCTTCAACCTATGTATTCCCTCTGGTGGCTGCAATATTGACCAAGGAGGTTCAGTGAGAGAAGCTCTGAGCAGGCGTTACCTTAATCATTTTCTCATTAAAATGACTATAACATAGGAACATAGGAGCAGGAGTAGGCCATTCAGCCCATTGAGCCTGCCCCATCATTCAATATGATCATGGCTGATCTTCCACTTCAATGCCTTTTTCCCACAGTATCCTCATATCACTTTAAGTCATTTGTATCTAGAAATGTGTCAATCTCTGCTTTAAACACACTCAATGACTAAGCTTCCACAGCCCTCTGGGGTAGAGAATTCCAAAGATTCTCAACCCTCCAAGTAAAGCAATTTCTCCTCATCTCTGTCCTAAGTGACTTCCCCCTTATTTGGAAATTGTGTCCCGTGATTCTAGACTCCCCACCAGGGGAAACATCTTAGCTGCATCTACACTGTCTATCCCTTTAAGTATTCAAAGAGACTCCTGACAACACAGCCCGCCCCCTCCCCCCACACTGCTGATGTCATCAGAGCGCTCCCAAATTCGCACATCTGCAGAACAGACTCTTGCTGTCAGTATGGTACTGCGCGTGCGTGGCCTACATCAGCATGCAGACGAAAACGCCATTCGTTGCTCGTCACTCCAGGCCTCACCACTTCTCCCCACTCGGCTCCCTCCTGCTACTGATCCCCGCTCCCTCCTGTTTCCTATAAAACTAACCCGAGGATCGAGGCCCAGTCTCTCACCTTCTGGGAGCAGAGCAGAGTGGACCTGTGGGGAGAACACCGAGGGCGGAACCTATAAATCGAACCCGAGGATCGAGGCCCAGTCTCTCACCTTCCGGGAGCAGAGCAGAGCGGACCTGTGGGGAGAGCGCCGAGGGCAGAACCTATAAATGGAACCTGAAGATCGAGGCCCAGTCTCTTACCTTCCGGGAGCAGAGCGGAGCGGACCTTTGGGGAGAACGCCGAGGGCGGAACCTATAAATGGAACCTGAAGATCGAGGCCCAGTCTCTTACCTTCCGAGAGCAGAGTGGAGCAGACCTTTGGGGAGAACGCCGAGGGCGGAACCTATAAATCGAAACCGAAGATCGAGGCCCAGTCTCTTACCTCCTGGGAACAGCGCGGAGCGGACCAGTGGGGAGAACGCCGAGAGCAGAGCCTATAAATCAAACCCGAGGATCGAGGCCCAGTCTCTTACCTTCCGGGAGTGGAGCGGAGTGGACCTGTGGGGAGAACGCCGAGGGCGGAGCCTATAAATCGAACCCGAGGATCGAGGCCCAGTCTCTTACCTTCCGGGAGTGGAGCGGAGTGGACCTGTGGGGAGAACGCCGAGGGCGGAGCCTATAAATCGAACCCGAGGATCGAGGCCCAGTCTCTTACCTTCCGGGAGAGCAGTTCAGGTGTGCCGGAGTTTGAAAAGAAAAAGTCAACAGTGACGTCACAGGAAAGCTGCAAGATGATTGGTTGGTGAGTAACTGCTGTTAGGGAATAGCTCTAAGTAGCTGGCTTATAAACTAAGGTAAGAAAGGTCTACAGTTTATTTTCATATATAGTAAATAGTGTTTTTTAGAGAGTTCTGTAGTAATGAGGACCAGGGAAGAAGGGCCCTAGAGTTATTGATATTATTTGATGTTAAGCATCTTCCAACAGATTTAATTTAAAGGGCTAAGTCACGGCAGGAGAGTGCAATGCCATGGTGTGATCCTCGTGCTCTATGTTGGAAGCCGGGAACAATTCCAGTGCCCGGGACCAGCATGTGTGCAGGAAGTGTCTCCAGCTGCAGCTCCTGGAAGCACGGTTTCAGAGCTGGAGCTGCAGCTGGAGACACTGTGGAGCATCTGCGGGGCAGAGAGTATCGTGGATAGCATGTATAGAGAGGTGGTCACACCGCAGGCTCAGACCCCACAGGCAGGTAGGGAATGGGTGACCACCAGGCAGTGCAAGAGGACTAGGCAGGCAGTGCAGGAATCTCCTGTGGTTATTCCCCTGCAAAACAGATATTCTGCTTTGGATACTGTTGGGGGGAATGGCCTCTCAGGGGAAAGCAGCAATAGCCCAATTCGTTGCACAACGGTTGGCTCTGCTGCACAGGGGAGGAGTAAAAAGTGTGGGAATGCAATAGTTACAGGGGATTCAATTGTAAGGTGAATAGATAGGCGTTTCTGTGGCCGCAAACGAGACTCCAGGATGGTATGGTAGCCTCCCTGGTGCTAGGGTCAAGGATGTCTCAGAGCGGTTACAGGACATTCTGAAGGGGGAGGGTGAACAGCCAGTGGTCATGGTACACATTGGGACCAATGACATAGGTAAAAAAAGGGAGGAGTTCCTAAAAGCAGAATATAGGGAGTTAGGAAGTAAGTTGAAAAGTAAGACCTCAAAGGTAGTGATCTCAGGATTACTACCAGTGCCACGTGCTCGTCAGAGTACAAATAGCAGGATATATCGGATGAATACGTGGCTGAAGAGATGGTGTGAGGGGGAGGGTTTTAGATTCCTGGACATTGGAACCGGTTCTGGGGGAGGTGGGACCAGCACAAACTGGACAGATTACACCTGGGCAGAACTGGGGCTGATGTCCTAGGGGGGGGTATTTGCTAGAGTGGTTGGGGAGGGTTTAAACTAAAATGGAGGGCGCATGGGAACCTTTGCAAGGAGTCAGAGGAAGAGGGATCAAAGACAAGAACAAAAGACAGGAAGGGGAATAAGAAAAGTGATAGGCAGAGAAATCAAGGGCCAGAATCAAACAGGGCCATAGTGAAAAACAGTGGGAAGAGGACAAGTAATGTTAAGACAAGCCTTAAGGCTTTGTGCCTTAACGCGCGTAGCATTCGCAGTAAAGTGGATGAATTAATCGCGCAAATAGATGTAAACGGGTATGATATAGTCGGGATTACGGAGACATGACTACAAGGTGGCCAGGGATGGGAAATGAACATCCAGGAGTATTCAGTATTTAGGAAGGACAGACAAAAAGTAAAAGGCGGTGGAGTTGCATTGCTGGTTAAAGAGGAAATTAACGCAATAGTGAGGAAGGATATTAGCTCTGACGATATGGAATCTGTATGGATAGTGCTGAGAAACACTAAGGGGCAAAAAACATTAGTGGGGGTTGTATATAGACCCCCAAACTGGAGTGGTGATGTTGGGAATGGCATTAAACAGGAAATTAGATATGCATGCGGTAAAGGAACATCTGTAATTATGGGTGATTTTAATCTGCATATAGATTGGGCAAATCAAATTAGTCACAATACCGTAGAGGAGGAATTCTTGGGGTGTATATGGGATGGTTTTCTGGACCAATACATTGAGGAACCAACTAAAGAACAGGCCATCCCAGACTGGGTATTGTGCAATGAGAGAGAAATAATTGACAATCTACTTGTGCGAGACCCCTTGGGGATGTGCGACCATAATATAATAGAATTCTTCATCAAGATGGAGAGTGACGTAGTTAATTCTGAGACTAGGGTCGTGAATCCTAATAAAGGAAACTACAAAGGTATGGGGCGCGAGTTGGTTATGATGGATTGGGAAACGTTACTTAAAGGGATGACGGTGGATAGGCAATGGCAAACATTTAAAGAGCGCATGGATGAACTGCAACAATTGTTTATTTCTGTTTGGTGCAAAAGTAAAACAGGGAAGGTAGCCAAAGCATGGCTTACAAGGGAAATTAGAGATAGCATTAGATCCAAGGAAGAGGCATACAAATTTGCCAGAAAAAACAACAGACCTGAGGATTGGGAACAGTTTAGAATTCAGCAAAGGAGGACCAAGGGATTGATTAAGAAGAGGAAAATAGAGAACGAGAGAAAGCTTGCAGGGAACATAAAAACTGACGGTAAAAGTTTCTATAGGTATGTAAAGAGAAAAAGATTGGTGAAGACAAATGTAGGTCCCTTATAGTCAGAAACAGGGGAATTTATTATGGGGAACAAAGAAATGGCTGACCAACTAAATGCATACTTTGTTTCTGTCTTCACAAAGGAGGACACAAATAACATATCAGAAATGTTGGGTAACACAGGGTTTAGTGAGAGGGAGGAATTGAAGGAAATCAGTATTAGTAGAGAAATGGTGTTGGGGAAATTGATGGGATTGAAGGCCAATAAATCCCCAGGGCCTGATAATCTACATCCCAGAGTACTTAAGGAAGTGGCCCTAGAAATAGTGGATGCATTGGTGGTCATCTTCCAAGATTCTATAGACTCTGGAACAGTTCCTACAGATTGGAGGGTAGCTAATGTAACCCCACTATTTAAAAAGGGAGGTAGGGAGAAAACAGGGAATTATAGACCAGTCAGCCTGACATCAGTAGTGGGGAAAATTCTTGAGTCCATTATCAAAGATTTTATAGCAGAGTACTTGGAGAACAGTGGGAGAATCGGACAGAGTCAGCATGGATTTATGAAAGGGTAATTATGCTTGACAAATCTACCAGAAATCTTCGGGGATGTAACTAGTAGAGTTGATGAGGGGGAGCCAGTGGATGTGGTTTATTTGGACTTTCAGAAGGCTTTCAACAAAGTCCCACATAAGAGGTTAGCATGTAAAATTAAAGCACATGGGATTGGGGGTAGTGTATTGCGATGGATGGAAAATTGGTTGGCAGACAGGAAACAAAGAGTAGGGATAAACGGGTCTTTTTCCGAATGGCAGTGATCGGTGCTCAGACCCCAGCTATTCACAACATATATTATTGATTTAGATGAGGGAACTAAATGTAATATTTCCAAATTTGCAGATGACACAAAACTGGGTGGGAGGGTGAGTTGTGAGAAGGATGCAGAGAGGCTTCAGGGTGATTGGACAAGTTGTGTGAGTGGGCAAATGCATGGCAGATGTAGTATAATGTGGATAAATACGAGATATCCACTTTGGTAGCAAAAACAGGAAGGCACATTATTATCTGAATGGCTATAAACTGAGAGAGGGGAATGTGCAATGAGACCTGGGTGTTCTCGTACACCAGATGCTGAAGATAAGCATGCAGGTGCAACAGGCGGTAAAAAAGGCAAATGGTATGTTGGCCTTCATAGCGAGAGGATTGAGTACTGGATCAGGGATGTCTTGCTGCAGTTATACAGGGCCACACCTGGAATATTGTGTGCAGTTTTGGTCTCCTTATCTAAGGAAGGATGTTCTTGCTATCGAGGGAGTGCAGAGAAGGTTTACCAGACTGATTCCTGGGACGGTGGGACTAACGTATGAGGAGAGATTGAGTCGGTTAGGATTATAGTCACTGGAGTTCAGAAGAGTGAGGGGGGATCTCATAGAAACCTTTAAAATTGTAACAGAACTTGACAGGGTAGATGCAAGAAAGAGGTTCCAATGAAAGTCCAGAACCAGGGGTCATAGTCTAAGGATATGGGGTAAACCTTTCAGGTCTGAGATGAGGAGATACTTCTTCACCCAAAGAGTGGCGACCCTGTGGAATTCGTTACCACGGAAACCAGTTGAGGCCAAAATATTGAATGTTTTCAAGAAGGAGTTAGATATAGCTCTTGGGGGCGAATGGGATCAAAGGATATGGGGGGAAAGCAGGAGCAGGTTACTGAGTTGGATGATCAGCCATGATCATAATGAATGGCGGAGCAGGCTCGAAGAGCCGAATAGTCCAGTCTTGCTCCTATTTTCTATCTTTCTAATTTTCTGGTCCCCGCTCCCACCCATTTCTGGTCACCGCTCCCTCCTACTTCTGGTCCCCGCTCCCTCCCGCTTCTGGTCCCCGCTCCCTCCCGCTTCTGGTCCCCGCTCCCTCCCGCTTCTGGCCCCCGCTCCCTCCCGCTTCTGGTCCCCGCTCCCTCCCGCTACTGTTCCCCGCTCCCTCCCGCTTCTGGTCCCCGCTCCCTCCCGCTTCTGGTCCCCGCTCCCTTCCGTTTCTGGCCCCCGCTCCCTCCCGCTTCTGGTCCCCGCTCCCTCCCGCTTCTGGCCCCCGCTCCCTCCCGCTTCTGGTCCCCGCTCCCTCCCGCTTCTGGCCATTGCTCCCTCCCGCTTCTGGTCCCCGCTCCCTCCCGCTACTGGTACCCGCTCCCTCCCGCTACTGGCCCCCGCTCCCTCCCGCTACTGGTAACCGCTCCCTCCCGCTACTGGTCCCCGCTCCCTCCCGCTACTGGAACCCGCTCCCTCCCGCTACTGGTCCCTGCTCCCTCCCGTTTCTGGTCCCCGCTCCCTCCCACTGCTAGTCCCCGCACCCTCCCATTTCTGGTCCCTGCTCCCTCCCACTACTGGTTCCCGCTCCCTCCCACTACTGGTCACCACTCCTTCCCACTACTGGACCCCGTTCCCTCCCACTACTGGTTACCACTCCCTCCTGTTTCTGGTCCCCGCTCCCTCCCATTACTGGTCCCCGCTCCCTCCTGCTACTGGTCCCTGATCCCTCCGCACTATTAGTCCCCGCAGCCTCACAGCTCCAGAAACCCGGGTTCAAAGAACAAAGAACAAAGAACAAAGAAAATTACAGCACAGGAACAGGCCCTTCGGCCCTCCAAGCCTGCGCCGACCCAGATCCTCTATCTAAACATGTCGCCTATTTTCTAAGGGTCTGTATTTCTTTTCTTCCTGCCCATTCATGTATCTGTCTAGATACATCTTAAAAGACGCCATCGTGCCCCATCTACCACCTCCGCTGGCAACGCGTTCCAGGCACCCACCACCCTCTGCGTAAAGAACTTTCCACGCATATCCCCCCTAAACTTTTCCCCTTTCACTTTGAACTCGTGTCCTCTAGTAATTGAATCCCCCACTCTGGGAAAAAGCCTCTTGCTATCCACCCTGTCTATACCTCTCATGATTTTGTACACCTCAATCAGGTCCCCCCTCAACCTCCGTCTTTCTAATGAAAATAATCCTAATCTACTCAACCTCTCTTCATAGCTAGCGCCCTCCATACCAGGCAACATCCTGGTGAACCTCCTCTGCACCCTCTCCAAAGCATCCACATCCTTTTGGTAATGTGGCGACCAGAACTGCACGCAGTATTCCAAATGTGGCCGAACCAAAGTCCTATACAACTGTAACATGACCTGCCAACTCTTGTACTCAATACCCCGTCCGATGAAGGAAAGCATGCCGTATGCCTTCTTGACCACTCTATTTACCTGCGTTGCCACCTTCAGGGAACAGTGGACCTGAACACCCAAATCTCTCTGGACATCAATTTTCCCCAGGACTTTTCCATTTACTGTATAGTTCACTCTTGAATTGGATCTTCCAAAATGCTTCACCTCGCATTTGCCCTGATTGAACTCCATCTGCCATTTCTCTGCCCAACTCTCCAATCTATCTATATTCTGCTGTATTCTCTGACAGTCCCCTTCACTATCTGCTACTCCACCAATCTTAGTGTCGTCTGCAAACTTGCTAATCAGTCCACCTATACTTTCCTCCAAATCATTAATGTATATCACAAACAACAGTGGTCCCAGCACGGATCCCTGTGGAACACCACTGGTCACACGTCTCCATTTTGAGAAACTCCCTTCTACTGCTACACTCTGTCTCCTGTTGCCCAGCCAGTTCTTTATCCATCTAGCGAGTACACCTTGGACCCCATGCGCCTTCACTTTCTCCATCAGCCTGCCATGGGGAACCTTATCAAACGCCTTACTGAAGTCCATGTATATGACATCGACAGCCCTTCCCTCATCAATCAACTTTGTCACTTCCTCAAAGAATTCTATTAAGTTGGTAAGACAGGACCTTCCCTGCACAAAACCATGTTGCCTATCACTGATAAGCCCATTTTCTTCCAAATGGGAATAGATCCTATCCCTCAGTATCTTCTCCAGCAGCTTCCCTACCACTGACGTCAGGTTCACCGGTCTATAATTACCTGGATTATCCCTGCTACCCTTCTTAAACAAGGGGACAACATTAGCAATTCTCCAGTCCTCCGGGACCTCACCCGTGTTTAAGGATGCTGCAAAGATATCTGTTAAGGCCCCAGCTATTTCCTCTCTTACTTCCCTCAGTAACCTGGGATAGATCCCATCCGGACCTGGGGACTTGTCCACCTTAATGCCCTTTAGAATACCCAACACTTCCTCCCTCCTTATGCCGACTTGACCTAGAGTAATCAAACATCTGTTCCTAACCTCAACATCCGTCATGTCCCTCTCCTCGGTGAATACCGATGCAAAGTACTCGTTTAGAATCTCACCCATTTTCTCTGAGTCCAAGCATAACATTCCTCCTTTGTCCTTGAGTGGGCCAATCCTTTCTCTTGTTACCCTCTTTCTCCTTATATATGAATAAAAGGCTTTGGGATTTTCTTTAACCCTGTTTGCTAAAGATATTTCATGACCCCTTTTAGCCCTCTTAATTCCTCATTTCAGATTGGTCCTACATTCCCGATATTCTTTCAAAGCTTCGTCTTTCATCAGCCGCCTAGACCTTATGTATGCTTCCTTTTTCCTCTTAGCTAGTTTCACAATTTCACCTGTCATCCATGGTTCCCTAATCTTGCCATTTCTATCCCTCATTTTCACAGGAACATGTCTCTCCTGCACGCTAATCAACCCCTCTTTAAAAGCCGACCACATATCACATGTGGATTTACCTTCAAACAGCTGCTCCCAATCTACATTCCCCAGCTCCTGCCGAATTTTGGTATAGTTGGCCTTCCCCCAATTTAGCACTCTTCCTTTAGGACCACTCTCATCTTTGTCCATGAGTATTTTAAAGCTTACGGAATTGTGATCACTATTCCCAAAGTAGTCCCCTACTGAAACTTCAAACACCTGGCCGGGCTCATTCCCCAACACCAGGTCCAGTATGGCCCCTTCCCGAGTTGGACTATTTACATACTGCTCTAGAAAACCCTCCTGGATGCTCCTTACAAATTCTGCTCCATCTAGACCTCTAACACTAAGTGAATCCCAGTCAATGTTGGGAAAATTAAAATCTCCTATCACCACCACCCTGTTGCTCCTACATCTTTCCATAATCTGTTTACATATTTGTACCTCTATCTCACGCTGGCTGTTGGGAGGCCTGTAGTACAGCCCCAACATTGTTACCGCACCCTTCCTATTTCTGAGTTCTGTCCATATTGCCTCACTGCTCGAGTCCTCCATAGTGCCCTCCTTCAGCACAGCTGTGATATCCTCTTTGACCAGTAATGCAACTCCTCCACCCCTTTTACCTCCCTCTCTATCCCGCCTGAAGCATCGATATCCTGGGATATTTATTTGCCAATCATGCCCTTCCCTTAACCAAGTCTCAGTAATAGCAATAACATCATACTCCCAGGTACTAATCCAAGCCCTAAGTTCATCTGCCTTACCTACTACACTTCTTGCATTAAAACAAATGCACCTCAGACCACCAGTCCCTTTACATTCATCATCTGCTCCCTGCCTGCTCTTCCCCTTAGTCACACTGACTTCATTATCTAGTTCCTTACAGGCTTTTGTTACTACCTCCTTCCTGTCAACTGACCTCCTCAATTGGTTCCCATCCCCCTGCCACATTAGTTTAAACCCTCCCCAACAGCGTTAGCAAAAGCACCCCCAAGGACATTGGTTCCAGTCCGGCCCAGGTGTAGACCGTCCAATTTGTAATAGTCCCACCTCCCCCAGAACCGGTCCCAATGTCCCAAAAATCTGAACCCCTCCCTCCTACACCATCTCTCAAGCCACGCATTCATCCTGACTATTCTTTCATTTTTACTCTGACTATCACGTGGCACTGGTAGCAATCCTGAGATTACTACCTCTGAGGTCCTACTTTTTAACTTGGCTCCTAACTCCCTAAACTCTGCTTGGAGGACCTCATCCCGTTTTTTACCTATATCATTGGTGCCTATGTGCACAACGACAACTGGCTGTTCACCCTCCCCCTTTAGAATGTTCTGCAGCCGATCTGAGACATCCCTGACCCGTGCACCTGGGAGGCAACATACCATTCGGGAGCCTCATTTTCGACCACAGAACCGCCTATCTACTCCCCTTACAATCGAATCCCCTACGACTATAGCCCTTCCACTCTTTTTCCCGCCCTTCTGAACAGCAGAGCCAGCCACGGTGCCATGAACCTGGCTACTGCTGCCTTCCCCTGGTGAGCCATCTCCCTCAACAGTATCCAAAACGGTATACTTGTTTTGGAGGGAGATGACCGCAGGGGACACCTGCGCTGCCTTCCTGCTCTTTCTCTGCCTTTTGGTCACCCATTCCCTTTCTCCCTCAGCAATCCTAATCTGCGGTGTGACCAATTCACTAAACGTGCTATCCACGACCTCCTCAGCATCGCGCATGCTCCAAAGTGATTCCATCCGCAGCTCGAGAGCCATCATGCGGTCTAACAAGAGCTGCAGTTGGACACACTTCCTGCACGTGAAGGAGTCAGGGACATCAGCCATGTCCCTGAGCTCCCACATTGAGCAAGAGGAGCATGACACGGGTCTGAGATCTCCTGCCATTTTTAATCTTAAGCTTAACTTAGTTAAATGAAAAAGGAACGAAAAGTTTTTACCAATCACGATAAAACCAGAGAAATAGAAAAAGCCTTACCTTATATACACCCCACCGAGTCCTTTTTTTTGGTTAGAGGAGGAGGGCAGGTGGGAGACACTACAAGTGTGGTGTCTCGGGTTCAGAAACCGCCCAAATATATAGCATTTTACTTACCCAGCAGCCCCCTGGCCTCCGCTGAAAACAAAAGGAAATTAAGTTTACTTTCAAACTGACCTTCCCAGCTGCTCACTCGCTCGCACTCTGCTCCCGAAAAAGCTGCTTCCCATCTGCTCACTCGCTCGCACTCTGCTCCCAAAAAAGCTGCTGCA
The DNA here is from genome assembly GCF_036365525.1 of Heterodontus francisci. Taxonomy (NCBI): domain Eukaryota; kingdom Metazoa; phylum Chordata; class Chondrichthyes; order Heterodontiformes; family Heterodontidae; genus Heterodontus; species Heterodontus francisci. The sequence goes on from NC_090384.1 coordinate 102,992,494, forward strand.
ATGAAAAAGGTCAATTCTGGGTACTGCCTGTGTGGAGTTTGCAAGTTCTCCCTGTGTCTGCGTGGGTTTTCTCCGGGTGCTCTGGTTTCCTCCCACAGCCAAAAGACTTGCAGGTTGGTAGGTAAATTGGCCATTATAAATTGCCCCTAGTATAGGTAGGTGGTAGGGGAATATAGGGACTGGTGGGGATGTGGTAGGAATATGGGATTAGTGTAGGATGAGTATAAATGGGTGGTTGATGGTCGGCACAGACTCGGTGTGCCAAAGGGCCAGTTTCAGTGCTGTATCTCTAAAACTAAAACTAAAATTAGTCCCTGCTCCCTCTCGTTTCTGTTCCCTGCTCCCTCCCACTACTGGTCCCCGCTCCCTTCCATTCCCAGTCCCTACCATCTCTCGTTTCTAGTCCCTGTTCCCTCCCATTTCTGGTCCCCGCTCCCTCCCATGTATAGTTCCTGCTCCCTCCCATTTCTGGTCACCATTCCCTCCCACTACTGGTCCCCGCTCCCTCCCACTACTGGTCACCGCTCCCTCCCACTACTGGTCCCCACTCCCTCCCGTTTCTCGTCCTACTCCCTCCCACAATCACAGCCCTTTTTTTCCCCGCAAGGGGGATGCATGGAAGGCAGGGGAGGAGAGGGCGACTGCAAGCAGGAGGGATCGGGGATGCGAGTGACTGAGGGGGAAGAAGGGGCGAGGCCACAGATTCTGTTGTATTGCACCACAATCCCGCTGATGTAGCAATCGTGGAGCTGCACTCTTGGTCTGGTAGTGATTGGAGAGGTTCACAAAACAACAACCAGATGGAAAAACAAACTAGTTTTTTTATATCAGCACAGGTCTAAACACAAAGCTCACTGAAGTGATGCTGGATCAAGTTGTTGATTTGGTTATTATTACAACACAGAAGCAGCTCTCTGCTGGTGCTCATGCTGAACACGAACTCCCAGGATTTATCTGCTCCAACTTCCAAAATGTTGTAAATCTCTTTTTAAAATGCTCACTGGTTTAAAATTCAGGTTTGTGTCCTGAAATAATCGTCAACAAAATTTGTTAAACAGCCCGTTGCAGGGAGCAGGAGCGGGGACCAGAAGTGGCCATTTTGGTTTCATTTATTTTCGTTTTTTTGATGAATTGAGCAGCGCCATCTTTACTACCAGCAGCTGCCAAAAACATCACAGACAGTGACGTTTCGGTGAATGAGGCTGCATTTTCACATGTGCAAGTACCGCACCACCTAGTGGTTGCATTGTCAGCAAACACAACCTTATGTATTTTGTAGGTTTCAATGGAATCACCTCTCATTCTTCGAAACTCTAAATAAAGGCCCAGTTTGCCCAATCTCTCTTCATAGGACAGTCCCGCCAACCCGGAAACAAGTCTTGTGAACCTTCATTGCACTCCCTCTATGACATTAATATCCTTCCTAAAGTAAGGGGACCAAAACTGCGCACAGTACTCCAAGTGCGGTCTAACCATGGTTCTATACAATTGAAGCAAGACTTCACTACTCCTGTACTCAAATCCTCTTGCGATAACGGCAAACATACCATTAGCCTTCCTAATTGCTTGCTGCACCTGCATGCTAGCTTTCAGTGACTTATTGATCAGGACACCCAAGTCCCTTTGTACATCTGGACTTTCTAATCTCTTACCATTTAAGAAATAATCTGCACATCTGTTCCTCCTACCAAAGTAGATAACCTCACATTTTTCCACATTATATTCCATCCAGAGAAGTAGGGGTTGTCTCCTTCGAGCAGAGAAGGTTAAGGGTAGATAATAGAGGTCTCCAAAACTATTAAGGGTTTGGAAGACAGTTTGGTAACCAAGGCTATTGATTTAAGAGGCATTGGCAAAAAGACCAGAGGGGAGATAGGAAGTTTTCTTTTAATGTTATGAATTGTTAGGACTTGGAATGCACTCCCTGAAACGGCAGTGGAAGCAGATTCAATAGTAACATTCAAAAGGGAATTGGATACTGAGGGAGGCAAGGGAAGAAATTGCTGGGGCCTTGACAGAAATCTTTGCATCCTCATTGGCTACAGGTGAGGTCCCAGAGGACTGGAGAATAGCCAATGTTGTTCCTTTGTTTAAGAAGGGCGGCAAGGATAATCCAGGAAATTATAGGCCGGTGAGCCTTACGTCAGTGGTAGGGAAACTATTAGAGAGGATTATTCGGGACAGGATTTACTCCCATTTGGAAACAAACAAACTTATTAGCGAGAGACAGCATGGTTTTGTGAAGGGGAGGTTGTGTTTTACTAATTTGATTGAGTATTTTGAGGAAGTGACGAAGATAATTGATGAAGGAAGGGCAGTGGATGTTATCTATATAGACTTCAGTAAAGCCTTTGACAAGGTCCCGCATGACAGACTGGTACAAAAGGTGAAGTCACACGGGATCAGAGGTAAGCTGGCAAGATGGATACAGAACTGGCTCGGTCACAGAAGACAGAGGGTATCAGTGGATGGGTGTTTTTCTGAATGGAGGGATGTGACTAGTGGTGTTCCGCAGGGATCAGTGCTGGGATCTTTGCTGTTTGTAGTATATATAAATGAATTGGAGGAAAATGTAGCTGGTCTGATTAGTAAGTTTGCAGACGACACAAAGGTAGGTGGAGTTGCGGATAATGATGAGGATTGTCAGAGGATACAGCAGAATATAGATCGGTTGGAGACTTGGGCGGAGAAATGGCAGATGGAGTTTAATCTGGACAAATGTGAGGTAATGCATTTTGGAAGGTCTAATGCAGGTGGGAGGTATACAGTAAATGGCAGAACCCTTAGGAGTATTGACAGGCAGAGAGATCTGGGCGTACAGGTCCACAGGTCACTGAAAGTGGCAATGCAGGTGGATAAGGTAGTCAAGAAGGCATATGGCATGCTTGCCTTCATCGGTCGGGGCATAGAGTATAAAAATCAGCAAGTCATGTTGCAGCTGTACAGAACCTTAGTTAGGCCACACTTAGAATATTACGTGCATTTCTGGTCACCACACTACCAGAAGGACGTGGAGGCTTTGGAGAGGGTACAGAGGAGGTTTACCAGGATGTTGCCTGGCCTGGAGGGCATTAGCTATGAGGAGAGGTTGGAAAAACATGGATTGTTTTCACTGGAACGACGGAGGTGGAGGGGCGACATGATAGAGGTTTACAAAGTTATGAGCGGCATGGAGAGAGTGGATAGTCAGAAGCTTTTTCCCAGGGTGGAAGAGTCAGTTACTAGGGGATATATGTTTAAGGTGCGAGGGGCAAACTTTAAAGGGGATGTGCGAGACAAGTTCTTTACACAGAGGGTGGTGAGTGCCTGGAACTTGCTGCCAGGGGAGGTGGTGGAAGCAGATACGATAGCGACATTTAAGAGACATCTTGACAAATACATGAATAGGAAGGGAATAGAGGGATATGGGCCCCGGAAGTGCAGAAGGTGTTAGTTTAGGCAGGCATCAAGATCGGCGCAGGCTTGGCAGGCCGAATGGCCTGTTCGTGTGCTGTACTGTTCTTTGTTCTTTGGATATAATTACTTCAAGAGGAAAAAGTTGCAGGGCTATAGTGAAAGAGCAGCGAGTGAGTGGGACTAATTGGATAGCTCTTTCAAAGAGCTGGCACAGGCACAATGGGCTAAATGGCCTCCTTCTACACTGTAAGATTCAATGATTCAACTTGGGGCCATAGCACAGGGGTCAAAGACATTACTGAGAATCTACACTGAACTCCTGTCCCTCCCTCTCCTCTTAGAATGTTTACCCCTCACCATTGCTGAATATAAAATAACATCATCTTGCCCAAAGGGTTTCAACTAAACAGTTGGTGCATTTGATTATCATGTAAGGAATACAACATTTTTCTCCCTTAATAAGGCAAATGGTCCTCGGCATTACATCAATCAGTGTAAAACTAGGTTGTCTGGAAGAAGCAGCAGGAAAGCAAATGATAAATGGTATCTCCCTGATATACATGTGCTCAGGTTGAAGGTGAATGGGGAATACATTACTGTGGAAGCTGCAGCACTGATTGATGTGTTAGATAAGAAATTAATGACATTAAATAAAACTGGAGATGGTCACACAAAGGAAAACATTGTTGGAATTAGGCCAACATAAATGATATATTAAGAAGGGTTAAGGATTTTTGCAAATGGTAGAACACCATTAAGATATTTGAGGCAGAGATGTCAACCAGATATAAACAATGGAGATGCCTATTTTGAAGAATTAGAGGTGGTCTCATTGAAACCTACAAAATGCTTAAAGGGATAGACAGGGTAAATGCAGCTAAGATGTTTCCTCTGGTTGGGGTGTCTAGAACCAGGGGACACAATTTCAAGATAAGGGGGAAACCACTTAGGACCGCGATGAGGAGAAATTTCTTTACTCAGACGGTAGTGAATCTTTGGAATTCTCAACCCCAGAGGGCTGTGGAAGCTCAGTCATTGAGTATGTTTAAAGCAGTGATTGACAGATTTCTAAATATAAACATAAAGGGATAGTGTGGGAAAAAGACATTGAAGTGGATGATCAGCCATCATCGTATTGAATGGCAGAGCAGGCTCGATGGGCTGAATGGCCTACTCCTGCTCCTATGTTCCTATTTATAAATATAAGATAATAATGCACGGTTGTGTGATCATCTATTCCATCATCCTTGTGAGGAAGGAAGTGCGTAGTTTAAAAAAAAATCCATGCAATGAAAGAAGCTGCGCATATAATTAAATGATGGCCATTAAAAGGTAACACCTCATAGGGTGACTGCTGCTCTCATTAGAATAATATCTCCATGTCTGACAAGAAATGTTAGCACAGTTCCATGTCAGAACAAGCAGCAATAGAGTAAGGAGAGTTTTTTTGATTAAAACCTCACCATTAGAGCTGTCAACATCATTGATATTATTGGATCAGTTGATCGTGCTCTTTTCTTTGAATCAGAGGATTGTGGGTTCAAGACTTACTTTTGGCCTTAAATGCAAAAATTCAGGTTGACACTCCAGTGCAGCACTAAGCGAGTGCTGCATTGTCAGAGCTGGTGCCTTTTGGATGAGATGTTAAACTGAGGCCCTGCTTGCCCTCATATGTGAATGTAAAATAGCCTGTGGGACTATTTTGAAGAAGAGCAGAGGAGTTCTCCCCAGTGTCCTAACCAATATTTATCCCTCAATCAACATCACTGATAAGGAGATTATCTGGTCATTATCATATTGCTATTTGTGGGAGCTTGCTGTGCACAAATTGGCTGCTGCATTTCCTACATATCAAAAGTACTTCATTGGCTGTAAAATGTGTCCTGAGGTCATGGAAGTCATTATAGAAATGCAAGTTCTTTCTTACTGATCAAGAACTGGCAGTACAATACTGCAGAGCAATAAATTAATTAATGAGTGGTCAGTAAGGGCCCTGGATCATCCTGTTGTACAATTTAGTAACATGTCTAGCTCTCACAATGGCAGAACCCTATAAGCTAATGGGGGAAAAAACCCATTAGTGCCAGCTAGCTATTTCCAGAACTGAACAAGGTACAGTTCACTTTCTCAGTGCTGTCCGACATCTTCATTCCCCAAGCTTAAACCCAGTTCAGTGCAATTTGTTCCCGGTTTGGACTAACTCCCCTTTATTACTGCATCTCCCAATGTATGGGCTCTTCAGGGACAGTTAACATGGATTTATAACATGGGTGTTTGACTAACTTAGTTGATGTGTTTGAGGAAATGACAGAGTATCGAGAAAGGGGCAGTGGTGGGTATTGTGCATATTGCTTTTCAGTAGGAATTTGATGCAGTTATGTGGCTTGTGCTGAATAATAGGTGCCATTGTATTGGACAAAATGGCACCTATGGACACAGTAATGGTGAGGAGACAGAAAGAAGAGAGTAGGGTAAGTGGGTATTTTCAGAAGATATGAATAATGGTTTGTCCCAGGCTGGGGTTTCTCTTGTCTTCCACTTACAGAGGTTATTTGGTCATAGGCACAAAAAGGAATAATATTGAAGCAAAAAAAAAGAAACTGACAGCAGATGAAAATCTGTCGCAAAAGCAGAAACTAACAAGCCAGGTGTCATTATCTGTGGAGAGAAGCAGAGTTAACGTAGCAGGCATTTCATCAGAAAGGCATACTATATAAGTTTAATGGTGATACTAATTTAGGAGAAAATGGCCAGCTGTGAAGAAGATTGCAAGAGATTGCTGGATAACATGGAGTGAATAATAGAATAAGAACATCCTGAGTTTGGTGCAGTTCACTGCAGAAAACATATGAAGTGGTAGACTTTGATAAAAGGAATAAGGAGCGGAAGCATACTTGGACTGTAAAATTAAACGGACAGAATATAAAAAGTGTCCGATGGACCAACTGGCCCAGTCAGGCCTTATGTATCAGAATGCAGACACTCCGCTACTTACCCAGAGTCATGTAACCTCCTGGTGAAGGGGGAAAACCAGAAAAAAATAGATCAATCAGGAAAATTCCTCCCTGATCCTTTTCAGCAAGAGAAACTAGCCCAGGAGATGCTGAATTACATTCCTAGGTGCTACCACCTCACCAGTCAGAAACAGGTTGGGATCTCTCCTGGAGGTATGTGTTACATCAATGCTCATGCCACAAGCCAGCAACATATTCACTGGTCCACTTATCTCTGGGAAAAGAAGAAGTATGTCTCATATCAAACTAGTGCCTCCCTTTACATAACTTGTAAATACAACAATTGGTCCTCCCTAAACTATCCAGTTGAAATATCTTGTCTACATTAACACGATCTTCATTAGTTTATTAACTTCAACCAAATCATTCCTGAGTCTATGCTTCCTTAACATTTTGAGACCCAGCTCTTTGAGTCTAGCTGGATAGTTAAAGTGTGTGAAACTAGGAATCAATGTTGTGGGCCTCCTCTTTATCAAAACCTCGATATCCCTCACTATGTAGGAGAACCAAAACTGGACACATTATTCTAAATGAAGTTTAACCAAAGTCTTGTACAAGGATAAAAATGGTGTGTTTTGTTTTGTAGCAAATGTTCCTGTGACTACAACTTTGAAACTTTTTGTTTGTTTTAGTTACCGCTTCACAGCATGAGGCATGAACCTTAAGAGATTGATATTATAACACACAGATCTTCTTCCTTCACCACTGGCTTCAATTCTGTTCCCTGTAGGTTGTATGTACTTTTCGAATTAGACCTGCCCACATACACACCACTACAGTGGCAGCCATGGCTCAGCTATTAACGTAAACACAATCTTCTGAGTCAGAATATTGAGTTCCAGCACCACCCCCCGCCCACCCTTCCAGAGCCTTGAGCATATAATCTAGTCTGACACTTCAGAGCAGTACTGAATAAGTACTGCACTCTGAGATTTTTGATGAGATGTTAAACCACCTGCCCTCGCAGACGGATATAAAAGATCTCATAGTGCCATTCCAAAGAAGAGCAGAAGTTCTCCCCAATGTCCGACCTAACATCTATCCCTGAACCAACATCACTAAAACTGATTATCTGGTCATTATCACATTGTTGTTTTTGGGAGCTTGTTGTGAGCAAATTGGTGTGTTTCCTATATTACAACTATGACTATACTGCAAAAATACTTCATTGGCTATAAAGGACTTTGAGACAACCTGAGATTGTGAAAGTCATTCTATAGATGCAAATCTTTCTTTTCTAAGTTAAATATTAGCTGCCAAACATGGGCAAATTCCTCCAACACATCAAGATGTGCATACAATAGTTGAGCATTTATGGGAAAGCCAGATGGGAATATGAGGGAGAAGGGAAGAGATGGTTATGTGGATAGAATTATATGAGGAAGGATGGGAGGGGGCTTGAGTGGAGCATAAATGCTGGCATGGACTGTTCGGGCCAAATGGCCTGTTTCTCTGGTGTATATTCTATATAATTCTATGTAAATCTATATAGCTTTGTATCATCAACAGACTTACAGATTATTCCCCATGGTGGTTATTGAAGATAGTGGAGCAAAGGTCCTAACATCCATTCCTGCAGGATACCACTGGCCTGCAAATAGATCCAAATCCATTGACGACAACTTTCTGAAACCAACACTGTAGATTACCTCTAATTCCATAAGATTCTACCTCGCAGAGTAACCTCTTGTGAGGTAACAAAGAGATCTAGGGAGGGTAACAGTGCAGATACATATGTCTTTACCAATGGATTGCATGTGGAAAAGGCCACAAAAAAAAACAAGATTATGTGCTTAATACATAAGGACATTGAATACACAAGGAAGGAACTGATGCTCAATTGCTACAAGGTGTTGGTTAGGCCACAGCTAGAGTATTGTGTGTAGTTCTTGGTAGCCCATTGCAGGAAGAATACTAGAGCTGTAGAAACAGGATAGTGAAGATTCGCTAGAATTAATTTCTGTAATGAGAGATTACAGCTAAGAAGGAGGGCTTTGTTCACTCAAGCAGAAAAGTATTAGGTTGAAACCGAACTGAGGATTTCATAAACATTAAGGATTTTGAGTGGGTAAATAGTGAAAGATTATTTCCACTGGTTGGTGAATCCGAGGGATAGACTGAGAATTATCTCTTGAAGAACAAAGGACAGGATTGGCTAGGGAATGGAGTTTGTGGCAGGGGTCGAAGACAATGGCTTTGATCTTCCCAATGTGTAATTGGAGGAAATTTCAGCTCATCCAGGACTGGATGTTGGATAAGCAGAGTCAAGGTGGAGTCAAGAGATGTGGTGGTGAGGTAGAGATGGGTGTCAGCAACACACACGTGGAACTTGGAGTCATTGGAGTAGATGCAGCTAAGATGTTTCCGCTGGTTGGGGAGTCTAGAACCAGGGGACACAATTTCAAAATAAGGGGGAAACCACTTAGGACTGAGATGAGGAGAAATTTCTTTACTCAGAGGGTTGTGAATCTCTGGAATTCTCTAACCCAGAGGGCTGTGGAAGCTCAGTCATTGAGTATGTTTAAAGCAGAGATTGACAGATTTCTAAATACCAATGACATAAAGGGATATGAGGATAATGTGGGAAAAAGACATTGAAGTGGATGATCAGCCACGATCATATTGAATAGTGGGGCAGGCTCAATGGGCTGAATGGCCTACTCCTGCTCTTAAGTTCCTATGTCTTTGGATGTCGAGAGATGTCGGGCAAGGGGCATTACACAATGAAGAACTACTGCCAATCCCACCAGAAAGGTCAAGTGACGATAACACTTAAGTTTCCTGCGTCAGCTAATTTGCTTGATCATTCCCAGGTATAGATATGGGCTTGGGGCCATGCTTGTAGTGGGTGCAAAAACTGCACATCAGTGAAATTTAAAGAGACAGTGACAATTAAGTGGATGCATTAAGATAAGTGGAGAAAAGTTCCAGCAGCTTTTAGAAAGGCTCAACATTCATTTCAACCCATCAGAAGCCTTTGCCAAAGAAGGGAATAGGGGATTAAAAAGTGACAGATAAAAGTGAAGGGAGAAGCGATGTTGTGTCAACATGAGTGGGTAATTAGGCAACAGCAGCCCACCACACCATCCCCTGATGCCTGCTGAAGTCAAAGTGGTTGTGAAAAAGGTCTCCCGCTGTGCCATAGCGCAAAACCAAGAACAAAAACTTGCATTCATATAGCGCCTTTAATCTAGTACAACATCCCCCAAGGTGCTTTACATGAGTACTATCAGACAAAAGAATTGTTCCTAAACCACATAGGAAGACATTAGTACAAAAGGGGTACGTTTTAAGCAGTGTCTTTAAGGAGAGGTGAGAGGTGAAGAGGTGAAGATGTTTAGGGAGGGAATTCCAGAGCTTAGGGCCTAGGCGGCTGAAGGCATGGCCACCAATGGTAGAACAAAGGAAGTCAAGGATGCGTACGAAGCCAGAATCGGAGGAATGCAGAGGCCTCGGAGGGTGGTTAGGGCTGGAGCAAGTTACAGAGATAGAGGTGGGATGCTATGTTTGATTGGCTCAGTGATTGATTGCTCTGTGCTGTGTTTGTCAGACTGTTCACGATACTGTCAGTCAACCCTGAGGGGTCATGGTTCCGAAAGTGAAACTTAGAAAGATCCGTGCAGTCATCTGAATAAAAGCCTACACACACAGAAATCGTAAGTCTAGTTTCTTCATGCTTGGGGTATGAAACATAACATGGAGCAAGGCCATCTTGTTGCAAAGATCTCAGTGGGGATGGGGGGGGGGGAGTGCGGGGTGAAGCAGGTTGTAGGGCTTGTCTGTGTTGCACAAGGAGCTGGATTCAGGCTTGAGATTGCAGCTGACTTGTATTGTCACTGGCTGTGCCGGTCCTGTGCAGAAAGATAGTAAGCAGCGTCTCCAAAAACATGGCATTGATATAGTGTTTAATATTAAAAATGGTCCCAAGATGCTTCACAGAATTAATGTGTTGAACATGGACTCTGACCCAGAATTAGGGCGTGTTGCCAAAAATAAGATAATTTTGAGGAGGTTCTGAATGGAGAAAGATGGAGAGGCCACAAGCGTCCTGACAGTATTTGGCATCTGGGTTTCAGCTCCCATGAAAACTTTAACTTCCTCCACAGTCGTTGCTCGGGAAATGTAATAATGCCCGAAGATATGATGGCATCTATGCGGACCTTGCTGGCGGGTGATCACCCTAACCCACCTTCTTTCATGTAGTTCAACCCTCAAATAGAACTCAGTTCTATTTATACTTAAAATACTTTCTCACTATTTTTATGAACTCTGTGGGCTTGGAGGATGGTAGCTTAGGGGTAATGTTACTGGACTAGTCATCCAGAGACCCAAACTAATGTTCCGGATGCATGGCAACTGAGGGAATTTAAATTATAGTAATTAAAAGATCTGAAACAAAATGCTCATCTCATTTATAATGATCATGAAATGACTAGATTGTCATTAAAAATCAATTTGGTTCACGAAAGCCCTTCAGGTCAAGAAATCTGCTGTCCTTACCCGGTATACAGCAATGTGGTTGACTCTTAAATACCCTCTGAAAAAGCTACTCAGACATATGAAACTGTTACAGAAAAGTCAAATAAGAATAAAATTGAACAGACCACCTGGCATCGACCTAAGCACTGGAACCGACAAATGCACACCCTGCGCAGTCAACCCTCCTCATCAACAGCTGGGGACTGTGCTAAAATTGGGAGAGTCAAGCCATAGCCATACTCACTGAATTATACCTTGCAGCCAATGTCCCAGACTCCTCCATCACTGTTAATGGGTCTCTCCTGCCAGTGGGAGAAGACATACACACCAGAGGTGGTGGCACACTGGCATACAGTTGGGTGAGAGTGGTCCTGGGAGTCTTCAACAGTGACTTTTTTTTTATTCATTCGTAGCATGTGGGCGTCACTGGCTATGCCAGCATTTATTGCTCATCCCTAATTGCCCTTGAAAAGGTGGTGGTGAGCTGCCTTCTTGAACCGCTGCAGTCCATGTGAGGTAGGTACACCCACAGTGCTGTTATGAAGGGAGTTCCAGGATTTTGACCCAGCGACTGTGAAGGAACGGCGATATAGTTCCAAGTCAGGATGGTGTGTTCCCATGCATCTGCTGCTCTTGTCCTTCGAGGTGGTAGAAGTCACGGGTTTGGTAGGTGCTGTCTAAGGAGCCTTGGTGCGTTGCTGCAGTGCATCTTGTAGATGGTCCACATTGGCCCATGTCCAGCCCATTTCCCTCACCTCTACCCTCACCCCTTCCCCTCCCTCCCAGAACCGCGACAGCGTTCCGCTTGTTCTCACTTTCCACCCCATCAGCCTCCATATCCAAAGGATCATCCTCCACCATTTCTGCCATCTCCAGGGTGATGCCACTACCAAACGCATCTTCCCCTCCCTTCCCCCATCAGCATTCCGAAGGAATTGTTCCCTCCGAGACTCCCTGGTCCATTCCTCTATCACCCCCACCACCTCGTCCCCTTCCCACAGCACCTTCCCCAGGCCCCAAACACTCCTTTCAGATGAAGCAGCGATTTACTTGTACTTCTTTCACTGTAGTATACTGTATTCGCTGCTCACAATGTGGTCTCCTCTACACTGGAGAGACCAAACACAGACTGGGTGACCGCTTTCCAGAATACCTCCGCTCAGTCCGAAAGCATGACCCCAAGCTTCTGGTTGCTGGCCATTTCAACACTCCCCCCTGCTCTCATGCTCACATCTCTATCCTGGGATTGCTGCAGTGTTCCAGTGAACATCAATGCAAGCTCGAGGAACAGCATTTCATTTACCGAATAGGCACACTACAGCCTGCCGGACTGAACATTGAGTTCAATAATTTCAGAGCATGACAGGCTCCCCATTTTACTTTTATTTTTAGTTATTTTTCTATTTTCTTATTTATATTTTTTTGTGTTTATTTTATTTTATTTTATCTTAGTTTGTTCAGTTTGCCTACCCACTTTTTTCCATGTTTGTGCTTGTGGCTGTTTAGTTTTCAGTCCATTAACACCCTATCTGTACCAATGCTTTGTTTTTCAACACACCATTAACATATTGTTTGCCTTTGCTCCATGACCTTCTGGTCGGTTATTCTCTGTGACCTTGTCCTATCTACACCTTCTCCTTTGTTATCTCTTGCCCCACCCCTGCTTTGCTTGCTTAAAACCTTTCACATTTCTAATATCAACTAGGTCTGAAGAAGGCTCACTGACCTGAAACGTTAACTCTGCTTCTCTCTCCACAGATGTTGCCAAACCTGCTGAGTATTTCCAGCATTTCTTGTTTTTATTTCAGATTTCCAGCATCCGCAGTATTTTGCTTTTATTTTACGAGGATGTTGCCTGGGCTGGAGCATTTCAGCTATGAAGAGAGACTGGATAGGCTAGGGTTGTTTTCCTTAGAGTAGAGAAGGCTGAGGGGGGACCTGATTGAGCTATACAAAATTATGAAGAGCATTGATAGGATAGATAGGAAGAAACTTTTTCCCTTAGCAGAGGGGTCAATAACCAAGGGGCATAGATTTAAGGTAAGGAGCAGGAGGTTTAGAAGGGAGTTGAGGAAAAATATTTTCACCCAGAGGGTGGTTGGAATCTGGAATGCACTGCCTGAAGAGGTGGCAGAGGCAGGAAGCCTCACAACATTTAAGAAGTATTTAGATGAGCACTTGAAACACCATAGCCTACAAGGCTACGGGCCAAGTGTGGGAAAATGGGATTAGATTGGATGGGTGCTTGATGGTCTGCGCATACTGTATGACTCTAAATGGTTATTGTCTTGGTTTTGACCTTCAGCTAGCTGAGGTTGAAGAGTTTACCATCAGTGCAATAAGTTATGACCCCACCTGGGGTAGGGGGGGAGCCTGTCAGTAACAAGTTGCACCATTGCTGCAAGAAAGATTGAGAATAGTCTTGGTGCAACGATGCACCCCTGTTTGATGCCTATTTTGACAGGGAAGGGGTCTGTGGTGGAGCCATTGCGCGGTACTGTCATTTGCATATTGTCATGTACGAGAAGGATGATTTTTGTAAACTTAGTTGGGCATCCACATCGCTGTAGCACCTTCCAAAGGACAGTTTGATTCACTGAGTCAAATGCTTATGTGAGATGGAAGAAAGCCATGTACAAATGGATGTTCTGCTTTCTACACATTTCCTGAAGTTGACGTGCTGTGAAGATGATGTTGGTTATTCCTCTAGCAGGTCGGAAGCCACACTAAAACTCTGGAAGGATCTCCTCTGCAAGTGATGAGAGGTGATTAGCTAGGACTTTGCCAACAGTTGAGAGAAATGTTATGCCTCTGTAATTACTACAGCTCAACTTGTCTCCTTTCATGAAGATTGTGATCATCATGGCATCTCTAATGTCACTTGGAATTTCTTCATTCTGTCAGAGCTTCTCAAATAGGGCATGTATGCGAGAGATCAGTATCTCTGCTCCTTGTTTCAGTACTTCGGCAGGGATATTGTCAGTATCAGCAGTTATCACTTTGTCAAGTGTTGGATCATCATCTAGCTCACTTCCGATTGGATGTTCTGGGAGGTTCTCCAGCAGGTGCATGTCCACTGTGAAGTTCTAATTGAGTAATTCTACAAAGTGCTCTTTCCAATAGGTGTTGATACTGTCTGTGTCTTTCATAGAATCATAGAAAGTTTAAGGCACAGAAAGAGGCCTCTTGGCCCATTGTGTGTGTGCCAGCTGCAAAACGATCCACGCATTCTAATCCCACCTTCCAGAATTTGGTCCGTAGCCCTGTAGTTTACAGCACTTAAGGTGCATATCCAGATTCCTTTTGAATGATTTGAGGGTTTCTGCCTCAACTACCCTTTCAGGCAGTGAGTTCCAGATCCCCACCACGCTCTGGGTGAAAACAATTTTCCTCAACTGCCCTCTAATTTTTCTATCAATCACTTTAAATCTATGCCCCCCCAGTCACTGACCTCTCTGCTAAGGTGAATAGACCCTTTACCTCCACTCTATCCAGGCCCCTCAAATTGTTGTACATTTCAATCAGATTTCCTCTCAGTCTTCTCTGTTCCTAGGAGAACAACCCCAGCTTATCCAATCTTTCCTCGTAGCTGCATTTTTCCAGTCCTGGCAACATCCTTGTAAATCGCCTCTGTACCCTCTCTAGTGCAATTACATCCTTTCTGTAATGAGGTGACCAGAACTGCACACAGTACTCAAATTGTGGCCTAACCAATGAGTTATACAGTTCCAGCATAAACTCCCTGCTCTTATATTCTATACCTCGGCTAATAAAGGAAAGGATTCCATTTGCCTTCTTAACCACCCTATCGACCTGTCCTGCTACCTTCAGGGATCTGTGAATATTCACTCCAAGGTCCCTATCTTCCTCCACACTTCTCAGTATTTTCCCATTAATCATGTATTCCTTTGCCTTGTTTGACATCCCCAAGTGCATCAGCTCACATTTCTCCAGGTAGAATTCCATTTGCCACTTTTCTGCCCATCTGACCTAACCATCAATATCTTCCTGCAGCCTACAACTATCCTCCTCGCTATTAACCACATGGCCAATCTTTGTGTCGTCTGCAAACTTCTTGATCATGCACCCTACATTTACGTCCAAATCGTTAATATATACCATAAAAAGCAGGAGACCCAGTACTGAGCCCTGTGGAACGCCACTGGAAACAGCCCTCGAGACGCAAAATCACCTGTCAACAATTACCCTTTGTTTCCTGCCACTAAGTCAATTTTGTATCCACCTTGCTGCATTTCCCTGGATCCCATGTGATTTTATTTTTTTAACCAGTCTGCCATGTGGGACCTTGTCAAAAGCCTTGCTAAAATCCATGTAGACCACATCAACTGCACTACCCTCATCTATCTTCCTAGTTACTTTTTCAAAACATTCAATCAGGTTGGTCAGACAAGATCTTCCCTTAATAAATCCATGCTGACTATCGTTGATTAACCTGTGCCTTTCTAAGTGACTGTTTACCCTGTCGCTGAGAATAGATTCCAATAATTTGCCCACTACTGAGGTTAGACTGATTGGCCTGTAATTATTTGGTCTATCCCTCGCTTCCTTTTTAAACAGAGGTACAACGTTAGCAGTTCTCCAATCCTCCAGCACCACACCTGTACCCAGTGAGGACTGGAAAATGATGGTCAGACCTTCTGCTATTTCTTCTCTTGCTTCTTTTAAGAGCCTGCGGTGCATTTCACCGGCCCTGGTGATATATCAACTTTCAAGGACGCTAATCCCATTAATACTTCCTCTCTCTCGATGTTTATCACATCCAATACTTTGCACCCCTTTCCTTAACTACAACATCTGCTTCATTCCCCTCTTTTGTGATAACAGACGCAAAGTATTCATTAAGAACCATACCAACATCTTCCGCCCCTACACATAGGTTAACTGTCGGTCTTTTATGGGCCCTACTCTCTCCTTAGTTATTCTCTTACTCTTAATGTATTGATAAAAAATCTTTGGGTTCACCTTGATTTTGCTTGCCAATATTCTTTCATGCCCTCTCTTTGCTTTCCTAATTTCCTTTTTGATTTCACCCCTCCACTTTCTATACTCCTCTCGGCTTTCTGTAGAATTGAGTTCTCAGTGTCGGACATAAGCTTTCCTTTTCTGCCTTATCTTACCCTGTAAGCTCCGTGACATCCAGGGGGCTCTAGATTTGGCCGTCCCACCCTTTTTCTTTGTAGGACCATGTTTACTCTGAACCCCTTGAATCTCCCCTTTGAATGCCTCCCACTGGACTGACACTGATTTACCTTCATGTAGCTGTTTCCAGTCCACTTTTGCTAAATCACTCCTCAGTTTAGTAAAATTGGCCTTGCCCTAATTGAGAACTCTAACTCCTGTTCTGTCTCCCCTCTTTGAGGGGAGTCTTGCCATCTTTGGATCTTACTGGTGGGGCGAGCTGCAACTACCAACCCCGTCGGTGAGTGACGGATAGCCAAAATAACCTCCCGATATGGAGGCTAGCTGTTAACTAAGCAGGACCTCTCTAGTAGAATAAGCAGTTGTGGACCGCAGTGGCAGGATGTTTATGATGGGTTGAGGTAGAGGGTGGTGCCACCACATCAGTCAAAACCCCCATAAGCCTACTTTACAGCACCTGTGACATGATGAGCAAGGTCCGCCATTCAGTAAGTCCTCCCACAACAAAAACCTTCAACAGTGGGTCAACTGATGGCTGTGCAGGCGGATGAAAGGCTGCAGCAGGGGCCTTGTCCTCAATTATATAGGACTGCCTGATCATTGAAACCAGGCAATGTCCCGCCAGGACAATGTGGGGTCCACTGTGCAACAGACCTACCACTTTAAAAGACACCACACACAGACCCTTCTACGGCTGGCAAATTTCCTCAAGCCCTTTGGCAATCACTTAGCGGTGATGGGGCAGGATCGTGGTATCTGGAAGCTTCTAGCCACAACCTGACGTCAAGGTGACAGTTGCCAATTAACCGCTCCAGTCATATTTGAGGCAGAAGGGTGGTTCCGTGTTTTTAGCTGTATCTGAGCAGCCTTTTTTCAGATTATATCTGCTCACCCCACTAGCAGAAGGGGCTGGAAAAGGAGCCTTAAGAATATCCTGTCTCACTCCAAACCCAGTTGGAAAACCACATCCAGCAGGATCACCCATCAGCAGTCAAAACTCACAAAAAACAAGCAATCAAGATCGGATCCTGGAATATCAGGTCACTAATATAATATTAATTGTTCTTTGGTGTGTGATCTGTTGTTATAACTCACAGGACTATAAGTAATATACAAAATAAAAGTGGCTTTTATTATAACTGAACTGGAACATATATGTATAAATAGTAACTGCAGGAGCTAGTCTTGAACGCATCTTACGCATCAGGCTCCAAGCACAACTGATTGGTTATGTGTGACTCGATATCACTTCTTCTGCTGATCTGCACTTGCAGTCCTTTAAGGTGGTTCCGTCCTTAAAGTTACCCCACAAAATCCCTCTTTATTCCAAAGATAAAAACATATGTCCAAGAAACAACAATGTTGTGGTTCTGACTAACTATACATGATTGAACAAAATGTTATTTACAGATGAGCAAATTTAATAGTCTTGAACACGGAGAGGAGGTTTGCTTATTAGTCCGTATCTGGTTGCGGTGAATCTTTTCCCCCATTTCGAAAGTTCAGAAAAGTGATGACTGGCAACATTGCCAATCACCAGCAATCCCTCTGGTCTTCGGGTACTTGCTACAATGAACTGAATTCTGAGGAGAGACTCTTGGTCATATTGCCTCTTTGTGCCAGGACTGCCAGCCATTGTGACGTCCTTTACATGAACCAACTCAATACATTCAATCTGGATATTTTCTGCCTTTTACGGTTTAGTTTAGAGATACAGCACTGAAACAGGCCCTTCGGCCCACCAAGTCTGTGCCGACCATCAACCACCCATTCATACTAATCCTACACTAATCCCATATTCCTACCACATCCCCACCTGTCCCTATATTTCCCTACCACCTACCTCTACTAGGGGCAATTTATAATGGCCAATTTACCTACCAACCTGCAAGTCTTTTGGCTTGTGGGAGGAAACCGGAGCACCCGGAGAAAACCCACGCAGACGCAGGGAGAACTTGCAAACTCCACACAGGCAGTACCCGGAATCGAACCCGGGTCGCTGGAGCTGTGAGGCTGCAGTGCTAACCACTGTGCTGCCCCACGGTGCATTGCTGATTCATGTAGTGTGATAATCCTTAGACCTCAGCAGAATGGAAGTCCAGCGACAGCTGGTCTGGTTGTGTCTACAATATAAAATGTTTGTGATAGCCATTCAGAGCTCCCAGAGCAGCACTGTAAGCTTATTGTTCCAATGCACCTGTATGTCATTAACCTAGCTGTAGTGGGTTGCACCATAGATTCCCATTTCTTTAAGTACAAGTCCTTCATTATACGAAAGGGCAGAATACATGCACTTGCTCCAGTGTCGATTTTTACACTGAGTTTATGCTTGCCACTCTTTTGCGGACATATAATCCCAATCATGGCCACTGCCTCAGATTGCATAACAGCTTTGCCATGTTGATCCAGATTAACTATGTGAAGTATTTGCTCGCTGTTAGTGTGCTCCGAGCAATCTGTTTCTCTGCTGACCCGACGGGGCTTCTCATGTGTGTTGGCATACTACTTGTTGCGTTTGCCATCCTTTCTAACAGATGTTGGGCTGGATTTTGTGGAGGAGGCAGGGCTCCCAGCGCCGGGCTGATCAGGCCTTTTCATGCACCACCCCACCCCTCCACCCCGGAGAGATTCTCCCCTGTTTTGAAGCATAAGTGCCTGACACCAGGATTTCAGTCCCTTTAAAGACTGGGATCCCGCCTCCAAGAGCTGCCGGCCAATCACAGGGCCAGCAGCTCAGCAGTATCGGCAGCACTACCGCTGGCGGTGGCCAGTGACGGTACTGCAGAAGCCTTGGACCCAGGCCCAGTGCTGGAGCCCCAGACCTCAGGTAAATGAGGCAGGGTCGTCATGGCCAGTCCAGAAGGCCCAGACGAGGGTGCGTGGGAGGGTGCATGTGAAATCCAGGGGGTGGGGAGCCATGGAGTAGTAGCTTTTGCTGGGAGGGGTCCTCCGTGGGCCACAGATACCCACAAAAGAGGAAATCCCCCACCAAGGCTCCAGAGGGCATACCTTATTTGCAAGGTGCCTCCCCGCGTGGTGGAGGACCCCGCCGCTGGTTAGATCCCAGCGGAGGTGGGAAGAAGCCATTAAGTGGCCGTTATTATGCCTCATTTGGCCTCTGGGTGTGAAGGCCGTCATCAGCCTATCCCACCCCTGGCAAAATCACTTGGTGACGGGAGACGAGCCCTCGGCCCCCGCCACCTGTTGAGATTCTATGGGCTCGCCCGCCTCTGACCCGTCCTCAGGGGTGCCCATAAAACCCAGACTGTTTTCTCTGCCTGTGATCTACCACCACTCTTGTGTGCAGTATCTAAGCTCAGCCTTCTGCACTGCCTTGCCCAATGTTTTCGTATGCCGCAAGCTTTGCGCAGGTCCTAGTATGCTAGAAAGCTGTGAATTGGGTGAGTCAGACCACATTTGTCTGAGAAAACTTCTGAGCCTTGGTAACCATACCAATTTTTGTAGCCTTCCCCAATGATTGTAACTGTGGGAAGCCAGTCACGATGGCTTCAAATTTCCTTCCATCATTGAGCAGTGCATCTATTCTGTGCCCATTCTTCTTTTCCAGCAGGTCTTTTAGAAAGGCCTCCAGTGGGGTAGACGCTATTGCCAGCTCAATGACTAATTCGAACAATCTGGTAGCAGAAAAGTCACAATATTGAGCTTTGTCTCGACATTTTGCAACAAATTGGTCAATGGATCCATCTTGCCTTTGCCAGTAGATAGGCTCAAGACTATGTACATGAAAATGTAGTTGTACCTTCAGTTGCAGCTCCAGGAATATCCAGATCTTAACAGGGTCCTTTACATAGGAACATAGGAGCATAAGTTGGCCATTCAGCCCATCGAGCCTGGCCATTCAATAAGATCATGGCTGATCATCCACTTCAATTCCTTTTTCCCATATTATCCTCATATCCCTTTATGTCATTGGTATTTAGAAATCTTTCAATCTCTGCTTTAAACATACTCAATGACTGAGCTTCCACAGCCCTCTGGGGTGGAGAATTCCAAAGATTCACAACCCTCTGGGTATAGAAATGACTTCTCACCTTGGTCCTAAGTGGTTTCCCCCTTATTTTGAAATTGTGCCCCTTGGTTCTAGACTCCCCAACCAGGGGAAACATCTTAGCTGCATCTACCCTGTCTATCCCTTTAAGTATTTTGTAGATTTCAATGAGATCACCTCTCATTCTTCGAAACTCTAGAGAATACAGGCCCAGTTTCCCCAATCTCTCTTCATAGCACAGTCCCACCATCCTGGGAACAAGTCTGGTGAATCTTCGTTGCACTCCCTCTATGGCAATAATATCCTTCCTAAGGTAAGGGGACCAAAACTGCACACAGTACTCCAGGTATAGTCTAACCAAGGTTCTGTACAATTGAAGCAAGATTTCACTACTCTTGTGCACAAATCCTCTTGCGATAAAGGCTAACATATTATTAGCCTTCTTAATTGCTTGCTGCACCTGCATGTTAGCTTTCAGTGACTTATTGACAAGGACACCCAGGTCCCTTTGTACATCTACACTTTCTAATCTTTTACCATTTAAGAAATACTCTGCACATCTATTCCTCCTACCAAAGTGGATAACCTCACATTTTTCCACATTTTATTTTATCTGCCACGTTCTTGCCCACTCACGAAGTCTGTCCAAATCCCCTTGAAGCTGCTTTGCATCTTCTTAACAACACACATTCCCACCTAGATTTGTGTCATCTGCGAACTTGGAAATATTACATTTGGTCCTCACATCCAAATCATTGATATATATTGTGAACAGCTGGGGCCCAAGTACTGATCCGTGCGGTACCCCACTAGTCATAGCCTGCCAATGCGAGAATGAACCATTTATTCCTACTCTCTGCTTTCTGCCTGTTAACCAATCCTTAGTCCATGCCAGTATATTACCTCCTATCTCATGTGCTTTAATTTTGTTAACCGACCTCCTGTGGGGGACTTTATCAAAAGCCTTCTGAAAATACAAGTATACTACGTCCACCTACTCCCCTTTATCAATTCTGTTAATAATATACTCAAAAATATCCAACAGATTTGTCACACATGATTTCCCATTCATAAATACATGTTGACTATGCCCAATCAGATCATTATTATCCAAGTGTCCATTTATCACATCCTTTAGAATAGATTCTAACATTTTCCTCATGACTAATGTAAGGTTAACAGGTCTGTAATTCCTTGTTTCCTCTCTCCCTCCATTCTTAAATAGTGGGGTGGCATTTGCTACCTTCCAATCTGCAGGAACTGCTCCAGAATCTATAGAACTTTGGAAGATGATCACCAATGCATCTCCATAGCTACCTCTTTCAACACTCTGGATTATAGAATATCAGGTCCCGGGGACTTATCAACCTTTAGCCCCATTCATTTCTCTAATGCAACCTTCTTACTAATACTAATTTCCTTATTCTCCCTAATCCCTTGGATCTCTAATTAGAGTCATAGAGAGATACAGCACCAAAACAGGCCCTTCGGCCCACTGAGACCGCAGCAACCATCAACCACCCATTTATACTAATCCTACATTAATCCCATTTTCCCTCTCACATCCCCACCAAGGGAGAACTTGCAAACTCCACACAGCCAGTACCCAGAACCAAACCTGGGTCGCTGGAGCTGTGAGGCCGTGGTGCTAAACACTGTGCCGCCCTTTCTGGGAGATTTCTGGATCTTTCTGAGAGATTTCTTACATCTTCCTCAGTGAAGACAGACAGTAATCATTTCGTTTCTCTGCCATTTCTCTATTCCCCACTATAAATTTGCTTGGCTCTACTCTTAAAGAACCCACATTTGTCTTAGCCAAAAGGTTCCTTTTTATGAACCGAGTGAAGCTTTTACAGTCTGCTTTTATGTTTTTTTTTAGCTTACATTCATATTCTATTCTCCCTTTCTTTATCAGTTTCTTGATCCTCCTTTGTATTCTAAAATCCTCCCAATCCTCAGGTTGACTACTATTTCTGGCAACTTTATTGGCCTTTTCTTATAATTTTATACAATTCTTAATTTCCTTTGCTATTCATGGCTGACTGCCTTTATTTCAGGGGTTTTAGATCCTCATCTGAAAGTCCTGAGGTACTGAGCCATTTCAAACTTTTGCTGTCCAATGTAACCTTAATTTTGGTAGCTTGTTTCTCTAGTTCAGTGACTTCCAGGTCTAAGAAACATAGCTCCATTTACTGTCAGAATAGTTTAAATGCAGACACTATGTCCTACAGCTTCCAGTCCAAAACTGGATATCCAAAAGCCATTTTCATAATGATCCTTTTTTTTTTAGAAATATATAGCTTTTACAGGCTGTATTTTTCACAAGAACAGTTCTTTTGTTTTCCTTTTTAAGACAGATTGGTGCATGCTCCTTTTAAGAGTGAAAGCCTGTAGCTTACAGTCTTTGCACAAGCAAGCTGCTTGTTGACACAGCTATGCAATTTCTTCTAAGGCTTGCGACTTTTTTTTTAAACAGATCTTTTTTTAAGAGAGCTCGGTGCTTGCAGTACTTGAAGCTGCCACAGTCAGTTTTTAATGTAGTGCTGGACCTCATGTGACGCTGTAGAGTTCTTCACTCTCTTTTGGGCTTAGGCCCCACCCATGAAGCAGAAAAAAATGGGAAAGCCAAAGCAGCAATGGCTTCAGCTACAGCTTTTAACATTTTATGACCCACTGCCAGATAAGTGAAAGCTTCAAACAAATTATTTGTTGTATTCACAAAGTTCCAATCTCCCAGGGTCCTGGATGTGTCCTCAGTCACTGTAGTGTTGTGGGGTCTCATGCCAGCTGCTCACCTGCTGGATCTTCAGCCACTCAGGTAGGCAGCTTGCTGTTTCTTCTTGTCTCTTTTGATGTATTCATCAGGAAAAATCAAAAGTTGCCACAATGTGATGTTTGGTGGTCTTCAGAAAAAAATAAATAGATCCCAATGCTGCCAACATGTAATATTGTTTGTCCTTTGGTGTGTGATCTTTTGTTAAGACTCACAGGACTACAAGTAATATTCAAAATAAAAGTGGGTTTCATTATAACTGAACACATAAATAGTAACTGCAGGAGCTAGTCTTGAACACGTCTTACTATCTCAGGCTCCACCCACAACTGACTTGTCATGTGTGACTCGACATCATTTTCTCAGATGATCTGCCCTTGAGGTCCTTAAGGTGGTCTTGTCCTTAAAGTCATCCCACAACAGCTAATGGATAGCGCAGAATGATCTGAGACACGCACAGCGATTGTAGCCCCTGAGCTACGATGCCTAGACATTGACATAGTAGCCCTTAGCAAGACCCATAGTGCAGATGAGAGACAAATCAAACAACATGGCTACTCTTTCTTCTGGACAGGCAAACCACAAAAAGAATGCATAATTCATGGAGACAGCTTTGTCATTAAAAACTAACTCATGAAAAGACTCCACGAACCCCCTGTTTGGATCAATGAGCATCTTATGACACTTAACTTTAAGCTCAAAGACAATCAATCTGCTCCCCTCATCAGTGTTTATGCACCTACCTCGGACTCCAAAGGCAAAATGAAAGAAACCTTCTATTCTAGCCTAGACACAACTCTGGCAGCTGTACCATCACAGTCAAATATCATACTTTTCGGTGATTTCAATGCCAGGGTGGAGGACAACCATGCCCTTTGGCTGAACACCATTGGAAAGCGTGGAATTGGAGGGCTAGATTATGCTCCTCCCGCCCCACCCTGCAGTAGGATTGAGGGTGGGATGGTAGCTGGTGGGGAGCCTGCCACCATCTCGCCTACATCCCAATTAAGTCGGCAGCAGGAATGCCCATAGACGGCAAGCCCGCCCCACCACCAATTGACACTCTTAAGTGGGAACCTAATGTCTAATTAAGGGCCTCATCATGCTTCCGCTGGTATTAGCCCAGCGGCGGGTTGCTTGCCGGTTCCCAGGGTGGGGGGTGGTGAGGGTGGAGGGAGTGGGTCCCTCATTCAAAGGCACAGTGCCTGATCGAGGGACCCAGCATCGGGAAAGGGGGCCTGCTGAGAACCATCCCCCCTTCCCTTGCTGCCAACCCCCCCTAATTCCCTCCCCCTTGACCCCCAAGCTGCAAAATACCTCGCATCATGACTCACCTGTGGCCTGGATCCCTCGACGATCCTAGGCCTCAGGTGGGTGCATTATGGGCAGTAGCCACTGCCTCCGTGGTGGCTTTGCTCAGTACAAGAGCTGCCGGCCTCTGATTGGCTTCCGTCGCCGTGGTTCATTTTGCAGGGAAGGCCCGCTATGGCCCAGTTAAGTGCCTGATTGGCATGTGATGTGGCAGGCCTTCCTGAAAAAGAAGCGACACGAGGCTCCTGCTGGTTCTTTAGCCAGTGAACGAGACCCCAGTCACCAACATAAAATAGCGCCCACAAAGTCCAATCCCAATGGTGCACACCTCCTTACCCTGTGCGCTGAACATGATCTTGTGTTCACAGACACCCTTTCCCACCAACAGAATTTCAAGACATCCTTCAACTTCCAAGATCAAAGCACTTAATGGACTATGTGATAGTCAGGACCAGGGATTGAAAAGATGTGCACATCACACATGTTGTAGCTATGGCCAAAGAATGCTGGACAGACCCCTGACTCATTCGCTTGGTATTGGCGCTTGAGGCGGCCCCCAAAATAAATTGACTGCAGTGACAGGTGCAGAGAGAATTCGAGGTTGTCAAATGACACAATGCTCAAGGAATTTCAGGACCAAATCAATTGGAAACTACAGGAATGGATGGTCACATCAGCAAGCAACATCCAAGATGACTGAAAATCACTGAAATCCATCATCACTTATACATGCCGACAAATTTCACACAAGCCACTAAAAGACACCAAGACTGGTTGGATACGGAAATATGCAAACTCTTTGATTGTAAACGGACAGCATTGCAAACCTGCCGATAGGACCCAAGCTGAAGTTCAAATAAGAACCCATGATTTGACGAACAAATGGTGAACTGAGAAAGTTGAGGAAATTCAACTCCTTGCTGACATGCGTGAAACGTGTGCCTTTTTCAAGGCAACCAAAGAGATCCATAAACACTTAACATTTTTGAGTTACACTTAAACCATGTTGCCTGGGTTTTGAACATACTGAAGAAAATCAACAACTAACTTCACTTGCCATTCTTATTGGCTGCTGATGAAGAAATCCAGACATCAATTTATCATCATTATCATCATTTCCTTAATTAGTTTCGACACACAAGAGATCAGACGACATAATTCAACCTCAGTGTTTACAGGCCTGCGTTCTTGGGGTAGCTCATGTCAGAAGGTGTTGTTGTCAATTATCCATTTCCAATCCTGTATTCTGGATTTCTGTTTTGGTTGGGAGAAAAGAAAGAAATTGAGAGAAAAAGAAAGAAAGGAATAAATAAATAAATCCCCTGCTCTTCATTGAATGGTACCATGGGACCTCTTATGTCCATCTGAGAGGGCAGACTGGTTCTTAATTTAACATCTCATCTGAAAGGCAGTACCTCTGGCAGTGCAGGACTCCCTCAGTATAGCACTGAGAGTGTTAGCCTAGATTTTATGTTCAAGTCCCTGAAGTGGGGCTTGGACCCATAACCTTCTAATGCAGAGTGATCCAGCCTGAGCCATGGCTGACAGCAAGGTAGGAAAATGACGCATCATCAGATCTTCTGAATAGAGGTGTGATTCATTTGCAGTTCATTTTCTGTCTAAGTTCATCAATTCTATCCCTGCCCCATGAAAAATTAGCATCTGCAGATGAAGGCATCTCACGCAGTTCCGAATGCTGTCCATTTGTGAGGTACTGCAGGATATAACTTAATCCTTTTCAAAGATTAAAATGACATAATATAATAGTTATAGGGGACTCGACAGTCAGGGGCAGAGATAGGCGCTTCTGTGGACGTGAAAGAGACTCCAGGATGTTGCCTCCCTGGTGCCAGGGTCAATGATGTCTCTGAACGGACAGGGGGCATTCTGAAGGGGGAGGGTGAACAGCCAGAGGTTGTGGTACACATCGGTACCAATGACAGAGGCAGGAAGAGTGACGAGGTCCTGCAGGGGGAGTTTAGGGAGATAGGTAGAAAGTTAAAAGACAGGACCTCTAGGGTTATAATCTCAGGATTACTCCCTGTGCCACATGCCAGTGAGGCGAGAAATAGGAAGATAGTGCAGCTAAACACGTGGCTGAACAGCTGGTGTAGAAGGGAGGTTTTCAGATATCTGGACCATTGGGATCTCTTTAGGGACAGATGGGACCTGTACAAGAAGGACGGGTTGCATCTAAACTGGAGGGGCACAAATATCCTGGCTGTGAGGTTTGCGAACGTCACTCGGGAGGGTTTAAACTAGTGTGGCAGGGGGGTGGGAACCAGAGCAGTAGGACAGCAAGTGAAATAAATGAGGGGGAACTAGTAAATAAGGCCAGTAAGACTAAGAGGAAGAGCAGGCAGGGAGATGTTGCTGAGCACAGCGGAACTGGTGGTCTGAAGTGCATTTGTTTCAATGCGAGAAGTATAACAGGTAAGGCAGATGAACTTAAAACTTGGATTAGTACTTGGAGCTATGATGTTGTTGCTATTACAGAGACTTGGTTGAGGGAAGGACAGGATTGGCAGCTAAATGTTCCGGGATTTAGAAGCTTCAGGTGGGATAGAGGGGGATGTAAAAGGGGTGGGGGAGTTGCATTACTGGTTAAGGAGACTATCACAGCTGTACTGCGGGAGGACACCTTGGAGGGGTCATGCAGCGAGGCAATATGGGTGGAGCTCAGGATTAGGAAGGGTGCAGTCACAATGTTGGGGGTTTACTACAGGCCTCCCAACAGCCAGCGGGAGGTAAAGGAGCAGATATGTAGACAGATTTTGGAAAGACATAAAGATAACAGGGTTATAGTGGTGGGTGATTTTAATTTCCCCTATACTGATTAGGACTCACTTAGTGCTAGGGGCTTGGATGGGGCAGAATTTGTAAGGAGCATCCAGGAGGGCTTCTTGAAACAATATGTAGATAGTCCAACTCGGGATGGGGCCGTACTGGACCTGGTATTGGGGAATGAGCCCGGCCAGGGGGTCGAACTTTCAGTGGGGGAGCATTTCGGGAACAGTGACCATAATTCCATAAGTTTTAAGGTACTTGTGTAAGTAGATAAGAGTAGTCCTCGGGTGAAGTTGCTAAATTGGGGCAAGGCTAATTATAACAATATTAGGCAGGAACTGAAGAATTTAGATTGGGGGCGGCTGTTTGAGGGTAAATCAACATCTGACACGTGGGAGTCTTTCAAACGTCAGTTGATTAGAATCCAGGACTAGCATGTTCCTGTGAGGAAGAAGGATAAGTTTGGCAAGTTTCGGGAACCTTGGATAACGCAGGATATTGTGAGTCTAGTCAAAAAGAAAAAGGAAGCGTTCATAAGGACTGGAAGGCTAGGAACAGACAAAACCCTTGAGGAATATAAAGACAGTAGGAAGGAACTTAAGCAAGGAGTCAGGAGGGCTAAAAGGGGTCATGAAAAGTAATTGGCAAACAGGATTAAGCAAAATCCCAAGGCTTTTTATACGTATATAAAGAGCAAGAAGGTAACCAGGGAAAGGGTTGGCCCGCTCAAGGACAGAGAAGGGAATCTATGTGTGGAGCCAGAGGAAATGGGCGAGGTACTAAATGAGTACTTTGCATCAGTATTCACCAAAGAGAAGGACTTGGTGGATGATGAGTCTAGGGAAGGGAGTGTAGATAGTCTCGGTCATGTCGTTATCAAAAAGGAGGTGTTGGGCGTCTTGCAAAGCATTAAGGTAGATAAGTCCCCAGGGCCTGATGGGATCTACCCCAGAATACTGAGGGAAGTAAGGGAAGAAATTGCTGGGGCCTTGATAGAAATCTTTGTATCCTCATTGGCTACAGGTGAGGTCCTGGAGGACTGGAGAATAGCCAATGTTGTTCCTTTGTTTAAGGAAGGTAGCAAGGATAATCCAGGAAATTATAGGCTGGTGAGCCTTACATCAGTGGTAGGGAAATTATTAGAGAGGATTCTTCGGGACAGGATTTACTCCCATTTGGAAACAAACAAACTTATTGGCGAGAGGCAGCATGGTTTTGTGAAGGGGAGGTCGTGTCTCACTAACTTGATTGAGTATTTTGAGGAAGTGACGAAGATGATTGATGAAGGAAGGGCAGTGGATGTTACCTATATGGACTTCAGTAAAGCCTTTGACAAGGTCCCGCATGGCAGACTGGGAAAAAAGGTGAAGTCACACGGGATCAGTGATGAGCTGGCAAGATGGATACAGAACTGCGTCTGTCATAGAAGACAGAGGGTATCAGCGTATGGGTGTTTTTCTGAATGGAGGAATGTGACTAGTGGTGTTCCGCAGGGATCAGTGCTGGGACCTTTGCTGTTTGTAATATATATAAATGATTTGGAAGAAAATGTAGCTGGTCTGATTAGTAAGTTTGCGGACGACACAAAGGTTGGTGGAGTTGCGGATAATGATGAGGATTGTCAGAGGATACAGCAGGATATAGATCGGTTGGAAACTTGGGCGGAGAAATGGCAGATGGAGTTTAATCCGGACAAATGTGAGGTAATGCATTTTGGAAGGTCTAATGCAGGTGAGAAGTATACAGTAAAAGGCAGAACCCTTAGGAGTGTTGACAGGCAGAGAGAT
Source organism: Heterodontus francisci (assembly GCF_036365525.1). Taxonomy (NCBI): domain Eukaryota; kingdom Metazoa; phylum Chordata; class Chondrichthyes; order Heterodontiformes; family Heterodontidae; genus Heterodontus; species Heterodontus francisci. The sequence continues at coordinate 103,021,210 of NC_090384.1, forward strand.
ATGGGCATACAGGTCCACAGGTCACTGAAAGTGGCAACGCAGGTGGATAAGGTAGTCAAGACGGCATACGGCATGCCTGCCTTCATCGGTCGGGGCATAGAGTATAAAAATTGGCAAGTCATGCTGCAGATGTACAGAACTTTAGTTAGGCCACACTTAGAATATTGCGTGCAATTCTGGTCACCACACTACCAGAAGGACATGGAGGCTTTGGAGAGGGTACAGAAGAGGTTTACCAGGAAGTTGCCTGGTCTCGAGGGCATTAGCTATGAGGAGAGGTTGGATAAACTCGGATTGTTTTCACTGGAACGATGGAAGTGGAGGGGCGACATGACAGAGGTTTAAAAAGTTATGAGCGGCATGGACAGAGTGGATAGTCAGAAGCTTTTTCCCAGGGTGGAAGAGTCAGTTACTAGGGGACATAGGTTTAATGTGCGAGGGGCAAAGTTTAGACGGGATATGCGAGGCAAGTTCTTTACACAGAGGGTGGTGAGTGCCTGGAACTTGCTACCGGGGGAGGTGGTGGAAGCAGGTACGATAGCGACGTTTAAGAGGCATCTTGACAAATACATGAATAGGATGGGAATAGAGGGATACGGTCCCCGGAAGTGCAGAAGGTTTTAGTTTAGGCAGGCATCAAGATCGGCGCAGGCTTGGAGGGCCGAATGGCCTGTTCCTGTGCTGTACTGTTCTTTGTTCTTTGATATATTACTTGTCATGCTATTGTTAGTTAATTAGCTAATCGTAGATGCAGCACTTGAGCACAGAAACATAGTGATTAGGAACTCAAATCAGTTCACTAATTATTGTTTCAGTAAATACACAGCACAGTGGTACAATTGAGATTCTTAGCTTGCTAATACTTGTATTGTGTATTGCTACTTATTCAGCTGTAAAATCTTGTGAACAATATTGCATTTGCAAATCACTGTTTTACTTCCTTTTTTGTCTGTGTAGATTAAATCTTCGGAGCAGATATGACAAATAAATAAAATTGGATCTTTGTGATCCAGTCAATGAGAGAAACTATTTCCTCTGGTGGAGGGAGTCCAGAACAAGGGGGCAAAACCTTAAATTTGGAGGTAGGTTGTTCAGGGGTGATGTTCGGAAGCACTTCTCCACACAAAGGGTTGTGGAAATCTGGAACTCTCCCTCAAAAAGCTGATGAGGCTGGAGGTCAATTGAAAATTTAAAAACTGAGATTGATGGAATTTGTTAGGCAAGGATATTTAAGAGATATGAAATTGAGTCGGGTAGAGGGAGTTAAGATACAGATCAGCCATAATCTAACTGAATGGTGAAATAGGCTTAACCAGCTCAATGGCTTCCTCCTGTTCTTGACGTCAATCTTGACGTCAAACTCCCTAACATTTGGATATCCATTGGACTTCGGATGACAGATTGTGGAATTGACATGCCAGAAAGTGTTAAGTTGTCCATTTTTGTACATTTGCATTGTCCTGACAATACATTTAGGAACACGTTATACCGAGATTCTGGCCATAAATTCTGGATAACTCAATTGTAAAAGTAGGCAAAAGATGCACAGTGCTGCATTGCGAGCATGTCTGGCACTAAACCAAACTGAGGAAGAAGCAAGTAGAGGTTTAAATATAATATTACAATGACCGGCAGATTTCAGAATCACAGAATCATAGAATCGTTACAGCACAGAAGGAGGCTATTTGGCCCATCACATCTGTGCTGGCTCTCCAAAAGAGCAATTTACCTAAAATAAAAGCAAAATACTGCGGATGCTGGAAATCTGAAACAAAAACAAGAAATGCTGGAATCACTCAGCAGGTCTGGCAGCATCTGTGGAAAGAGAAGCAGAGTTAACGTTTTGAGTCAGTGACCCTTCTTCGGAACTGCAGCATTTCTTGTTTTTGTTGAGCAATTTACCTAGTTCCACTCACTCGCTTTCTCCCCGTAGTCCTGCGCATTCTTCCTTTTCAGATAACAATCCAATTTCCTCTTGAATGCCTCGAATGAACCTCCATCCGTCACACTCTCAGGCAGTGCTTTCCAGATCCAAACCACTCGCTGCACGAAAAAGTTTTTCTTCGTGTCCCTATTGCTTCTTTTTCCCATTACCTTATATCTGTGCCCTCTGGTTCTTGATCCCTCCACCAATTGGCACACTTTCTCCTTATCTACCCTGGTCCATACCCCTCATGATTTTGAATACCTCTATCAAATCACCTCTCAATCTTCTCTTCTCTGAAGAAAACAGTCCCAACTTCTCCAATCTACCTATATAACTGAAGTTCCTCATACCTGGAACCATTCTTGTGATGATGCAATTTCATCCCATGCACAGTTTCCCGTTTTTTTAGAGTTTATTTATTCTCGGGATGTGGGTGTCACTGGAAAAGCGAGCATTTAGCCCATCCCTAGTGGTCCCTTTGAGAACGTGGTGGTGAACTGCCTTCTTGAACCACTGAAGTCCTTATAGTAGGGAGAGAGTTCCAGATTTTTGACTTAACCACGGTGAAGGAACGGCAATATATTTCCAAGTCGCAGGGTGTGTTACTTGGGGTGTGAGGCTCGCGTGAAGCATAAATTCTGCCATGGAACAGTTGAGCAGAATGCCTTGCTTCTGTACTGTAAATTCTCTGCAATTATTTGTATATTGTCGTATAAATGGCTCAAAGTGGCGCCGATATCTTCAATGACGATTGACGTATTATGGTATTTGTTTGCCTGAAATGAGCTTTCTGTGGAGCCGATCTCTGACATTGGACCATCTTGTCATTCATGTGATTTATTTCTTCAATTTTTGAATAAGAATATCATGTATCATATTATTTCCCCATCCCAAAACCTGGACATAGGAACATAGGAGCAGGAGGAGGCCATTCAGCCCATCGAGCCTGCTCCGCCATTCAATAAGATCATGCTGATCATCCACTTCAATGCCTTTTTCCCACACTATCCTCATATCCCTTCATGTCATTGATATTTAGAAATCTGTTAATCTGAGCTTCCACAGCCCTCTAAACTAGAGAATTCCAAAGATTCACAACCCTCTGAGTAAAGAAATTTCTCCTCCTCTCGGTCCTAAGTGGCTTCCCCCTTATTTTGAAATTGTGTCCCCTGGATCTAGATTCCTCAACCAGGAGAAACATCTTACCTGCATCTACCCTGTCTATCTTTAAGTATTTTGTAAGTTTCAGTGAGATCACCTCTCATTCTTTGGAACTCTAGAGAATACAGGCCCAATTTCCCTAATCTCTCTTCAAGTCTGGTGAACCTTCGTTGCACTCCCTCTATGATAATAATCTCCTTCCTTAGGTAAGGGGACCAAAACTGCACACAGTGCTCCAGGTGCGGTCTAACCAAGGTTCCATACAACTGTAGTCCAATGTGAAACAGAGTGGGAGCTACATAAACTCAGAAATCCTCTTAAAAAAGGTGTTACAAAATCCTGGCACCATGTGTCATAAATTACTGCACTTCTCTTAAGATATCGTATAACGCCCCATACCATTAACGGTATGACACGTTCAGAGTTGTTCACAGGAAGGAAGTTACGTGCTTATTGGATTCTTTTAAAACTGCCTTGGAAACATGACTGTCAGGAAGAACACTTAGAATCCCCCAAATTGCCCCCATAGTTTCTGTTCCTGTCTAATAATGAAAAAAAAAATTCAGGAACACGAATAGAATTTTCCTTTGTGGAGATGTTGTAGTCTTTCGGAAGTTAGAATCAGTTTTTCCAGAGGATCCTCAGGGATGTGTCGATAAAGCTGTGGTTAGGCCCCAGTTAGAGTATTGCATCCAGTTCTGGTCACCACAATTTAAGGAGGATGTGAAGGTCCTTGAGAGGGTGCAGAGGAGATTTACCAGAATGGTTCCAGGGGTGGGGGATTTTAGTTACAAGGTTAGGTTGGAAAAGCTGGGGTTGTTTTCTGGAGCAAAGGAGATTGAGAGGAGGTTTGATAGAGGTGTACAGGATTATGACAGGCTTAGATAAGGTAGACAAAGAAAAACTTCTCATTACTGATGGTACAAGGATCAGGAGCAGAGATAGAAGGTAATAAAATATCTTGACTCTATCTTTTCTCTGCTGGTCCAGTCTCTTCCCACCTACAACCATGACTCTTCTGACGCCCTACGTCATTTTGACAATTTCCAGTTTCCAGGTCCCAACTGCCTCCTCTTCACTATGGACATCCAATCGCTCTACACCTCCATCCCCCACCAGGATGGTTTGAGGGCTCTCCGCTTCTTCCTGGAACAGAGGCGCAACCAGTCCCCATCCACCACCACCCTCCTCCGCCTGGCTGAACTTGTTCTCACATTGAACAACTTCTCCTTCAACTCCATGCACTTCCTTCAAGTAAAAGGTGTCGCTATGGATACCCGCATGGGTCCTAGTTATGCCTGTCTTTTTGTGGGATATGTCGAGCATTCTTTGTTCCAGTCCTACTCAGGCCCCCTCCCCCAACTCTTTTTCCGGTACATTGATGACTGTATCGGTGCCGTTTCCTGCTCCCGCCCCGAACTGGAAAACTTTATCAGCTTTGCTTCCAATTTCCACCCTTCTCTCACCTTTACATGGTCCATCTCTGACACTTCCCTTCCCTTCCTCGACTTCTCTGTCTCCATCTCTGGGGATCGGTTGTCTACTAATATCCATTGTAAGCCCACCGACTCCCACAGCTACCTCGACTACACTTCTTCACACCCTACCTCCTGTGAGGACTCCATTCCATTCTCCCAGTTTCTCCGTCTTCGATGCATCTGCTCTGATGATGCTACCTTCCATGACGGTGCTTCTGGTATGACCTCCTTTTTCCTCAACCAAGGATTCCCTCCCACTGTTGTTGACAGGGCCCACAACCGTGTCCGGCCCATTTCCCGTACCTCTGCCCTCAATCCTTCCCCTCCCTCCCAGGACCGTGACAGGGTTCCCCTTGTCCTCACTTTCCACCCCATCAGCCTCCATATCCAAAGGATCATCCTCCGCCATTTCCGCCACCTCCAGCGTGATGCCACTACCAAACGCATCTTCCCCTCCCTTTCCCTGTCAGCATTCCGAAGGGATCGTTCCCTCCGTGACACCCTGGTCCACTCCTCCATTACCCCCACCACCTCGTCCCCGTCCCATGGCACCTTCCCCTGCAATCGCAGGAGGTGTAATACCTGCCCATTTACCTCCTCTCTCCTCGCTATCCCAGGCCCCAAACACTCCTTTCAGGTGAAGCAGCGATTTACTTGTACTTCTTTCAATGTAGTATACTGTATTCGCTGCTCAGAATGTGGTCTCCTCTACATTGGGGAGACCAAGCGCAGGCTGGGTGACCGCTTTGCAGAACACCTCCGCTCAGTCCGCAAGCAGGACCCCGAGCTTCCGGTTGCTTGCCATTTCAACACTCCCCCCTGCTCTCATGCTCACATCTCTGTCCTGGGATTGCTGCAGTGTTCCAATGAACATCAACACAAGCTCGAGGAACGGCATCTCATCTACCGATTAGGCATACTACGGCCTGCCGGACTGAACATTGAGTACAATAATTTCAGAGCATGACAGCCCCCCATTTTACTTTCATTTTTAGTTGTTTTTTCTTTTTTTCTTTTTTACATTTTTTACAACCTTTTTTTTGCATTTATGTAATATCATCTTAGTTTGTTCAGTTTGTTTACCCACTGTTTTTTTTCATGTTTGCACTTGCTGCTGTTCAATCTTCAGTCCGTTAACACCTTTTCTCTACTAATGCTTTGTCTTTCAACACACCATTAACATATTGTTAGCCTTTGCTCCATGACCTTTTGGTCAGCTATGTGGCCTTGTCCAATCTACACCTTCTCCTTTGTTATCTCTTGCCCCACCCCCACCTCACTTTCTTATAACCTGTGACATTTTTAATATTTGTCAGTTCCGAAGAAGGGTCACTGACCCGAAACGTTAACTCTGCTTCTCTTTCCACAGATGCTGCCAGACCTGCTGAGTGGTTCCAGCATTCCTTGTTTTTATATTATATTAGAGATTGAAGGTATTGGGCATGAGATGCAGGGGGAATGTGAGGAATGGCCTGGAACTCACTGCCCACAAGGGTGGTGGAAGCAGAGACAATCAAGGACTTCAAAAGGAAATTGGATGGGCACTTGTAGGAAATAAACTTGCAGGGCTACGAGGCAGGGGAGTGGTACCAACTGGATTGCTCTGCAGAGAGCTGGCATAGACACCTTGGGCTGAATGGCCTCTTTCTATGCTGTGAATGACTCTATGACTCTATTTGCAAAATGTTCTCCATATGGAAATTTTGTAGACCACTTAACAGAATAATGATCATCATAGCAAACAAGGAGGCCATTCAGCCCATTGTGTCTGTACTGGCTCTTAGAAAGCATCCAATTAGTTGCACTGCTGCTCAAAGCCCCTTCCTTTTCAAGTGTTTATCCATTCCCCTTTTGAAAGTTACTATTGAATCTGCTTCCACCACCCTTTCAGACAGTGCATTCCAGATCACAACAACTTGCAATGTGTAAAAAAAATTGTCTCATTTCACTTCTGGTTCTTTTGCCAATTGTGTCCTTTGGTTACTGACTCTCCTGTCAGTGCAAGCAGTTTCTCCTTGTTTATTTTGTAAAAACTCTTCATCAATTTGCCTAGAATTTGACATAATATTCCATCTGTGACCTAACCAGTGATCTACAATGGGTTAGCATAACTTCCTTGTTTTTGTACACAGTCTATTTATAAAGCTCAGGATTTGGCCAGATTTTTAACAGCCTATCAACTTGCCCTGATTTTTAAAATTCTCATCCTTGTTTTCAAATCCCTGCATTCTCTTGCCACGCCCTATTTCTGTACCCCCTCTATCCCTACAACCATCCAAGATCTTTGCGCTCCTTCAATTCTGGCCTCTTGCACATCCTTGATTTTCATCATAAAAAATAAAAGCAAAATACTGCAGATGCTGGAAATCTGAAATAAAAACAAAAATGCTGGAAATACTCAGCAGGTCTGGCAGTATCTGTGGAGAGAGAAGCAGAGTTAACGTTTCAGGTCAGTGACCCTTCATCAGAAGCTTGATTTTCATCACTCCACAATTGGGGGCTGTGGCTCCAGCTGTCAAGGCCCTAAGCTCTGGAATTCCCATTCGAAATCTCTCCACCTCTCTACCTCTCTCTCCTTCTTTAAGGTTCCTCTGTGGTTACTGGTTCTATTATCATCTATGTGGCTTGGTGTCAAATTTTTGTGTGACAATCACTTTCATGAGGTAGCTTGGGATGTTTTTACTGCATCAAAGGCACTATATAAATGCAAGCAGTTGTTAGTGTTGCTGTACTGCTATCTTCAAAGAGTTATGTAGGTGAAATCCCAGGTTACTCTGCTCCTGCACCCCCTGTAAAACTACATAATTTTGAATCACCACCTTCGAAGCAAGACTGCCTGGGAAAAAGAGTAAGGGGCATAATTTGCTGTGACAGCACATCTAATAACGTTTACTGTTAGCTAGAATTGCCCTTACAGTTTAAGTTTAAGTTTTAACATTTTTTTTATGTGGCAAGTTGCTGAAAGTGCGAGCTGATAACGTCGCAGTGAGGGGAAACCGGGCATCATTTATGTTATGTAAGGATCCTCCACTAACTGCATTTTGCTGGAGAAATCACCCTGCTTTTATTGGGAGATGTTAATGTAGTTTTGACCATGAATTCTGTTCGCTGTAGTTCATATAGACTCATGGTAAATACATTCTGTAGACTGTTTGCTGTAGTTCATTGAGACTTTGTTTGAACAGACTTTGTTTGCTGAGTAAATAGACTCTGTTTGCTGTGAGCCCTGCCATAAGTCCCACCTTGGCTGACTCTGTGGTGTCAATTGACACTCTAAAGAAAGTTGGCCAGAACATTGAGGAAAACCTTTGCTGTTCAAATAATGGCATGGACTTTATATGGCCACATGAAAAGGCAGATAGGTCTTCAATTTAATGCCTTATCCAAAAGACTTTCCACTCCCTTAGAATTGCACTAACATGTCAAATAGAGTCTGAGAGTGAGATTTAAACCCACAACCTTCAGACTCTCAGGTAAGAGCAGTTTCAACTGTGCGAATCTCTGCTGGATGCTGAAGAGTGAACCAATCCCCAGCAGTGAAGTCCAGCACCTATTTTTTTATCATCATGAATGGCAATTGATTTTTTTTTATTGTGACTGCCCTAAGGGTGAATCGTTTTGTGATACTCACTATCTAGTCAGACCAATGATTTGTGTTCATGAGGGTGGGGTATATAACGGTAGCCAACTCCTGTAGAATCCATCCCAGCAAGAAACGAGACCTCAGGCGATGACGAAGGGAAGCTGATAAAGAAGCGAATCTGCGATAGGAAGGTATTTGAAAATGCAAGAAGAATAGGAAGCTAGGTAAAGGTGGAGGGGTAGCACTGTTAATCAAGGATGGCATTGGTGCAGTAGTTAGAGATGACCTTGGTTCAGGAGATTAGGATGTAGAATCGGCTTGGGTGGAGATGAGGAATAGTAGGGGAAAGAAGTCACTAATGAGAGTGGTCTACAGGTCCCCCAACAGTAACCATAATGTCAGACGAAGTATACAAGAAGAAATATTAGGTGCTTGTGATAAAGGGACAGCAATAATCATGGATGATTTAAATCTGCATATAACTGGAAAAATCAGATTGGCAATAGTAGCCTGGATGAGGAGTTCACAGAATGCTTTTGAGATAGTTTCTTAGAGCAGCACATTCTGGAACCAACCAGAGAGCAGGTTATATTAGACTTGATATCATGGATATCAAGGATTATGTGACAGGATTAATTAATGACCTCAGAGTAAAGGCACCTTTGGTTAGCAGTAATCACAATATGATTGAATGTTACATCCAGTCTGAAAGAGAGAAGAGTGGGTCTAAGACTAGTATTTTAAACTTGAATAAGGCAACTATGTGGGGGTGAAAGCTGAGCTAGCTGAAGTGAAGTTGGTTAATTAGGCGAGGAGATAGATCAATAGAGAAGCAGAGGCAAACATTTAAGGGGATATTTCAGAATACTCAAAATAAGTATATTCCTACTATAAAGAAAAATTCTAAGGGGAGGACTCACCATCAGTGGTTAACGAAAGAAGTTAAGGAAAGCATCAAACTTAAGCAAAAAACATACAATTTTGCAAAGATGAGTGGCAGGTCAGATGATTGGTCAGAATATAAAGAACAGCAGAAAATTACAAAAAGATTAATCAGGAGAAAGAAATTAGAGTATGAGAGGAAGCTAGCTAGAGATGTAAAAGCAGATAGCAAGAGTTTCTACAGGTACACAAAAAGGAAAAGAGTAAGTAAAATGAGTGTTGGTCCTCTGGAGAGTGAGTTTTGTTTCATGGGATGTGGGCATCGTTGGCCAGACCAGCATTATTGCCCATGCCTAATTGCCCTCGAGAAGATGGTAGTGAGCTGCCTTCTTGAAACGCTGCAGTCCATGTTGGGTAGGTATACCCACAGTGCTGTTAGGAACAGAGTTCCAGGATTCTGACCCAGCGACAGTAAAGGAACGGCGATATAGTTCCTAGAAAATGCATTTAATAAGTCTGCCATTTCCTTATTATCCATTAATCCAATTTTAATGGGCACGCTTTCCTCTTTACCACTATCCTCCTCTTAATGCATTTATTACAAAGTTAGCTTTGATATCCTTTGCACAAATTTTTGTCATATTCTGTAATAAAGAAAGTAAAAACTACTGTGAGCACTCCTTGGCACTGCACCTTAGTAATGATACATTGGCCTTGGAGAGAGTACAGCGTAGATTTACCAGAACGATACATGGACTCCAACAGCCAAATTACGAGGAGAGATTACGCAGATTAGGATTGTATGTGCTTGGAATGTAGAAGGTTAACGGGTGATTTGATCAACGTTTTCAAGATAGTAATGGGTGCTGATAGAGTAGATAAAGAGAAACTATTTCACCTAGTTGGGGAGTCTAGGACTAAGAAGGCATAGTCTAAAAATTAGAGACAGACCTTTCAGGAGTGGAATTAGGAAATAATACTACACACAAAGCGTGGTGGAAGCTTGGAACTCTCTTCCGCAAATGGCAATTGATACTGGGTCAATTGTTAATTTTAACTCTGAGCTTGATAGATTTTTGTTAACCAAAGGTATTAAAGAATATGGGGCAAAGGCTGGTATATGGAGTTAGGTCACAGATCAGCTATGATCTCATTGAATGGCAGAACAGGCTCGAGGGGCTAATTGACCTCCTCTCATTCATATATCCCTGAAAGGGTTGGGACTGGTCCCAGTGTTGCTGTGATTTCAGCAAAAGCCATTTTTACATTAGAAGAAAAAACTTGCATTGATACAGAAATCGATCTAAGAGGTGTGTGAAAATTATGGCAAATATATTTAGTGATTTTCATGATCTCACCACAGGCGATGAAGCATTTTTGAAGTGTCGTCACTGTTGTGATGTAGCAGCCATTTTTACACAGCAAGATCCTGCACACAACAATATGATAATTACCAGATAATCTGTTTTTAGCAATGTTGGTTGAGGACTAAACATTGGATGGGACAATAGGGAGAATTGTCCTGCTGTTCTTCAGAATACTGGCCGTGGGATCTGTCATGTTCACCTGAGAGAGCAGATAAGGACTCAGTTTAATGTCCCATCTGACACTGCAGCACTCCCTCAGTCCTGCACCCAGCATAGCAGCCTAGATTTTGTGTTTAGCTCACCAGAGTATGACTTGAACCCACAACCTTCTAATATCGAGGCAGGAGTGCTATTCACTAAGCCACTGATGTTGATGTGATGAAGGACCTTTAAATTACCATCAGATCTGCCCATCGGTCAGCATGTCCTAAACTTGATATTGCAATGCACCAACAAGAAATTCATTTTTATTGCTTTCTACCTATCAAAGAATTATGGGGCTATGGATAGTGGAATGTTAAAACAGCAACAAAATATAACTTGAAAATCATTGTTTGAGACCGAGGTTGTCCTGTTAGAAATACTGCTGTTGAGTTACAGCACATCCTGTATCAATCACAGCAATGTCTGGCTTTCTATTGCATTTGTATTCTATTCACTACCTCCCTGCGTGCAGTAAGTCTGGGTAAAGTCTCAGTGAAAATACTTGCTCATGTTTCAAGATAAAACGGTTTCCAGATTTCAAAGTCAAAGCAAGATGAGGGCCCTTAAAGTAATTACACTTCCAGAGGGTGTTTACTGAATGCCATGACACTGCAAAGCAACAAACGGAATTCTGAGTCACATTGAGAGAAGCAAATGTTCTGCTGTGGCACCTATTTGTTCTGTTCCCTGAGTGAAATTCCAAATCATACAACTGAGATAATTAAAGGGATTGATAGAGTAGATAAAAAGAAATTATTTCTTCTGGTGGGGAGCGTCCCAAACAAGGGGGCCAAACCTTCGAGGTCATTCAGGGATGATGTCAGGAAGCACTTCTTCACACAAAGTGGAAATCTGGAACTCTCTCCCCCTAAAAAGCTGTTGAGGCTGGGGGTGGGGGTGGGGGGTCAATTGAAAATTTCAAAACTGAGACTGATAGATTTTTGTTGGGGGAGAGTATCAAGGATGATAGAACCAAAGTGGGTAGATGGAGTTAGGATACAGATCAGTCATGATCTAATAGAAGGATATGCTGATAGGAAGAGATGAAGAGGAGTGGGTGGTGGCTGGTGAGCTGCATAAACACCAGCATAGACCAGATGGGCCAAATGGCCTATTTCTGTGGTGTAAATTCTATATAACTCTATGAAATGGTGTCTGTTGGGAAAGGGATAGAGGGGTATCGAAACACTAGGTTGAGTCCTGGTGAAATGAGGTTGATGCTGAGATTCATGTGCTCTGTTGGATATCCCAGGAAACCCTCCCCAGAAGGCAGCAATGCAACATCCCAGCCTGGAGGTGGTGCTCAAACTCAATGCCATTGCCGGTGTCAACAAGCCCTGGAAACCAAGGCAGAAAAAGATGGCATGTCTTCAGGAATCAATCAAGTTAAGATTGACTGTTCTATTTGCCAGGTAGTTGGCTCAACTTACCATGAAGTATTTCCTGCCAACCTTTTCCATGTTTACTGTTGACCCACATGACCCTGCAGGGCTTTCATTATCTTCCCATGCATATCCACAACCCAACAGGGCATGCCATCAAGCTGCAACTTACAATTGAAAGTTTTGGTACTTTGATATCACCACATCTTCAATGTCCCACCAAGTCTAATCCCACACTTCTGCAGATGCAATGGACCAATGGCCTGTTAATGTGCTGTAGCATTCTATAAATGAGTAATGGAACTAGAGATGTAGATTCCACTGGCAGGAGGGTGGGTAACTAAAGGTCAAGATTTAAAGGTAATTAGAGCCAAAGGTGACATAAGAAGAATCACAGAATCACAGAATTGTTACAGCACAGAAGGAGGCCATTCAGCCTGTTGTGTCTGCACCAGCTCTCCGAAAGAGCAATTTACCTAGTCCCTCTTGCCCGCCTTCTCCCTGTGGCCCTGCACATTCTTCCTTTTCAGATAACAATCCAATTCCCTCTTGAATGCCTCATTTGACCCTGCCTCTCAGGCAGTGCATTCCAGATCCTAAACACTTGCTGTGTGAAAAAGTTTTCCTCATGTCACCATTGCTTCTTTTGTCCATTGCCATAAATCTGTGTCCTCTCGATCCCTCCACCAGTGGGAACAGTTTTTCCCTGTCTACCCTCTCCATACTCCTCATGATCTTAAATACCTCTATCAAAACTTCTCTCAATCTTCTCCTCCAAAGAGTCCTAACTTCTCCAATCTATCCATGTAACTGAAAGGTGACATAAGTAGAATCCCTGGAACCATTCTCGTGAATCTCTTCTGCATCCTCCCTTATGCCTTTACATCTTTCCTAAAGTGTGGTGCCCACGCTTTATTAACTGCTCTCTTAACCTGTCCTGCCACCTTCAATGATTTATGCACATATATACCCAGGTCCCTCTGCTCCGGCACCCCCTTTAGAATTGCACCCTTTATTTTATATTGTCTCTCCTCGTTCTTCCAACCAAAATGAATTACTTCACACTTCTCTGCATTAAATTTCATCTGCCACTTGTCCGCCCATTCCATAACCTGTCTATGTCCTTTTGAAATTCCACAATATCTTCCTCACTGTTCACAAGGTTTCCAAATACTGTATCATCCACAAATTTTGAAATTGTGCACTGTACACCAAGGTCTAGGTCATGAATATATATCAGGAACAGCAAGCGTCCTAACACTGACCTTCCTCCAGTCCGAGAAACAACCATTAACCACGACTTTCTGTTTCCTGTCACCCAGTCAATTTCGTATCCATATTGCTATTGTCCCTTTTATTCAATGAACTATAACTTTGCTCACAAGTCTGTTGTGTTGCACTTTATCAAATGCTTTTTGGAAGTCCATGTACACCACATCAACAGCATTGCCCGAATCAACCTTCTTGTTACCTCATCAAAGAGCTCCAGCAAGTTAGTTGAACATGATTTGCCCTTCAAAAATCTGTGCTGCCTTTCCCTAATTAACCTGCATTTGCCCAAGCAACGATTAATTTTTGTCCCAAATTATCATTGCTAGAAGCTTCCCCACCACCGAAGTTAAACTGACCGGCCTGGAGTTGCTGGGCTCATCTTTATACCATTTTTTGAGCAAGGGTGTAACATTTGCGATTCTCCAGTCCTGTGGCACTACCCCTAAATCTAGGGAAGACTGGAAAATTATGGCCAGTGCCTCTGCAATTTCCAGCCTCACTTCCCTCAGTATCTGTGGCTGCATCTCATCCAGAGAAGATGAAAAGAATTATTTTTTACACAGCGAGTTATTATCATTTGGAATGCATTGTCTGAAAGGGCAGTGGAAGCAGATTCAATAGTAACTTTCAACAGAGAATTGGATTTTTTGTTGAAGGAGAAAAAAATTGCAGCAATTTGGGAAATTAGACTAATTAGATACTTCTTTCAAACAGCCGGCACAGGCACGATGGTCTGAATGACCTCCTCCTGTGCTGTCTGATGCTAAAGAACGACACCAACTTTCATTTAGATAGCACCTTTAACGTAGTAAAACATCCCAATGTGTTTCACTGGACTGTTACCAAGCAAAATTTGGGACGGACCTACATAAGGGGATATTAGAGAAGATGACCAAAAACCTGGTCAAAGAGGTAGATTATAAGAAGTATCTTAAAGGAAGCATGAAGGTAAAGAGGCAGAGAGGTTTTTTTTTTAGAATTAGAATATTACAGCGCAGTACAGGCCCTTCGGCCCTCGATGTTGCGCCGATCATCTGACCTACACTATTCCATTTACATCCATATGTCTATCCAATGACCACTTAAATGCCCTTAAAGTTGGCGAGTCTACTACTGTTGCAGGCAGGGCGTTCCACGCCCCTACTACTCTCTGCGTAAAGAAACTACCTCTGACATCTGTCCTATATCTTTCACCCCTCAACTTAAAGCTATGTCCCCTCGTGTTTGCCATCCTCATCCGAGGAAAAAGACTCTCACTATCCACCCTATCTAACCCTCTGATTATCTTGTATGTCTCTATTAAGTCACCTCTCCTCCTCCTTCTCTCTAACGAAAACAACCCCAAGTCCCTCAGCCTTTCCTCGTAAGACCTTCCTTCCATACCAGGCAACATCCTAGTAAATCTCCTCTGCACCCTTTCCAAAGCTTCGACATCCTTCCTATAATGCGGTGACCAGAACTGCACGCAATACTCCAGGTGCGGCCTCACCAGAGTTTTGTACAGCTGCATCATGACCCCGTGGCTCTGAAACTCGATCCCCCTACTAATAAAGGCTAACACACCATATGCCTTCTTAACAGCCCTATTAACCTGGGTAGCAACTTTCAGGGATTTATGTACCTGGATACCAAGATCTCTCTGCTCATCTACACTACCAAGAATCTTCCCATTAGCCCAGTACTCTGCATTGCTGTTACTCCTTCCAAAGTGAATCACCTCACACTTCTCCGCATTAAACTCCATTTGCCATCTCTCAGCCCAGCTCTGCAGCCTATCTATGTCCCTCTGTACCCTACAACACCCTTCGACACTATCCACAACTCCACCGACCTTCGTGTCATCCGCAAATTTACTAACCCACCCTTCTACACCCTCATCCAGGTCGTTTATAAAAATGACAAACAGCAGTGGCCCCAAAACAGAACCTTGCGGTACACCACTAGTAACTAAACTCCAGGATGAACATTTGCCATCAACCACCACCCTCTGTCTTCTTTCAGCTAGCCAATTTCTGATCCAAAGCTCTAAATCACCTTCAACCCCATACTTGCGTATTTTCTGCAATAGCCTACCGTGGGGAACCTTATCAAACGCCTTACTGAAATCCATATACACCACATCCACGGCTTTACCCTCATCCACCTGTTTGGTCACCTTCTCGAAAAACTCAATAAGGTTTGTGAGGCACGACCTACCTTTCACAAAACCGTGCTGACTATCGCAAATGAACTTATTCTTTTCAAGATGATTATAAATCCTGTCTCTTATAACCTTTTCCAACATTTTACCCACAACCGAAGTAAGGCTCACAGGTCTATAATTACCAGGGCTGTCTCTACTCCCCTTCTTGAACAAGGGGACAACATTTGCTATCCTCCAGTCCTCCGGCACTACTCCTGTCGACAATGACGACTTAAAGATCAACAACAACGGCTCTGCAATCTCCTCCCTGGCTTCCCAGAGAATCCTAGGATAAATCCCATCTGGCCCAGGGGACTTATCTATTTTCACTCTTTCCAAAATTGCTAACACCTCCTCCTTGTGAATCTCAATCCCATCTAGCCTAGTAGGCTGTATCTCAGTAATCTCCTCGGCAACATTTTCTTTCTCTACTGTAAATACTGACGAAAAATATTCATTTAACGCTTCCCCTATCTCCTCTGATTCCGCACACAACTTCCCACTACTATCCTTGATTGGCCCTGTTCTAACTCTTATCATTCATTTATTCCTGATATACCTATAGAAAGCCTTAGGGTTTTCTTTGATCCTATCCGCCAATGACTTCTCGTGTCCTCTCCTTGCTCTTCTTAGCCCTCCCTTTAGATCCTTCCTGGCTAGCTTGTAACTCTCAAGCGCCCTAACTGAGCCTTCACGTCTCATCCTAACATAAGCCACCCTCTTCCTCTTGACAAGCGCTTCAACTTCTTGAGTAAACCACGGCTCCCTTGCTCGACAACTTCCTCCCTGCCTGACAGGTACATACTTATCAAGGACACGCATTAGCTGCTCCTTGAATAAGCTCCACATTTCGTTTGTGCCCATCCCCTGCAGTTTCCTTCCCCATCCTACACATCCTAAATCTTGCCTAATCGCGTCATAATTTCCTTTCCCCCAGCTATAATTCTTGCCCTGCGGTATATACCTGTCCCTGCCCATCGCTAAGGTAAACCTAACCGAATTGTGATCACTATCGCCAAAGTGCTCACCTACATCTAAATCAAACACCTGGCCGGGAGGGAATTTCAGAACTTAGGGCCCCAGGGCAGCTGAAGGCATGGCCAACAATGATAGAGCAGTAAAGATCAGAGATGTGCAAGAGGCCAGAATTGGAGGAGTGCAGAGATTTCGGAGGGTTGCAGGGTAGGAGGAGGTGATGGAGATAGAGGGCTGGATTTTGTGCTGTAAGTGGGGCTCCTGGCGCTGGGCCTAAAAGGTAGGGCGAGGCCCGCCTCGGCCTTGCCGTGCCCTCACCTGAGTGATCCTCTAGTCTTTTTAAATCAAAGTTTCAGGAGCCGGGATCCCCATCCCTTTAAAGACGGGGATCCCACCTGCAAGAGCTACCGGCCAATCAGAGGGCTGGCAGCTCAGCAGTATTGGCAGCGCCACGAGGTACAGTGACCACTGTTGGTACCGCAGAGGCTTCAGACCGAGGTCCAGCACTGGAACCTTGGACCAGAGGTAGGTGAGGCGGGGTCACCAGGGCCCCAGCAAGGGAGGGTTTTTTAAAAATTCATTCATGGGATGGGGGCGTCACAGGCCAGGCCAGTATTTATTGCCCATCCCTAATTGCCCTTGAACTGAGTGGCTTGCTAGGCCATTTTGAGGGCATGTAAGAGTCAACCACATTGATGTGGATCTGGAGTCACCTGTAGGCCAGACCAGGTAAGGACAGCAGATTTCCTTCCCTAAAGGACATTAGTGAACCAGATGGGTGGCACAGTGGCGCAGTGGTTAGCACTGCAGCCTCACAGCTCCAGGGACCCGGGTTTGATTCTGGGCACTGCCTGTGCGGAGTTTGCAAATTCTCCTTGTGTCTGCGTGGGTTTTCGCCGGGTGCTCCAGTTTCCTCCCACATCCAAAAGACTTGCAGGTGATAGGTAAATTGGCCGTTATAGATTGCCCCTAGTGTAGGGAGGTGATAGGGAAGATGGGGTTACTGTAGGGTTAGTATAAATGGGTGGTTGTTGGTCAGCACAGACTCGGTGGGCCGAAGGGCCTGTTTCAGTGCTGTATCTCTAAATAAATAAGATGGGTTTTTACAACAATAGTTTCATGGCCATCATTAGACTAGTCTTTAATTCCAGATTTATTAATTGAATTCAAATTCCACCTTCTGCTGTGGTGGGATACGAACCCATGTCCCCAGAGCAATGCCTGGGTTTCTAGTCCACTGACAATACCACTAAGCCACCGCCTCCTCCTTAGGGTGGGGGGATGGTCATGCAGTTCAAGGGGAAGGAGGTCCCATGGGGTAAAGCTGTTCCTGGTGGGGGTCCTCTGTGGGTCATGAATTGCCCACAGAAGTGTGACCCCCCACCCCAAGCCCAGAGGTAGCGTGTCCTCCCCATCCGGCAGAAGCTCTCCCGGCTGCTGGTGTCCCAGCGGTGATGTGAAGAGACCCTTAATTGGCCATCAATAGGCCCCTGGGCGTTGCTGGCCTATCTCACCCCGAGAAGATGGCTTGGTGATAGCCCCTCTGCACTCCCCTCCACCACTTGTCGCGATACTCTGTGCCACCCCAGCCCAGGGGGCCACACAAAATCCTCGCCAGAGAAGGGGCAAGACCATGGAGGGATTTGAAAACAAGGATGAGAATTTTAAAATTGAGATGTTGCTGATCTCTGAACTAATGTAGGTCAGTGAGCACAGGAGTGATGGGTGAACAGGACTTAGTCAAAGTTACGATATGAGCTGTAGAGTTTTGGATAAGCTCAAGTTTAGGGCAGGTACAAGGTGGGACGTCAGCCAGAAAAGCATTGGAATAGTTGAATCTAGAGCTAACAAAGGCATGGTTGAAGGTTTCAGCAGCAGATGAGTTGAGGCAATGGTGGAGATAGATGAAATCAGAGAGATAGAAGTAAGCGGTCTTGGTGATAGAGAGGATATGTGATATAACACCTTTAATTTACCAAATCATATGTTGGCATGCTTGACCTGTTGGAATCAGACCTCAGGGGTAAGTAATGGATAGGAGAGGTGGGGGAAAGACAGTCTTGGGGACGTTAATTTTAAGGTCAATCTTGACGGTCAGAAGAGACATAGGGAGGTAAGGGTTTTAGGGAGCGAGTCTAGATAGTGGGGCTAGGTGGCTGAAAACTCTTCCACTGTTGGATTGGGCTGAGGAGAGAGGGTCTACTGGATAGTGACCAGGAGCAGGAATGCTAGCTGTACTGAACCTTTCCCTCCTTAGGACAACTGCCAAACATAAACCCCAAATTTGTATCATCATGCAGGTTAGTAGATCATTTTTTCATCAGCAATTTTCCACAAATTTATATTTAATTGTGTCTTGTTTATTTGATGTTACGTGTCCTGTTATTGTTCTCAAAGTTAAATAAAATGCAATTTTTTTGGCTTGCAATCCCAAAAAAGGTCACTCCAATGATTAGACTGGAATATGTTACAATTATCATGCACCATCAAACATCACTGAGCCGAGACTCTATATTTAGAAATGTAATAAATTGTTTTATCGTGCAGGTTTAAAAAAAAAATTGGCAAATAAAATGAGGCAGGGCGAAACATGCATTGAACAGATGAGAACATCGACTTCTTGTCTTCTGAGAGCAGGTTGCCACGGCAACAAGCCTTTAGAAAAATCCCTGCAACTAACCAAAAGTCACTTGAAAGACCTCTTGCTCTCTGTTATTTACAAGGCGCTTGCTGCATCTCAGCACCAACTGCGAGACCCAAAAAACTAACATGCAAATCTTGAGAAAGTTTGCCAAGTGTTATTCCCAGAAGTACTGCTCACTACACACAGTACTATTTATTCATATTTGCTTTGAATAATGAATGAAACTAATAATGTACTTTAGCAATGTTAGAGAGGCTTCATTATCTTCTTACAAGCTTAGTGCATGTACGTTAGCAAGAGAATCCAAATAATTTTCCTTCAGCTGTCTAACAATGTCTGTGTTATTTCATTACCTTGCATGACTATATAGATTCGCTATTGCATTCTTTAATGAATATTATAGGAGAATGGAAAGGGGTTGGTTTTAAAGAAAGAATGACTTGCATTTATATAGCCCTCATCACCACCACCAGATGTCTCAAAGCACTTTACAGCCAATGAAGTATTCCTGAAGTACAGTCACTGTTGCAATGTTGGAAACACAGCAGCCAATTTGCGCACAGCAAGCTCCCACAAGCAACAATGTGATAATGACCAGATAATCTGCTTTTGTGATGTTGGTTGAGGGATAAAATTTAGTCAGCACACCAGTGAGAACTCCCCTGCTCATCTTCTAAATGGTGTCATGGGATCTTTTACATCCACTCAAGCAGGCAGACGGGACCTTGGTTTAACATTTCATCCAAAAGATAGCACCTCCAACAGTGCAGCACTCCTTCAGTACTGCATTGGAGTGTCAGCCTAGATTTTTAGACTTGTAATTCAGAGATGAGAGTGCTACCAACTGAGCCACTGCTGACACATCAATTTTCTAGCATTCAAGTGAACAGTATCATCATATTTCGGGGGCATAGCTGATATCCTTCTTAAACGTCCAATTCCACAATCATAATTCTCAAATCACAAGCATTAGAGCAGTTCCTTTGAAATGGGATCACAGGTATTGTGAGAAATGAAGAGACTTAAAAAATAATTGAGGAGGTTTCTCGAAGCACGCCAGCAGCGGATGACAAGAACTTTCAGATTGAAATTAATACGATAACCAATTTCTCTTCATTCAAAAGTCGCTGACTTCAAATTATTCAATAATTCAGATTTTTTTTGTGAGCACAAACAATGACTTTGAATTATCAGGAGTGGAGTGCAATAAAGCAAAAATGATTTGAGAAATGTTAATACAAGGGGGAGGGACTCCACAGGTTGTGCAGGGGTGAGTGGGGGGAAGTGTAGCATTTCCAAAGTTTCTGAAGCAGAAAACCTCTCTTGATAGACAGAACGGGTGGCGTTGCAAGGATTCTGGCACTGGAGCCTGAATAATGAGGAGTGTAAGTCAGTGAGTCTTCCCCATATTTAAGTGTGCTCCTGTTAGCCAGGATGTACTCCTGGGGCAGAAGCTAAAGTTACCCCTATTGCTTTTCAATTCAGTATGACAACGTCAAGTGAATGTGTCAGAATGTTAGAGTTCGAGTACTTTAGATAGGTCAGTTTTTGTCCAGTGTGTGCAGGAGGGTTTTCTGACACAGTATGTAGACAGGCCAACCAGGGGCGATGCCACATTGGATTTGGTACTGGGTAATGAACCCGGCCAGGTGTTAGATTTAGATGTAGGTGAGCACTTTGGTGATAGTGATCACAATTCGGTTAGGTTTACCTTAGCGATGGGCAGGGACAGGTATATACCGCAGGGCAAGAATTATAGCTGGGGGAAAGGAAATTATGATGCGATTAGGCAAGATTTTGGATGCGTAGGATGGGGAAGGAAACTGCAGGGGATGGGAACAATCGAAATGTGCAGCTTATTCAAGGAGCAGCTACTGCGTGTCCTTGATAAGTATGTACCTGTCAGGCAGGGAGGAAGTTGTTGAGCGAGGGAGCCGTGGTTTACCAAAGAAGTTGAAGCGCTTGTCAAGAGGAAGAAGAAGGCTTATGTTAGGATGAGACGTGAAGGCTCAGTTAGGGCGCTTGAGAGTTACAAGCTAGCCAGGAAGGATCTAAAGGGAGAGCTAAGAAGAGCAAGGAGAGGACACGAGAAGTCATTGGCGGATAGGATCAGGGAAAACCCTAAGGCTTTCTATAGGTATATCAGGAATAAAAGAATGACTAGAGTTAGATTAGGGCCAATCAAGGATAGTAGTGGGAAGTTGTGTGTGGAATCAGAGGAGATAGGGGAAGCATTAAATGAATATTTTTCATCAGTATTTACAGTAGAGAAAGAAAATGTTGTTGAGGAGAATACTGAGATTCAGGCTACTAGGCTAGATGGGATTGAGGTTCACAAGGAGGAGGTGTTAGCAATTTTGGAAAGTGTGAAAATAGATAAGTCCCCTGGGCCAGATGGGATTTATCCTAGGATTCTCTGGGAAGCTAGGGAGGAGATTGCAGAGCCTTTGTCCTTGATCTTTATGTCGTCATTGTCGACAGGAATAGTGCCGGAAGACTGGAGGATAACAAATGTTGTCCCCTTGTTCAAGAAGGGGAGTAGAGACAGCCCTGGTAATTATAGACCTGTGAGCCTTACTTCGGTTGTGGGTAAAATGTTGGAAAAGGTTATAAGAGACAGGATTTATAATCATCTTGAAAAGAATAAGTTCATTTGCGATTGTCAGCACGGTTTTGTGAAGGGTAGGTCGTGCCTCACAAACCTTATTGAGTTTTTTGAGAAGGTGACCAAACAGGTGGATGAGGGTAAAGCAGTGGATGTGGTGTATATGGATTTCAGTAAGGCGTTTGATAAGGTTCCCCACGGTAGGCTATTGCAGAAAATATGGAAGTATGGGGTTGAAGGTGGTTTAGAGCTTTGGATCAGAAATTGGCTAGCTGAAAGAAGACAGAGGGTGGTGATTGATGGCAAATGTTCATCCTGGAGTTTAGTTACTAGTGGTGTACTGCAAGGATCTGTTTTGGGGCCACTGCTGTTTGTCATTTTTATAAATGACCTGGAAGAGGGTGTAGAAGGGTGGGTTAGTAAATTTGCGGATGACACTAAGGTCGGTGGAGTTGTGGATAGTGCCGAAGGATGTTGTAGGGTACAGAGGGACATAGATAGGCTGCAGAGCTGGGCTGAGAGATGGCAAATGGAGTTTAATGCGGAAAAGTGTGAGGTGATTCACTTTGGAAGGAGTAACAGGAATGTAGAGTACTGGGCTAATGGGAAGATTCTTGGTAGTGTAGATGAACAGAGAGATCTTGGTGTCCAGGTACATAAATCCCTGAAGGTTGCTACCCAGGTTAATAGGGCTGTTAAGAAGGCATATGGTGTGTTAGCTTTTATTAGTAGGGGGATCGAGTTTCGGAGCCACGAGGTCATGCTGCAGCTGTACAAAACTCTGGTGAGACCGCACCTGGAGTATTGCGTGCAGTTCTGGTCACCGCATTATAGGAAGGATGTGGAAGCTTTGGAAAGGGTGCAGAGGAGATTTACTAGGATGTTGCCTGGTATGGAGGGAAGGTCTTACGAGGAAAGGCTGAGGGACTTGAGGTTGTTTTCGTTGGAGAGAAGGAGGAGGAGAGGTGACTTAATAGAGACATATAAGATAATCAGAGGGTTAGATAGGGTGGGTAGTGAGAGTCTTTTTCCTCGGATGGTGATGGCAAACACGAGGAGACATAGCTTTAAGTTGAGGGGTGATAGATATAGGGCAGATGTCAGAGGTAGTTTCTTTACTCAGAGAGTAGTAGGGGCGTGGAACGCCCTGCCTGCAACAGTAGTAGACTCGCCAACTTTAAGGGCATTTAAGTGGTCATTGGATAGACATATGGATGAAAATGGAATAGTGTAGGTCAGATGGTTTCACAGGTCGGCGCAACATCGAGGGCCGAAGGGCCTGTACTGCGCTGTAATGTTTTTCTTCTAAAGAAAGGGAAAAATTGCATTTCTGTCATGCCTTCCCAACATCAGCGAATCCAAAGTGCTTTACAACCAATTGTTACAGTCAAGTGAGAAGGGGTCAAAGGGTTTCCCTCTTTTCCCTCTCCTTATTTGACCACAACAGGTTTAATTCTTTCTTAAAGTGGATGTACTGGCCAATTCAGTCAGTGTTTGATTACTTACTTGCTATGATCATAACAAGAACCAATCGCCAGGTTTTCTTGAGTTAACAAAGAAAGAGATTAACTATATTGTACCTAAACCAAACTAATAAAAATAATAAACAAGGCACCAACTTCCACTCACATACACACATACTTTTTGATGTTGCCTAATTTTGCATTTTTACTTTAAGTATACAAAACTTGCCTTTGGAAAGAAGGGAGATGTTGTATGATTGCCTTTAAAAGTGATGTCCTTTTTAAGATCTTAGTATGCTAATGAGCCAAGTACCAGGAGACAGTCATGTGACTCAGTGCCAGAGTCACTCCGTAACTGTAACACCTAGAGGCAGGTTCTGTGAATAGTTAGCTCTGCACTGTACACAATAGATTAGCTGTTAATAAACCTGTTTGAGATCTTCAACCAACTGGACACCACGCATTGCATTCATGTTGCATCAGACAACATAAAACGAACTCATTATAACACACACTCTGGTAGATTGGTAGAGTTAGAGTCCATAAAAAAGCTATACAGTCTGTGCAGTTTGGTGATTTGGCAGGCTTCTAGCTGAGTTCAGTGGTCCTGAAGCTTTTAGTTTGGAGAGGTAGATGACTGGCTCGGTGGGTCGCTTGGAGATAGCGATAGAGATAATTTCCTTCAACGGGGTTTCGGATTGTAGCCGGAGTATACAAAGGTGGTCAGTCAACAAGCAGGATTTGAAAGCTTTCAAGCTTGAATGAAGAGAAAGATAGAGAGGGAGGGGGGACCCCCACTTAGGGTCTGCTCATATCAGAGTCCAGTTGCTTCTCCTCTGCTGCAGAGAAAACACCAGCTTCAAACCACAGATGGGGAGGGGCTTGTCACATGACAGTCACACCATGATTAAAACATAGCAGTCAGCAGTATTACTTCTTCTGGCTAAAAGAATGAGAGCAAACAGTTCCCTTAAACCTCCTGGGTCTTGGTTCTTGCTGGGAAATGCAGACATTTTGTCTCTCTCCTCACAAGAATTGCAAACTAGGTGATCATCTTAAGCTGAAAGGACGACTTTGCTGGAAGCTTGTCTTTTAAAAATGTCTTTTAAAAAAATATAAATTCAGATCTCCAGTCAGTGGATTAAAGAAAATTATCATTCAACAAAACACATTGGCCTAACAAGGAAGTTCTTTTTGAAGTGTAGTCACTGTAGAAAAGTTAGAAACACAGCACCTAATTTGCAAACAGCAAGCTCCTAAAAACAACAATGGGGTAATGACCATGTATTGGCCCAGATTTAGCCATCAACAGTGAATGAACAGAGCTTGCCATTCATTGCGCTCTCCAGAGAATTTGTGCATGCTTTTGCATGGCAACTTAAGTCATTGGAAAACAGCCCACCACCCTCAATAGGAGGTCTGGCACCTGCGTTATCAGACAAGCAACAGCTTGCCTCTTCACCCAATCAGGTTGAAGAATCCACACTGAGCAACGCAAAGTTTAAACCAGAATGTTTAAATTAGCATATTCAATTCAATGTAAAATCTGTGGTACAGAAAGTGAAATAAAGAGATAGAAAGAAAGTTGGGATAAGATAGAGATAAAAGAGGCAGAAAGATTTTTTTAAATTATAATTATTAGTTTTTTTTCAAAATCTCCAACAATAATTAAAATCTGTAAGAATGAATCTCCACACTTGTAAATATTATTTTTCAGTGCCAAATTATTTATTTAGTAGCAATTAAGACTTAAAATGTAGTAAATTCACTTGCACTTGAATGGACGAGCTTTAACTTTTACTTTGTGTTAATTGAGTATCTAGTGGGTACATACAGCAACTTCATACTCTTGATATATTTGCATGCTGAGATTCTCAGTGAAGTACCAGTGTAGCGAAGCTTCTGGGGGGAGCAGGACAACTAGGACAGCAACATGATGTCAGTTTGGGGTGTGTCTCTGGTGGGATTCTCTGGAAATGCTGCCAGATAACCAGCAGTACATACAAAGCAGTTGTACGTGACTGAATGGGTCACAATTAAATGGCAATTGATCCCAGAGAATCTGGGCCAACTCGTAAAGGGAGCAAAAGAAGAGAACTTAAGACCTTTTCCAACCTTTGGTCAGGCCAGTAGGTAACTTCTCACACTGCCGCAGCCCTCGAGATTCCAACAGATCTCCTGGTGGGCACCCTTCTACTGGAAAGGACATTCATCCTCAATAATCAAAGGACAGGGCAAGGCAAGGGTGAAATGTCTACTCTGTGTATAAAAAGGAGGCAGAAGTGAAAAGTAATCCTTTGTGACCCTTAAATTTTATCTGTAATTCTAAGTGCAATAAGTCGTGCATACAGTTCAAGCCATTTATGTCACACCAGAAGAAGAGAGTTTGGGAGAGAACCGGGGATCACCCAAGATAAGTTGGATATTACGTTCTTTTAGAATGACAGAAGTATTGTACCATGTAATGCATTAAGTACTATTCTGCACTTGGTCATTTACTAAGCATCTATTAAGAAAACTAGATGACACTACCACTATCGCAGGAGTAGTTGAGGCGAATGTCATAGATGTATTCAAGGGGTAACTAGGTAAGTACATAAGGGAGAAAGGAATAGAAGGTTATGCTGATATGGTTAGATGAAGTAAGATGGAAGGAGGCTCGTGTAGGACATAAACACCAGCATTCAATTCAATTTAATTTCAGTTTATTGTCCATATGGAAATTCACTGCGCATCCATTAAAAAAAATTACATATAAATAATAACAATAAAAAATTACCCTGTCACAAAAAGTCTAACTTGATTAAAATATATGTTAAAACTAATTCCAATATATTAAAATAATCAATGAGTCCCATCATAAGTGCATATCATCATCCATTCATCAAGCTCCTGTTAAAAGTTCTTAAAGAGAAAGCCACAAACAAGTTCAAGAACTGATTTGTCCTACATCTAAGGGATTGTAGCCTTTTCCCCGAACGCATCCAACAGTAATACAGAGAAAAGGGTGATTCTCACTGTGCATAACATTCTTCACTTTCGTCAAAATTCTATGAAATCAGATTTCGTCAAGAAAAATCTGCTCATCAAATACCTTTCCCATCTGCTTCAACAATCTCTGTACTCTTAAAAAATCATCATTCATAGAGTCATAGAGTCGTACAGCATAGAAACAGGCATTCGACCCACAGCGTCCATGCCGACCATAATGCCTATCTATATTAATCCCACCTGCCTGCATTAATTCCATATCCCTCTATGCCTTGCTCATTCAAGTACCTGTCCAGATGCTTCTTAAATGTCGCTACTGTTCCTGCCTCCACCACCTCCTCAGGCAGCTCATTCCAGATACCCACTATTCTTTGTGTGAAAAACTTACCCCTTTGATCCCCTTTAAACCTCCTCCCTCTCACCTTAAATCTATGCCCTCTAGTTTTAGTCACCCCTACCAATGGAAAGAGACTCTGGCTATCTACCCTATCTATGCCTCTCATAATTTTATATACCTCTATCATGTCCCCTCTCAGCCTCCTTCGCTCCAGGGAAAACAGACCCAGCCTATCCAATCTCTCTTTATAACTCAAGCCCTCCAAACCAGGCAACATCCTTGTGAATCTTTTCTGCACCCTCTCTGGCTTAATCACATCTTTCCTGTAGTGCGGTGACCAGAACTGCACACAGTACTCCAAATGCGGCCTAACCAACGTTATGTACAACTGTAACATGACGTCCCAACTCTTGTACTCAATGCCTCGGTCGATGAAGGCAAGCATGCCATATGCCTTCTTCACCACCCTGTCTACCTGTGTTACCACTTTCAGGGAACTATGTACTTGCACCCCAAGGTCTCTCTGCTCAACAACACTCCCCAGCACCCTGCCATTCACTGTATATGTCCTGCCCTGGTTTAACATCCCAAAATGCATCACTTCACACTTGTCTGCGTTAAATTCCATTTGCCACTCCCTGGTCCCCTTTCCCAGTTGATCTATATCCTGTTGTAACCTTAGACAGCCTTCTTCACTGTCCACTATACCACCAATTTTGGTGTCATCTGCAAACTTACTAATCATGCCCCTTACATTCACATCCAAGTGATTAATATATATGACAAACAACAGAAGGCCCAGCACCGATCCCTGCGGCACATCACTGGTCACCAGCCTCCAATCTGAAAAACAACCCTCCACTACCACCCTCTGCCTCCTATCACCAAGCCAATTTTGTATCCAATTTGCTAGCTCCCATGTGGATCCCATGTGTTCGAACCATCTGGAACAGCCTACCATGCGGGTCCTTGTCAAAGGCCTTGCTAAAGTCCATGCAGACAATGTCCATCGCCCTGCCCTCATCAATCCTCTTGGTCACCTCCTCAAAAAACTCAATCAAATTCGTGAGACATGATTTCCCACGCACAAAACCATGCTGACTCTCCCTAATCAGACCATGCCTTTCCAGACGCATATAAATCCTGTCTCTCAGAATCCCTTCCAATAACTTTCCCACCACTGATGTAAGGCTCACCGGCCTGTAGTTCCCTGGTTTATCCCTGCTGCCCTTCTTAAATAAAGGCACAACATTAGCTATCCTCCAGTCTTCCGGTACCTCACCCGTGGCTAACGATGATACAAAAATCTCTGCCAGGGCCCCAGCAATCTCCTCCCTTGCTTCCCAACGCATCCTAGGATACACCTGGTCAGGCTCTGGGGATTTATCCACCTTAATGCGCTTCAAAACCTCCAACATCTAAGACAATAGTACTAGGAGAGACATCCAAAAAGGATAACACTCGACTACAGCCATGTAGACGGGTTTCATAATTGTGGGATCTACTCGAAAGGATTTTAACTTTGTGAGGTAGTATGTATGTTCCTTGGCCACCACATCTCTACACTGATCCGCCCCCCCCCCCATCCCCCCACAGTTCAACTTATCATCTACTTTGATACTTGTAGCTGATGACTATTCCAATGTGCACATCATGAATCATCATCGGAACAATGAACTGGCTTTTTCCTAAAGTTTATAACTAGTTCTTTCATCTTATTTTCATTCAATTTAACAGAATTGTCTTTGCACCATTTTATGACCCTCTCCACCGAGTTCCTATAATTTACTTCATTAATCCTGACGAGTCTCACAAGTACTGTATCATCAGTGTACTTCGGAATCGTCATGTCATCATGTTCTGATTGGCAATTATTCACATAGAGGATGAAAAGCAAAGGTGAAAGTACACAGCCCTGAGGAGATCCAGTATTCATTAACATGGTCTCTGAATAAATCCCAGAGACCAACACCATTGGGTCCTGTTGTGAAGGAAATCACTGATCCAAGTAGCATTAATATTTGGGCCAAATGGTCTGTTTTTGTGTGGTATATTCTATGTAATTCTGTAAATCATATCAGCTTCATAATAAAGTGTCCCAGAAAAGAAAAAGAAAGACTTGCATTTATAGAGTCCTTTCATGACCTCAGGGCATGCCAAACACTTTAGAACCAATGAAGTACTTTTGAAGTCTTTATTGTTATGTAGGAATTGTGACAATTAATTTGTGCACAGCAAGCTTCCACAAACAGCAATGTGTTAAAGGCCAGGTAATCTGATTCTTTTTTAGTGATGTTGATTGAGGGATAAATATTGGCCAGGACACAGGGGAGAGCCCCTCTGCACTTCTTCAAAATTGTACTGTGGGATCTTTTACACCCACCTGAGAGGGCAGATAGGGGTTCAGTTTAACAAAACTCACAGAATCACAGAAATGTTACAGCACAGAAGGAAGCCATTCAGCCTGCCATGTCTGTGCTGCCTCTCCGAAAGACCAGTTTACCTAATGCCACTCCCCCACCTTTTCCCCATAGCATTCTTCCTTTTCAGATAACAATCCAATTCCCTCTTGAACACCTCGATTGAACCTGCCTCCACCACACTCTCAGCCTGTGCATTCCAGATCCGAACCACTCGCTAGTAAAAAGGTTTATCTTCATGTCACCATTGCTTCTTTTGCCACATACCTTAAATCTGTGCCCTCTTGTTCTCGATCCTTCCAACAGTGCAGCACTCCCTCAGTACTGCAGTGGAAGAGTCAGCCTGTTTTTTGTGCTCAAGTCACAAACTTCTTACTCAGCGACAAGAGTCCTATCAACTGAGCCAAAGCACTGCACCAGTGTGTAATCAGACAAAAAAAACTAACATGAGTCAAAGGAGTCAGTAGGACAGATGACTAAATGCATGTTCAAAGAGGTAGGTTCTAAGGAGGGTTAAAAAGCAGGGAAGAGATGTAGAGAGACAGAGAGGTTTAGAGAGGGAATTCCAAAGTTTAAAGCATAGGCAGCTGAAGGCATGGCCGCCAATAGTGAGGTGAAGGAAGTGGGGAATGCACAAGAGGCCAGAATTGGAGAAACACAGAGTTATTTGGGGAGAGATGGTGTAGTAGGACTGGAGGAAGTACAGAGATGGGGAGGGGTGGGCGAGACCATGGTGGGATTTGAACATGAGGATGAGAATTTTAAAATAGTGGCATTCGGTGACCGCAAGACAATAGGACATCTGCACAGACTATTGAAAATAGTCTTAGATGTTAGCTTGGATAAGCCACAGCCCTCAATGAGATGCAATACAGACAGATGTAAACAGATGGGGAGCTCCTGCAATAGGCATCTGCCTCATGCTCGGTGCTATGAAGTTGGGTCTTCGATTTTCCCACAGCTACTCTGAATTTCTTTAGCAACTCGAATATCTGCTGAATCCCTTGGTGATTACAGAGTAGGGAAAGGCAGAGTGCTGTTTTAATTAGTGCCAGGATCTATTTTACAGTAGTGGGGATTACTGTGTGTGTGTGTCATTGACAATTTCTGTCCCTCCAACACAGCATCTGTACAGAATGGTGATGTGTAAGATGGTGTGTTTAAGTGCAAAGAGCTATGAGTAAATGTAACAGAAATTTGTGCCAGAAATGAGTGGGTGTGATGTGTGTGGGTGTGGTTGGGGGGGGGGGGGGGGGTGGGTGGTTGTGGTTGTGAGTGAGATGTGTGTGGGTGTATGTCGTGGTAATTGCTACCATATTCATATTCATCTTCTTGAACCTTGGTATTCTAATCTACCTCCAGGGATGAACCAGCGTTGCAACATCCTCAGTTAATATCTGCAAGCAACTCTAATGCACCAGCATCCCAGTCCCCAGGGGGCAGTGTAGTCTTAGGGTTCAGAGGTGTGTTCCACTTCCACTTGTGATGAGGGGATTAGTCTACGGTCAACATGTGAGAGCCAGTCAGCAACCTCTGCATGGTGCCTCGCTATAGACTGTAAAAGGTCATTTTGTACCTCTACAAGCTCCTATAGGGTCACCATGAAAATGAACTTCTTTATTCTAATGCGTTTACCATGGAGCGCAAATTTGCAAATGCGTATGGAATCACATCTCTTGCTAATTGTTTTGTATTAAATGGGAGATAACTGGGAATTTGTCCAATTTCAATATTGAAACAAAGACAGTAACAATTCTGGCCCCTTGTGCATTCCCAATGTGCTTTATCTCACCATTGGCAGACATGCTTTCAGCTGTCTGGGTCCTTAAGCTCTGGAATTCCCTCGCAAACTTCTGCACCTCCTTTAAAATGCTCCTTGAAGCCTACCTCTTTGACCAAGCTTTTGGTCACCTGCCCTAAACAAAATGCCCCGCCAATTTAACAGTGGGTCGAATGCCTGTGCAGTTAAGGCACGGGGCCAGTGCTTTGCTAAATTAGTCATTGTCACCACCCCACCCCTTGTAGGCCCTCAAATATGAATGCAACAGTTTTACATTTAGACCCCCAAAAATCTTACGGTAAATCTTTCCGTCTTCTCCCTTTAACCCAAAATGTTCAATAAACCTTTTAATTCCTATTGCCAGTTCTCTGTAACTAGGACCCTGAGTTAGCATGACAATTTGATTTAGTGTTTCTCCCAGTTCAATGGCAGAGAGACACTCAGTCATTTTGCTTCATCATAATCCTGACTGTGAATTGGATCTACTCACAAAGCAGGAGCTACTTTATCCGATGTGTGACAGTGCCAACCTTCCTGACTCGGCTCCTTTCCCCTATCCTTGATAGCTTGCTAGCAATTCAAATACCTTGAGCCAAGATCTATAATAGCTGCTCCTTAAATATAGATTCGATCATTATTTTGGTCAGTTATTGGCTGTATCAATGGAATTCTCACTCTTATGGTAAGGCTCTCGCTACCCCTTTGAGGGAACATCCAAGTTGTTTTTCTTTTTCTTCCACTTCACACTTCCCCTGAAATTCCTTCTGCCCCTTAGTGTGTTGATGTATCTGCCTCCTTGTATTGCTGCTGAGGAGCCTTGTATTGCATCTGTACAACCTCCGACTCCACATACTGACACTATGGTGTCTCATATTGACACTATGCCTACTCATACAGGCAGTGTGCTGTCTTGTGCTGGTGTGTTGCCCTGCAATACTGACACTATGCCGCAATCTGCTCTGTTACGCTAACACTGTGCCCCCTCGCACTGGTGATGTCACATCCTTGTCCTTCTCCCCAAGCTTACGCGACTCCTCCTTGCTTCAGCTAATGCCAGTCAACAGATTTCAGCTTTCCTTTTCCCTCCACTGGAGATCAAACTAATTCTAACATTCTGTCTGTTGCTTCCTGGCTTTTGTGCTCATATGTTGTCTGGTTTTGACAATTTTAATTAGATTTGAACTGTTTGGCCTGCTGGTTGATTTTACCATACCTTAACAATCTCTGTTGCAAGCCCCATCCCAACACTGCAGTGTACAGCAGGTCAATCAGCAGCTGAAGGAGGGAAAACAGATTAATACTTCAAGTGTGAGTCTTTGTCAGTTCTGGTGTAGGGTCAGTGAATGGGTCTGCAATCTGTTACCTGAGGTAGAAAGTAATACAATAAAATAAACCTTTCCAGACAATCATATTCATCTCCTTCCTAGATTAATGGTGTTATTTGAAGAAAGTAGGGTAGTTTCCCACCACCTCCCCACCCCCCTGCCCCCCCACATGTCCTGGTGCTAATCTTTACCCCTCAATCAACATCATTAAAAAACATATCATCTGGTCATTTATCACATTTCTGTTTGTGGGAGCTTGTTGTGCATAAATTGGCTATTACGTTTCCTGTTTACAGCAGTGACTACACTTGAAAAAAAAGTTCTTCATTTGCTTTAAAGCACTTTGGGATGTCCTGAGGTTATGAAAAGCACTATATAAAGAAAAGAAAGCGTTGGATTTATAACCACCAGATGTCTCAAAGTGCTTTACAGCCAATTAAGTACGTTTGGTGTAGTCACTGTAGCAAACACTGGCAGTCAATTTACACACAGCAAGCTCCCAGAGACAGCAATGTGATAATTGCCAGATAACCTGCTTTTTTGTGATGTTGGTTGAGGGATAAATATTAGCCAGGACACCAGCGATAACTCCCTTGCTCTTCTTAGAAATAGTGCTGTGGAATCATTGGCTAGGCCAGCATTTATTGCCCATTCCTAATTGCCCTTGAACTGAGTGGCTTACTAGGCCATTTCAGAGGGTATTTAAGAGTCTTTGCTGTGGGTCTGGATTCACATGTAGGCCAGACCAGGTAAGGACAGCAGATTTCCTTCCCTAAAGTGTTAAGATTATGATGCCAGTAGGCAGTGTTGCCTGTTTAAAAAAAGAAAACAGAAAGAACTTGCATTTCTATAGCACCTTTCATGACCTCTGGAAGTCCCAAAGTGCTTTACAGCCAATGAAGTACTTCTGAAGTGTAGTCACTGTCATAATGTTGGAAATGGGGCAGCCAGTATGTGCACAGCAAGCTCCCACAAACAACACTGTAGTCATGAACAGATAATCTGTTCTAAAAATGTTGTTTGAAGGATAAATATTGACCAGGGAACCTGGCAGAACTTCCTGGCCTTTGATATAGTACTGTGGGATCTTTTATGTCCACCTGAAACAGAGCTTCTGCTTAACATCTTATCCAAAAGACAGCACTTCTGACAATGTAACACTCCCTCAGTACTGACATAACCCATTTGATTGATGCTTTTCTGGCGTTATGTTCCTTTGTTAAAATGTACAGAAATGCTTCTGGTATTGGTGGAGTTCAGATAAAGCAAGCACTAATCTCCCCTCTCACATGCCAAACATTTTTATTTCTGTCCCCTGTTTTTGTGCTTCTAATGTGATTTTGTAAGACATTGTCTCTGGTCTAAAGCTTCTAGCCTTTACTCTGGGTATCAATGCACACAACTTGGATACTGTTCCAACAGCTGCGGTACATCTTTATTATACCACTAAGCAATAGTACATGCTCATGATAATACTGGTTGCTCAGCTGTCCTGTGAGCCGGAGTCCATCTCGGTGGTCAATCTGCCGATGAATCTTCCGTGCGCGACTTCCAGATGGCCGGCCGCACCACGCTAAACACTGCAGCAAAGATGGCTCCAGTGGGCTCTTTCTTTACACTTTTTTTGCTGTGACCCTGTTCCATATAAGGTAAAACTCCTTCAATTGGTCTGCAATTACCTCACTGTCCTTTGCAAAAACAAAATAGGTGGCTGCAGGCTTGGGCCTCATGTAGGAATTTCAAGGCTCACTGCTTCAGATAACAAAAGTGTTTCTCCGCTTCGTTATTTCTAGCACTGCTATCAGTCTCTAGGCTCCTACACACAGACATATTTTTTTACCTCTTAATGAGCAAAGCCTGGATCTCTTCCCAGATGCTAACACTTTTGCAGTTCAATTAATTTTGCAGACCTTGCTAATTCTGGCAAGGCTCTGTCATGACCAAAACTGACCATCCTGCCTTGTTCCTTCAAGCCCACAATACAGTCCATTAGATGTCTTCGGTCTGGGTACTTCGATGCTCCGTGTTGCCACCATGAGACAGACTCCACACACACAGGATTCCACCACAACCGGTTTGCATTCATTAATACAAAAGAAATAAAGGAACAGTTACATGGCGAACAAGGGATTGTACATTAAAAGGTAAAGTAATACATTGGCTTACAATTCTCTACAAAAATGCCATTTATAAATGAGCAAATTCAAGCAAATGACACAAGAACATTAATGCTTGAGGCTAGCATAAAAGCAAGGAAGTGATGCTAAACAGCATTCCCTCCAAGCAACGCTGCCACAAACTGAACATTCCCACACAGGCCGTGCACAAGTCGGCCCCTTTAAGTTTCCATGCGTGCATAGCCGCGCAAAAGAATTTAAAAGGACCATGCACTTAAAGAAATAGCCCACGCACTCCAAAAAAAAATTAAGAGGGAACACTGATGCTAAACCTTTATAAATCACTGGTTAGACCTCAGCTGGAGTGTTAAGGTGTCAACACAATTTAGTTGGTAGCATTTTCGTCTCTGTGTCAGAAGGTTGTGAATTTAGGACGCCTACAGAATTTGAGCACGAAAATCTAGGCAGGTAATACAGAGGGAGTACAGTCGTTCAGACGAGGTATTAAACTGAAACGCTGGGCCGGATCTTGTGCTCGTCTGGAAGGCAGATTTTCATGGCAGGGAGGTGCTGGAGAATCAGAGTGGAACCCCCCGCCACACAATCCAACACCAGGATTCCAGGTCCCGATCTTCCCGCGGGCAGGACAGGCCGACCTTCCCGCCCAGAGGCCAATTGAGGCCCTTAAGTGCCTATTAATGGCCAATTAAGGGCCTCTTCCCACCGTCGCTGAGATCTTTCCAGCAGCGTGGGGGTTGGGGGAGTCCTCTGCTGCACAGGGAAGGTGCCTTATAAAACAAGGCACCCTCCCTGTGGACTTGGGGGAGGGGTCCCTCCCTCGTAGGCAATTTGTTGGCAACAACTGTACCCCCCAGGACCCTCCCCCTCTGGACCGAACGACCACTCCCCACCCCCTCTCACTGGGGACTTCTGGACCGGCGCTGGCAATTCTGCCTCACCTACCTAAGGTTCGGGGTTCTAATGTTGGACTTGGGTCCAAGGCTTCTGCAGTATCGGCAGTGGCCACCGCTCCTGGTTGCACTGCCAGTACTGCTGAGCTGCCAGCCCTGTGATTGGCCGGCAGCTCCTGGAGGTGGAATCTCCATCCCTATAAAGTCTTTAAAGGGACAGGCAACCTGCCTCCTAAAATGTTGACCCTAAAAGACCAGAGGATCGCTCCAGGTGGCCGAAAAAATGCAGAGGGCAGTTCCCCCATCTTTTTGGCGTGGCACCGGGAGCCCCGCCTCCTACACAAAATCTAGCCCACTGCCTCAGGTGGATGTAAGTAATCCCATGATACCATTTCAAAGAAGAGCGGGGGAGTTCCCACTGGTGTCCTGGCCAACATTTTTAGAAATTTATCCCTCAATCATCACAAAAAACAAATGATCTGGTCATTATCATATTATTGTTTGTGGGAGCTTGCTGTTGCAAATTGGCTGCTGTGTTTCTTACATTAAAACTGTGACTACACTTCAAAATACACTGTCAAGTGTTCCTACATACTAAAAAGCACTTTAGGATATCATGAAAGATGCTATAGAAATGCAAATCTTTCATTTTATGCTCCCTGTGTGGACGAGAGCAGGGACTGTAGGGAGGATGAGCAAACTGACCACAGCACCGTGGTACAGGGAGCCATTCAAGTGGGGGGAGAAAAGAGAAATGTAGTCGTAATCGGGGATAGTATAGTTAGGGGCATAGGCACTGTTCTCTGTGGCCAGGATCCAGAGTCCCGAAGGCTCTGTTGCCTACCTGGTGCCAGGGTTCAGGGTATATCATCTGGGCTGCAGAGGAACTTGGAGTGGGAGGGGAAAGATCCAGGTGTCGTGGTCCACGTAGGTACCAACGATACAGGTAGAACGAGGATAGAGGTTCTGCTGAGGGAATATGAGCAGCTAGGGGCTAAATTAAAAAGTAGAACCAAAAAGGTAATAATCTCCGGTTTACTACCTGAGCCACGAGCTAATTGGCACAAGGTCAATAAGATTAAAGAGGTAAATGCATGGCTCCAAGATTGGTGTGGGAGAAATGGGTTCGAATTCATGGGGCATTGGCACCAGGACTGGCAAAGGAGGGAGCTGTTCTGATGGGACGGGCTCCACCTGAATCATGCTGGGACCAGAGTCCTGACAAATCGCATAACTAGGGCCGTAGATAGGGCTTTAAACTAAATAGTGGCGGGGTGGGGGAGGGTTCAGTTGCATGGAAAATTAGGAAGTCAAAGATAAAGGAGAAGGTAAGAGTGCAGGTTAGTGATGAGGCTGATTGTTACCAGAAAATAAAAGGAAGGGACAGAACGTGTGAATGTCATATTGCACCAAGGAACCGTACAAGAGTAGGGAAATTTTATAATAGAACAAACTTAAAGGCTTTGTATCTGAATGCACGAATCATTCGGAATAAAATAAATGAGTTAACAGCGCAAATAGAGATGAATGGGTATGATTTAGTGGCAATTACTGAGACGCGGTTGCAGAGAAACCAGATTTGGGAGCTGAATATCCAAGGGTACTCAGTATTTTGGAAGGATAGGCAGGAAGGAAAAGGAGGTGGTGTAGCTTTGATAGTAAAGGAAGAGATCAGTGCTGTAGTGAGAAATGATATAGATACTGGAGATCAAGATGTAGAATCAGTCTGGATAGAAATAAGAAATAGCAAGGGAAAGAAGTCCCTGGTGGGAGTAATCTATAGGTCCCCAAATAGTAGTTCCGCAGTGGGGCACAGTATAAACCAGAAAATACTGGGGGCTTGTAAAAAAGGTACGACAATAATCATGGGTGATTTAAATATGCATATAGACTGGATTAATCAAATTGGCAAGGGTAGCCTCGAGGGAGAGTTCATTGAATGTATTAGAGATTGTTTTTTGGAGCAATATGTTGTGGAACCAACCAGGGAGCAGGCTATTCTAGATTTGGTATTATGTAATGAGGTGAGATTAATTAATTTATTTATTTAGAGATACAGCACTGAAACAGGCCCTTCAGCCCACCGAGTCTGTGCTGACTATCAACCACCTATCTATACTAATCCTACACTAATTCCACATTTCTACCACATCCCCACCTGTCCCTGTATTTCCCTACCACCTACCTAAACTAGGGGCAATTTATAATGGCCAATTTACCTAGCAACCTGAAAGTCTTCGGCATGTGGGAGGAAACCAGAGCACCCAGAGGAAAGCCACACAGACACAGGGAGAACTTGAAAACTCCACACAGGCAGTACCCAGAATTGAACCCGGGTCGCTGGAGCTGTGAGGCTGCAGTGCTAACCACTGCGCCACTGTGCCGCCCGACTGTGATCTTATAGTTAAGGATCCTCTAGGGAACTGTGATCATAGCATGCTAGAATTTCAAATTCAGTTTGAGGGCGAGAAACTGGAGTCCCACACTAGCATTCTGGAGTTAAACAAAGGTAATTACATAGGCATGAGGACAGATTTGGCCCTAGTGGACTGGGCAGGAAGACTAAAAGGTAGGACAGCTGATGAGCAGTGGTAGATGTTTAAGGAGATATTCAATTCCTCACAACTAAAATATATTCCAGAGAGGAAGAAAGATTGTAAGAGGGGGAAAAACATTCATGGCAAAGCAAGGAAGTTAAGGATAACATAAAGACAAAAACTAAGGCATACCATATTGCAAAGGCCAGTGGCAGGCTGAAAGATTGGGAAACTTTTAAAGATGAACAAAGGGTTACTAAAAAAGTAATAAAAAGGGAAAAGGTAAATTATGAAAGAAAATTAACGCGAAATATAAAAACGGATAGCAAAAGCTTCTGCAAGTATATAAAAGGGAAGAGAGTAGCTAAAGTGAGTGTTGGTCCCTTGGAGGATGTGACTGGGGAGTTAATAGTGAGGAACACAGAAATGGCAGAGACACTAAATCAGTATTTTGCCTCAGTTTTCACAGTGGAGGACACTAGTGCCATCTCAATAGTAACAGGTAATGCAGAGGTTATAGAAAGGGAGGAACTTCGAACAATCATCATCACTAGGGAAAAAGTACAGAGCAAACTATTGGGATTGAAGGCACGCAAGTCCCCAGGGCCTGATGGTTTACATCCTAGGGTCTTAAAGGAAGTGGCAGCGGAGATAGTGGATCCATTGGTTATAATATTCCAAAATTCTCTGGATGCGGGAAAGGTTCCAGTGGATTGGAAAAATGCTAATATTATTCAAAAAGGGAGGGAGGCAGAAATTAGGAAACTATAGACCAGTTAGTTTAACATCTGTCGTTGGGAAATTGTTAGAATCCATTATTAAGGAAGTAATAACAGGACATTTAGAAAGTCAAAACGCAATCCATCAGAGTCAGCATGGTTTTATGAAGGGTAAATCGCGTTTGAATAATTTGCTAGAGTTCTTCGAAGATGTAATAAGCCAAGTGGATCATGGGATTATGTAGATGTAGTATATCTGGACTTCCAGAAGGCATTTGATAAGGTGCTGCACAAAAGTTTAATAGACCAGGTATGATCACATGGAATTGGGGCAATTTATTAGCTTGGATAGAGGATTGGCTAACCAACAGAAAACCGAGAGTTGGAATAAATGGGTCCTTTTCTGGTTGGCAAGATGTAACTCGTGGGGTGCCACAGGATTCGGTCCTCGGGTTCCAACTATTTACAATCTATATTAATGACTTGGATGCAAGGATAGAAGGTACTATAGCCAAATTTGCAGATGGCACTAAAATAGGTGGGATAATAAGTTGCAATAAAGAAATAAGAAATTTACAAATGGATATGGATAGGTTAGGTGAATGGGCCAAAATTTGGCAGATGGAGTTTAATGTGGATAAGTGTGAGGTTATTCATTTTGGTCAGAAGAATAGAAAGGCAAATTATTATCTAAACGGAAAGAAACTTCAGAGTGCTTCGGTGTTCTCCTGCATGAATCGCAGAAAACTGGTATGCAGGTGCAGCAGGTAATAAAGAAGGCAAATGGAATTTTGGCATTTAGTGCTAAAGGAATAGAGTATAAAAGTAGGGAAGTGTTGCTGCAACTGTACAAGGCATTAGTGAGACCGCACCTGGAGTATTGTGTACAGTTTTGGTCCCCTTACTTGAGGAGGGATATAGTTGCATTGGAGGCAGTTCAGAGGAGGTTCACTAGATTGATTCCAGAGATGAGGGACTTGTCTTATGAAGAGAGATTGAGCAGTTTAGGCCTTTAGTCTCTAGAGTTTAGAAGAATGAGAGGAGATCTAATTGAGGTATATAAGATGATCAAGGGGATTGACAAAGTAGACGTAGAGAGGGTGTTTCCTCTGGTGGGGCAATCTAGAATGAGAGGTCATAGTTTTAGGATAAAGGGTAGCAGATTTAAAACAGAGATGAGGAGAAATTACTTCCCTAAAGGGTCATGAGTCTGTGGAATTCACTACCCCAGAGTGCGGTGGATGCTGGGACATTGAATAAATTTAAGGAGGAGATAGACAGATTTTTAATTAGTAATGGGTTGAAGGGTTATGGAGAATGGGCAGGAAAGTGGAGTTGAGGCCGAGATGCGATCAGCCATGATCGTATTGAATGGCGGAGCAGGCTCGAGGGGCTGAATTGCCTACTCCTGCTCCTAGTTCTTATGCTCTTTATTGAGTCCAATTCTGGGCACCATGTTTTTGGAATGGCTGCAAAGGAGATTCACTGGAATGGTTCCAGGGATGAGGGCCTTCTATTATTTGGAAAGACTAGAGAAGCTGGGATTGTTTTCCTTCGAACAGAGAAGGTTAACAAGAGGTTCAATAGAGGTGTTGAAAATTATGAAGGGTTTTGATAGAGTAGGTGTGAAAAAACACAGTTTCCACTAGCAGAAGGGCACAGATTTAAGATAATTGGCAAAAATGCCAGAGAGGAGATGAGAATGTTTTTTTTTACTTAGCAAGTTGTTATAATCTGGAACACCTTTCCTAATCATAGAATGGTTACAGCACAGAAGGAGGCCATTTGGCCGGTCATATCTGTGCTGGGACTCTGCAAGAGCAGCTCAGCTAGTCCCACTCACCCACTCTTTCCCCATAGCCCTGCAAATCTGTTCCCTTGATGGACTTATCCAATTCCCTTTTAAAAGCCCCGATTGAATCTGCC
Organism: Heterodontus francisci; assembly: GCF_036365525.1. NCBI lineage: Eukaryota > Metazoa > Chordata > Chondrichthyes > Heterodontiformes > Heterodontidae > Heterodontus > Heterodontus francisci. Next base: position 103,061,398 of record NC_090384.1, read on the forward strand.
TCCGCCACACACTCAGGCAGTGCATTCCAGATCCGAACCACCCGCTGTGTGAAGAAGTGTTGTGGAAGCAAATTCAATAGTAATTTTCAAAAGGAAATTAAATAAATACTTGAACAGTAATACATTGAAGAGCTATTGTGGAGGAACAGGGTAATTAGGACTAATTGGATCGCTCTTTTGTGCTGTATGATTCTATGATTCCAGCTCTCCACCTTAATGTTTACCATTTCAGAGCAGCACTGAAACTGAAATAAAAACAGAAAGTGCTGGAAATGATCAGCAGGTCTGGCAGCATCTGTGGAGAGAGAAACAGAGTTAACGTTTCAGGTGTCTGACTGAAACTGAAACCCGTTGAGAGCAGGAAGTCATAAAATTGCAGTTAAATACTGTGGAGTAGCAGCAAAATAATGTTGTCATTTAGGAATCAAGTTGCTAGCTTGACGAGATTTTCAGATGCAGCAGTGAATGAACTGTTCATACCCAATGTTTAACTGTTCAGATGCGTTCAGAGTGTTTTTCAAGTGTCTCTTTAAAATCCAAACAGGTGTTAAAGGAAACATAGAATGACATAGAATTGGCATCATAGAAACAAGCCATGAAGTCCAAAGACCTATATCAGCATTTATTCTCCACATGAGCCTCCTCCCACCCCTCTTCATCTCACCCAATCAACATATCCTTCTATTCTTTTCTCCCTCATGTGTTTATCTAACTTCCCCTTAAATGCATCTACATTATTCACCTTGACTACTCCAGGTGGTAGCGAGTTCCACATCCTCATCACTCTCTGGGTAATGAAGTTTCTCCTGAATTCCCACCGTTTGGTCTCTTGTCCAAATGGCCATTCATTGTAAGATTAAGGCTTTTTACCATGTCTTTGTATTGAGTGTCAGCAATAGCTGAGCTGGTGAAACACTCGCCTTTGAGTTGGAGGTTCAAGTCCCACTCTCGGACTTGAGCACAGAGGTCAGGTCTGACACTTCAGTGCAGTGCTGAGGGAAACCTGCACTGTCAGAGAGACTGCCTTTTTGGATAAGCCGTTGAACCGAGGCCTTGCCCATCCCTTCAGGTGAAACATAAAAATATAGAAACAGAGAAAATAGGAGCAGGAGTCGGCCATTCGGCCCTTCAAGCCTGTTCCGCCATTCATTATGATTATGGCTGATCATCCAACTCAGTAACCTGTTCCCGCTTTCTCCCCATACCCTTTCATCCCTTTAGACCCAAGAGCTATATCTAACTCCTTTTTGAAAACATACAATGTTTTGGCCTCAACTGCTTTCTGTGGTAGCGAATTCCACAGGCTCACCACTCTCTGGGTGAAGAAATTTCTCCTCATCTCAGTCCTGAATGGTTTACCCTGTATCCTTAGACTATGAACCCTGGTTCTGGACTCCCCCATCATCAGGAACATCCTTCCTGAATCTACCCTGTCAAGTCCTGTTAGAATTTTATAGGTTTCTATGAGATCCCTCCTCACTCTTCTGAACTCCAGCGAATATAACCCTAACCGACCTAATCTGTCCTCATACGTCAGTGCCGCCATCACAGGAATCAGTCTGGTAAACCTTCGCTGCACTCCCTCTATAGCAAGAACATCCTTCCTCAGATCAGAAGACCAAAACTGCACACAATATTCCAGGTGTGGCCTCACCTGGATGTGGAGGAGCCTACAGCACTTTTTGAGTAAGAGCAGATGAGTTATCCCCGGTGTCCTGGCCACTGTTTATCCCCCAGTTGTCATTACAATAGTCGATTATCTGGTCATTATATCATTGCTGTTTGTGGGAGCTTTCTGTATGTAAGCTGGCTGCCACCATTCCCTATATTACACCCAAGACTACCCTTCAATAGTACTTCATTGACTGCAAAGTGCTTTGAGACTTCTGGTGGTTGTGAAAGCTGCTATATAAATGCAAGTCTTTCTTTCCTTCAGTACTGCACTGAGAGGCTCTGGAGTGGGAATAAACCTACAACCTTCTGACTCGAAGGTAAGCGTGCTACCCACTGAGCCATGACAAACACCAAAAATGCGAGTCTATTTGTAAACCAACATACTTTGTGATAATGTGGCTCACAACACCTGTTCATCTGTTTCCGTAACCCTGTCGGCTGTTATACCAAGGTGTGTCACAAACAGAAGCAAAGCAGTAAAAGAAGTGATAGGCGATGCAAATATTTCCTCAATGCAAGCCCAGTCGCACTGGCGGCTTAATTAAAACAATTCACATATTAAAATTGATATTTTTTTCCAACAAATTTGTTGGTATTTCTTCAGCCAGATGCCTGAGAGAGAACAGTCCTTATCTTGGGAACTGAATGTCACAGCCGCTATATATTTTCAAATTAAATACTAACTGTGCTTTGTGTCAAATATGCTTTTGGCCTCTTGCAGTTCTGAACCATTAGCTCATTTCAGTACTGCCACATTACTTATTGCCACCAGGCAAAGCCAGCAAATTCAGCAACTTCTGAATAACCATTTTCACATCCTCCCCTTGTCTGATTTCATACAGAGATTTATTGGAGCATAGACTGTCTCACCACGAGGGGCTGCTGAGGAGGAGATTACAACATCATTGGCAATAGGATTGAGTCAGTACTTCAAAGAAAGGATATAAAAATGTGCAAACTTAGAGCATGTAGATGGGATTAGAGTAGATCATAGATTCTTACAGAGCAAAAGGAGGCCATTTGCTCCATTGTGCCCGTGTGACTCTTTGCAAGCGTTCAACCATTAGTCCCATTCCCTCACCTCTTTCTGTATAGCCCTGAAAAACTTTTCCTTTTCATGTATATATCCAATTCCCTTTTGAAAGTTACTATTGAATCTGCTTCCACCACCCTTCCAGGCCACACATTCCAGATCACAGCAACTCGCTTGAATAAAAAAAAAATCGTCCTCAACTCCCCTTTTCCCAATTCTCTTAAATCTGTGTCTTTTGGCTATCGACACCTTTGCCAGTGGAAATGATTTCTCACTATCTACTGTATCAAAACTCCTCATACTTTTTGAGCAACGCCAGCTTCCCTAGATTCTTCACACAACCAAAGTCTTCCATCTCTGGAAGCAGTTGAATAAATCCCCTCTGCACCCTCTCCAAAGCCTTGTCAGTCTTCCTGAAGTGCAGTGCCCAGAATTGGACACAATATTCCAGCTCAGGCTTAACCATTGATTTAAAGATGATTTGCATAATTTCATTGCTTTCGTTCTCTCTGGTTAGCATTTTCACAGCCCCTGGAGGTGGCTTTAGAGGCTGGTCGGGTGCCCAGGGAAATGTTGAACAAAATACATTGGGCCAACTCCCCGATGTGTTCCTGTCTCCGTGCTCTTTACCCAGAGGCAGGTTCACAGTAGCAATGGCTACCTGCCTGGTAGTGGTGAAAAACCAATTAAAGCTGTTGGATGCGTCAATTAAGGTGAATTTTTCTGCACCACTCCACTTTTCCAAGAGGCGACCGGGATGCCCGCAGTGTGCATTGCTCGCCAGTTCTCAAGGGGTGAATGCACAGCGAGAGGACCTAGTGGCTTGATATTCACATGCAATCTGAGAATTATATGATGAAAATAGGAAGGCTCTGCTCAAGGGGAAGCAAAGGCCTGCCATTGCTGAACTCTCTCATGGAGCCTGATACCACTGAGAGTGCTTGACAAAAGCCTTCTGGTTCCCCCATACTCACTTCCATACCATTGTGGTGCTCCCTCTTGCACCCCAGTCACTGCACTCCCACTGCAGCCACAGCGAAGTCTGCCAGTCTCCATCACATCCCTGCTCCTGATTGGCCCTCCTGTCTCCAAAGCCTGCTTGCGGATTGGACGTCAAACGTGGGGGCAGCTTGTTAATTGGCAGCCTCCCATATGATCATGGAAATGGTCCCAACACTCGGGAATTTTATAAATCTGGAAGATTCCAGCTTATGCCTCTACTTATGAAGCCAAGGTTTCCATGTGTTTTTTTAATAGTCTTATCAACTTGTCCTAGTCACCCTCAAAGATTTGTGTAGCTGCGTAGAATTGTACGGCATAGAACCAGCCCATTAAATCTAACTGGTCCATGTCATTGTTTATATTCCACACAAGATTTCCCCACCTTTATTCATCTCACTCTATCAGCATATCCTTCTATTCCTTTCTCCCTCATGTCTTTATCCAGCTTCCCCTTGCATGCATCTTTGTTACAGTCTCAATTATTCCATGTGGTAGCAGGTCCCACATTCTCGAGGTAAAGTGTGATACTTAGAATAGGACACAGTTCCTTTTGTCTCTATTGTGGATTCAAGTCCCACTCCTGAGAGTGGAGTATAAAAATCTGGGCTATGCTAAGTGAGTGCTGTACTGTCAGAGGTGCTATCTTTTGTTTGAGATGTTTAAACCAAGGCCCAGCCTGCCCTCTCTGATGCAGATGAAAGATCCCATAGCATTTTTAAAAGAAAAGGGGAATTCACCCCAGTGTCTTGACCAATATTTACCCCTCAATCAGCGTCACTCGAATAAATTATCTGGTCATTATCACATTTCCTTTTGTGGGAGCTGGCCGTGCATAAATTGGTTGTTGCGTTTCTTACATTAGAACAGTGACTACACTGTAAGCCCCTTTGGAACGTGCTGAATACTGAGGTCTGAAATGTACAATATAAATGCAAGTCTTTTCTTTCGTTTGAAAGGTGTTCCTCCTGAGTTCTCTGTCCTGTCTGTTCCTGAACCCACTTTAAAATTGTACCGTTTAATTGATCTTGCATTTCCTCATTTTTTTCTACCAGAACACATCACTTCACACTTGCAATCATGCTGATTTTACAAGTCTGAACTCTCTTGGAGAACATGTCAGGAACTCACAGCCTTGCTGTCCATGATTTTATGTCCATTCTTTAATTGCTTTAATCAGGGAAGGACTGCGCCCTTGTTGAATCGGTGGTTCTCAGGAGCTAGACCACCACAGAACTGATGGGCTGAACAGCAGTGCTGTAATTTCTATAATAAAATAAAAACAAGAAATGCTGGAACCACTCAGCAGGTCTGGCAGCATCTGTGGAAAGAGAAGCAGAGTTAACGTTTCGGGTCAGTGACCCTTCATCGGAACTGTAATTTCTATATGTCTGTATATAACCCTGTTTTTTTTAGGGACACAGTTATTGTCTTAGATATACAATATGAATGATTCACTGGCGCTGTTTATGTGCATCTTTGTCAGGCAGATACAGCTAGTCTTTCTTTTGATTTGTAGAGGTTAGACAGGAGCACTTTCAGTGATTACTGCAGTGAGAGAGACAAGAGAGTTGTGCAGTCAATACACAGAAGGTTACAAGAGCTTTGGAGCTACATAGTCAGGTGGTCACGCTGAACAGATGATTAAATGGAATTTCTGAAAATGTGTTAATGAACCACTGGGCACTGCCAGATAGTCCCTTCAATAACTAAGGGCTGGATTTATTTCTCACCCAGTGTCAGGTTTTGTGGCAGGGGGTGCCGGAGAATTGCAGCGGCGGCAGCCGGCACGGAGCCTGACGCTGGGATTGCCGGGTCCAATCGTCCTGGCGGCAGTGAGGCTCCGTGCTGGCACCTCCGCCAGTCTGCAATGGGACCCTACTTTAAATATTTAAAGAAGCCCTCTGCATAAATTAAAATGTAATTCCCTACGATCTTACCTTCAGTTCCCAATCTTGAGCTCGTCGTGCGGCACTCACGCGCCTTCACTTTCCCATCCAGAGAAAGCTGGTGCCACCGAGGCGGGGAAGGGATCAACTCTCCATAATTTGTATTGGGAAGGGGGCGAAGGGGTGAACTCTGCATTATGTTGAACTGTTTGCAGGCCTAGCAGCCTTTTAACAGTGCCATGAGTACCTGCTCCTGCACCAGGTGATACTGTGAATGGTGTCACCAATGCTGCCCCCGCCACGCGATTGTGGCGGGGGGGCAGCCTCTGTCGATATGTTAAGTGGCCGTCCGCCGCATAATCGCGGTGGCACAGGACACGGGTCTCATGCAGGGTGGCCGCCGTTTTCTGCACCCACCGCCAATTCTGGCAGCGGGACAACAAAATCCAGCCCTAAACATGGGTTTCGGTGCTACAGGAGCTCAGAAATGAAAGAAATGGCAGGTTGGTGATGGGGTCCACCTCCATCGATTTCTATTGTGGCCCATGCTGATCACCATGTTAAGAATGGCACTGGAAGCATGTAGAGCGGGCAGGGTGTGATGTCAGTCTAATTCTGATTTGGCACCCGACTTGCCATGTTGTTCCTCGCAGGTCTTGTTGGCACCCTGTCTTAAACGTGTACAGCTGAACATGTGTTCACTAGCGCTATTGAGAAGAATCACCATGTAACTTTCAGGTGCAGTGCTTTTGACTTTCTTTTGCTACTGCAGTCTTAGTGGAAGCACTGTGCACTGTGTTGTTGGAGGAGCTCACACAAGTTCTTTTAGTCACATGGGACTGGTGTGGTCTTGAAAGGCCGCTGAGCAGAAAACATGCGCTCAGTCATGGGAGCTATAGTTGCAGTTCCTCTTGGGTTGCAACTTGACATGGCAATAGAGCAGAGGCAGCAGAGAGGAGAGGCCGTTCACAGAGGGAGGAGGAGGAGGAGGAGGAGGGCTCTCAACAGAAGGCCACCCAGGGTATTCAGACAGCACTTCTCCTGCCTCCACCTCAGCCAAGAGCAGTGTCTATAGCAGCCATGCTTCACCAAAGAGGTGGTCACAGAATTGTGCTTCCTCCTGCAACTGGATCTGCAGCTGCAAAGCAGGGTGTGGATGGCGCTGCCAGTAACAGTTAAGGATACTGTGGTCCTCAATTTCTACGTCCTAGGATTCTTCTAGGCTGGCACAGGTGACATTGCCACCTTTTCTCAGTTCGCTGTACATCTCTGCATCAGGGAGGTCACTGGGACCCTGAACGCAAGGAGAACGGACTTCATTGTCCTCTCTGAGCAGAGAGGAGCAGGCATATGGCTTTGCCTGGGTTACAGAGGGCTATCAATTCATTCCAGTGGGTCTGCGGGCCACATCTCAAATAAAGTACAGAAACCAGAAGCGTTCCACCCGCTGAACGTGCAGTTGGTGCACAGCCGCACACAGACCATCATGTTAGTGAATGCCCGTCATCTCGGCAACAGCCACAATGCTTTTGATTTTGATTTAGAGATACAGCACTGAAACAGGCCCTTCAGCCCACCGAGTCTGTGCCGACCATTAACCACCCATTTATACTAATCCTACACTAATCCCATATTCCTACCACATCATCACCTGTCCCTATATTCCCCTACCACCTACCTATACTAGGGGCAATTTATAATGGCCAATTTACCTATCAACCTGTAAGTCTTTTGGCTGTAGGAGGAAACCGGAGCACCCGGAGGAAACCCACGCAGACATAGGGAGAAATTGCAAACTCCACACAGGCAGTACCCAGAATTGAACCTGGGTCGCTGGAGCTGTGAGGCTGCGGTGCTAACCACTGTGCCACTGTGCCGCCCACTATCCTGCACCAGTCAGCTATTCCCACCATTTTCAAGCCACCACATCAAACCAGAGAGTGGCTGCTTGGCAACAAGGGCTACCAACACTACAAGTGGCTCATGACTCCCCTCCACAACCCTACCACACATGTACAGCAATTGTACAATGAGAGCCATCCTGCAACCAGAAATGTCATGGAGCAGACCATCAGCATTCTGAAGGAACGGTTCCACTACCTCGAGCACTCGCGGAAACCCCACAGTACTTGCCAGAGTGTGTCTCATCGTTCATGACAGTCTACTGCGTCCCCTACAACCTGGCAATGGTGAGGGTGCAGCTCTAGGCACCAGAGCTTCAACAACCACCTCAGCAGGAAGAGAAAGAGGAGCAGGAGGAGGAGTAGGAAGGGAGGAGGCATATTCAGACTCCAGTTCCTGTGAGCAAACCCCCAGAGCACAGTTACTCTGCACCTCCCCACCTTTTGATCCCTCTGTTATGGATCATCACATTGTGCTCTTGGCAACAATCCTGAAATAAAAGACAACACAAACCAACCTTGCCATACCAGCAATACTTCCAATAATAAATACAATACTCAATTATGCACAAACCCTTGTGCATTTCCTTTGTTCCTGTCTTGTGGGTGTCTTTGCCTGTCCTAGTGCTCCTACATAGTGTTACCCCAATGGCTGCAGCATGGCTGGTGGAAGGCTGCTGAGCTCACTGGGGGAGATTGCAGATGGCCTTGCAGGACACTTACGATCATCTCTGGGCCTTGAGGGCCTGGCTTCAGACTGCACCATCAGCATGAGTGGCAGCAGTCTGTTTTTATTTATTCGTTCATGGGATGTGGGCGTCGCTGGCTAGGCCAGCATTTATTGCCCATCCCTAATTGCCCTTGAGAAAATGGTGAGAGCTGCCTTCTTCAACCACTGCAGTCCATGTGAGGTAGATACACAAACAGTGCTGTTAGGAAGGGATGCTGTTAGTGCTGTTAGTTCCAGGATTTTGACCCAGCAATAGTGAAGGAACGGCGATATAGTTCCAAGTCAGGATGGTGTGTTGCTTGGAGAGGAACTTGCAGGTGATGGTATTCCTATGCATCTACTGCCCTTGTCCTTCTAGGTGGTAGAGGTTGCGGGTTTGGAAGGCTCTGTCGAAGGAGCCTTGATGAGTTGCTGGAGTGCATCTTGTAGGTGGTACATACTGGTGCCACTGTGCGCGGTGGTGAAGGGAGTGAATAGTGAAGGTGGTGGATGGGGTGCCAATCAAGCGGGCTGCTTTGTCCTGGATGATGTTGAGCTTCTTGAGTGTTGTTGGAGCTGCACCCATCCAGGCAAGTGGAGAGTATTCCATCACACTCCTGACTTGTGCCTTGTAGATGGTGGACAGGCTCTGGGGAATCAGGAGGTGAGTTACTCGCTGCAGAAATCCCAGTCCCTGACCTGCTCCTGTAGACACAGTATTTATATGGCTGGTCCAGTTCAGTTTCTGGTCAATGGTAACCCCCAAGATATTGATAGAGTTAGAGTTGATAGTGGCTGGCTGACAGGCAACAGCTGGGCCACTGGTGGAGTGACAGCGGTGGAAGCACAAATGATGTCATTCGGAGAGAGACCTCCCGCAAGTTTGTGCTCCATGGAGCCACTGCCATTCCCTTGAGGTGGCATCTCCACAATCCTCATAACCAATTAGAGGACAGATTGCTGACTTGCTGTGACACCCCCTGTATGCCCCTCCACAGCCAGCCTGGATGGTGTCATGGTAGCAAGCATGGATTTCATAACCTCAGTCCGATCTTCCACTGCAGCACTCAGACATTGTGTGTCTTCCACATGAGCTGCAATAGAAGCTCAGTCATCGGCCAACAGAGGCCGTATCACGAGTGGGTCCGCAAGTGCTGTCGTGGAGTTAGCCAACACATCCATGCTGAAAAGGATGGGCTCCAAGCTCTGTCTGAAGCCCTATCCCTAGTTGGAGCTGGACTCCTCCATGCTCCTTGACAGCAACAACAGGCTGTCTAACAGGCCTGCCAATGCAACAAGCATTTCTGTGTGCATGTGTCCATCAGCCTTTTTCTGTATGCTGTCCCTTTGAAATCCCCACTTGAGTCCTCTGCAGCAGAACTCGTCTGCAACCTTTCCCTCCAGGGAGTACCTCATTGGCTGTAAGGCACATGGGACATCTTGAGATTGCAAAACACGCTCCAGAAATGCAAGTTCTTTCTTTCTATTCCATCACAAAAAGATAAGACGAAAATTCCTTTCTTCACTCCTTTAGCAGAACCTGTCTAAAATAATTGTGTTAACGCCTCTGCTAAAACACTGGAAAGAGGGATTTCAATTAGCACACTAAGCCTCCGTTTTGTAATATCCCACAAAGTAATTTCAAATCTCAAAGCTTTGTGGAGTGCTGGAAGTCCGATATTCCGAATCATACACGGAATAAAGGCTCATGCATTTGTGGTGAGCTGGCAGATTTCCCAATTTGCTTTAAAACTGGTGTTATTTTGTTTTGTTTGTAAAAAAAATAACCAGACAAACAAATCACTGTCAAGTTCAGCGCTAAGTCCTTGCATGACTTTCCTCGGGATCTCTGTTTGAGATGAACTTTGAAATGTCATACAAGCAGAGTGCCAATGCATGAGGGGCTGTTGGATTAGAGGCAAGAGAATTATTTTTGATATCAAGGCCACCTCTTGGCAGTGCTGTGGTGCAGTTGGTCCTCAATGGGTTTATGGTGGAGGTAGAGGATTGAAAAAGTACATAAGATATGATAGCTCAGATACTTCCTTCCATGTCAGTTCCTCCAGTCTTGTCTCCAAACCTACAGAGAAAAGCTGCCAAGAGAACTTAAAAAAAATATATAGAACAGCAGGCAAAAAGACGTAATGGATTCTTGTTGAAAAGATAGTTTGAAATGACTGGAGTTTCTGTGACTCCTGATTTGAAATCAAATGCAAACTTAGAGCAGGGAAGATTAAGGGGAGAATTGACAGAGTAAATATGAAGATACAATTTCCAGTGGCAGCAAGGACAGTAACCAGTGGACACAGATTTAAAGTAATTGTCAAAAGGCCAGTAGAGGAAACATTTTCTTATGCAGCAAGTTATGATCTGGAACCCGCTGCCTGAAAGGGCGGTGGAATCGAATTCAATAGTAACTTTCAAAAGGGAATTGGATAAATACATGAAGAGAAAAATTTACAGGGCTTTGGGGAAAGAGCAGGGGGAGTGGGACTAATTGGATAGCTCTTTCAAAGAGCTAGCACAGGCACAATGGGCCGAATGGCCTTTTTCTGTGCTGTATCATTCTGATTCTCGTAATAATACAGCAGATATATGAACATATGAATTAGGAGTAGGCCACTCAACGCCTCGAGCCTGCTCCGACATTCAGTAAGTTCATGGCTGAACTGATCTCTCCACATTTCCACCTAACCCCGATAACCTTCCACCCCCTTGCTTATCAAGAATCTATCTACCTCTGCCTTAAAAATATTCAAAGACTCTGCTTTCACTGCCTTTTGAGGAAGAGAATTCCAAAGACTCAGGACCCTCTGAGAGAAAAAATTTCTCCTCATCTCTATCATAAATGGGTGACCCCTTATTTTTAAACAGTGACTCCTGGTTCTAGATTCTCCCACAAGGGGAAACATCCTTTCCACATCCACCCTGTCAAGACCCCTCAGGATCTTATATGTTTCAATCAAGTCACCTCTTACTCTTCTAAACTCCAGTGGATACAAGCCCACTCTGTCCAATCTTTCCTCATAATATCGCCCACCCATTCCAGGTATTAGTCCAGTAAACTTTCTTTGAACTGCTTGCAAAGCATTTACATCCTTCCTTAAATCAGGAGACCAATACTGTACATAGTACTCCAGATGTGGTCTCACCAATGCCCTGAATAGCTGAAGCATAACCTCCCTACTTTTGTATTCAATTCCCCTCGTGATAAACGCTAACATTCTATTAGCTTTCCTAATTATGTGCTGTACCTGTATACTAACCTTTTGCGGTTCATGCACTAGGACACCCAGATCCCTCTGCATCACAGAGCTCTGCAATTTCTCACCATTTAGATAAATGCTTCTTTTTTATTCTTTCTGCCAAAATGGACAACTTTGCATTTTCACACATTATACTCCATCTGCCAGATTTTTGCCCACTCACTTAATCTATCTATATCCTTTTGTAGCCTCCTTATGTCCTCTTCAGAACTTACTTTCCTACCTATCTTTGTGTCATCAGCAAATTTAGCACCCATACCTTCGGTTCCTTCATCTAAGTCATTTATATAAATTGTAAAATGTTGAGGCCCCAGCACTGACCCCTGTGGCACACCACTCGTTACATCTTGCCAACCTGAAAATGACCCATTTATGCCTACTCTCTGTTTCCTGTTAGACGGCCAATCTTCTATCCATGCCAATATGTTACTCCCTACACCATGAGCTTTTATTTTTTGCAATAACTTTTGATGTGGCACCTTATCAAATGCCTTCTGGAAATCTAAGTACATGTAACTCCCTCAAAGCGCTCCAATAAATTGGTTAAACATGATCCCTTTAACAAAACCATGTTGACTCTGCCTGATTACCTTCAATTTTTTTAAGTGCCCTGCTATAACATCTTTAATAATAGCTTCTAACATTTTCCCTAAGACAGATGTTAAGCTAACTGGCCTGTAGTTTCCTGGTTTCTGCTTCCCTCTCTTTTTGAATAAAGGAGTTACATTCGCTATTTTCCAGTCCAGCTGAACCTTCCCTGAATATAGGGAATTTTGGAAAATTAAAACTAATGTATCAACTATCTCACTAGCCACTTCTTTTAACACCCTAGGATGAAGTCCATCAGGACCTGGGGACTTGTCATCCCGCAACTCCACCAATTTGTTCAGTACCACTTCCCTGGTGACTAACTTTCTTGAGTTCCTTCCTCCTTTCCATTTCCTGATTTATAGCTAATTCTGAGATGTTACTTGTATCCTCTATAGTGAAGACTGATGCAAAATACCTGTTCAATTCATCTTCCATATCCTTATTATCCATTATTAGTTCCCCAGACTCATTTTCTAGAGGACCAACGCTCACTTTGTTAACTCTTTTCTTGTTTAAATGTCCATAGAAATTCTTACTATCTGTCATTATATTTCTAGCTAGCTTTCTCTCGTACTCTAATTTTACCTTCCTTATCAATCTTTTCATCAGTCTTTGCTGTTTTTTTATATTCTGTCCAATCTTCTGACCTGCCTCCCATCTTTGCGCAATTATAAGCTTTTTCTTTAAGTTTGATACTATCTTTAACTGTTTTAGTTAACCACAGATGGAGGGTCCCCCCCCCCTGGAATTTCTCATTGTTGTCTGACCTAAGATTAGCTGTTCAATTAAAAAAAACACAAAAGCATTTGATTCAAACATGTGGCTACAAGACAGATTTAAAACCTTGCTTTATTGTGCATTTTCTTTTAGTGTGTGACAGCAATTGGAACACATTTTTTTTTAAGAATCAAAAGATAACAAACAACTGAAATAGAGAAACATGCGTGAATTTATGCACTTAATATTCAAAAAAGCCATTGTATAAGATGAGGAAAAACAAGGCCATTAATAAAAGATGAAGGGCTCATGAATAATACATTGGCCATTTGAAGGTGTTGAATTAAATATAAAGGCGTAGCCATGATTTGTGTTGTTTTGTTGCAAAGTTTGTTCCTTTTATTTGTCGAAAACAAGATGAGCCCAAAATTGTGACTATCTGTTTGAACATTGTCTGACCCAAGATTGCTGCAAGTGGTTTCTACTTTCAGGGTTTTATTTTGACACTCTCCCTCTGATGACATTGTATGATCGTTCTTTTCCTCATATCAGTACAAAAACAGGTTAAGTGAACCTTTTGCAGCCATCACAAGGGATGACTATTTGCTTTGAGACTAATTTTGATGGAGGATAGAAATTACTGTTGGTGATCCATATGAATGTCTAACTCACATGTATCGAATTCCCCTCGCTGCTGCTCAAACAAAGGCATTGTCCTATTTATTTAATATGGAGTAATCTCTCTGTTCAAATAGCGACGGCGATTTTGATACAAGTTAAGCTTTCATATAACATCAGCAGCAGCAATTTTTACTGTTTTACGTCTATTCTTAGGGTTGCCATCCCTTCAGAATTCTCCTGGAGTCACCAGAAATGGAAAACTAATCTTCTGGACACTAGTGTGAGATGACCTGAGAGATAAATCATCTAAACGTTAAAAAGGAATTGTGTATTTTTTTGCAATTTTCTTTGAACACTTTTGTTCATTAGTTATAAAAATATTGGAGATGAGGGAAAAAGGAAGTTTGTCCGGGCAAGATGGTTGAAACCATGTGATGAAACCTCCAGGAATATCTTGAAGCAGAGTTGGCAATATTATGTTTTGACTTGTATGTGCCTCACATTAGCTTATATTTCAGAAGTTTAACAATTTTGGATATTGGTTCAATGACCAATATGACTTTTGCCTGCACATCATGTTCCATAAAAGATCTGTGCAGAAAATCTGCCACTAAAAAAAGCCCAGAAAATGGATCAATCAAAATGTTCAAAAAGATCTATGTGAAAGTTTTCTGTCCTCCATTTTTTTCCTAATCATTCAGTCAGCCAGCTCAGAATAAACATTGGGAATTTCTTTCTGGATTCTCCCACTCTGTCGGTGTAATTTCGGCACTCCTATTGGAGTGAGAGCAGATCTGAGGAAATTCCCAGTAAAGGCTTCTGACGACAAAAATTATAATTTTGTGCAATAACATGATTGAATTAAACCTAATAAATGGTCTTTGCAGATCTTACTTAGCGTTTCTACGCAAAGGATTCAACTACACTTCAATTCCTGGGAATGAAGTTAATATTCTTCCCAGTGTTATGAAAGTGCTTCCATTTTAAAAAAATGTTTGAGGACTCATGTTTTAGAATTGTGGAGATGGATTCATTGGAGGACTGAAGTGATTCCATAGATGCTAGACTTTGTTTTTTTTTTCAAAGTCACCGGAAGGACTTTGGGACTTGAGCTTTCTATTTACAAACAACACTTACTGGAAGTCACATCTCTTCCACTAAGTAAACAGCAAAAGGCTTGATGACCAGGGGGAGTTGTTTACAGAGGAGTGACATGTCAAGATTTACTCTGGTCAAGAGTTGGTTTCATTTTGAATACTGTTTTGAGTCAGTTGGGGGTCAGCCTGCGAAGAGAGAGAAGCAACCAGCTCATCCTTTCGCCACCTCTCTGAGAAACCCTGAGAATCCAGTGTGTGGTAGCTGAAATCCCTGATGCCGCATTTCTCCTGGAAATCCTGTCAGACTAATCCTTGATGTCACCCTAAGAGAACTGCTCTAATAAGATCCCAATGACAACCATCTATGCATATTTGGGATGCCAGAAAAGGGACAACTGATATCATTCCATATCTTCTCCTTTTTCTTCAAGAATTAACAAGCATTTGGCCAAAGTATTCTTTTTTGTCTTTTTTGTAAAAAGATCTCTGCAGAGAAAATGTCTTTATTTTTTTCTTTAACCTGTGTGTGTGTGTTTGTGTGTGTTGGGCTAAGGTAGAAGGGAACTTTAATATTTCAATCTGTGTGTTAATGCTTTGCATCTTTATTGAATACGTCTTGTTTTGTCATAAATTGATAACTTTGTTGTTTATTAAAGAAACCTGGTTGATGGATTTTATTCTGAAATAAAAATAGATTATATAATTGGCTGTATTCATAACTGTGTATATATTTAAATATATGTTGTGACCCGTGGAGATGTGGAAATAGAGAAACACAGTGCATCTCGGTTGTAACACCAGCAATAACAACTTGCATTTATATAGCACCTTTTCCCTAGTAAAACACCCCAAAGTGCTTCACAAGAGTGCAATCAGACAATATTTGGCACTGAACGACATAAAGAAATATTAGGACAGGTGACCAAAAGCTTGGTCAAAGAGGTTGGTTATAAGGAGCGATATAATGGAGGAGAGAGAGAGAGATAAAGGGTGGAGAGGTTTAGGAAAGGAATTCCAGAGATTAGGGTCCAGGTAATTAAAGGCATGGCCACCAGATGTGAAGTGATGGAGGCGCAATAGGCCGGAGTTGGCGGAACACAGACATCTCGGAGGGGTTTAGGGCTCGAGGAGGTTACAGATAGGGAGGGGGGGCCATGGAGGGATTGGAAAACAAGACTGTCAGCAGAAAGAAGCCACCAATTACACTTGCTCTTGCACTTTGTAGAATGTTAAGAGTCTCAAGTTGCAGATAATTTCCCAGCAAATATATTTAAATGTGCTTATTTCCTTGAGTAGTAACCATCTTTTTTTTTCTCCACTTGCCCCATTACCATCCCTTTTGCCTTGTGCCATCATCCCTTTTGTCATTTAATCTCTCCTGTCACCCGCCTGATACAGATCCTTCCCTTTTGTTGTTTCACCTCCTGCAGCACCCCTGACTTTTCTCTGCATCTCTACTTGCTTAAAAGTCGTTTATCCTCTAACATTCTTTTCCAGTTTTGGTAAAAGTCATAAACCTGAGACAAAGGGCTAATTTTAACTTCAGGTAGGAAGTTAACATTTTTTAAATTTCAAACCTGAACCCAACACACATCTAGCCCAACCATTTCCAGTTTTAAGAGAGGCAACTTGGGACAGAGGGACAGGCAACCAACCTGCTCCCAGAGGGCAGGTGGTCACTTAAATAGTAAAATGAAACTCCTTGCTTCACATTTAACCACCGTTTTTAATTTAATATGGGCATCGGAAAACACAGCAGCTAAAAGGAGGAGAGGATTGTTGGATCCAAGAGGTAAGGGCCTTTCCATTTACCTGCAGGATCCAGTTTAGCTGCTTCACCCAACCACACGCTCATACGCCATCCTGCTCCCCACTTTTCCCGACCCTTCCAATGTCCCCCACCATACCCCCGCCCCCGACCCTTCGTATCTGTCCATTGCCTCCGATCATCCCCTTGTTTTCGCCCCTTTCCCAAATAATTTAAGGAGGAATTTTAAAAGAATTATTCAGCTAAAAGTGTCTCTAACTGCACAGAAAAGCTGTCACATAGAGGGCTGGATTTTGTGTGGCCTCTTGAGGTGGGAAAGGAGGTTGGGGTGAACTGGTGGCGGCGGTGGTAGTGGGGCAGAGGGCCCATCACCTCCCCATCACCAACAATCTTCCCGGGGGCAGGATAGGCTGACAACAGCCTTCCCACCCGGAGGACACTTGAGGATCTTAACCAGCAGCGGGCGGCGGCAGTAGCACTGTCGATACCGGTGAGCTGCTAGCCCTCTGATTGGCCGACAGCTCTTGGAGGCAGGATCCCCATCGTTAAAGGGACTGGGATCCCGACTCAAGAACCTTTAATTGATAAACACCAGAAAATTACTCCGGGGGGACACAAAAATATAGAGGCGAGATCTCCCCTGCCTTTTCGTCCCAGTGCCAGGGGCCCTGTCTCCTGCACAAAATGCAGCCCAGGGTGTGACAGATAGACAGTCAGAGAGTCACAGGAGGGGATGATTATGCCACAAGTGTGTAATTTTTTAACAATTAAAATTCAAAAACTATTATTCTTTATCAAAATGTTACTTATTTTCCTTGCTGTCTTTCCTCACGCTGTAACAGGATTTCTGACTACTTTCCCCAAATAATTTGAAAATAAGCAATGTTGATTTTAAGGTTTTTTAAAAACTAAAATGCACATAAATACAATAGTGATTTTAGCCTGTGCAAGTCAGGACTGACATGGGATATTTCCCAATGGAATATTTCCCAATGGAATGGACTATAGATTCAAGGTGTGGTGAGAAGCCTACATAAACCTACTACAAATATGATGGTTCATTCCAGTTTCTGTGTCAATAGAGTTTTTCAAAAGCATATTTCTTACTCATATTGGGGGAGGGGAACATGCTTTGCTAACAGAAAAGCATTTGAGAAAAATAACAAAAGCCCAAAACGATGACACTTGAATTCTCTATATTTTATTGGTGAGCTGAAAATATTCATATAGGTAAGCAGTTGTGAATCAATTGCAATAAACTACTTCAATCAAAACTGACTGGCTGAGATGATAACACACACAGAGCATGAATTGCAAGGTTTACAAGTCTGAACAAACCAGGCAATCGTTGATAAGACAGCAATTGTCCAGCACCTGCCTCGGAATCGAACTAGACCATATCACAGTGATCAGCGGGGCTGTGGGGGGACTGCTGAAGGCAGGTGCATGATGCAGATAATGCACATATAAAATTTACCTCAACCTTTTATTCTGTTCATCTCAGTTCAGATGCTTTGCTTTCAATGACTTGTTCCGCACCTTGCCCTGTGAATACAACTCAATTGAACTGTGCAATCAAGAGTATGAACTCCAAAGTTATTTTTAGCAAGTGTGACTAAGGGGAGATACCGGAACATGAAAAAGGATGGTTATTTTTCACAACAATCCTAGAAAAGATTGAATATAAATGCTATGGTTAAAGGCAGCTTAGAATGTAAGTCTGATCTATTGACATATCATTCTGAGGTTCACTTTTTAACATCAAGAACTGGTCGTGAATACATAGAAGACCCAGGCTTGACATCTTTTCAAGAACCGGTTTGGATTATACCACAAAAAATACTTCAAAGGAACTTCTGTAGGAACAGGAGGAGGCCAGGCCCTTCGAGCCTGTCCCACCATTCAATTAAATCATGGCTGATTTCTACCTTAACAGTCTCTAACACCTTGCTTCTGTAATCCCTAATAACCTTGCCTAATAAAAATCTATCAATCTTGGTTCTGAAATTTTTAATTGATCCCCAGCCTCACAACTTATTGGGGGAGAGAGTTCCAGATTTCCACTACCCTTTGTGTGAAGAAGTGCTTCCTGACATCACCCCTGAACAGCCGAGCTCTAATTTTAAGGTTATGATCCCTTCTTCTGAACTCTCCCACCCCAACCAGAGGAAATAGTTACTCTCTCTTTCTACTCCTTTAATCATGTTAAAAACCTCAATTAGGCCACTCCTTTCATCTTGTCTCCAAGTTAAGTAAATCAAATGGGCAATTTGCTTTCCTATTTTCAAGAGCACGAGCAGGTGAAGTTGTGAGGTATTTTGTAGGAATAGGTCATATCGTGACGTAAGTTAATCTGAAGTTGAAAGATCTTTGCAACACTGCTAGCACTTTGAGGTTTTTCTCAGTTTGTGTGCTATGTAGCAAGTATTGTTTAACATTCAACTCCCCAGTTGGGAATTGATGTGAAACAATATCAAACTGTGATCTTTGTCCTAAAATGTTCAGTTAAACCATTATATGTTTACAAATCGGCATCAGCCTTGGCTCGGTGGTAGCACTCTCACCTTAAGGTTCAAGCCTCCCTCCCGAGACTTGAGCAAAAAATCTCAACTGAACCTCCCAGTGCAGTACCGAGCGAGTGTTGCACTGTCTGAGGTGCTGTCGGTTGGAATGAGACGTTAAACTGAGATCTTGTCTACCCTCTTAGGTAGAGTTAAAATGTCCCATATTGCTGATTGAAGAACAAGGGAGCTCTGCCAGAGTTCTGGACAACATGTATTGCTCAACCAACGTTAATAAAATGACTTAATTGGTTATTTTGCTCTTTGTGGGATCTTGCTTTGTGCAAATTAATTGCTGCACTCCTCGCCATTACAGCAGTGACTACACTTCACAAATACTTCATTGGGTGTGAAGCCAGTTTAGGACATCCTGAGGTCCTGTAAAGTGCTGTATAAATGGAAGTTCTTTCTTTAACATCATGCTGGGGCAGTGGTAAACTCGAAACTTCGGACTAATATTGCGTTGTACCACTATTATAGTTAATTGTAGCACAACTACACTGTGATCATGTTGGGACATTTTGACTACACTTTAAAGGTACTTCTTTGGTGTCACATCATCATTAAGTAGTGCTAAGTGCCCATGGAACTTTTGCTTTGGGTTTACTAATCCCAGTGCCTAGAATTGCTCAGTTTTTGAGATGACATTGCTTTGTTGAGAAGTAACCCTACATCACAACAATGACCACACTTCAAAAGTAGTTCATTAGCTGTAAAGTGCTTTGGGACATCCTGAGATCATGAAAGGCGCTAAGTAAATGCAAGTCTCTATCTCTTGAATCATTCCTACTCCATTGCATCACCAAGCTGCAACAGTCAGGTGGCAGTCCTGAGAAGTTTGGCAACACTTGACTTGCTAGTGAATTAGCTGATTTTTAATCATATTATATAAATGGCCTGATTCTGTTCTCTCAGCTGTTGTACATCATCTATAATGCAGAGGGGGAAAAACATGAGAACTTCATTACAAATATGGGAAAGTTAAATGTGCAGCTTCGGAACACTTTCCAACTCAAAGTGTTTCTGGACTGACAGTGGAAGGTTGATGCAGAGGTCAGATACGCAATAGTCTGTAATACCACAGAAGTCATGAACTGAAAGGTTGAACAGGCTGGGGCTGTTTTGCCGAGAAAAGGGTAAGGCTGAGAGGTGACTTGATAGAGGGTCTTTGAAAGGGTTTTATAGGGTAGGCGTAGCAAAGATGTTTCCAGAAGTAGGGGTCAGAATAGTAACACAGTCATTAATAAATCCAATGAGGAATTCAGGAGAAACATCTTTACCCAGAGAGAGGTGAGAATGTGGAACTCACTACCACAGGAATAGTTGAGGCAGATAGCATAGATGTATTTAAAAAGAAGATAAATAAACACATGAGGCAGAAAGAAATAGAAGGATATGTTGATTGGGTGAGATGTAGTAGGTGGGAGGAGGCTCATGTGCAGTACGAGCACCAGCATAGAGCAGTTGGGCCCAATGGCCTGTTTCTGTACTGTAAATTCTATGCAATAATAATAATAATAATAATAATAAAAGAAGCTAAAGTCAACGAAAAATTAAAGTCTTCTAGCCAAGGATTTTCCAACCAGCAGTCCTGTAGCATGTTGCTTCTCACTGGGAGCATGGCTCAGAAACTGAACCCTATTCCGACAACTCTCTAAAATAACACTGATAACTTCATTTATATAGAATCTGACAGCACAGAAGGAGACCATTCAATTCATCATGCTGGTGACAGATCCTTCAAGGAGCTAGTCAATTAGTCTCACCACACCAACCACCCCACCTCCAACCCCCACTGCTCTTTCCCCAAAGCCGTGCAAATTTTTCTGTTTCAAGATATATATACAATTCCCTTTTGGAACTTACGACTAAACCTGTTTCAACCATCCCTTCAGGCAGTGAATTCCAGATCACAACTCCTTGCGTATGTCTTCCTTCTGGTTCTTTTGCCAATTATCTTGAATCTGTGTTCTCTTGTTAACAACCCTCCTGCCAGTGGAAACAATTTCTCTTTATTTAATCTATCAAAACACTTTGTAATTTAGAACAATGTAACAGCAGAGAAGGTTAAGAGGAGATTTGATAGAGGTGTTCAAAACCATGAATGGTTATAATGGAATACACTGCCTGGAAGGATGGTGGAAGCAAATTCATTCGTAACATTCAAAAGGGAACTGAATATATACTTGAAGGGGAAAAAATACTGATTTATAGGGAAAGAGCAGGGGAGTTGGAAATTAATTGGGTAGCTCTACCAAAGAGCTAGTACCAGCAGAATGGACCCAATGGCCTCCTACTGTGCTGAATGATTCTTTCATTCTATGAACACCATTAAGTCTCCAGCTGAACATTCTCTGCTCTAAGGCAAACAATCCCAGCTGCTCCAGTCTCTACACATAACCAAAATCCCTCAACCACCTAAACAGACAGTTTGGACCTCAGTTGAACATCTCATTCAAATATTAACACCTCCAACGGTGTAGCACTCCCTCAGCACTGCTTTGAAGCATCGCCTTGGATTACCATGTTCAAATCCAGGTCTGAGCTTCAATCCACAGCCTTCTGACTCCAATTGAGTCAAGCTGCCAGATGTGTCAAAGTTTCTGCTAAATAGATCAACTGGAGGAGATAGTGATGTAGTGGTAATGTCACTGAACTAGTAATCCAGAGACCCAGGCTAAAACAGCCGGTGGAATTTAAATCCAATTAATGAATAAATTCAATGAATTAATAAAAATCTAGAATTGAAAGCTAGTCTCAGTAATGGTGTCATGAAACTATCATCGACTGTCATAAAAACCCATCTGATTCACTAATGTCATTTAGGGAAGCAAATCTGCTGTCGTTTCCTGGTCTGGCCTACATGTGACTCCAGACTCACAGCAATGTGGTTGACTCTTAACTGCCCTCTGAAATGGCCTAGCAAACCAATCAGTTGTCAAGGGCAGTTAGGGATGGGCAACAAATGTTGGCCTTGCCTGTAACGCCCATATCCCATGAAAGAATTTTAAAAAACTAGAGGGTGACACTGAGTGATTTTGTATCCTGATAGCTACATTTGTGAGTTGGTTTGACATGGTAATTAATTTTTTCATGTGTTAACTGTGGCTCATTCCCCTGAGTTGACTTCTCTGCTGCCAATGTGTCAGATGTGGCCCAGTTGGTCACACTCTGGATTCCTACTCCAGTGACTTGAGCACAGAAATCCAGGCTGATACTCCCAGTGCAGTACCGAGGGAGAGATGCACTGTTGGAGGTGCCATCTTTTAGATGAGATATTGAACCGAGGCCCAGTCTGTCCTCTTGTAAAAGATCCCATAGCACTATTGCAAAGAGGAGCAAGAGAGTACTCCCTGGTGTCCTGTCCAATATTTATCCCTCAGTCAACATCAGAAAAACAGATTGGTGTACGTGGGAGTTTGGTGTATGTGGGAGATTGGTGTATGTGGGAGTTTGCTGTGCGCAAATTGGCCGCTGCTCTTCCTACATTACAACAGTGACTACACTTCAAAAGCACTTTATTGGCTGCAAAGTGTTTTGGGATATCCTGAGGTCATGAAAGGCGCTATAGGAATGCAAGTCTTTCTTTCCTTAATAATGTGAAGGTTTGAATGTAGTTGGTGTGTTGAAGTGATGATGGTACTGTCGATTTGCCAAGGTCCTATACACTTGTAGTTATGTTGAGCAGGGAGCGTCAATGACATTGTTGGTGTGATATTTAGATTGGTTAGTTTTAAATGTCATGTACAGGCTTGTGGTTTACTTCAAGCTGCAATTACCGATGTTTTGATGAGTATCAGTTCTGCCCTGGAATTTGTAATGCACTTGGTTCAAATGATCTTCACTGCTGTAGAATTTCAGTTTCTGTAAATAGTATTTATTCCAGGTCACCTGGAATGCCATCACTTTTAATTTCAAAGACTGCCAAAGGATTATTGATCTGAATAGTCACCTAAGTAGCTTTGCTTTCCTGTTGTGTAGTGGAGATAATTCTCATGCCAGATGTGGATACGTTTGTGTAACTCTTGTTTCTGAGTCAGAAGTTTGTGGGTTCAAGTTGCATGGCAGAAATCTGATCATTAAATCTGAGGCTGACACTCCTGGTGCCAGTGCTGAGGAGAGAGCTGCACTTCCAGAAATGCTGTCTTTCAAATGAGACATTACACCAAGACCCTGCTTGCCCTAATAAAAACAGAAATTGCTGGAAATACTCAACAGGTCAGGCAGCATCTGTGGAGAGAGAAGCAGAGTTAATGTTTCAGGTCTGTGACCTTTCATCAGAACTCAGGGTTCTTGGGTACCCCGAGCACATGCTTACCAACCCCTAGCACACTTTTGTGCACACCCAGCGAGGGTCTTACGTATCGTGGTGGTCTGCTGTGCTCCGCACACTCTATCACTGCAGAAGGGGGAGGCCTCGAGGACATGACTGAGGGACACTCCTCCACTGACATGGAGGACACAGAGGAGGGAGCTGAGCAGGCGGCACTGGATGTTGAAGCCCTTACACTGGAGGCCAGGCAGATTGAGCGACGGGCCAAGGAGGCAAGAGACAGTCTCATACTTGCTTGCTTCCAGCCACCATGATGGCCACTCAGAGTAAAAACAATAAAGACTCACCTTAATGCATGCAGTCTGTCACCTCCTTTCTATTTGTGTCCATGCCTAGTGCCCAGCTGAACCACGCACTATGACCTATGGGAGACCTTATTCAAATGAGGGTTTTGCCTACATTGGCATCCACTAAGGGGGAAGGGTAAAGTCAGCAGCTCACAATTAATGCATAATAGAATTATCACTTTTACATAATGAAGGTTAATTTCAAAAACAAAATAACTTTATATGATGAAGCAAATGTCACTAGGTGGTTTTCCTTATACATTTACGAGTGCTTCTGCAAGGCGTGACCCCATCACTAGCAGCTGGGCTGGAGGCAGGCTACTGATCAGGCTACCCCTTGGTCTGGGCTAATTTCAGTGGCCGTTCTCTGACTGCCCGTGGCCTGGAGGGCCCGGCTGCCTCAGGATTTCCTGCACAGCTTCAGGACTCTCCTCAGGTGTCGTGGCTACTGGAGCTGGGATCACTGGTGGAGGAGCTTAGGAGCCACTGTCCACACTCAGAGCGCCCTGAGGGGAGACCCCAGCTGTGGAGGGCAGCCTCTGCTCCTCCCTTTCAAGGCTCACTTGAACCTCCCTGCTAACCAGAGAAGGACGAGGAGCTGGAGAAAACTCCAGGTGCCTTGTCCTTCTCTCACATTGCCACTGCTGTGTCACACTCATGACCAAGGTGATGGTGTGCATCCAGATTTCCAGCATCTGCAGTATTTTGCCTTTATTTTAGATGGTGCGCAGGTCTGTGCACATTTGTGCGATTTGACTCTCCATGAGGGTTGCGAATCTCACGATGGAGGAAGCCATGCGCTCACACGCCTGAGACATGGCAGTATTCATGGTATGGATGGATTCCTCCATCGTCCGCTCATGGCTGCAGATGGCCTCAGGTATCTCCACCATATGTTGCCTTCCCTCTCTCTATAATTCTAGCATGCCCTGTGCTGTCGACACCAGAGGCTCGTCATGAGCCTGGGGCTTAGCATGGGCCTGGTCACCCACAGTCCTCCGACTATCAGAGGTCTCGGCTGTCTCAACCTCAGCCAGCTCCTTGGGCACGTGTGCGGTGCTCTCACCAGCATGTGACCCTGACTCTACAGCTGAGCAGAAACTCACCAAGGTGAAAGTATCTGCGCTGGTGGAAGGTGCAGGAGAGTCATGTGACAGTGCAAACTCTGAGCGCTCCTCCTCCTCCTCAGAGGTTAACGGCTGTCCCCCTTCTGCTGGAGTCTCCTGCGGATGTCAACCTGCATGAAAGAACACAAACACGTGTAAGTTAAGCTGTGCAGATTTTGTCATGCCTACCATGCATGATGTGGGTCTCCTGAAGTGAACTATATGTCGATGAAAGACGATCCTCACACTCTTACGTGGAGACTCCAGTCTCACCGTCTGATATGGAGTGGCCGCCCCGGGTCCCCGTTAATTCTAGTGTCTCCTCCTCAGCTTGGAGAGAGGCTGAAGGTCTGGGATGCCTCTGCCAGTCCGAGCTGCCTTCCTCCTGTTA
Organism: Heterodontus francisci; assembly: GCF_036365525.1. NCBI lineage: Eukaryota > Metazoa > Chordata > Chondrichthyes > Heterodontiformes > Heterodontidae > Heterodontus > Heterodontus francisci. The sequence goes on from NC_090384.1 coordinate 103,086,341, forward strand.
TGGGCCCTCTTGTCCTGCAAGTGGAAGGAGGGAGATAGTCATACTTAGCAGAGAGATCAACATGACAGATCTGCTAGTGTCAGCCCCTCATCCCCTATGGGGCTATCCTAGCTCATGCTCTCATCTGCTCTCAGAGGAGTTACTGGGGGTGAATTGTGAAAGAGGGTGGCCTGTGGCCGAAATGCAGCAGCGCATCTGTCAGGCTGAGGTGACTGCCAGCCCTCTGTACCAGCACTGTTGTTGCGTCTCCCTTCCCATGTCCCACCTCCTCCTACGTAGCCACTTGAAATCACTAAAAAGGAGGGAGGTATGGAGCAGTCACCTTGGCGGAACAAAGAAGGTCATTGACCCTCTTGCGGCACTGTACCCAGTTCCAGGGGATGACTCCATGGCTACAGACCTCCTCAACGATTTCCAACCAGGCTTACTTGGTCAGGCTGGAGGACCTCAACTTGCCATCACTGGGGAAGAGAACCTCCTGCCTTTCCTTTGCAGCCTGGAGAAGAATCTGGAGGGAGCTATTATTAAACTGTGGAGCCACCCTGTGCCTTGCCTCTGCCATGCTGCAGGGTCCGCCTCGGAATGGGGGAGGGGAGGGGCGCAGGTCGGGGTCCAGAATCACTGCAACATCAGTCTCAGTTGTGAAGAGTCAAAGGCAGCAATGAAAGCAGGGCTGGCAGGGCTTTCAATATGACGCCAACACCTGCTCCGGAGTCAGCTGACGCCGTATTCGGCATCTCGCATCCCGCCTTTGCCGTGTGATTGGATGGGCCTCACGCTCCCATTATGCAAAGTAGCTGCCCGGCTGCCCATGTGACAAGCGGGAACAGCGTCCACTTCCAGTTCCGCTGCCGGGGCCCGCGGCGGGCTCACTAAATTCAGCCCAATCTGTACCACTGCCCTGCTCTCTCTCCGTAACCCTGCAAGTTTATTTCTCTCAAGTGTCCATCCAATTTCCTTTTGAAATCATTCATCATCTCCCCTTTCACCACCCTTGTAGGCAGCAGGTTCCAGGTTATTGCCACATGCTGTATAAAAAATTTCTTCCTCGCATTCCCCCTGCATCTCTTACCCAAAACCCTAAATCTATGTCCCCTAGTCCTTGTAATAGAGTTATAGACAGATACAGCACTAAAACAGGCCCTTCGGCCCACAGAGTCTGCGCCAACCATCAACCACCCATTTATACTAATCCTATGTTAATCCCATATTCCTACCACATCCCCACCTTCCCTCAATTCTCCTACCACCTACCTACACGAGGGGCAATTTACAATGGCCAATTTACCTATCAACCTGCAAGTCTTTGGCTGTGGGAGGAAACCGGAGCACCCGACAGAAACCCACGTGGTCACAGGGAGAACTTGCAAACTCCGCACAGGCAGCTCCCAGAACTGAACCCAGGTCCTTGGAGTTATGAGGCTGCAGTGCTAACCACTGCGCCACTGTGCCGTCCAATGGCCATAGTTTTTCCCTGTCTACCTAATCTAAGCCTATCATAATCGCGTACACCTCTGTCAAATCTCCCCCCAATCCCCTTTGCTGCAGGGAGAACAACTCCAGCTTTTCCAACCATACCTTGTAACTAAAATCCATCATCCCTGGAACCATTTTGGTAAATCTCCTCTGCAGCCTCTCAAGGATCCTCACATCCTTCCTAAAGCGTAGTGACCAGAACTGGACTCAATACTCTAGTTGGAGCCTAACCAGAGCTTTATAAAGGTTCAGCATAACTGCCCTGCTTTTGGACTCAGTACCTCTATTTACAAAGCCCAAGATTCCATACGCTTTGCAAACTACTCTCAATATGTCGAGCTGGGTCAGTTCTAAGTCAGGCTGGCTAGAGTTTGATTCAGGGCTTTCTAAGTTCGATGCTCTGCTGGATAAAATAGATATTAATCAGTATGGTGAGTTGTTGGTCTGGTTGTGTGAGTTAGATACTAGGCTGGTAGAGTTCTGTGTTGGACTGGAAGAATTTAATACTTGGTTAGGTGAGTTAGATGTTAGCTCCATGAGTTTGATGCTGGGCTGAATGACTTAGAATCTTGAATGAATGAGTTGGATGCTGGACTGGGTGAGTTGAATGTTCAACTGGGTGAGGTGAATGCCAGGAGGAATAAGTTGGATACTGAACTTGGTGAGCTGAAATACTAGAGTAATGATCTCAATGGGTTAATGGGTTATCACACCTTGGGTGCTGCTTTATTTGTTTGGGTGTTGATTGGGGAAACAAAGGTTGAAAAGAGGAATAGGAAATTGAGCTTGTTAGTACCCATTTTTCGCCACTATGAGTGCTCCAAAATGGCATCTGCAGTATGTGCACATACACATGTGGGCACCACCTTGGTGAGGAAGCTAGCATGCGCACAACTAAATTCCCACTGAAAGTATGCAGAGCTGGCAGATCATGATGTGAAATGCTGATTTGAGCCCATTTTGGAGCTCAGAGTTCCAGCGAACACCCTCTATTAACCTTGCACAGCTGAACATACATTCAGCAGTAGGAAAGAGTGTCCACCAGCCCTATTAAATGGATCATCAGCTACTTACAGATTAATTGCTGGTTGATTTTTTCTGGCTGTTTCTATGTATCTACAAGCATTTGGTGCTTTCTATAGTTGCTTCAAGTTGCAAGTTGGATTTGTGTGGCAGGTGCTGAAGGACTTTTTGTGGGCCTCTAGGCTTGTGCACAAACCAGTTGCTCTCAGACCTACTACTAGATGCGCATCGGCCTTGAAATACAGCACGACTTGGAGAATGAACAGAGGTCACACAGAGCAGGACAAGCTGCTGGAAGAAGGAGGAGTGGGGGGAGAATGGGTCTCAGCAGGAGGCATATGTGCCCAGGGTATACAGGGAGCTATTCTCTTCCCGGGGAACCTCAACAAGGATGAGACATCTGCACTTCAATAAGGACATCCTCACTGAAATCTGCCACCTGCTGCAGCCACAACTGTAGCCTCAGAGCAGGACAAGGGCTGCATTGTCAGTGGGCGTGAAGGTGATCATGGCGATTACGTTTTATGCACCTGGCTCCTTCTAGGTAGGAGCTGGAGATATTTGTAACATTTCACAATTTGCCATCCACTGTTGTGAAAGGGAGGTCACTGATGCTCTCTATTCAATGAAACCTAGTTACATTTCATTCTCTCTTTTCAAAGACAAGCAGGAAGAGTGAAGACAAAGCTTTGCTAGGGTCTCAGGCTTCCCTATAGTGTTGAGCGCTATTGACCGCACACGCATCACTTTGTGGGCCCTGCATATCAACTCTACCCTATACTGCGAACAAAAGGGATTCCACTCCCTCAATGTCCAGCTGGTGTGTGACAGGCTGCAAACCATGCAGGTCAATGCCCAGCATCCTGGCAGCAGTCATGATGTCTTCATTCTGCAGCAAGTTGCTGTGCCAGCTGCATTTGAGCCACCACGAAGTGGCTGATAGGTGACAAGGCTATCTGCCGATGACATGGCACACTTGCACACATACAATAGGAGCCTTTCTGTCACAAAAAATATAATAGAGCAGACCATAGGCATGCTGAAACAGCGCTTCTGCCGACAGCACCAATCTGGAGGAGCCCTGCAGTACTTGGAAGAGCAGGTATCAAGATTCATGGCTGTTCTCTGCATGCGGCAAAGCCTCATCATCATGAGGGGACAGCCCTTTCTACCAGCTATACGGGTAGCAGCTGAGAAGCAGGGGCAAGAAGAGGAGGAAGAAGAGCAAGAAGAGGAGGAAAGGAGAAGTCAACCTAGACAGCCTCTTTCTGCCAGGGCGTCCAGGCAGACTTCATTTGAGTGCAATACCGGTAGCCGCCACCCCAATTCCCCATTCACTAACAGTCCACCACCTTACCTTCTCTCGGTCGCTGACATCGCAGCATCCACTTGACCACAATGCAAAAATAAAAACCACTCCAAACGAATGTCCTAAAGCAAATGTATAAATGAAAGCATGCCATGTTGCATACAAAAGTCCTTCCATGTGCCTTTGCCTGACCCACTGCTCCCTCAGAGTGTTACCTCAGTGGCTGCAGCATGGCTGGTGGAAGGCTGCTGACTTTCACTGGAGGAGCCTGTAGATGGCCTTGGACAATGATCTCTGGTATCTCTGGCCTTGGAAGACCTGTCTGTGGACTGTACCATCCCAGCATGGGTGGCAGTAGTTCGGGCTGGCTGGCTGACAAGCAACAACAAGGGCAGTGGCGGAGTGGGGGAGGAGCGGGAGAGTGAATGTTATCATCCTGAGAGTGTGTGGCTGGAGAGGTTGTTGGATGCAGGACATCTCTCCTGTGTTCCAACTCCTCCACCAACGCCACCAATACAACGTCGTAAAGCTTGGAGACCGTTCTCTCATTTTGTGCCATTTTTCATTGTTTTCCAGCTTAGATTCGCTCCCTACACAACTGCTACTACCTGCTCCAGCCACAATGTACCTTCCCTTTAAAAGTTGCAGGCTAGTATTAAGCAGTGCGTGCTGGCTTTAAGTGGCACCAGGAAGTTAAGATTTCTGGCCCCCTGCTGATGTGTGTAGCCAATGAACAGCACAGTTAGTGCTGATTGCAAGCAGCAGTCCTTCAAATGAGTGGGCAGCACAAAATTGGCAAGCGACCCACATTACATCGAATGGGCACAGGTTAATCATGCATTGTGTTCCTTCTGCTCATTTTTGGGGGAACTATCCAATTTAGTCCCCGTGATATGCAAACTGATAACTGGAATAGATAGGCGAATTGCAAGCTCCGTAATGGTAAGTAATGCAAACCTAAAGGATTTGAGCGTGGAACTAATAATATTGAAGAAACATTGGCGAGTGTAAAAAGCTCAGTCCCCTCTGGGTCATCATTATGCAGGATGGATTCCGAGAAAAAGGCACTTAATACTGTGTCAAGTTCCACTTTTATAAAGGAGCTGAGTAAATATTTGATTAGGAATAGAAGTGTGTTTGTAAGGATAAACACAGATAGAGATGAATAAATGTTACATGACATGTAATGGTTTATGAGCTGTTTTCACCATGGCAGTGTCATGACAAGGAAGACAGGCGGCCATGGATATATCAGGGGTAAGTTCATGAGTTTGCATTTCTTACAGGGCGCCTCACCATAGGGAGCATGCAACAGAAATGAGATAAATAATCAAATCATCTGTTTTCTGGTGTTTTAAGGGATAGATACTGGCCAGGAAATTGGGATGAACTCCCCTGCTCTTCATTAAAGTGTCATGGGATGCTTTATGGCCATCTGTGATGGCAGATGGGGCTTCAGTTTAACATCTAATCCGAAAGACGGCACCTCCGACAACGCAGCACTCCCTCAGTACTGCTCAGAGGAATAAGCCTAGACTGGGTGCTCAAATCTCTTGAGTGGAGTTTGAAGCCACCAACTTCTGCCTCTCAACATAACAATTGTCATTTTATAGGCAATTTCCCTATAGTTGGGACAGGACAGGAGACACAGTACTCTAGGTTCACCAGCTTTGCACCCTGGGTCTCCAATCCTGAAGTTACAAGTCTCAGAAGTTAAAATATTTGTTCAAAGTACCTCTTCATTTTGGGATCCAGTCTATGAATAATTTACATAGAAAATAGGAGCAGGAGCCATTTGGCCCTTCGAGCCTGCTGCGCCATTCATTATGATCATGGCTGATCATCCAACTCAGTAGCCTGTTCCCGCTTTCCCCCCATATCCTTTGATCCTTTTGGACCCAAGAGCTATATCTAACTCCTTCTTGAAAACATACAATGTTTTGGGCTCAACTGCTTTCTGTGGTAACGAAATTATACAGGTTCACCTCTCTCTGGGTGAAGAAATTTCTCCTTATCTCAGTCCTGAAAGGTTTACCCCGTATCCTTAGACTATGACCCCTGGTTCTAGACTTCCCCACCATTGGGAACATCCTGTTAGTCCTGTTAGAATTTGATAGGTTTCTATGAGATCCCCCCTCACTCTTCTGAACTCCAACGAATATAATCCAAACTGACTCAATCTCTCCTCATTCGTCAGTCCCGCCATCCCAGGAATCAGTCTGGTAAACCTTCGCTGCACTCCCTCTATAGCAAGAACATCCTTCCTCAGATAAGGAGACCAAAACTGCACACAATATTCCAGGTGTGGCCTCACCAAGGCCCTGCATAATTGCAGCAAGACATCCCTGCTTCTGTACTCGAATCCTCTCGCTATGAAGGCCAACATACCATTTGCCTTTTTTACCGCCTGTTTCACCTGCATGCTTACCTTCAGCGACTGGTGTACGAGAACACCCAGGTCTCATTGCATATTCCCCTCTCTTAGTTTATAGCCGTTCAGATAATAATCTGCCTTCCTGTTTTTGCATCCAAAGTGGATAGCCTGCCATTCGGAAAAAGACCCATTTATCCCTACTCTTTGTTTTCCTGTCCACCAGCCAATTTTCTATCCATCACAATACACTGCCCCCAATCCCATGCGCTTTAATTTTATATGCTAATTTCATGTGGGACTTTGTCGAAAGCCTTCTGAAAGTCCAAATAAACCACATCCACTGGCTCCCCCTCATCAACTCTACTAGTTACATCCTCGAAGAATTCTAGTAGATTTGTAAATCCATGCTGAATCTGCCCGATTCTACCACTGTTCTCTAAGTGCTCTGCTATAAAATCTTTGATAATGGACTCTAGAATTTTCCCCACTACCGACGTCAGGTTGACTGGTCTATAATTCCCTGCTTTCTCTCTGCCTCCCTTTTTAAATAGTGGGGTTACATTAGCTACCCTCCAATCTGTAGGAACTGTTCCAGAGTCTATAGAATCTCAGAAGATGACCACCAATGCATCCACTATTTCTAGGGCCACTTCCTTAAGTACTCTGGGATGCATACCATCAGGCCCTGGGGATTTATCGGCCTTCAATCCCATCAATTTCCCCAACACCATTTCTCTACTAATACTGATTTCCTTCAGTTACTCTCTCTCACTAAACCCTGTGTTCCCCAACATTTCTGGTTTGATATTTGTGTCTTCCTTTGTGAAGACAGAACCAAGGTATGCATTTAGATGGTCAGCCATTTCTTTGTTCTCCATAATAAATTCCCCTGTTTCTGACTGTAAGACATTTGTCTTCACTAATTTTTTTCTCTTCACAAACCTACAGAAACTTTTACCATCAGTTTTCATGTTCCCTGCAAGCCTGCTCTCGTACTCTATTTTTCCCTTCTTAATCAATCCCTTGGTCCTCCTTTGTGAATTCCTCAGCTCTGTTGTTTTTCCTGACAAATTTATATGCCTCTTCTTTGGATCTAATGCTATCTCTAATTTCCCTTGTAAGCCATGGTTTGGCTACCTTTCCCATTTTACTTTTGCGCCAGACAGGGATAAACAATTGTTGCAGTTCATCCATGCGCTCTTTAAACGTTTGCCATTGCCTATCCATTGTGATCCCTTTAAGTAACTTTTCCCAATCCGTCATGGCCAACTCGCGCCTCATACCTTCGTAGTTTCCTTTACTAAGATTCCTGGCCACAAAATTCTGTGCCAGGACCCCAGCAATCTCCTCTCTGAAGAGACCACATCTGGTGATGAGGTCAATACTTGGTCAGTGCTTGGCTCAATAGCGTACTGTTCTTAAAGAGACATCACTCTTAAGGCAATCGTAGAACGTGCTTATCCCTGCAATTTTTTCTCCAAGTATTTATCCAATTTCCTTTTGAGTGCCACTATTGAATTTGCATGCACCATCCGATCAGACATTGCATTCCAAATCCTAACCACTCATTGCCTAAAAAAGTTTTTCCTCATGTCGCCTTTGGTTCTTTTGCCAATCACCTTAAATCTGTACCTTCTCTTTGCTCACTCTTCAGCCATCAAGCCTTCAGTCATTGAAAACAGTTTCTCTTTATTTACTATCTGAACCCTTCATGATTTTAAACATCTTCATCAAATCTCCTCTTAGACCTCTCTGTTCCAAGGAGAACAACCTCAACTCTCCACATAACTGAAGTCCCTCATTGTTGAAACCAAACACTCCAGCTGGTGCTGAACTAGTAGTTTATAGGTTCAGTATAAATTCCTGCCTTTTGTACTCTTATGCCTCTATTTATAAAGCAAGGATCATATGTGTTTTATTAACTGCTTTTTTAACCTATCCTGCTGCCTTCAAAGACATGTGTACAAACACCCCCAGGTCAAGCAAGGGCCATCTCTTGACCTGGGCGTTATCATAGTTTTGGAGACTTCAACATCCTCTCTCTTTTAGCTTCATTTTGTTCACAGAAACAAGATTCAATAGTCCTGCCTTTTCTCCATCTTTTCTCTCTAGTTAAAATGTTGCAGCAAAGAAAGCTGCGTTACCTTGACTAATTTCCTAGATTTAAACCAATGTTAAAATATTCTAACAGATCCCCTCAAAAAAGTTTAACTTGGAAAATATTATGTGATATGCGTATATAAAAATAATATGCTCATTAATAAATCCGATTGAGAATTCCAGAGAAACTTATTCACCCAGAGAGTGGTGAGAATGTGGAACATGCTACCACAGGGAGTGGTTGAGGTGAATAGTATGGATACATTTAAAGGAAAGTTAGATGAACACATGAGGGAGAAAGGAATAGAAGGATATGCTGATAAGGTGAGATGAAGAGAGGTGGGAGGAGGTTTATGTGGAACTTAAACACCAGCACAGACCAGTTAGGCCAAATGACTTGCTTCTGTGCTGTAGATTCTATGTAATACTAGGTAAGCAAGCAGTTAAACTAATAAGCAATGTTTGCTTATTGACAAAATGCATTTGCTCTTCCCTGGAATAGTGATGCAAACCTGCAAATTATTATTGATCATGTTAATATAAACTCTTACTGAATTAATAACCAATATTATTGATCCTTCTTTGCAGATTAATCCAAAAACCACAGAACTGTGCAGTGTTAGAGCTTAGAAACAGGAAGCTGAGTTTATCAGGTCTCCTAATGAGCCACCTAGTCTAATTCCACTCTCTTGCTCGCATGCTATTATATCTTAAAAATCTTACTTATCTACAAAACATCCTGCCTATAAACCTTTACTTCTTGTGATGATTTTGTTGCATCAGCTGCTTTCCATTCTAAGTTCCTCTGTCTACATTTATAATGGGAACTTCCTATGTAAACATGTCACACTATAATTGCATATTCCTGCCAGAGGCAGCACTATAGTGCTGCAGCTTTGTGCCCTGCAGCTCCCCAGCATGTATTGCAGAGAAACTCTTTATGCTTCAATCATCTCTTCTTCTCTGCTTCACCAATTCCTGTAAATTTTATTATAGAAATTATCGTATCTCATCAAAGCATTATATAAAAATAAGGACAGATCAGAGGACTTTAAAAAGAGTAGTACATGATGACTGCATGGTCCTAATCCAATTATCCCCCAGCTTCTAACTTCACATCATTTCATCTCACCTGAAAACTACCCATGTGCAGTACAATAGGAAATGAATTAATCCCCTTTAATATTCTTCATTTTCACGAAAGTAATTCCTTGGAGAATTACCCCTGTGATATGATGAACTGATTTCAATGAAGAACCGTTGTTGGATTTGACATAATTAGGCATTGTATTTATCACTGCTGGTGTACTCACTCCCTCTCTGACGATGTTGAACCTGCTTTAAATGCAGGTGAGATCTTTAATAAGAAGCAATCTGCTTCTTCCTAAGATTACCCTGATTTCGGATTCCCACTACCATTAATAAGAAACAGGCCCGATTATTTTCTGTGAGGCAAATTGCTTTTAAATTACCTCCATTTTCTGGTTAACTTATCCAGTAAAATGAAAGAGTAACTATTGAGTACGTGTCAGTCTAATGGACAGAAAATCATAGACTGGAAAAGTGTAATTTTGAGATACACCCCACCAAAACTGGATACATTGGAATGTTTAGACTTTGGTTCCTATGACTACATATTCCAATCCATTTAAAGCTAGAGGAAAGGTTATCTTGAATTTGAATACTTAGGGCTGGATTTTAAGAGCCCTCCGCCTTGCCAGCGGTGGGCGAAAAGATGGTGGCCGGCACGCATGGGCCAAACACCACAGAGCCGCCGCGATCTCCCACATGGTGGCTCATTTAAATAGCTGGGGCGGCCCGCCTCCCCCCCAATCACGTGGAGGGGGTGGGCTATCCAACGCCAGCAGTGGCGTCAGCTGCCTGTGAGCAGGCGCTGGCACCATTTTTAAAGGGCAGCCAGCCTTGCTAGTAAATGTAAATTTTTAAAGAAATAACCCCCCCCCCAACTGTTGTAATAAAAATTCTCCCATTTCCCACCCCTCAATACCAATGGCATTAAGTATTTGACCTCTGCCCCCCAAAACACTTACCTTTGAAACCTGACCTTCACCGCCACCCCCCCCCCCCCCCCACCCCCGACTGTACAAAGTTTAAAGTTCACCCCTCCCATCATCCCCTACACTCATTGCGATTATGTGACCTCGTTCCTGCCTCCCCGGCGTTAAAACTCTTAACTCACCCCCACCCCTCCACCACCAGTGGGGAAGTGAAGGCGCGGGAGTGCCGGCCACCACTCCAAACATTGCGGCAAGCCCGTAAGCTCGGAGGTAAATTTATTTAACTGTATTCAGTTTATTGATTTAAATAGTTAAATTTAGGTACCGTCACCTCGCATCGGGGGGGGCCACCACGGAGCCACCACCGCCGCAGGGAGGATCAGGCCTGACCCTCCTGGCATCAGGCTCCATGGTGGGCCTCTGCCGGAACCATCTTCAGGTCCCCCGGTCCCCTGGTGCTCGATGTCAGGGGGCTCAGTAAAATCCAGGCCTTACTCTCCCTTTAAACCTTTCTATTATTATCTTATATTTATTCTAATTCTCTCCTGGCTGGAAATACACCTTGCAACCTCTGTAAACTTGATGTCAACCAAAATTCTGCTGCCCTTGTCTTAACTCACAACAAGTTCCATTCACCCATCACTCCCCGTTCTCACTGAGGATATATCCTGCCTCAATTCTAAAATTCTCAACCTCATTTCCAAATTCCTCCAAGGCCTCGCCCTGTCTCTGTAACCTCCTCCAACCCTACAACCTTCCAAGATCCATAAACCCTAAGATGAGACTTTAAAGTAAAGTTTAAATCTGCCCTCTCAGATGGATGTAAAAGATTCCATGGCTACTATTTGAAGAAAAGCACGGGAGTTCTTCCCAGTGTCCTGGCCAATATTAATCCCTCAATCAGTATCCCTAAAAACATTATCTGGTGATGATCTGAACTGACTTTTCCTACATTGACTACAGTGACCCTTCAAAAGTACTTCATTGGCTGTAAAGTGCTTTGGGATGTCCCGATTTCATGAACGACACTATAGAAATGCAAGTTCTTTCTTCTTTCTTTTCTGTTGCAGCCTCCATATTCCTCAAAAATATTTTTGTCTCTTCTTGATTTAAGTGTAGTCCCTCTCTCCTCTCCCAGTCCATTTTACTTGGGAATGATTCCCAATTATTTAAGAAAGTGGCATCCTTGTGTTTATTACATGCTGGCAGTCAATAGTTAACCTCTTCAATGTTTTAGTGACCTCCAATCCTTTCCTAAATACTGGGGGAATACCAGAGAACATTATCCATTACTTTGCATCCTCTATCTATGAGTTGTGCACCAGTCTGCATAGATGTTAGATCTTAAGACAACTGTGATGTCACAGGAAAGCTGCAAGGTGTTGGTTCATGAGTCACTGCTGTTAGGGAATAGCTCTAAATAGCTGGGTAAATATCTAAGGTAAGAAAGGTCTACAGTTTATTTTCATATATAGTAAGTAGTGTTTTTTAGGGAGTTCTGCAGTAACGAAGACCAGGAAAGAAGGGCCCTAGAGTAACTGATATTATTTGATATTAAGATCTTCCAAAAGATTTAATTTAAAGGGTTAAGTCATGGCAGGAGAGCTTAAAGCCATGGTGTGCTCCTCGTGCTCTATGTGGGAAGCCGGGAACAATTCTAGTGCACGGGACCAGCATGTGTGCAGGAAGTGTCTCCAGCTGCAGCTCTTGGAAGTCCGGGTTTCAGAGCTGGAGCGGCAGCTGGGGACACTGTGGAGCATCCACGAGGCAGAGAGTATTGTGGATAGCACGTATAGAGAAGTGGTCACACCGCAGGCTCAGACCCCACAGGCAGGAGGGGAATGGGTGACCACCAGGCAGAGCAAGAGGACTAGGCAGGCAGTTCAGGAATCTCCTGTGGCTACTCCCCTGCAAAACAGATATTCTGCTTTGGATACTGTTGGGGGGAATGGCCTCTCAGGGAAAAGCAGCAACAGCCCAATTCATTGCACCACTGTTGGCTCTGCTGCACAGAGGAGGAGTAAAAAGTGTGGTAATGCAATACTTATAGGTGATTCAATTGTAAGGGAAATAGGTGTTTCTGTGGCAGCAAACGAGACTCCAGGATGGTATGGTAGCCTCCCTGGTGCTAGGGTCAAGGATGTCTTAGAGCGGTTACAGGACATTCTGAAGGGGGAGGGTGAACAGCTAGTGGTTGTGGTACACATTGGTACAAATGACATAGGTGAAAAAAAGGAGGAGGTCTGAAAAGCAGAATAGAGGGAGTTAGGAAGTAAGTTGAAAAGCAGGACCTCAAAGGTAGTGATCTCGGGATTACTACCAGTGCCACATGCTAGTCAGAGTAGAAATAGCAGGATATATCGGATGAATACGTGGCTGAACAGCTGGTGTGAGGGGGAGGGTTTTAGATTCCTGGGACATTGGGACCAGTTCTGGGGGAGGTGAGATCAGCACAAACTGGACGGGTTACACCTGGGCAGGACCGGGACTGATGTCCTCAGGGAAGTATTTGCCAGAGTGGTTGGGGAAGGTTTAAACTAAAATGGCAGGGGGATGGGAATCTTTGCAAGGAGTCAGAGGAGGGGGGACCAAAGACAAGAACAAAAGACAGTAAGGGGAATAAGAAAAGTGATAGGCAGAGAAATCAAGGGCCAGAATCAAACAGGCCCACAGTGAAAAATAGTGGGAAGGGGACAAGTAATCTTAAAAAGACAAGCCTTAAGGCTTTGTGCCTTATCGCACGGAGCATTCGCAATAAAATGGATGAATTAATCGCACAAATAGATGTAAACGGGTATGATATTGTCGGGATTAGGGAGACATTGCTGCAAGGTGACCAGGGATGGAAAATGAACATCCTGGGGTATTCACTATTTAGGAAGGACAGACAAAAAGCAAAAGGTGGTGGAGTTGCTTTGCTGGTTAAAGAGGAAATTAGCGCAAACGTGAGGAAAGATATTAGCTCAGACAATGTGTAATCTGTGTGGGTAGAGCTGAGAAACACTAAGGGGCAAAAAACGTTAGTGGGGGTTGTATATTGACCCCCAAACTGTAGTGGTGATGTTGGGAATGGCATTAAAGAGGAAATTAGAGATGTATGTGATAAAGGAACATCTGTAATTATGGGTGAGTTTAATCTGCAAATAGATTAGGCAAATCAAATTAGTCACAATACCATAGAGGAGGAATTCTTGGAGTGCATACAGGCTGGTTTTCTGGACCAATACGTGGAGGGACCAACGAGAGAACAGGCCATCCTAGACGGGGTACTGTGTAATGAGAGAGGAATAATTGACAGTCTAGTTGTGCGAGACCCCTTGGGGACAAGCGACCATAAAACAACAGAATTCTTCATCAAGATGGAGAGTGACACAGTTGATTCTGAGACTAGGGTCCTGAATCTTACTAAAGGAAACTACGAAGGTATGAGGCGCGAGTTGGCTATGATGGATTGGGAAACATTACTTAAAGGGATGACGGTGGAAAGGCAATGGCAAACATTCAAAGAGCGCATGGATGAACTGCAACAATTGTTTATCCCTGTCTGGCACAAAAGTAAAATGGGGAAGGTAGCCAAACCATGACTCACAAGGGAAATTAGAGATAGCATTAGATCCAAAGAAGAGGCATATAAATTTGCCAGAAAAAAACAACAGAGCTGAGGATTGGGAGCAGTTTAGAATTCAGCAAAGGAGGACCAAGGGATTGATTAAGAAGGGGAAAATAGAGTACGAGAGCAAGCTTGCAGGGAACATAAAAACTGACGGTAAAAGTTTCTATGGGTATGTAAAGAGAAAAAGATTGGTGAAGACAAATGTAGGTCCCTTACAGTCAGAAACAGGGGAATTTATTATGGAGAACAAAGAAATGGCTGACCAACTAAATGCATACTTTGGTTCTGTCTTCACAAAGGAGGACACAAATATCAAACACAGAAATGTTGGGGAACACAGGGCTTAGTGAGAGAAAAGAACTGAAGGAAATCAGTATTTAGTTTTGGGGAAATTGATGGGATTGAAGGCTGATAAATCCCCAGGGCCTGATGGTCTACATCCCAGAGTACTTAAGGAAGTGGCCCTAGAAATAGTGGATGCATTGGTGGTCATCTTCCAAGATTCTACAGACTCTGGAACAGTTCCTACAGATTGGAGGGTAGCTAATGTAACCCCACTATTTAAAAAGGGAGGTAGAGAGAAAGCAGGGAATTATAGACCAGTCAACCTGACGTCAGTAGTGGGGAAAATTCTAGAGTCCATTATCAAAGATTTTATCGCAGAGCACTTGCAGAACAGTGGTAGAATCGGATAGAGTCAGCATGGATTTACGAAAGGGAAATTATGCTTGACTAATCTACTAGAATTATTTGAGGATGTAACCAGTAGAGTTGATGAGGGGGAACCAGTGGATGTGGTTTATTTGGACTTTCAAAATGCTTTCGACAAAGTCCCACATAAGAGATTAGCATGTAAAATTAAAGCACATGGTATTGGGGGTAGTGTATTGCGATGGATAGAAAACTGGTTGGCAGACAGGAAACAAAGAGTATGAATCAGTGGGTCTATTTTCCGAATGGCAGGCAGTGACTAGTGGGGTACCGTAGGGATCGGTGCTAGCACCCCAGCTATTCACAATATATATTAATGATTTGGCTAAGGGAACTAAATGTAATATCTCCAAATTTGCAGATGACACAAAACTGGGTGGGAGGGTGAGTTGTGAGGAGGATGCAGAGAGTCTTCAGGGTGATTTGGACAAGTTGAGTGAGTGGGCAAACGCTTGGCAGATGCAGTATAATGTGGATAAATGTGAGGTTATCCACGGTGGTAGCAAAAACAGGAAGGCAGATTATTATGTGAACGGCTATAAACTGAGAGAGGGGAATATACCACGAGACCTGGGTATTCTCATACACCAGTCGCTGAAGGTAAGCATGCAGGTGAAACAGGCAGTGAAAAAGGCAAATGGTATGTTGGCCTTCATAGCAAGAGGATTCGAGTACAGGAGCAGGGATGCCTTGCTGCAATTATACAGGGCCTTGGTGAGGCCACACCTGGAATATTGTGTGCAGTTTTGGTCTCCTTATTTGAGGAAGGATGTTCTTGCTATAGAGGGAGTGCAGCGAAGGTTTACCAGACTGATTCCTGGGATGGCGGGACTGACGTATGAGGAGAGAGATTGAGTCAGTTAGGATTAAATTTGCTGGAGTTCAGAAGATTGAGGGGGGATCTCATAGAAACCTATAAAATTCTAACAGGACTTGACAGGGTAGATGCAGAAAGGATGTTCCCGATGGTGGGGGAGTCCAGAACCAGGGCTCCTCGTCTAAGGATACGGGGTAAACCATTCAGGACTGCGATGAGGAGAAATTTCTTCACCCAGAGAGTGGTGAACCTGTAGAATTCGCTACCACAGAAAGCAGTTGAGGCCAAAACATTGTCTGTTTTCAAGAAGGAGTTAGATATAGCTCTTGGGTTTAATGGGATCAAAGGATATGGGACGAAAGCGGGAACAGGTTACTGAGTTGGATGATCAGCCATGATCGTAATGAATGGTGGAGCAGGCTCGAAGGGCCGAATGGCCTACTCCTGCTCCTATTTTCTATGTTTCTGCATTTCTAACTATATTATTTTTCCCTGTGTTATTTACCCCCATGGTCTCTGCTGTCACTGGGTCCCTATCTGTTCCCTTCCCTATCTCTCCTAACCTTTTCTCAGTAAGTAGTGTTCCTGATCCAGGTAAACAGCTTACTAACTTGTGGGTAAAGGCGTGCTATCTGACCCAAATCCAATGGGACCTAACGAAATGTGTCAGGTTCGGGTTGGATCAGGCTACTCCTCCGGGTCCAGTTTTCGGGCTCAGATCGGGTTGGGCCAGGTCCAGGGCGGATACACACAAGAAATGGTGCAAGTAAAAGACCTACCTGAGCTGGGAGTCCGGGACGTCAAAGAGGGAAACTCTGAGTCTGCGCAGTGAGCGAGTGAGCGTCTCTATGACGTCATCACACTCACTCTGCAGCTTCTGGCAGATTGGGAGTCGCAAGGTAAGTAAAGGGAACATTCTCGTGATTGGCTCGGGCTCGGGTCGGGCTGGGGTCCGATGTGGTCCTGTCGGATTCAGGTGGGTTTTTTTCCCCCCTGAACTGAGCAGGCCTTTACTTGTGGGTACTATCCTTAAGACTATTCAGTTTCACCAGCAAAGAATCCATTTTCTCCAATCTCTCTCTGATCTGTAATGGTATCTTTAATTTCATGGGTTAAAGAAACAGACGGAAATCATCCTTTCTTAATTTTTAATTTCTTATCAAGGTGAGGGATATTAATTGGCCAAATTATGTTGTACCAGGTCATCTGAGAGTATCTGCTGTTCATTAGACTTACCCCTGTATCCTTCAGCTCAAAATATTTTTAGCGTGACAAGTTGCTGTAAGTCCAAGCTGATAGCAGCATGACGAGGGGGAACTGGGCATCTAGGCAAGCAAATGTATATCTCCTTAACCAATTAGATTAAGCATTTAACAGCATAAGGATCGAGCAGAGGGGGTGACACAGAGTGGGTGAATTCAATATCACATTAGGTACAGAAAGAGAAATAAAGACCAGGATTTTACTGGGCCCCTGGGAGGCAAGCTGGGATACAGTGTGGGGTGTTGGGGGGGGTAGTGGTGCAGTAAAATCGTGGGGAGACACATTCTATCGGCTTTCCGATGCGGTCCTGCTGTCGGGGCATTTCCCCAGTGGCAGGACCAGAAGCGGAGAGGCTACCCACTCTGAGGAGATGAGCAAACGATTGTCATGATTAAAGTCTCAATTAAGGACCATTTTATGCTGCTATTTGCACTTCACCGATGGCAAAAGGACCTCCACCGCCCCCCCCCCCCCCCCATCCCCGCCTCATGGGGAACCGCCAGCTAAATGGAGGCAGCCTCCCTGCGACAGCCCAGTGGGGGGGGTGGGGGCAAGGTTTCATGGCCCTTAGGTGGCGCCGCAAGCAGGGAAGGCAGCCCCTGCAGCCCTAACGATTTCCCCAGACGGGGTTTCCCCTCCGACACTGGGCCCCCTGTTGTTTTGACCTTTTTACTCTGCTACCTGGCCCAGCTGCCGAGACCTCCTGCATATCTCAGCTGTATCCACCACTCCCTGTGATGCTGTTGTAGCTTCAGAGATGCCAGCCCTCTGATTAGTCCGGCAACAGCCGGAGTCTGCCCGCTGTCCTTAATAGATGGCGGGCCCAAAGGCAGCCGTTAGAGGGCTACCTGTGGTAAAATTGCCAAGCAAGAGCCGTTGCTGGCAAAAGCAGGCTTGGGACATGCATTTTACCATTGAGACGCCACACCTGAGGTAAAATTCAGGCCAAAGAGAGAGAGAGTTCTCTCTTTGGCCTCCTTATCTCGAGAGACAATGGGTAAGCGCCTGGAGGTGGTCAGTGAGAGAGGGAGTAAGGTTGGATTAAGAGACAGAGAAAAAAGGCGTAAAGGAAATGTAAAACATTTTAGTTTTTAATTTTACATTTTTAATATCTCCAACAAATAAAGCTTGAGGAAATGAGACTCCACACTTCTGACAGTTAACTTTCAGTGTCAGAGAGGTTGTTTGACAGAAATTAACAATTACCATGTCATTAAAAGGGTACTTTTAAAAACAAGATTTAACTTTCTGTTGAAGAGTTTAATCTGCATCCAACGCACAATTACAGCAACTGCACATCATTCAATGCATGTTAATGGTGAGGCTGGCTATGGAATGCCATGTTCACAATGCTCAGAGTGGAGCAGCACAACTCAGACAGTAACTTTTGGATTTGAGAGATTCATCGTGCATCGGCTCCTCGCTTGATTTACAGATCAATAACAGTAAGGGCCATTAGCCTCAGTGTTTTTGAAAAGCAAAATCTGGCCCAATGTTGGGGAATAGAACTCTTTCCCTTTTGTCACCCAGTGTCAACCTCAAATAGTTCCAGGTCGGGTGCAACAGCCAGATACGGAACAAAGCTTCCTCTTCGCCAACAACCTGCCTAGTCCCAATCTCAGAGCAGCATCTCCAACAGGCAGGAGGGTCAGTAACCAAAGGACACACAGTCAAGAGAATTGGCAAAAAAAACGAGAGGGAAGATGAGGAGAGTTTTATTTTTACACAACGAGTTGTTGTGATCTGGAATGCGCTGCATGAAAGGGCGGTGGAAGAAGATTCAATCGTAACTTTTGAAAGGGAATTGGATAAATACTTGAAAAAGAAAAACAATTGCAGGGCTGTGGGCAATGGGACCAATTGGATCGCACTTTCAAACAGCTGGCACAGGCACGATGGACCGAATGGCCTCATCCTGTGCTGTACAATTTTACGATTCTATCCAAGAGACTCAATTAAGCAAAGAAAATGCATCTCTGTTTTTTTAATGGCGATGGAACAAGAAATAAACAAGGGTAATTGCATATATCAAGATGTGCATCCATTAAGAGCTTTTACACCATGAACTGAAACTCGACTCTGAAACAAAATGTACAAAAAGTTTTTCAGAAGTGCCTTAATAACAACTGCAGTGATGTTATTAACAAAGTGGATGAATCGTACGCATTGATTTTAATAAATCATTCTTAGCACAGACTGTAAAATAATCACAGCTGTTACATATTTCAGACAAACTAAAGAATTCTTGTGCTTCATGTTACTCTGCTGATGGTTCCCTGCTTTTAGCGTTGCAGCTCACCGTCCAATCACAAACACTGCAAATGCATTTGGTTGCTGAATTAGCTTGGCAGCATTTTGTGATCATGGACATTTATGTTACATTTGCCCTCTTTTCATACTAAGGAGTCATGGAGAGCATCTGTTCCTCCCGGCTCCCCAGGAAAGAAGTTTATATTTTTCTTTAGAGATATCTTTTATTGGCAGTCATAGAGGTGGTCGCTGAGGATTCTTAACTGGGTGGGGAAGTGGGGTTGCCATCACCTGCCCCGAGCATTACTGATGAATTTAGAAAGGCGGTCCTTTAAGAGACGAGAGACCCCTTCATTTACATATTTAAATGTAACCCACGCAGATAGCCAAAAAAACAGCCCGCATGAATTCAGCAGCGAAACCAATGCCTGCGTAGATTGAGAGTAGGCCATCCCACTGCTAAATTGCCATGCTTTGTGCCCAGAAATAAATAGGTGCAGTGCCAACCGATTCCTACCCCTCTACTGAGCAACCTGACACCTGAAGCAGGCAGGTCTGCAAGGCTTCTGTCTTCCATTACAACAGTGTCCACACTTTTAAGGTAATAAATTGGCTGTAAAGCACTTGGAAAGTCCTGAGGTCATGAAAGGCACTATTGAAATGCAAGTCCTTTCTTCCCTTTGCTGTCAGCTCCTGATAACACCCTAAGTCCATGGCCCTAGCACATAGGCTGGTCCAGGCTAGACAGGCAATGACAAGCTCACCAGTCTCCTGTACCGGTAAGGCCCACTCCAACAGGTTTAGTTCCAGAAGTACGCCTACGCACACTTGGTGCCCTACAGTTTTGACATTTACCAACCCCATGCCTGAGCTCTCCAGCCTTAATTAAGTGTAGCGCATCCCTAGGGAGAGAGAGTGCACATTCCACATTGGACACGTAGGGACTCAGCCTGTACAAATTTCCCAGGAGCCTTGTTTAAAGACTCTGAGGTGTAGTTTAAACCCTTTCATGGCCTCTCCTTTCCTATCTCTGTAACCTCCTCCAGTCCTACAACTCACTGCCCGCCCTCCCCTCCAAGCTCTCTTGTACATCTCCTCTCCCTTTGCACTGCCCTTGGTGGCCATGCTAACAGTTGGCTAGCTCCCTTGCTCTGAAATATCTTTTTTATCCTTTAAGGTGCCATTAAGGCCCACCTCTTGGCCAAGCTTTTGATTACCCCTCCTAATATCTCCAGCCTCTATGAAGCACTTGGAATGTCTTTCCATATTGAAGGCGCTATATAAATGCAGGTTGACTCCATCCCACTCCCTGGTAACTGTCTGAGGCTGAACTTGACTGTTCACAACCATGGTGTCATATTTTACACATGATAAGGTTCTGACCACATATCTGAGCCATCATGACCTGACATCACTCCTGCCTCAGCTCATCTGTTGCTGTAACACTTATCCATGCTTTTGTTATCTCTGTACTTGACTATTCCATTGCACTCCTGGCCAGACTCTCACATTCTATCCTCCGTAAACTTGAGGTCAACTAAAACTCTGCTGCCTGTGTCCTTGCTCACGCCAAGTTCCATTCACCCATCACATCTGTGCTCACTGACTTACATTGGCTCCCAGTTAAGCAATGCTTCGATTTTATAATTCTCATTCTTGTTTTCAAATCCCTCCATGGACTTGTCCCTCCCTATCTCTGTAAGCTCCTCCAACCCTACAATCCTCTCCAATTCTGACCTCTTAAGCAGCCCTGATTTTAATCACTCCATGATCGCTTCAGCTGACTGGGCCTAAGCTCTGGAATTCCCTCCCTAAACCTTTCCCCATCTCTTCCTTCAAGAAGCTCCTTAAAACCTACCCCTTTGATCAAGCTTTTGGTCATCTGCCCTAATATCGCCTTATGCGACTCAGTGTCAAATTTTGTTTGATAACATTCCTGTGAAGCATCTAGGGACGTTTTCTTATGGTAAAGGCATTATATAAATGAAAATTGCTGCTGTAGGTGATGGTATTATTGATATGATAATGATGATAGGTTTCCAATGGGTTTCCAGTTGATCGTCAAAAAAGTTTTTTATCCAGGAAAAAGTAGCCGTAATGGGAAAAAAGTATCAATTGCTGTGCTGGTGGCACAGTGGCGCAGTGGTTAGCACCGCAGCCTCACAGTTCCAGTGACCCAGGTTCAATTCTGGGTACTGCCTGTGTGGAGTTTGCAAGTTCTCCCTGTGTCTGCGTGGGTTTTCTCCGGGTGCTCCGGTTTCCTCCGACAAGCCAAAAGACTTGCAGGTTGGTAGGTAAATTGGCCATTAGCAATTGCCCCTAGTATAGGTAGGTGGTAGGGAAATATAGGGACAGGTGGGGATGTAGTAGGAATATGGGATTAGTGTAGGAATAGTATAAATGGGTGGTTGATGGTCGGCACAGACTCGGTGGGCCGAAGGGCCTGTTTCAGTGCTGTATCTCTAAACTAAACTAATTATTGCTGTTCATCACTGCTGAAAGTTGACTAGAAAATATTAACTAATATTTTTCCAGTTTGACTGAAGCTATTAATTCCAGGAAAGATAAATGAAGAACTCTAGCCAGATCCTTTCAGAAAAATTAATCATGTAATTTGTTTCTCCTCGGAGAATACCAATTCAAGGTGACTAAACTAGTGAGTGCAGGTGATGTAACAGCCATTGATCATCTTGGTGGACTGTTCCAATGTTGGTAGCACTGCATGCCAAAGTAAAGTCATTGGAGACCTTATAATTGATATCTTGTTGAACTCCCTGGCCTTACCCTTCCATATCTCTGAAATCTCCTAGAGCTCTACAACCCGATATCTCTGTATTCCTCCAATACTGGTCTCCTGTGCATCCCTCGATCTCAAATTTTGTCTCTACCCATTTTTCATCCTTTAAAACACTCCTTAAAATCTACCTCTTCGACCTGTCCTTGAGTGACCTGGGGCAGAATTTTCGCCCAGATATGGGGGACAAACGGAGTCAGGTAGGCACGTAATCTCGTGCCACCGGCCGGCATGCCCATTTGCTGGCACCATCCTGCCCCTGAGCTATTTTCCTGGATCCATGTCACGGGCAGAAGGGCTACCTGCCTTCAAGCAGCAGGTAGCTAATGAAGATAAGTTAAAGGCCAATTATCAGAAGCTGACTGGGATTTTCCAATCAGCCTGTGGGCCACGTGTGCCATTAGAGTCCGGCAGCTGCCTGGAGGCATAGAGTCATAGTCATAGGGTTATACAGCACAGAAACAGGCCCTTTGGTCCACTGTGTCCACGCCAGTCATCAAGCCTATCTATCCTAATCCCATTTTCCAGCACTTGGCCCGTAGCCTGGTATGCTATGGCATTTCAAGTGCTCATCTAAATACTTCTTAAATGTTGTGAGGGTTCTTGCCTCTACCACCCCTTCAGGCAGTGTGTTCCAGATTCCAACCACCCTCTGGGTGAAAAAGGTTTTCCTCAGATTCCCTCGAAACCTCCTGGAGGTTTCCCCTCCACAACGGTGGCTCAGCAGCTGTGGCCAATTTTTAGTTCCGATTTGTTAAAGTTTCTGAGTAGGAACCTCAAGGTGGAGCCCCCCTCTCTCTCCCTTACCTACATCGGCAGACTGCAGCTCCTTCCATGCTGGAGGTCCTCCTATTGTCCCTCCAGCTTCGAGAGCCCACCCACCACTCTTAATTGGCCAATTAAAGGAAAACCATTGCTGGGTGATTTCCCAACACAGGCCTTCCTGAGGTTGTGAAAGGTGCTAAATAAACCCCCAAAAATTTTAGTTTTTTTTTATCGCCATTGCAAAAAATACATGATTTATTTTTGCACCTGCTTCAGTTTACTACACTGAATCCCCTGGCTGAGGTAGATGGATTACTCCATCACCTTTGCCAATGGCAGTTTGTAAGTAGTGCACAGGACTACTGGGATGATTGGCTTTCCCCCGTGTAGAAATACAGATATTCCAGTGCCCAATGAATTGAAGAAAGGCAGGCACTGCTTTCTGTGTTAATCAATTAAAGTTGCCTTTAATGATTTAACAGTGTACTCAGCATTAAAACAGTTTACACAAGCATAAAAACCACATCAAGAAATACATACAACCTTTGAACCAAGGAATCTACACCAACGAGTGACCAGCTTTGTGTGGCACTTGTCTTTTTCTCTGCTGGGATGTCCTGCGCTAGGCCGAACTTCCTGAGGCTCCTGTTGACTGAAGTAGCGGACCTGCCAAGATGTGCCATCGTTATGTGATTCCAGCTAGTTGGAGCGTGAGTACAAGTTCGGGGAGAGTCCCATTTTGTCCAATCACCCACCCACACCTCCCTCTCGTCCTCATGCCACCCCTCCCCCACCCCACCCAATTGCTAGGCCTCAATAGCTAACAGCTCTTTCAGATGAGACATCAAACTGAGGCCCCATCTGTCCTCCCAGGTGGATGTAAAAGATCCTGTGGCACAATTCAAAGAAGAGCAGGGGAGTACTCCCCGGGGTCCTGGCCAATATTTATCCCTCAATCAAGATCACTTAAAAAAAAATTTATTTGGCCGTTATCACATTGTTTTGTGAGATCTTGCTGTGCATAATTTGGCTGCTATGATTATAAATTACAACAGTGAGTACATTTCAAAAGTACTTCATTGGCTGTAAAGTGCTATGGGACATCCTGAGGTCAGAAAGGCGCTATATGGGCAGAATTTAATGAGGCTGTATAAGACGGGTATGGTGGTGTGGGGGAACAGAGAATCACATCAGAACCATCCGCCTGGAAGCCCAGCGTCGTGGCATCGGTTCCGGATTTTGTCACTGGCGGGAAAGCACCATACCCCAATGCAATGGGAAGTTTTTTTAAATTGCTGAACTGCTTTTTTAAATGTAATTACATATGATTTATTCTTCGTGTTCACTACCGTTAAAACCTGGTGGCACCAAGGCGAGAGGCTTCAGTACTGCAACAGGGAGGCAGCCATGAGCATTGCTGGATGGGGGAAAATGGGGGTTCACAGGCCATTGTCAGACTATGTTGCTGTAGGCTCTGCAAGGGGGTTCAGGGTCTGGGAGGCTCTGCAAGGGGGTTCAGGGTCTCGGGGGCTCAGCAAGGGGGTTCAGGGTCTCGGAGGCTCTGCAAGGGGGTTCAGGGTCTCGGGGGCTCTGCAAGGGGGTTCAGGGTCTTGGGGGCTCTGCAAGGGGGTTTGGGGTCTCAGGGACTCGGCAATGGGGTTTGGGGTCTCAGGGGCTCTGCAAGGGGGTTTGGGTCTTGGGGCTCTGCAAAGGGGTTTAGGGTCTTGGGGGCTCTGCAAGGGGGTTCAGGGTCTCGGAGGCTCTGCAAGGGGGTTCAGGGTCTTGGGGGCTCTGCAAGGGGGTTTGGGGTCTCAGGGACTCGGCAATGGGGTTTGGGGTCTCAGGGGCTCTGCAAGGGGGTTTGGGTCTCGGGGCTCTGCAAAGGGGTTTAGGGTCTTGGGGGCTCTGCAAGGGTGTTCAGGGTCTCAGGGACTCTGCGAGAAGGTTTGGGGTCTCGGGAGCTCTACAAGAAGGTTTGGGGTCTCGGGGGCTCTGCAAGGGAGTTTGGGGTCTCGGGGGCTCTGCAGGGGTGGTTGGGGTCTCGGGAGCTCTGCAAGGGGTTTGGGGGTCTCAGGGGCTCTGCAAGGGTCAAGTTTTGGGTGTGGGAGGGGTGATCTCTGCAAGGGGGGTTAGTGTGGGTTTTGGGGGCTGTATTGGGTTATCAAACCTCTGCATGATGTGTTTGGTTGTACACACTGCTGGAACAGAGGGTGGACCATCAGCAATGTTGGGCTCTGAGCTCCATTAGTGATTGCATTGAGAGAATTGTCAAAAGATCAGCTACCAAGGCAATGCTGTCTCTGCATCATTAGCCTTCTGCAGGCCCACAGGTCATCTGCCATGTGTCTCATTCACCCTGTCTTTTTGGACCCAAGTGGCATGCTGTGGCGTCTCGATGGAGGGGGGGGGTTGCCATTAGGCAGCTGTGTCTGTCCGCAAAGCTCCACAACAAGAGCAACGGCAGCTGCTCATGCCAAGAAGGGTCTCACCAGAGGATCAGCTACCTCCAAATGTTCGAGCACCATTGTCAGTGAAGACTGCACCCCTCCAGGGAGGCTGTTGCTGACTTATGTGCCCTGCTGCATGATGAGTAGCAACCTCTGGGATTTGGGGATCTCCCTATTTCAGTGGCCCTGAAGATCACCATGGTACTAAAGATCTATCAATGTGGATCTTTCCAGGGGTCCACCGGGGGACATGTGCAGGGTCTCTCAGGCAGCAGCCCACCGCTGCATCAAGGAAATGACCAATGCCCTGTTCAAGATGGCCGGTGACTATGTGCGCTACCGATCGACCCTGACAGTCAGGCCGAGAGGGCCATTGGATTCGGCGCCACCACTGGATTTCCCCGGGTGCAAGGTGTGATAGATTGCATGCATGTGGCCATCAAGGCTCCCTCGGACCAGTCAGCCACCTTCATCAACAGGAAGGGATTCCATTCCATCATCGTGCAACAGGTCTGCGACCACCGAAAGCTTTTCCTACAGGAGTGTGCGCGCTTCCCAGGAAGCAGCCACGACACCTACATACTTCGACAGTCCCAGGTGCCACAGCTTTTCAGGTCCCCCGCTCACCTTCAGGGCTACCCATTGAAGACATGACTTCTTACGCCTGCCTGTGAGGAACCTTCACACTGCAGCGGAGGAGAGGTATAACAATTACCACAGCTCCACTCGAACAACCATCGAGCAGGCCTTTGGGCTATTGAAGATGAGGTTCTGCTGCCTGGATCAATCTAGTGGAGTCCTGCCGTTTGGCCCAGCGAGTGTCTCGTGTATCGTGGTGGTCTGCTGTGCTGTGTACAATCTAGCACTGCAGAGGGGGGAAGCCTTTCATGACGATGCGATGCCTGAGCGACACTCATCCACCTACCAGGAGGCTGCAGAGGAGGGAGAGGGGCAAGCAGCAATGGACAGCGAAGACCTGGTGCCTGAGGCCACAACAGTTGAGCATGCACAAAGGAGGCAAGAGACAACCTTATAATTACCGATTTACAGACACTCCGATGTCCACTTACTGAGAATCCAATAAAGACTCACCTTAGCGCAGGTAGTCTGTCACCTCCTTTCCACTTGTGTTCGCTGACAGGCGATCAGCTGCATTGAGCGCTAGAGCCCATGGGAGAACATATGATAATGAGGCCAGTGGTCACATTGGCATTGCATTAAGGGGGAAGGGGAAAGTTAGCAGCTCACAATTAGGGCAGAATGGAAAATGGCCTTCAGGCAATGATGGCTAATGATTTGTACAAAAGAACTTCTAATTATTCATTACGTAACATATTTCCTATGCCCGTGAGTCCCAAAGTGTAGCTAGGTGGTCTTCTTAATACGTTTACCAGTGCTCCTATGAGGTGTGACCCCTGTGCTAGCAGCTGGGCTGGAGGCAGACTGCTGATCAGGCTGCCCCGTGGACAGTGATGATTTTGGTGGGCGTCCTCTAGCTGCCTGAGGCCTGGAGGATCCCGGCTGCCTGACAGGTACAGGACTCTCCTCAGGCATCACAGCTACTGGAGCTAGGCTCACTGGCAGAGGGGCTGAGCAGCCACTGTCCACACTCAGAGCAACATGAGGGGAGCCCCCAGCTGTGGAGGTCAGCCTCTCCTCCTCCCTTTCAAGGCTCACTTGTACCTCCCTGCTCACCAGAGAAGGTCAAGGAATGGGAGAAATCTCCAATCCCCTGTTCCTTCTCTCGCCTTGCCACTGCTGCGTGGAGCTCATGGCCAAGGCGATGGTGTGCAGGTCTGTGCGTATCTGTAGGATTTAGCTGTCCATTCTGCAACCTCTCAATGGAGGAAGCCATGCACTCACATGCCTGAGATATGGCAGCAGTCACGGCATGGGCGGATTCCTCCATCGTCTGCTCATGGCTGCGCATGGCCTCTGGCATCTCCACCAGATGTTGCCTTACCTTTCTCTGCAAATCCAGCATGCCCTGTGGTGTCAACACCAGAGGCTCGTTCAGGGCCTGGCCACCCACAGTCCTCCAACTGTCAGAGACCTTGGCTGATTCAGCCTCAGCCAGCTGCTGGGGCGCGTGTGCGGTGCTCTCACCAGCTTGTGACACTGATTCTAAAGCCGAGCGGTTACTCACTGAGGTGAAAGTATCTGCTCTGATAGAAGCTGCAGGAGAGTCATGGGACAGTGCATCCTCTGAGTGCTGCTTGTCCTCAGAGGTTGACATTTGTCCTCCTGTAGGTTCAGTCTCTTGCACATACCGACCTGCGTGAGAGAACACAAACATGTGTGGGTTAGGCTCTGCAGATCTTGTAATGCCAACCATGTTTGATGTGGGTCTCCCAACATTAAGGGGTATGTCGATGGCCTCCAATCTTCACTCTCTTGCACAAAGACGCCAGTCTCCTCATTTGAAATTGTGCAGCCACCCTGGGTCCCCGCCAGTTCCATGGCCTGTTCCTTGTCGGTAGTGAGAGGACACAGATCAGGGACTCCTCCACCATTCCAGGCCGTCTCCATCCTGTTGGGAGCCCTCTTGTCCTGCATGAGGATGGATGGCGATAGTAGAAATTAGCAGGGAGGTGAACATGACAGTTCTGCTAGTGTCAGCCCCTCATCCCCTACTGGTGAATCTGATATATTTCACGCTGACTCTTGCTGTCAGGGGAGTAAATGGGAGTGAGCTGTGAAGGAAGGTGGCCTGTGGCCGAGATGCAGCCATGAGATATGAGCCATGTCAGGATGAGGTAAGGCTCTAGCCCCTCTATCTTCACCGTGGTAGTGCCACCCTCCCCATGTCGCACACCCTCCCACATACTTACATTCAATCCCCAAAAAGGAGAATGATATGCAGCATGCACCTTGGCCAAATGCAGGAGGTTATTGACCCTCTTGTGGCACTGCACCCAGTTCCATTGGGTGACCCCACGCCTGCTGACCTCCTCTGTGATTTCCACCATGCTTGCTTGGTCAGGCAGGAGGACCTCTTCTTGTCATCGCCGAGGAAGAGAACCCCCTGCCTTTCCCTTGCAGCCTGCAGGAGAATCTTTAGGGAGGCATCACTGAACCATGGGGCCACCCTTTACCTTGCCTTGGCCGTCATTTCCTGCCTTCCTTGGGGGCGGGGTGGGTGGGGAATGTGGGGGGGGTGGAATGTTGGGGGTTCCAGGAACCAGTCAATCAAAGTTTTCAGCTGCACAAAGTTGACAATGACTCTAAGGCAGGAGTGAAGGCAGGGCCGGCAGTCTTTTAAATATGGTGCCAGCACCTGCGCCAGAGTCATGTGACATCGTAATTGGCCATTCGCCTCCTGCCCCTGCCATGTGATTGGGGGCCCGCGTCTCCACAATGTAAAGTGGCCACCCACTACGTGATCACGGTGGGACGGCCGTCCATGTGACAGACGGAAACAGCACCCATTTCCACGGCGGCTCATTAAATTCAGTCCGTAAACACAAGTTCTTTCTTTTTCAATGATAAACAGTTTGCCCATTTGCATTGAGCTGCTCCATGATGCAAATGCAATCATCTCACTTGGATTTCTGGACAATTGGAATGTGGAGGACACCCATCTTATCTGGATACAAAGCCTCTCAAGGCTTTGGGTCTGGTCTGATGTGTCCTGAAGTTTCTAACTGCCTCAGCAGTTTTTTGAGCATTTGCTGCAGTTTGTAAGTCCTGTGAATCTGCTGCTTTTATTCCTTATCAATTGTTTTACAAACCAGAGGCCTGCGAGTATCCAGACCTCTCGGAATTTCTTCAGCAATTTCTGCATATTGTTATCTTTAGAGTTTAAACAGCTCTGGAGTTTCTGCTCTGTTGTGCTGGGTCTTGGCTGATTTTATGTTCAGAAAATATGCAAATGAGTTTGAGCGGAAACCTGGGGAGGTGAGGGGTGGGCGGGAAAGGACTTTTCAAAACAGATGCAATTTTGGGTGTATTTTACGTTGGAATCGCCGATTGCACCCAATGTGGAAACTCTATCCCATAATATCCAAATGTCCAAAAAGGGTTATTAACTCTTCCTTCACCCGCCCTTTCCCACACCCCCATCTATCAGAATTGTTCAGGGAAGGCTAGGGAATCACTGTGGTCCAACATTGCATAATACCTAATAACTGGCTGCAAAGCAGACTGTGGAATCATTGCTTGGCCAATGATAGTTTATTCGTTAAATTGAGACACCGTGCCAAAGTAAACAGAATTAATGAGTCCTGAAATCCTTAAAAGGCAGAGAGCTTGTCAACTGTATGAAGATAACAGATTACATTTCTATAAGGATTTAACGTACATCGCATCTCACGCAAATGCAAAATTTTGATAAATAGTAGATAATTATGCCATTATTCAGCGTAATTCAGTGATCTGGTTGCTGGCTAGGTCAGTGTCTCTCTCATTGCAGATCTGCTCGGAATATTTCTGGGTAAATGTCAGATAGGACGAAGCTCATATTTATATATTTGTGGTGTTTCAAACACTAGATGGTTGATCAGATTTGGGATCTATCCACTGAATGGCTTCATCCATAGCTAATTAGATTCAACTTCATTTCAATTTATTAAGATCAGGAAATGAAGAATGGAAACTATTTTTTAATGAGCATTCATTGTTAAAGGACTAGGAGTTCAATAATTATATTCCATACTTTTATCAAAATTAATTTTCATTCCAGTGTAATTTGAGGCACCTAGTCCAGCAATACCTCAATTTTGAAAATCATCATTCTTGTTTTCAACTCCCTCCTCATCCCTCCCTATTTCTGTAAATACATACAACCCTCTGAGATCTCTGTGCTCCTCCAATTCTGGCCTCTTATCCATCCCCAATTTTAATCGCTCCACCATTGGCGGCCATGCCTTCAGCTGCTGAGGTTCTAAGCCTTGGAATTCCCTCCCTAAATCTCTCCACCCCGCTCTCCTCTTTTAAGACACTCTAAAATCTACCTTTGGGCTTTGGTCATCTGCCCTAATATCTCCTTATGTGGCTCAATGTTAAATTTTGCTTGGTAAAGCTCCTGTGAAGTGCCATGGGAAATTTTTACTGCATTAAAAGTGCTATAGAAATGCAGGTTGTTATTGTATTTACTGAGGGATGAAGTATCGCATAACAAGGGGATCAGAAAAATGGGTCACATCCGGCCCAGATGTTCTACTCTTTCCAAATCCCAAGTGTTTCTGCTCTTCTCATTTAAGAAAGAATGTGAAGTTTTGCATCTTCATATCGATCCAATGAATGGGTTTTGAAGAGCAATCACTTTTATTTTGTCAGCAAATACAGCAGTGAATTGACTTATAGCTAGCAATGTAATGAATGACCAACTATTCTGTGTTTGATGATATAAGGGAATCTCATGGGCAAGAATTACCAACATAGGAAATTAACAGGCAGGAAAAGACCAACTGCTCGATCAAGCCCTGCCCCACAGCACGATGACTGGAGTTTTTTTTTAATTCGTTACTGGGATTGAGCATCACTGGCAAGGCCAGAATTTATTGCCCAGCTTTAACAGCCCTTGAAAAGATAATGGTTACCATCTTCTTGAACCGTTGCAGTCCATGTGGTGTAGGTATACCCACAATGCTGTTAGAAAGGGAGTTCAGGGTTTTGACCCAGTGACAGTGAAGGAACGGTGATATAGTTCCAAATCAGGATGGTGTGACTGGGAGAGGAACGTGCAGGTTGTGGTGTTCCCATACATCTGCTGCTCTTGTCCTTCTAGATGGTAGAGGTCATAGGTTCGGAAGGTGCTGTCGAAAGAGACTCATTACTAAACATTCTTCTTTCCTCCCCCACAACCACACCCCCATCCAACTCTATCTGAATCACCAAAGCTTGTAATCATCCATTACTCAATCCGAGTGAATGGTTCTCCAAAGTTGGCAACTGTGCAGTAAAGTATAAGGTATGTGATCATCTCAGTCCATACAGGATTAAGGAAAATCCAAGGCTTTTTATACATATATAAAGAGCAAGAGGGTAACCAGGGAAAAGGTTGGCCCACTCAAGGACAGAGATGGGAATCTATGTGTGGAGCCAGAGGAAATGGGCAAGGTGCTAAATTAGTACTTTGCATCAGTATTCACCAAAGAGAAGGACTTGGTGGATGATGAGCCTAGGGAAGGGAGTGCGGATAGTCTCAGTCATCTCATTATCAAAAAGGAGGAGGTGTTGGGTGTCTTGCAAAGCATTAAGGTAGATAAATCCCCAGGGCCTGATGGGATCTACCCTAGAATACTGAGGGAGGCAAGGGAAGAAATTGCTGGGGCCTTGACAGAAATCTTTGCATCCTCATTGGCTCCAGGTGAGGTCCAGAGGACTGGAGAATAGCCAATGTTGTGCCATTGTTTAAGAAGGGTGGCAAGGATAATCCAGGAAATTATAGGCCGGTGAACCTACATCAGTGGTAGGGAAAATATTAGAGAGGATTATTCGGGACAGGATTTACTCCCATTTGGAAACAAACAAACTTATTAGCGAGAGACAGCATGGTTTTGTGAAGGGGAGGTCGTGTCTTACTAATTTGATTGAGTTTTTTGAGGAAGTGACGAAGATGATTGATGAAGGAAGGGCAGTGGATGTTATCTATATGGACTTCAGTAAAGCCTTTGACAAGGTCCCGCATGGCAGACTGGGACAAAAGGTGAAGTCACATGGGATCAGAGGTGAGCTGGCAAGATGGATACAGAACTGGCTCGGTCATAGAAGACAGAAGGTATCAGTGGATGGGTGTTTTTCTGAATGGAGGGATGTAACTAGTGGTGTTCTGCAGGGATCAGTGCTGGGACCTTTGCTGTTTGTACTATATATAAATGATTTGGAGGAAAACGTAGCTGGTCTGATTAGTAAGTTTGCGGACGACACAAAGGTTGGTGGAGTTGTGGATAATGATGAGGATTGTCAGAGGATACAGCAGGATATAGATCGGTTGGAGACTTGTGCAGAGAAATGGCAGATGGAGTTTAATCCGGACAAATGTGAGGTAATGCATTTTGGAAGGTCTAATGCAGGTGGAAAGTATACAGTAAATGGAAGAACCCTTAGGAGTATTGACAGGCAGAGAGATCTGGGCGTACAGGTCCACAGGTCACTGAAAGTGGCAACACAGATGGATAAGGTAGTCAAGAAGGCATACGGCATGCTTGCCTTCATCGGTCGGGGTATAGAGTATAAAAATTGGCAAGTCATGCTGCAGCTGTACAGAACTTTAGTTAGGCCACACTTAGAATATTGCGTGCAATTCTGGTCGCCACACTACCAGAAGGACGTGGAGACTTTGGAGAGGGTACAGAGGAGGTTTACCAGGATGTTGCCTGATCTGGAGGGCATTAGCTATGAGGAGAAGTTGGAAAAACTCGGATTGTTTTCACTGGAACGACGGAGGTGGAGGGGCGACATGATAGAGGTTTACAAAGTTATGAGCGGCATGGAGAGAGTGGATAGTCAGAAGCTTTTTCCCAGGGTGGAAGAGTCAGTTACTAGGGGACATAGGTTTAAGAAGGTGTTAGTTTAGGCAGGCATCAAGATCGGTGCAGGCTTGGAGGGTCGAATGGCCTGTTCCTGTGCTGTACTGTTCTTTGTTCTTTGTTATCCCTATAAACTTCAATCCCCGATAAGCAGCTCAGTGGCAAACAAGTGCTCCATGTTCTTCCATATTGGGAAAATCCATCATCTTGCTTGCCGCAGGGACTATGCTCAAAGCCATATCAATGCCATACTTGTTAATGGCAAACAGCATAGAATTTACAGCACGGAAACAGGCCATTCAGCCCAATTGGTCAATGCTGGTGTTAATGCTTCACGAGTGCTTCCTCCCACCTTACTTCATCTCACCCTATCAACATGTGTTTATCCAGTTTCCCTTAAATGCATCTGCTCCATTCACCTCAACTACTCCCTGTGGTAGTGAGTTCCACATTCTCACCATTCTCTGGGTAAAGAAGTTTCTTCTGAATTCCCTATTGGATTTATTAGTAACTAGCTTATATTTATAACCCCTAGTTTTGGAAACCAGTGTTTCAAAAAGTCAATAAGCAACTGTCAAAGTATTTCTTGAACTAGAACCCTTCCCAAGAATCATTTGACAGAAACATTACAACAGCAACTCCACGTGAAAAGCACTTCATTGGCAGTAAAGTGCCTTGGGCCATCCTAAGGTTCTGGACGGCACTATGCAAATTAGGAATATAGGGACTGCTAGATGAAATAAGACCAAGGTCCATCTGGTTCACCTTCTGCCATCCTGGTAGTCACATGATCCAATGATAATGGAGTTATTGACCAATCACAGTGATCAATCTCTATCAATGAGTCTACAACAGACCAAAACATGAGGTGAGGAAAAACTCCCAGTGACGGAGAGCTTTGGGAACCATTGGTCCAAAGTCACCTGTTCCTCCCAAGCTTGTTACACTCACCACACGTCATGTCTCACATTACTCATGTACTGACTCCCAAAGTGTTATTTTCTTTCTTTTATAGTTTTACACCCTGTTTGTGATGTATTCTAGACAATCTTTATCTTTCAACCAACATCACTATAAATTTGATTATCTGGTCACTATCTCATGGCTGTGGGAGTTTGCTGTGTGCAAATTAGCTGCTGGATTTTCAACATTGCAACTGTGACTATGCTTTCAAAGTATTTGATTGCCTAAAGCATGTTGAGGAGTCCTGAGGTTGTGAAAGGTGCTATATAAATGTAAGTCTCTGGGCTGGATTTTATGCTTTTCCCTGTGGTGAGTTTGGAGGAAGGGAGAGCATTTAATCGGGCGGGATGGTGGTGGGTGGGGACCACACCAGCTTCCCCCTTTACCCCAATTAAGTCCATTGCAGGAAGACCGTGGATGGACTTCCGGCCCTGTCGCTAATTCAGGCCCTTAAGTGGGCAATTAATGCACAATTGAAGGCCTCATCCTCCAACCACTGGAATTAACCCAACGGCAGGCGGGCCTGTCACCACATGGGAAGCAAGCAAATTTGTGCAGATTGCTTGCCAGCGCTGGTGGGGGGCAATGGGGAGAGGGGGTGGTCCCAAAGGTACTTAGTGCCTGAATGAGGGACCTGGCATCGGGAAGTGGGGCCCATTGAGAGCCATGCCCCCACCCTTGCTGCCAACCCCCGCTACAATCCCCTCTCCTGCGGCTCCACCCTGCGAAATCCTACCCACCACGTCTCATCTGTGGCCTGGGTCCCTCAATGATCCTAGGCCCTGGGTGGATGCTCGACCGGCAGTGGTGCTACTCAGTAAAAGAGCTGCCGGCCTCTGATTGGCTGGCAGCTCTCAGCTGGCAGGACCTCTGTCACCAGGGTCCTTAATCGCAGGGAAGGCCCGCTGCTGTCCATTTAAGTACCTAATTGGCACATAATGCGGCAAGCCTTCCCCAGAGGAGGCGATGTGGCGCTCTCGCTGGCTCTTCAGCCGGTGGCCTAAACCCCCGTCACCTACAAAAAAATTCCTCCCCTCTCTTTCAAATTTCCGTTAGTTTTCTTTACAGCCTCATCAACTTGAGATGCTGCCTTTAATGTGTAATTTATTCTAATTAGTTTAATTTATTCTGGACAGTGTAGTTTATTCCAGACAGTGTAATCTATTTTAGACAGTGTGTAATTTATTTATTTTAGACAGTGTGATTTATTCTTGGCAATCTTGATATTGCTCGACAGTCTGGCTCTGAAATTCCAGGCATGTTGTCCCTGTCTTCCGTTTTAATTCTGATGGAAAATGAGTGGAACGCAACAAAACTGGAACCCCGCATATCCACTGTTTTAGCAGGGGTCTCACTAGTCACCCACCAAATGGGAGACCACCCTGCCTCCATATTTATCCCTGAGAGTAGTGTTGCCAAACCTCCAACCTTGACCTGAAGTCTCCAGGAATTAAAAAAGAATCTCCTTGTCATTGTTGTGAGCAGCTCCGTAATAAAAATCATAAGGGCATTAAAACAATAGTGTATTTTTTTTTCATTTTCTTTGTAATATTTTCATGTATTAGTTCGGGGTGTTGGAGATGGGGGGGGGGGGTGATGAAACCTCCAGGAATACATTAAATCAGAGGTGGCAACCCTACCTTTTGTTTTTATTCATTACGGGATGTGGGTGTCGCTGGCCAGGCCGACATTTATTGCCGATCCCTAATTGCCCTTGAGAAGGTGGTGGTGTGCTGCGTTCTTGAGCCGTTGCAGTCCGTGTGAGGTAGGTACACCCACAGTGCTGTTAGAAAGGGAGTTCCAGGATTTTGACCCAATGATAGTGAAGGAACGGTGATATAGTTCCAAGTCAGAATGGTGTGTGACTTGGAAGGGACCTTGCAGGTGGTGTTGCTCCCATGCATCTGCTGCCCTTGTTCTTCTAAATGGTAGAGGTCCAGGTGGTAGAGGTCACAGGTTTGGGAGACACTGTCAAAGGAGGTTTGGCGAATTGCTGCGGTGCATCTTATAGATGATACACACTGCTGCCACTGTTAGTCAGTGTTGGAGAGAGTGAATGTTTAAGGTGGCAAATGCAGTGCCGATCAAGCTACTTTGTCCTGGACAGTGTCGAGCTTCTTGAGTGTTGTTGGAGCTGCACCCATCCAGGCAAGTGGAGAGTATTCCATCACACTCCTGACTTGTGCCTTGCAGATGGTTTGGGGTGTCAGGATAGGAGTCACTCGCTACAGAATTCCCAGCCTGACTTGTTCTTATAGTATTTATGTGGTTGGTCCAGTTAAGATTCAGAGAGTGTTATTTCAACATGAAATTCCCATATGCTTCCAAGGAGTATTTTTTTTTGGGCCAGTACTGCTTCTGTAAGCAAATATAATGTGTGCGCACTTAATTCCATTTTTAGGGAATTGAAATATTGATGTCAGGTGATCGCAGGGATGCCTAAACGATGACCCCAATAAAGTTAGCAGCACCCTGAATGCAGGGGCTGATCAAGTGTGAGCCCTCACCACACTAAATTCTTCATTGTTACACATGGTTCATGACTGTGATGTTGAATTTATTCCCTATTGCATCTGGAACCTGGTCCCAATGGCCTCTGTTGCCCGCAAAGTAAATCAAACTGTATATTCGTTGAACATTGAAGGATGTCCATATTCTGATTATAATCTATCAACCAGGTGGGATCGTGATTGCAATTAACATCATGTATCACAAACCAAACCATTTGCAGCATTAAAGTATGCAGGTTAAAAGAAGAGCCAAATTTAATCTACCTGACGGCTGAATTATCAGGGGAAAATGTCTGGGAGAAGATGGTACAACATTCACATAAAGGTAAGGAGGGATGATATCTTAGAGGGTTCCTCAAATGAAGCCATATGGGTAGAACTTAAAAACAAAAAGGGGGCAATCACTTGGCTGGGAGTGTACTACAGGCCTCCAAACAGTCAGGGAGAGATAGAGGAGCAGATATGTAGGCAAATCTTAGAGAGTGTAAAAATAATAGGGTAGTAATAGTAGGGGATTTCAACTTCCCCAATATCAACTGGGATTGTTTTAGTGCAAAATGCTTAAAGGGGGCGGAATTCTTAAAATGCATACAGGAGAGCTTTTTGAGCCAGTATGTAAAAGGTCCTACAAGAAAAGGGGCAGTACTGGACCTAATCCTAGGGAATGAAGCCGGACAAGTGGTAAAAGTGTCAGTGGGGGAGCATTTCAGGGATAGTGACCATAACTCTAAGATTTAAGGTAGTTATGGAAACGAACAAAGATGGACTGGAAATAAAAGTACTGAATTGGGGGAAGGCCGATTTCAATATGATAAAACAGAGTCTGGCCAAAGTGGACTGGGAGCAGCTACTTGTAGGAAAGTTTACATCATACCAGTGGGAGTCATTCGAAGAGGAAATAGTGAGAGTTCAGAGCCAACATGTACCCATTAAGGTGAAGGGTAGGACCAACAAGTCCAGGGGACCCTGGATGTCAAGAGATATAGAGGATTGGATCTGGAATAAAAGGAAGCTTATGGCAGATCCTAAGTGCTGAAAATAGCGGAGGCACTAGAGGAGTATAGAAAGTGTAGGGGGGTACTTAAAAAAGTAATTAGGCGAGCGAAGAGGGGTCATGAAAAAACACTAGCGGGCAAGATAAAGGAAAATCCTGAGGCATTTTAAAAGTATATTAAGGGCAAGAGGATAACCAGGGGAAGAGTAGGGCCCATTACGGACCAAAGTGGCAATCTGTGTGAGGAGCCGGAGGACATATGTGAAGTTTTAAATAATTGCTTTTCATCTATGTTCACTATGGATAAGGACGATGTAGGTGTCGAGATGTAGGTGGAGGGGGATTGTGATATACTTGAACATATTAGCTTTGAAAGTAAGGAAGTATTAGCTGTTTTATCGGGCTGAAAAGTGGATAAATCCCCAGGCCCAGATGAGATGTATCCCAGGCTGTAATGTGAGGCAAGGGAGGAGATTGCAGGGGCTCTGACACAAATTTTCAAATCCTCTCTGGCTACAGGACAGGTGTCAGAGGACTGGAGGACAGCAAATGTGGTACCATTATTCAAGAAGGAAAGCAGGGATAAACCAGGTAATTACAGGCCGGTGAGTCTAACATCAGTGGTTGGGAAACTATTGGAAAAAATTCTGAGGGACAGGATTAATCTCCACTTGGTGAGGCAGGGATGAATCAGGGATAGTCAGCATGGCTTTGTCAGGGGGAGATTGTGTCTAACTAATTTGATTGAATTTTTCGAGGCGGTGACTAGATGCGTAGATTAGGGTAAAGCAGTTGATGTAGTCTACATGGACTTCAGTAAGGCTTTTGATAAGGTTCCGCATGGGAGATTGGTTAAAAAAGTAACAGTTCATGGGATCCAGGGCAATTTGGCAAATTGGTTCCAAAATTGGCTTAGTGGCAGGAAGCAGAGGGTGATGGTCGAGGGTTGTTTTTGCAAGTGGCAGCCTGTGACCAGTGGTGTACCACAGGGATCGGTGCTGGGACCCTTGCTGTTGGTAGTTTACATTCATGATTTAGACGTGAATATAGGAGGTATGATCAGTAAGTTTGCAGATGACACGAAAATTGGTGATGTCGTAAATAGTGAGGAGGAAAGCCTTAGATTACAGGACAGTATAGATGGGCTGGTAAGATGGGCAGAGCAGTGGCAAATGGAGTTTAATCCTGTGAAGTGTGAGGTGATGCATTTTGGGAGGAATAACAAGGCAGAGGGATCTTGGTGCATTTGTCCATAGATCACTGAAGGCAGCAGCACAGGTCGATTAGGTGGTTAGGAAGGCATCTGGGATACTTGCCTTTATTAGCCGAGGCATAGAATATAAGAGCAGGGAGGTTATGAGGGAGCTGATTAAAACGCTAGTTAGGCCACAGCTGGAGTATTGTGTACAGTTCTGGGCACCACACTATAGAAAGGATGTGATTGCACTGGAGAGGGTGCAGAGGAGATTCACCAGAATGTTGCCTGGGCTGGAGCATTTCAGCCATGAAGAGAGACTGAAAAGGCTAGGGTTGTTGCCTTAGAGCAGAGAAGGATGAGGGGGGACATGATTGAGGTATACAAAATTATGAGAGGCATTGATAGGTGAGATAGGAATAAACGTTTTCCCTTAGTGGAGGAGTCAATAACCAGGGGGCATTGTTTTAAGGTAAGGGACAGGAAGTTTCGAGGGGATTTGAGGAAAAGCATTTTCACTCAGAGGCTGGTTGGAACCTGGAACGCACTGCCTGAAGAGGTGGTAGAGGCAGGAACCCTCACAACATTTAAGAAGTATTTAGATGAGCACTTGAAATGCCATAGCATACAAGACTATGGGCCAAGTGCAGGAAAATGGGATTAGAATAGTTAGGTGCTTGATGGCCGCCACAGACACGATGGGCCGAAGGGCCTGCTTCTGTGCTGCATAACTCTATGACTCTATGACTCTAACAATCCGTTAACATAAAACATTTGCGTTTAAAGAGTGCTGTCCTATGATGTGAGATTGAGTGGAATGGGCCTATACACTCGGGAATTTAGAGGAATCAGAGGTGTTCACGTTAAAGCATTGAAATTTTTGAAGGGCTTGACAGGGTAGATGCTGAGAAAATGTTTCCCCTGGGTGGAGAATCTCGGGTCAAAGTTTTGGAATAAGGGGTCGGCCATTTAGATGAGAAGAAATTTCATCACTCAAAAGGGTTGTGAATCTTTGGAATTCTTTATCCCAGAGAGCTATAGGTGCTCAGTCTAATATTGTGAGTATATTAAGAATATTCAAGACAGGCACTCAGGGAATCCAGGAATATGGTCATAGGTTGGGAAATGAAGTTGAGGTTAAAAAAAATCAGCCATAATATCATATAATATATAATAAATTAAAAGCAAAATACTGCAGATGCTGGAAATCTGAAATAAAAACAAGAAATGCTGTAAATACTCAGCAGGTCTGGCAGCATCTGTGGAGAGAGAAGCAGAGTTAATGTTTCAGGTCAGTGACCCTTCTTCAGAACTGATAAATATTAGAAATATAAAAGGTTTTAAGCAAGTAAAGCAGGGGGTGGGGCAAGAGATAGCAAAAGAGAAGGTGTTGATAAGGCATGGTCACAGAGAATAACTGACCAGAAGGCAATGGAGCAAAGACAAACAATATGTTAATTGTGTGGTGAAAGACAAAGCCTTAGTACAGAGAGGGTATCAATTGACAGAAAAATGAACAGCCCTGGCCCTAAGCACAAACATGAAATAAAACAGTAGGTAGGCACAGTAGAAACAAACTAAAATAAAATAAACAAAAGAAAAAAGAAAAAAAGAAAAAATGACTAAAAATAAAAGTAAAACTAAAAAGGGGGGCCCGTCATGCTCTGAAATTATTGAACTTAATGTTCAGTCCAGCAGGCTGTAGCGTGCCTAATTGGTAAATGAGGTGCTATTCCTCGAACTTATGTTGATGTTCGCTGGAACACTGCAGCAATCCCAGGACAGAGATGTGAGCATGAGAGCAGGAGGTTGTGTTGAAATGGCAAGCAACCGGAAGCTCGGGGTCCTGCTTTCGGATTGAGCGGAGGTGTTCCACAAAGCCATCACCCAGTCTGCGTTTGGTCTCCCCGATGTAGAGGAGACCACATTGTGAGTAGTGAATTCTGCATCCATAATCCCATGTTGGAGCAGGCTTGAGGGACTCGATGGCCTACTCCTGCTTATATTTCTTATGTTCCTACCCTGCAATTCTTTCTAAAATAGCATCAATATAATTTAAGTAGTACAAGCATTATTTTCAGGAAACTACAAATCAAATGCTGACCAGTGCCTAAGTTTTTAAATGCTTTTCTTTTCACAGAATTATCACAGAATAGTACAGCACAGAAGGAGGCCATTCAGCCCATCATGCTTGTTGTGGCTCTTTGCAAGAGCTATCCAATTAGTCCTACTCTCACCCTGCTGTTTCTCCATAGCCCTACAAAACAAGTTATCCAATTCCCATTTGAAAGTTGTTATTGAATCTGCTTCCACTGCTCTCTCAAAAAGTGCATTCCACGTCATTTTCCGTGTACTTTCATTTCACTTTTGATTGGAATTGCATTTAGTACTTCAGCAGTGGAGGTGCTCCAAAACTAACCTCCTCCCCTCACTCTGTGAAGTGATGGCA
This sequence comes from Heterodontus francisci, assembly GCF_036365525.1. Classification (NCBI taxonomy): domain Eukaryota; kingdom Metazoa; phylum Chordata; class Chondrichthyes; order Heterodontiformes; family Heterodontidae; genus Heterodontus; species Heterodontus francisci. The sequence goes on from NC_090384.1 coordinate 103,126,884, forward strand.
CTGCTGAAATATTACAACAGCTGCTGTATCAATAGTTTATCAATTGCATTCTCTTCAAACCAACTGTTTTAGTTCAACTCAATTATTCATGTGTTTTTTAACTATTGTTTGGTTTATCATGTGTGATTTGTTTTGAAATTTTAACTGAACGTTTAATGTTATATTACTTGCATGAATTCCAAATCGAAACCAGCTGTAGCATCTAACCCTGCTGTCTTTTAGCACCTTGATTATAGTGTGTGCAGCAGCTGCATCCTCGGATAAAGTGAGACAAGCTTTCCTCACATACACACCTGCTTTCCAGTCTTTCTAGGGAGCTGGAGCCATTTATCTTTCCTCCAGGGCTCAGGCAATGGGGTTTTTTCAATCTCAGGACATGGGTGTCGCTGACAAGGCCAACATTTACTGCCCTGGCCTAGTTGCCCCTTGAGAAGGTAACAGTGGGCTACCCTCTTGAACCAATGCAGTCTGTACGGCAAAGGTGCCTCTCGTATGTGTCAGCTGTGGCTCAGTGGGTAGCACTCTTGCCTCTGACTTGGAAAGTTCTGGGCTTCTAAGTCCTACTCCCAAGACTCAAATACAAAATTGTAGCCTGACACTCCCATGAAGTGCTGTCTTTTGGATGAAATGTTAAACTGAGGTCCTTTCAGGTGGATAAAAGATCCCACAACACTATTTCAAAGAAGAGGAGGGGAGTTCTCCCTGGTGTCTTGGCCAATATTTATATTTCAACCAACATCAGTGAAAATAGATTATCTGTTCATTATCACATTGCTGTTTATGGTATCTGGCTGTGTACAAAATGGCTGCCCCATTTCCTACATTACAACAGTGACTTCAGTACAAAAGTGCTTCATTGGCTGTAAAGCATTTCAGGACATTCTGAGGATGTGAAAGGCGCTATATGAATGCAAGTCTTCCCTTCTTCCATCTCCCTTTGTGTTGTTAGGTCGGTCAGGGATTTCAGTCCTTTTTATTTTCTCAGTAACCTAATTATAGGCAGCACTGTAATACAGTTATTAAAAATTAACTTTATGATCTCATTTAGCGGCCACTGCCTCCTGCAATTTCATTGCGGGTTTATGTTTGATTTTGACCTTTTGTTTGCAGAGCTGTTTGTTTTTCAGTGAGACAGATGTATTGTTATTGATGGGAAGGATAGATCTGACATCCCTGTTTGCAGTGTTACATCGACCCAGCTTTCCCAGTAACTTGGGACAGGAGCAACCTAATTATTCTGCTTTCATTTTGTTTTGCAAATCTCATAAAGCTGAATTCATGTTCAGGGCCACCTCTTTATTTTTTAGACGTTCCCAGCTTTTAGATCCTGAGGGATCCATACCGTGCCTGTCCTATTTCAACAACAACAACTAACATGTATATAGTGCCATTTAACGTAGTAAAATGTCCCCAGGGCACTTGGCAGCAGCATGATCAGACAGAATTTGACACCAAGCCACATAAAGAGACATTAAGACAGGTGGCCAAAAGCTTGGGCAAAGAAGTAGGTTTTCAGGAGCATTTTAAAGAAGGAGAGAGAGGTCGAGAGTCAGAGAGGTTCAAGGTGGCAATTCCAGTCCTTAGGGTCTAGACAGCTCAAGGCACAGCCATCAATGGTGGGGCAATTACAATTGGGGATGCACAAGACGCACGAATTGGTGTAGCACAGAGATTACGGCGAGTTGTAGGGTTGATAATTCTCCATTTTAATCGCTCCACCATTGGTGGACATGTCTTCAGCTGCTCAAGCCCTAAGCTCTGGAACTGATCCTTAAACCTCTCTACCCCTCTCTCCTCCTTTAAGTCACTCCCTGAAACCTACCTCTTTGGTGTTATGTATTTACTGTTTTGCTGGATATTTTATATATCTGATTTATCTCACCGCAATACAGGGGTAACACTAGTTCTAAAACAACAGCAGGTTTATTGACAGTACATTAAAATGTCTCAGCACTTACAGGATTTCTACACATTGTCTTTACAGTACTCTGCTTTTAACAGAAATTTCTTATATGTCTTTTCAGTTTCATAACCCGTAAGCTCCACCCACAGGCCTAAATAATTAAGCACAGTGAACATTACTCAGGGAGCAGACTAATACAATCAAACACAGATCAATTAAACCATTGAACACTACATCTGGCTCAGCTTTTAGTCACCTGTTCTACTATCTCCATACGTGGCTCTGTAGTCAATTTTGTTTTGTAAAGTTCCTGTGACATGCCTTGGGATGTTTTATTATGTTAAAGGTGCTACAGAAATGTTAGTTGTTGTTGAAGTATGGTGGCACAGTGGCGCAGTGGTTCGTACCACAGCCTCACAGCTTCAGTGACTCCAGGTTCAGTTCTGGGTACTGCCTGTGCAGAGTTTGTAAGCTCTCCCTGTGACCATGTGGGTTTCCGCCGGGTGCTCCGGTTTCCTCCCACAGCCAAAGAGTTGTGGGTTGATAGGTAAATTGGTCATTATAAATTGCCCCTAGTGTAGGTAGGTGGTGGGGATGTGGTAGGGAATATGGGATTAATGTAGGATTAGTATAAATGGGTGGTTGATGGTCAGCACAGACTCAGAGGACCTGTTTCAGTGCTGTATCGCACTATGGAGATGGATTTGCATGGCAAGGAATGAATGGGCTGTGAGATTGTGTGAGGAAATTTCATGGACCAGCAGTAAGTGCACAGCAAGCTGTTTGATTACTCTTTGTGCCTTGCTTTGTATGCACCTTGTGCTTGGTAAATGGAGCCATTGGGTTGACTTACCATTGGCAGTTTAACACCCCATCTTCTTCTGATTCATAGCATGGCAGCAAACTCCTGCCAAACATGGTGTTATGCTGTGCCGTGGAGAGAGAGTGCCTTGAAGCAGCAATCATGGGGACCTCATGCAAACTCCATTTTGCAAGCCATCACAACAGGGGTTCAGTTGCTGCTCCACAGTGGATTGTTTCCTGTCTGTACAATTATTGTGGATCTTTTCAGACAGAGGGCTGGATTTTATTTTGGTGACAGGGTACTGGCAATGGACCAGAAGGCAGGGGGATGGGGCGGGGGGTGGAGGGGGGTGACCACGCCTTGGCACTTTATCGGACCCCTGGCCGAATTCAACAGTGGGAAGGAAATTAACTGCCCACCGTCGGGGATGCTGTCCCCTTTAAGGGACAAGAGCCCATCTGAAAAGCTGCTGGCCAGTCAGAGGGCCGGCAGCTCAGTAGTCTCAGTCGTGCCACTGCTGGAACTGCAGGACGCCCAGAACAGTGAGGATGGAGGAGGGCCTGGGACCACGATGAGCGGGTCGGTGTTGCCAGGGCCAGTCAGGCAGGCCCCGGTGGGGGGTTGGTGGGATCGTTGGTGAGGGCATGGGGGTTCTTGCCATGGGGCCAGCACGCGGTGGGTCATGGATCACCCCGAGAGGAGGGACACAACACCCGTGCACACCCCCTCGCCCGAGCCCACAAGAGGCCGCCAGGTCTCACCTAGAGGTGTTCACATGCAGTGGTGAGCCACTCTGACATTTGCTAAATGCCAGCAGAGGTGGGAGGTGGCCTTTAATGGGACACATGTGGCTTAATTGGCCCCCCAACGGACTTCCCATTCACCATGGTGCCCGCAGCAAACAAAACGGCATGGGGGCAGAACAACATCAGGCATTCCATCCAATGCCACTTCTTGCCATTTTGTCAGCTCCTCCCCCTCCCCTGCCACTCAGCACAACTCCAAGGACCAGTTAAAATCTAGCCCATTGTCTTTACTCCAAACACCTTTTGGGAAAGCTGAAATATGCACTTCAAATAATTACAGTCCTTTACAAGGACAACGACCTTTCTGTACCCATAGGGGGACATTTCCTTTAAGCCGAGACGCCCCATTAAAGTTTTCCCAAAAGGCCTTGCCACTACAGATGCGAGGGCAGCAGTCACAATCTCTCACCCTCCTGCTCCCTGACCTGCCACCAGTGCTTGACCACTGCTCAATATGGGGCCATAATTATGATGAGGTTTCTCGGGTCATCTGTCCTCTAGAATAGGGAGCAGAAATACGCCATACCCACCTCTGATCGGGTCAAAACACAGACCCAACAACTGACCCCCATCATATCACCCCGCTGTTAAGGAAGCACTTCTTCACAACAAAGGGTACTGGAAATTTGTAACTCTTTCCCCAGAAAAGTTGATCAGTCTGTTGAGGGGGTCGGTTGAGAATGTCTTAGCTTGTGATTGATAGATTTTTGTTAGTTCATGGTGGTAAGGGATATGGAACCAAGGTGGGTAAACCGAGCTGACACAGATCAGCTTGTGGCGCCGACTGGTCTCATCCTGTTCCTATTTTCTGACATTCCTATTTCTGCCCTCTCAGATGGATGTAAAAGATCCCACCACTTCAAAGAAGAGCGGGGGAGTTCTCCCCAGTATCCTCCCCAATATTTATCCCTCAGCCAACATTCACTAAAAGACAGATTATCTAGTCATTATCACATTGCTGTTTGTGGGAGCTTGCTGTGTGCAAATTGGGTGCCATAGTCGCTACATTACAACAGTGACTATACGTCAAAAAATCCTTCATTGGCTGTAAAGTGCTTTGGAATGTTTTAAGGTTGTGCAAGCTCTTATTTCTTTAAAAGGGCTGGAATTCATGACAAATATGACAAGGAAGAGTATGGTTCAAAGAGCTGTTGGTTTTTATTCACTGGGAAAATATTTAAGCACTGTAAAAAATTGCTGAGAACACTTTCCTTCAAAACTTCATTCGCTTGTGTATCTGAATAGTGCCATCAGGCTGAATGGCCTCTGGAAAGCAATATGTCAGCAAAGACTATCCACTACATTCAAACACACCTCATAAACATGCCAGTCATCCCAAGAGATGGCGGGTGTACCCAACAGTTTCACAGAACAGTAGTCTTGTGCCTGGTTAACTCAAGTCATATTAATGAGCCACGGGGCAACATGGGAGAAAATTAACATTGACAGCAAGGGGATTGATTAATAAATACAACAGCTTCAATTCAATGGGCAGCGAGCCAGTTTGTGTAGAATTCTCCTTGCTTATACTAATTACCTTTTGAATCCACTGCGTTAGTGTCTATTTCCTAAAGCTGTCATGAATATAACCAGGAGGGAGTTATTATTGCATAAAGCAGACCGATCCAATTAACAAAAAATGTGCGTAGCACAATGCAGAGCAGCTGTACAGAGAGCAATTACTTTCAAAAATGCCAACATATGTTTGTTTGTAGTTTTCAAAGATAAAATCAATACATTCCTCCAGGCAAACTCTGTAATAATTCAAGTTGAACCGTCACTGATAGGTGAAGGCTTTTCTTCTCCTTATCCTCTCCATCACCAAGACCACTTAGTCCCACGTTCGTAACATTGCCTGTCTCTGCTCTGCCTCAGCAAATCTTCCACTGTAATCCTCATCCATGTCACCTCCAGACTTGACTATTCCAATGTTCTCCTGGCCGACCTCCCACCTTTCATGCTCTGTAAGCTCGTCCAAAACGGTGTCCTAACTCACATCAAGTCCTTCCTGTGTTTGCTGATATACGTTGGCTCCTGGACCGCTGATGTCTTCCATTTAAAATTCTCATCCTTGATTTCAAAACCCTCCATGACCTCACCGCTCCCTATCCCCTCCAGCCCTCAGAGCATCAGAGATCTCTGTGCTCCTCCAATTCAAACCTCTTGACCATCCCCTATTTTAACCTTTCCACTGTTGGTCGCTGTGCCTTCAGCTGCCTTGGCCCTCAGCTCTGGATTTCTCCCCCTAAACCTCTAAGCCTTTCTCTCCTCCTTAAAAATGCTCAAAATGGCCTACATCTTTCACCAAGCCTTTGGTCACCTGCCCTCGGCCATGTCTACTTTGGTCACCTGCCCTCAGCCATGTCTACCTTGCAGGTAAAGCTTTCAGCTTGGCTGATGGACAAATTGCAGGATTTTCTGTCTATTGTGATTAGTGAACTGCTTGCCCGTGAGCATGGGGATCATCACTTTCAGCTCATTGCCCAAATGCAAACGAGACCCAACACTCAAAGGTATCTCGGACCCTCACATCGAGTGGTCAGGAGGCACAATCACTCTCACCCTTCCCCGACATGCTGTCTGATTTGATGCCAGTTCCTGGTTTAAATTGGCAAAAGTAAATTCCTGATTGGTCACCTTAGCAGGAGGCAGGGTAAGAATAAAAGGTGATGACTACTGGTGAATAGTGGGAATGCCACTGGACTGATAATCTTAGCAGCCTTGGTTAACAACCCTTCAATATGAGTTCAAATCCCACCATGGCAGCTGGGGAATTCAAAATTAATTACTAAATAAATAAAAATATCTGGAAAGTAATGGTGTCCCTGTTACTACTGAATTGTGGTTAAAAACCCATCTGGTTCACTGATGTCCTCTGGGTAGGAAATCTGCTGTCTTTACCTGGTCTGGCCTACATGTGACTGCAGACCCAAAGCAATTTTGTTGTCTCTTAACTTCCCTCTGAAATGGCCTAGCAAGCCACTCAGTTGTTGAGAAAGTGGCTCACAACCATCATCTTAAAGATAATTAGCAATGGGCAATAAATGCTGGCCTTACCAGCAATGCCCATACCCCATTAACGAATTTTAAAAAAAACTGGAGCTTGCAATTCTGCTCTTCAATCCTATTCTGCCATTCACTTAGATCATGACTGACCGACATCTCATCTCCATCTACAAGCCTCGGTTCCATAACTTTTAATACCCTTAAGTACAAGAAATTATCAATCTTGATCTTGAAATGTTCAACTGATCCCCAGTCTCAATAGCTTTTTGGGAAACAGTTCCAGAATTCCACTATCCTTTGTGTGAAGAAGTTCTTCCTGACATCACCCCTGCTCTTGCTCTAATTTTAAGGTTATGTCCCTTTGTTCTGGCCTCTCCCGCCAGAGGAAATAGTTTCTCTATATCATTCCTATCAAATCCTTTAATCATCTTCAACCCCTCCATTCGGTCATCCTTTAATCTTCCATACTCATGAGCTGCACACATCCCAGTTGGAAATTACTGAGCTGAAATGACAAATATCGAGGAGCAAGGTTGTCTGCACAGAATATGATGAATGACAGCTGCAGATCTAAAGGCAAGGACAGGGACGTAACTATAACACGCAAAGGAAAAATTGTCACATTGGAACTGTAAAGTTATGAGATGCGTGCTTCACACGTTCCCTGTCACATTTAGATGCACATGCAAATTCTGTCCTAGAAACAGAAAGACTACTAGATGATGTAAGTCCAAGGTCCACCTACTTCGCTTTCCACCATCCTGATAGTCACATGAATCAAGGATAATGGAGTTGTCGACCAATCACAGCGATCAGTCTCTATCAGAGTCTACAGAAGACCCAGACATTAGGTGAAGAAAACCTCCAATGGTGGAGAGCTTTCACCTGCTCCTCCCAAGCTCATTACACTCACCACTCATCATGTTTTTAAAATAAACCATGAAGAAAGACAAAGAAAGACTGTCATGTCTTACTGGTTTCTGCTGACTACTAATTAGCATCACCTATGACAGGAATTGGCCTCTAAATGACACAATAATTAGGCCTTATGGTCTTCAACTGAGGGATAGCTGCACTGTTTAAGCTGCTGTCTTTTAGACACAATGTTAAACTGAGGCCCCGTCTACCCTCTCAAGTGTCTGTAAAAGATCACATGGCATTATTTTGGAAAAGAGCATAGGAGTTCTCCCAAGTGTCCTGATCATTATTTATCCCTCACTCAATAGTGTTAAACAGATTAAATGCTCAATTATTTAATTACTGTTTATGGGATCTTGCTGTCTACATATTAGCAGCTGCATTTCCTGTATTACAACAGTGACCACACTTCAAAAAGTGGTTCATTGGCTGCAAAGTGCTTTGGAACATCCTTTATTTTTCATTCATTCACGGGATGTGGGCATCGCTGGCCAGGCCAGCATTTATTTCCCATCCCTAATTGCCCTTGAGCAGGTGGTGGTGAGCTGCCTTCTTGAACCGCTGCAGTCCATGTGGGGTAGGTACACCCACAGTGCTGTTCGGACGGGAATTCCAGGATTTTGACCCAGCGACAGTGAAGGAATGGCGATATAGTTCCAAGTCAGGATGGTGTGTGACTTGGAGGGGAACTTGCAGGTGGTGGTGTTCCCATGCATTTGCTGCTCTTGTCCTTCTTGTTGGAAGAGGTCGCGGGTTTGGAAGGTGCTGTCTAAGGAGCCTTGGTGCGTTGCTGCAGTGCATCTTGTAGATGGTGCACACTGCTGCCACTGTGCGTCGGTGGTGGACGGAGTGAATGTTTGTAGATGGTGTGCCAATCAAGTGGACTGCTTTGTCCTGGAGAGTTTGTTGAGTGTTGTTGGAGCTGCACCCATCCAGGCAAGTGGAGAGTATTACATCATACTCCTGACTTGTGCCTTGTAGATGGTGGACAGGCTTTGGGGAGTCAGGAGGTGAGTTACTCACCTCAGGATTCCTAGCCTCTGACCTGCTCTTGTAGCCACGGTATTTATATGGCTACTCCAGTTCAGTTTCTGGTCAATGGTGGCCCCTAGAATGTTAATAGTGGGGGATTCAGCGATGGTAATGCCATTGAATGTCAAGGGGAGATGGTTAGAATCTCTCTTGTTGGAGATGGTCATTGCCTTGCACTTGTGTGGCGCGAATGTTACTTGCCACTTATCAGCCCAAGCCTAGATATTGTCCAAGTCTTGCTGCATTTCTACACGGACTGTTTCAGTATCTGAGGAGTCACGAATGGTGTTGAACATTGTGCAATCATCAGCAAACATCCCCACTTCTGACCTTATGATTGAAGGAATGTCATTGATGAAGCAGCTGAAGATGGTTGGGCCTAGGACACTACTCTGAGGAACTCCTGCAGTGATGTCCTGGAGCTCAGATGATTGACCTCCAACAACCACAACTATCTTCCTTTGCACTAGGTATGACTCCAGCCAGCAGAGGGTTTTCCCGCTGATTCCCATTGACCTCAGTTTTGGTAGGGCTCCTTGATGCCATACTCGGTCAAATGCTTTCTTGATGTCAAGGGCAGTCACTCTCACCTCAGCTTTTGAGTTCAGCTCTTTTGTCCATGTTTGAACCAATGAGGTCAGGAGCTGAGTGGCCCTGGCAGAACACAAACTGAGCATCACTGAGCAGGTTATTGCTAATCAAGTGCTGCTTGATGGCACTGTTGATGACACCTTCCATCACTTTACTGATGATTGAGAGTAGGCTGATGAAGCAGTAATTGGCCGGGTTGGACTTGTCCTGCTTTTTGTGTACAGGACATACCTGGGCAATTTTCCACGTTGCAGGGTAAATGCCAGTGTTGTAGCTGTACTGGAACAGCTTTGCTAGGGTCGCGGCAAGTTCTGGAGCACAGGTCTTCAGTACTATTGCCGGAATATTGTCAGTGCCCGTAGCATTTGCAGTATCCAGTGCCTTCAGTCGTTGCTTGATATCATGCGGAGTGAATCGAATCGGCTGAAGTCTGGCATCTGTGATGCTGGGGACTTCAGGAGGAGGCTGAGATGGATCATCCACTCGGCACTTCTGGCTGAAGATTGTTGCAAATGCTTCAGCCTTATCTTTTGCACTGATGTGCTGGGCTTCCCAATCATTGAGGATGGGGATATTTGTGGAGCCACCTCCTCCAGTTAGTTGTTTAATTGTCCACCACCATTCACGGCTGGATGTGGCAAGACTGCAGAGCTTAGATCTGATCCATTGGTTATTGTCTATCGCATGCTGCTTATGCAGTTTGACACGCAGATAGTCCTGTGTTGTAGCTTCACCAGGTTGACCTCATTTTGAGGAATGCCTGGTGCTGCTCCTGACATGCCCTCCTGCACTCTTCATTGAACCAGGGTTGGGCTCCTGGCTTGATGGTAATCCTGAGGTTGTGAAAGGCGCTATATGAATGCATGTTTTCTTTTTTCTTTCAGCTTTCTATCCTTCAGCTTCCTTCTACATGGTGGGCAACAGGAGGAGGGATCAAAGCCTTTTCCCTGATGCCCTAGAGGGTGGGGCCTTGTTGTTTGGAAAACAAGTGCTTCCAGGAAGATTGCTGGGCGGAGTACAGTGGGGTACGGGGGACCTTCTGAGCAGGGTGAGGGGTGGGCAATCCAGCAAATTCCCACAAAATCCTTTGAAAGAACTTACTTGGGCTGTTTTCTGAGACGTTTGTGTGGCTCTCTTTAAGGGCCGCTGCTTAAGGCACTCAGTGCCTGGCCCCAGTGTGCCCTGCTCCCATTTGGTAGCTCAAATCCGTCATTCGTAGCTAATGATAAGTAGTCCTGAATAAAGAATTTGCATTTCTATAGAACTTTTCATGATCTCAGAATGTTCCAAAACACTTTACAGCCAAAGAAACATTTTTGAAGTGTAGTCACAGTTGTAATGTAGGAAATGTAACAACAAATTTGCACACAGCAAGCTCCCACAAACAGCAATGGGGTATTGACCAAATAGTCTGTTTTTAAGTGCCATTGGTTGATGGGGAACTCCCCGTTTTTCTTCAAAGTAATGCCATGGGATCTTTTACGTTCACCTGAGGGGCCAGACGGGGGTCTTGGTTTAATATCTCATCTGAAAGACGGCACCTCCAATGATGCAGTACTCCATTAGTACTGCACGGGGAGTATTTGCCCAGAATTTGTGCTCAAGTGTCTGGAGTGAGACTTGAACCACAACCTTCTGACTCAGAGGCTACTCACTGCTACCTACTGAAGAATGGCATCACAATTTAAATACTGTATAATGTATCACTGAATGCATCACTTGTTATCTCTATGGTTACCAATCCAAACTCTTTTGCCCTGTCATAGTTTTTGTAAGATAAAAGCAACTCATTCCCCTGTTGCCAAATGTGACTTGCCTACACAGACCATCAAGGTGACTTTAATGTAACAAGATTCACAGAGACACTTCTTGACATTATCTGAGAGAAGGCAGTCACTACATAATTTCAGTCAATTATATTAGCCTCGTAAATCAGCTGTGGCTCTGTGGGTAGCACTCTTGCCTCTGAGTCACAAGATTGTGGTTTCAAGCCTTACTCCAGGGATTTAAGTCTAAAATTGAGGCTGATGCTTCATGCAATGCTGAGTAGGTTTAATTCCCACTTCTCCATTTTTCATCCCAAAAACATTACCTCAATTTCTTTCTTGGGCATTTTTCAGTCCACTGGCCTAAACGTTGATGTTAGTTGTTTCGGATCCATTTCCCATTTTCCTCGATGCATAGGTTGAAAGGGTCTAGAATGCATGGTGGGTCCATCTGTCACTAGGGGGCAATGAGGTCCCTTGGTATTTGGACCATGGATCCTACATCACAACATAATTTGCAGAGTTGTTGGGGAAGGGAAATAATTAATAGCTTCTTTTCTTTTTTAGGTTCTCCAGTACCTACTTTTTGTTCTGGAAAAAAGAACTTATCGAAGTTGTTAAATTATGAAAGGTTTTGATAGAGTGTATAGACAGAGAATCTTTCCACTCATTGGCAAGAGTGAAACTAGAGGCCATCAATATACGATAGTCACCAAGAAATAAAATAGGGAATTCAGAAGAAACTTCTTTAGCCAGAGAATGGTGAGTATGTGGAACACACACAGAAAGTGGTTGAGATGAATAGTATAGATACATTTAAGGGGAGGCTAGATAAACATATAAGGAAGATGGAAATAGTGGGTTATGCTAAGAGACTTAGATGAGGATAGATGGGAAAAAGTGTGAGTTGAGCATAAATGCAGGCATAGACTGGTTGGATTGAATGGCCTGTTTCTGTGCCATATATCCTGTATAATCCTGTGTACTGTATGTCATTTTTTATTCATTCTCAGGATTTCAGTGCTGCTGGCAAGAGTGGCATTTACTGCCAATCCCTAGTTGTCCTTGAGAAGGAGATGGGCCTTCTGCTTGAAGCACTGCAGATAGCAGTTTGATACAACCATAGTACTTTGCTAAGCCAGTTAAGAGCCAGCCTTCTTAGGGTGTGAGGCTAGAGTCAGATATATGCCCAGACTGGGTAAAGATGTCAGGTTCTCTTCCCTGCTAGAATTGAGTGAGCCAATTGGGTTTTTAAGACAATCTGACAGCTTTGCAATCACTTTTACTGATATCAGCTTTTTATTTCCAGATTTTCTTAAACTGATTTCAAATTCTTAAACTGTCATGGTAGTGTTCGAACCCACAATTTCTGAAATATTGTTTGAAGTCTCGGCATTGCTAATCTAGAAACATAACCACTATAACAACAACAACTTACCTTTATAGAGCACTTCTCTTTCTTTTTCTTTCTTTTGGGCCTCCTTATCTCGAGAGACAATGGATACGCGCCTGGAGGTGGTCAGTGGTTTGTGAAGCAGCGCCTGGAGTGGCTATAAAGGCCAATTCTGGAGTGACAGGCTCTTCCACAGGTGCTGCAGAGAAATTCGTTTGTTGGGGCTGTTGCACAGTTGGCTCTCCCCTTGCGCCTCTGTCTTTTTCCCTGCCAACTACTAAGTCTCTTCGACTCGCCACAATTTAGCCCTGTCTTTATGGCTGCCCGCCAGCTCTGGCGAATGCTGGCAACTGACTCCCACGACTTGTGATCAATGTCACACGATTTCATGTCGCGTTTGCAGACGTCTTTATAACGGAGACATGGACGGCCGGTGGGTCTGATACCAGTGGCGAGCTCGCTGTACAATGTGTCTTTGGGGATCCTGCCATCTTCCATGCGGCTCACATGGCCAAGCCATCTCAAGCGCCGCTGACTCAGTAGTGTGTATAAGCTGGGGGTGTTGGCCGCTTCAAGGACTTCTGTGTTGGAGATATAGTCCTGCCACCTGATGCCAAGTATTCTCCGAAGGCAGCGAAGATGGAATGAATTGAGACGTCGCTCTTGGCTGGCATACGTTGTCCAGGCCTCGCTGCCGTAGAGCAAGGTACTGAGGACACAGGCCTGATACACTCGGACTTTTGTGTTCCGTGTCAGTGCGCCATTTTCCCACACTCTCTTGGCCAGTCTGGACATAGCAGTGGAAGCCTTACCCATGCGCTTGTTGATTTCTGCATCTAGAGACAGGTTACTGGTGATAGTTGAGCCTAGGTAGGTGAACTCTTGAACCACTTCCAGAGCGTGGTCGCCAATATTGATGGATGGAGCATTTCTGACATCCTGCCCCATGATGTTCGTTTTCTTGAGGCTGATGGTTAGGCCAAATTCATTGCAGGCAGACGCAAACCTGTCGATGAGACTCTGCAGGCATTCTTCAGTGTGAGATGTTAAAGCAGCATCGTCAGCAAAGAGGAGTTCTCTGATGAGGACTTTCCGTACTTTGGACTTCGCTCTTAGACGGGCAAGGTTGAACAACCTGCCCCCTGATCTTGTGTGGAGGAAAATTCCTTCTTCAGAGGATTTGAACGCATGTGAAAGCAGCAGGGAGAAGAAAATCCCAAAAAGTGTGGGTGCGAGAACACAGCCCTGTTTCACACCACTCAGGATAGGAAAGGGCTCTGATGAGGAGCCACCATGTTGAATTGTGCCTTTCATATTGTCATGGAATGAGGTGATGATACTTAGTAGCTTTGGTGGACATCCGATCTTTTCTAGTAGTCTGAAGAGACCACGTCTGCTGACGAGGTCAAAGGCTTTGGTGAGATCAATGAAAGCAATGTAGAGGGGCATCTGTTGTTCACGGCATTTCTCCTGTATCTGACGAAGGGAGAACAGCATGTCAATAGTCGATCTCTCTGCACGAAAGCCACACTGTGCCTCAGGGTAGACGCGCTCGGCCAGCTTCTGGAGCCTGTTCAGAGCGACTCGAGCAAAGACTTTCCCCACTATGCTGAGCAGGGAGATTCCACGGTAGTTGTTGCAGTCACCGCGGTCACCTTTGTTTTTATAGAGGGTGATGATATTGGCATCGCGCATGTCCTGGGGTACTGCTCCCTCGTCCCAGCACAGGCATAGCAGTTCATGTAGTGCTGAGAGTATAGCAGGCTTGGCACTCTTGATTATTTCAGGGGTAATGCTGTCCTTCCCAGGGGCTTTACCGCTGGCTAGGGAATCAATGGCATCACTGAGTTCCGATTTGGTTGGCTGTATGTCCAGCTCATCCATGACTGGTAGAGGCTGGGCTGCATTGAGGGCAGTCTCAGTGACAGCATTCTCCCTGGAGTACAGTTCTAGGTAGTGCTCAACCCAGCGGTCCATCTGTTTGCGTTGGTCAGTGATTATGTCCCCCGATTTAGGATTGAGGGGGGTGATCTTCTTGATGGTTGGCCCAAAAGCTCTCTTCATGCCATCATACATTCCTCTGATGTTTCCGGTGTCTGAGGCCAGCTGAATATGACTGCATAGGTGTTGCCAGTAGTCGTTTGCGCAACGCCTAGCTGTTCTTTGTGCAGTACTTCTGGCTGCTTTAAGTGCTGCGGATGTTAAATCGCTGGGGGCTTTCTTGTAGTTCAAAAGTGCAATGCGCTTAGCGGCTATGACAGGTTCCAGCTCTTCATTATGAGATTGAAACCAGTCTGCATTTCTCTTCGCACTTTTGCCGTAGGTGGTCAAAGCTGACTCATAGATGGCGTCTCTGATGTGGGCCCACTTGGTCTCAGCATCCCCTGTGGGAGTGTTTTGAAGGGCTGTTACAAGTGAATTTAGAAATTTTTGTAACAGCTGTGGGTGAGAAATTCTGCTCGTGTTGATGCGCGGGTGGCCCTTCTGCTTGGAATGATGCAACTTCTTTGGTCTGAGTCTAACCTTGCTGCACACCAGGGAGTGGTCGGTGTCGCAGTCCGCACTGTGGAAGCTGCGTGTGATTTGAACACTGTTTAAGGCGGCTCGCCTTGTGACAATGAGGTCTAGCTGGTGCCAACGACGTGATCTTGGGTGCCTCCATGAAACCTGGTGACAGGGTTTAGTGTGAAAGAACGAGTTGGTGATGCAGAGGTTATGATAGGTACACAACTCAAGCAGTCTCTGCCCGTTCTCATTCATCCTTCCAACGCCATAGCGCCCAAGGCAGGAGGGCCATGAGTCATGGTCGGCCCCAACCCTGGCCTTAAAGTCCCCCAGCAGGAATAGGTGTTCGGTGTTGGGGATGCTGCTAATGATGTTATGGAGTTGTTCATAGAACTGGTCTTTAGCTTCAGGTGCGGAACAGAGTGTTGGAGCATAGATGCTGAGTAGGTGTACTGGACCAGAGGTGGTGAGCAGTCGGATGGACAGTATGCGTTCCGAGCCATTTGAGGGAGGCTCTATCATGCTGAGCAAGGAGTTTCTGATGGCGAAGCCCACTCCATGCTGTCTTGGTTCTTCAGGATCCCTGCCCTGCCAGAAGAAGGTGTAGTCTTGCTCTGCTAGAGAGCCACTCGCGGGGAGGCGAGTCTCCTGAAGTGCTGCAATGTCCACATTGAGTCTACTGAGCTCGTTGTTAATGATGGCGGTCTTCCGAGAATCGTTGATTTGTGTAAGGTCTTCCGACAGGCCAGGACACATAGTTCTGACGTTCCAGCTTGCAAAGCGAAGGGCTGGTACCTTCTTTCCTTTTTTCATGTTGTTTGGTGCGGTGTATCAGTCCACCTTTCGGGCAATGACCCTGAGCTCCAAGCACCCATTGAAGCAGGCAGACTGTGGCGGGACAGAACCTTATTGACCGGGGGCTGCCCGGTTTGAGGCGGGCGGTAGCTGTCCAGTGAGGTGCAATGACCTCTCCCACCGACAAAGGCAACCCGTGGCGCCCAGTTTCTACGCCAATTTATCTGGACTTATAACCCGTAACTGCTGCCTTCCGTGTTGTTTCAGTCGCTGTGAGGCAACTATGGAGTGACCTCTCCATGGCGCATGCCTGGGCAAATTTATGGAGGTTGAGAGTTGCCCAGTCGTCAAAACCCCCCTCTCGGCCTTTCTGGTGGGGTCCAAAGGAGTGCAGGACACGACGTTTGGCACCAGTAGAGCACTTCTAATGTCATAAAAAGTACCAATGTGTTTCGCAGGAGCAATTATCAAATGAGATTTGACACTGAGCCACATAAAGAGTTAATGGGACAGGTGACCAAAAGCTTGGTCAAAAGTAGTAGATTTTAAAGAGCATCTGAAAGAAGATGAGAGCGGTGGAGAGGTTTCGGGAGGGAATTCCAGAATTTATGGCCTAGGTAGCTGAAGGCACAGTCACCAATGGTGGAGCAACTAAAATTGGGGATGCAGAAGAGGCCAGAATTAGAGGAGCACAGATATCCCGGAGCGTTGTAGAGCTGGAGAAGGTTACAGAGAGAGGGAGGGGGCGAGGCCATGGAGGAATTTGAAAATAAGGATGAGAATTTTAAATCCAGGAACCAAGGTCAGTGTAATATGTTCTTTTATGTTATAAAAACAAGAAATGCTGGAACCACTCAGCAGGTCTGGCAGCATCTGTGAAAAGAGAAGCAGAGTTAACGTTTCGGGTCAGTGACCCTTCTTCGGAACTGACAAATATTAAAAATGTCACAGGTTATAAGCAAGTGAGGTGGGGGTGGGGCAAGAGATAACAAAGGAGAAGGTGTAGATTGGACAAGGCCACATAGCTGACCAAAAGATCTTGGAGCAAAGGCAAACAATATATTAATGGTGTGTTGAAAGACAAAGTATTAGTACAGAAAAGGTGTAAAGGAATGAATATTGAACAGCAGCAAGTGCAAACATGAAAAAAAAACAGTGGGTAAGCAAACTGAACAAACTAAGATGAAATGAAATAAATGCAAAAAGAGGCTGTAAAAAATGTAAAAAAGAAATTTACCCCCATCACCTCGTCCCCATCCCATTGCACCTTCCCCTGCAATCGCAGGAGGTGTAATACCTGCCCATTTACCTCCTCTCTCCTCACTATCCCAGGCCCCAAACACTCCTTTCAGGTGAAGCAGCGATTTACTTGTACTTCTTTCAATGTAGTATACTGTATTCGCTGCTCACAGTGTGGTCTCCTCTACATTGGGGAGACCAAGCGCAGACTGGGTGACTGCTTTGCGGAACATCTCCGCTCAGTCCGCAAGCAGGACACTGAGCTTCCGGTTGCTTGCCATTTCAACACTCCCTCCTGCTCTCATGCTCACATCTTTGTCCTGGGATTGCTGCAGTGTTCCAGTGAACATCAACGCAAGCTCGAGGAACAGCATCTCATCTCCCGATTAGGCACACTACAGCCTGCCGGACTGAACATTGAGTTCAATAATTTCAGAGCATGACAGCCCCCCATTTTACTTTCATTTTTAGTTGTTTTTTCTTTTTTCTTTTTTACATTTTTTACAACCTTTTTTTGCATTTATTTCATTTCATCTTAGTTTGTACAGTTTGCTTCCACACTGTTTTTTTTGATGTTTGCACTTGCTGCTGTTCAATATTCAGTCCGTTAACACCTTTTCTGTGCTAATACTTTGTCTTTCAACACACCATTGACATATTGTTTGCCTTTGCTCCATGACCTTTTGGTCAGCTATGTGGCCTGGTCCAATCTACACCTTCTCCTTTGTTATCTCTTGCCCCACCCCCAACTCACTTGCTTATAACCTGTGACATTTTTAATATTTGTCAGTTCCAAAGAAGGGTCACTGACCCGAAACATTAACTCTGCTTCTCTTTCCACAGATGCTGCCAGACCTGCTGAGTGGTTCCAGCATTTCTTGTTTCTATTTCAGATTTCCAGCATCCGCAGTATTTTGCTTTTATTTTAGTGTTCTTTTATGTTGTCTGATGCAACATAAATGAGATACATGGTGTCATGCAGGCCCCCACCTGCCAAGAATGAGGCATATTAATTTGTCTATGAACATTGATTTTAAACTGTTGCTGGAGTGAAGAAAGGGCTTGTTAAAAAAATCACCAGACACTTGGCTGGAAAAACCTTTGCATACTAACAGACAGTGCTTGGAAAGACAAAGAACTATTCCCTGCTCCAATTAACCCCAAATAAGTTTTGATCACCAGACACTGAAGGCAAGGAAGCACATTCCAGGCCCTCCTAAAATGTTACAATCCACAGAGCCAGGACTGGTTAAACCAGCTGGTCACATGATTAACTGACTAGTCCAGTTTTTTTGAACTAGTCACAGGACAGTTTGAATTCAGAAGGTAGTTGGAACTGGAACCTGGAGCGAGGAAGCCTCTTTCTCTCTCGCGCTCTCTCTTGCTTTCTCCCAAGCTACCGGAAGACATGTAGACGTGGGTGGCATAGTGGCACAGTGGTTAGCACCGCAGCTTCACAGCTCCAGTGACCCGGGTTCGATTCTGGGTTCTGCCTGTGTGGAGTTTGCAAGTTCTCCCTGTGTCTGCGTGGGTTTCCTCTGGGTGCTCCGGTTTCCTCCCACATGCCAAAGACTTGCAGGTTGATAGGTAAATTGGCCATTATAAATTGCCCCTAGTATAGATAGGTATTAGGGAAATATAGGGACAGGTGGGGATGTGGTAGGAATATGGGATTAGTGTAGGATTAGTATAAATGGGTGGTTAATGGTAGGCACAGACTTGGTGGGCCGAAGGGCCTGTTTCAGTGCTGTATCTCTAAAAAAAAAAGCTCAAGAGAGAAAAGACTCTGACTTCAAAACAAGTTGAAGCGTGAACCGGGACCCAACAAATTGCAAGTCTGACCAGCAACCAAAGACTTCACAGCAAACTTAAGGAAAGTACAATAGAAACTCATCTATTGCCTTGAACGTTTTCTCTTTATTCTTTTCTACTTTTCTGTCTCTATCTGCGTGTGTGTTTATCGCTTATGCACGCTAGCTTGGTTGCATCGGATATTCGTAGTTGGTAACTGGATTAGAGTTTAAGATAAATAAACTTCTAGCTTTCTTGTTTAAAATCTAAGAATACCTGTCTGATTTATTTGCCTTACAATTGCAGCAGTGAACAAGGATTCACTGAGGGGGAGCTAAAAAAACGGTGTTTCTAAAATTAAACCCAAATATGGTTAAACCAGGCAAAGGCTGAGAGGGAACCCCTAGACCATCTCACCTGGTATAACAGAAATCTGGGGGCTATCGTACAAGATTTTACCCACAGACAAACGAGAGAAATTGGAAGTGGGAAGCCAAACTGTTCCCAATCAAAAAAGTGCAAGGTTTCAATACAGGTTTTCTTGTGGTTGTGTGTGCTTGAATACTAACATGTCTGCTACTGAAGCTAGTAGCTCTCCAAGCCAGGGTGAAGTAACTTAGGATAAGTTAAAAGCACTGTCTATGGAGGAGTTGAGGAAAATGGCTGAGCAGTGTGGAATCACTGTACGTGGCAAGGTTAGGAGGTCTGAACTCCTAAGACTAGTGGCCAACCATTTTTCCCTTGAATTTGCAGAAGCAGAAGCAGGGTTAAAAGTAGACCCCGACAGGGTATTGTTAGCAAAGATACATTTGGAACCAATGAAACTTGGATTAGAGGAGAAAGAGAGAGGCAGGAGAGGGAGAAAGAAAGAGCCTTCCAGAAGGAACATGACGACAAAGAGAGGGGGGGAGAGAGAGAGAGAAAGAATATTCCAGAAAGAATGCGAAGAAAGAGAGTTAAGGCGGCTTGAGTTAACTGGGGGATGATAGAGTAACCCCAGTGAAAGCGTGGCCAGTATGGAGGAGTGTAATTCAAGGCTGGGTACAAAATTGTGAAAACTATCTCAACTAATCCCAAAATTCAATAAGGGAGATGTAGAAGCATTTTTTGTGTCCTTTGAGAAACTGGTAAGGCAGCTAAAAAGGCCAGCTGAGACCTGGCCTCTTTTACTACGAAGCAAGCTAACTGGAAAAGCCCATGTTTATTCCCTGTTGCCAGATGAGAGTTCAACAAATTATGAACTGTCAAAAATTGCTAGCTTGGGGCATATGAATTAGTACCCAAAGCCTATCGCCAAAAGTTTAGAACCCTCAAGAAGCAAGCTAATAAACTTACCTGGAGTTTGAAAGAAGTAAGCAGCTGGCTTTTGACCAGTGGCTGAGGGCTCTTAATGTACAGCTCAGTTATGAGAATCTCAGAGAGGTAATTCTGTTAGAGGAATTTAAAAACTCTCTCCCACTCTCCATAAAGACCCATGTAGAGGAGCAATGGGTTCAGAGAGCCCGGAAAGCTGTCATTCTGGCCGATGAGTTTGCTTTCGTTTTTAAGTCGGTTTCCTGGGGAGAACCTTTCCTAGTCATCCCTACAAATCTGAAAAGGACAAAGGTTGGGATGGTGATAGGAGCCCAAGCAGACCTGGGAGAGAAAGAAAAACAGGAGACACAGGGGGTCCTCCTCTAGCCAAAAAGGAAGGTGCTATGAGCAGGAGTGAGACCCAGAGACCTGTGTGCTTCCATTGTAATAAGGCAAGTCATCTGAAGGCTGACTGCTGGAATCTAAAGGGAAAACCTGTAGGGTTAATCAGGGCACATCCGCTCAGTGAACAAGGAATCCTGGAGGAGAGCACAACAGAGCAAGCTGTAGTTTTAACTGCAGTAAGAGTGCAACCCAGGAAATATACTACTGCAAGTGCAGGAAAAGTTGATAGTATTCCTGAAGGTTATCAGGGTTTGAAGGGAAAGTAACCCCATACCCTTCGGGTGGGGCAAGCAAGCCCTTAATAATTCTCAGGGACAGAGGGGCCAGTGGATCCCTTTTACTGGGAAAAGGCCTGACCTTTCTCCCAGAGAGTGCAGTGAACACCAGAATGGTGGTGAATGGTATTGGAGGGCAGTGTATGTCTGTACCTGTACACCGGGTGCACCTGGAGTGCGACCTAGTTTCAGGACCGGTGACCGTAGGGATTGTCCCTAGTTTGCCTGTGGACAGAGTTGACCTGCTCCTAGGTAATGATCTGGCAGGGGTGAAGGTGGTAGCCCCCCCACCCCCCTACCCCAGTACTGAAAGAGAGACTGCAGGAGGTCAGAGAGACAGGGCAGTGGCAGGAAATGGTCCCCTGAAGTTCCCCTGAATGTGTAATGAATCAGGCCATGATCAAACCAGCTCCCCGAGAAGAGACAGCATTGGCACTGCAGACAGATGACCATGAGGTCTGTCTGTCTGAGACGTTCTTTGGGAAGTTAGAAGATCCAGGGAATGAATTAAATAAATTTTCCCTAGCTGAGGCTCAGCGAGCTGACCCAGTATTGTGAGAGTTAGCACAGGCTGCCCAGTCTGAAAGTGAAGCAGAGGGAGTCCCTGATTGCTACTATTTAAAGAATAAAGTACTGATGAGGAAATGGAGTTCTCCTCACAGACCTGAGGGCAAGGAGTGGACAGTAGTTCACCAGTTAGTGATGCCGCCGAGGTACTGGAGAGAAATAGTAATGACCCATGAGATTGCAGTGGCTGTACATGCCAGTATACCAAAGCCAAAATCAAAGCCCGCTTAAAACAGCAGTTTGACTGGCTAAAACTCCACAAAGATGTGTTGGAGTACTGCAGGGGTTGCCACATGTGCCAGGTTGAGGGGAAATCCCAATGGACTCACTTATCCAAAAGCAAAATACTGCTGGAAATCTGAAATAAAAACAGAAAATGCTGCAAATACTCAGCAGGTCAGGCAGCATCTGTGATGAAAGAAATGGACTCTTCTTCAGAACTGGAAAAAGTTAGCGAATAAGTAGGTTTTAAGCAAGTACAAAGGCAGAGAAAGTGGGGATGGGGAGGAAAGAACAAAAAGGAAGGCTTGTGATGGGGGGAAGGAAGGAGAGAGTAAATAATAAACAGGATGATGTGCAAAGCAGAAGGGAATGGTAATGGAACAAGTAAAGAAACAAAGGGCTGGATTTTGTGCTGGAGGTGGGGCTTCCGGTGCCGGGCTGAAAAGGCGGGGGGGGCCCCCACCTGTGCCTTTTTGTGCCCCCGCCCCACCCCCTCCCCAGATCCTCCAGTCTTTTTGAATCAAAGTTTTAGGAGGTGGGATTCCACCGCCAAGAGCTGCTGGCCAATCAGAGGACTGGCAGCTCAGCAGCACTACCGGAAGCGATGGCCACTGCTGGTACTGCAAAGGCCTCAGACCCAGGCCCAGCACTGGAACCTCAGAACAGAGGTATGTGAGGCGGGGTCACTGGGGCCAGTCTGGAGGTCCCCAGTGAGGGAAGGTGGAGGGTGGTCATGCAGTCCAGGGGAGGGGGGCCCCTGGGGGCAAAGTTGTTGCCGTTGGGGGTCCTCCATGGGGCCGCAAATTGCCCACGGAAGAGAGACCTCCCCCCAAGCCTGCAGGGAGGGTGCCTCATTTTACAAGAACCCAGCAGCAGCAGGAGGGGGCCTTAATTGGCCACTAATAGGCTACTTAGTTGCCTCAATTGACTTCTGGGTGGAAAGGCCTTTGTCGCCCTATCCCGCCGCCGGGAAGATTGCTGGGTGGCAGGGAGGTGATGGGCCCTCCGTTTCGCCGCCCTCTGCCATCCATTGTGATAATCTGTGCCCCCACCACCCTCCCCACCCCTGCTTCTGACCCCACCTCAAGTGTGGCCTGTAAAATCCTGGCCAAGAAATGGATCTGGCAGTGGAGTAAATGGCAACAGCAGAATCATTAGCAACACCTGCTGTCTGAAAAAAAATGTGAATGCTGCTTATAACTTTTCCGATTCTAATTCTAACCAAAGGAACATAGGAACATAGTAGGCTATTTAGCTCCTCAAACCTGTTCCTCCATTCACTGAGATCATAACTGATCTATGACCTAACTCCATATACCCGCCTTTGCCCCATATCTCTTAATACCTTAGGGTAACATAAATCCATCAATCTTAGCTTTAAAATTAATAATTGATCCAGTATCAATTGCCATTTGTGGAAGAGAGTTCCAAACTTCTACCACACGTGTATAGAAATGTTTCCAAATTTCACTCCTGGAAGGTCGGGCGGTAATTTTTAGATTCTGTCCCCCAGTCCTAGACTTATGAACTAGCAGAAATAGTTTATCTCTATCTACTCTATTTGTTCCCCTTAAGATCTTGAAATCTTTGATCAAATCACCCCTTAACCTTCTAAATTCCAGGGAATACAACCCTAGTTTGTGTCGTTTCTCTTCGTAATTTAATCTTTAGAGTCCAGGTATCATTCTGGTCAGCCTACATTGTACTCCCTCCAAGCCAAGACATCCTTCCCAAGGTGTGGTGTCTAGAACTGCTCATAGTAACTCCCGATGTGGTCTAGCCAGGGCTTTGTACAGCTGAAGCATGGTTTCTACCCACTTGTATTCTAGTCCTCTGGATATAAAGTCCAGAAATCCATTAGCCTTTTTGAATATTTTAATGATCTATATATCTGGTCCCTAGGTCTCTTGGACCTCCACTGTTTCCAGCTTTTCACCATTTAGAAAGTGCCCTGTTCTACCCTTTTTAGGTCCAAAGTGGATGACCTCACATTTCCCTACATTGAAATCCATTTGCCCATTCATTTAAGTTATCAATATCTTGGTATTGCTGAAAATAGAGACATTTTATCAAAGCTTTTCATCTTGCACTCATCAGAACAAGAATACCAATGCAAGCGCACTGGAAGCTACATATATTAATGTTCTTTGCAGACAGAAAGAACATGTACATACATTGCGCCTATTTTAGCAAAACAAAATAGGTGACAGCCATTCGCTGGTTCATTCCTCAGGGCAATGCCTTGACCAATCAGAGTCAAGCTGCCTGGTTTAAATTTCCAACAAAGCTTGGCAGTTAACTGTCCATCACCATAACTGGTGCATTCTCCATAGCAACGCCTCTACCAATCAGAGTCCACTTGCCAACCAATCAACACTCTTTTCTCATACAGTATAAAATTAGTTGTTTCCCTTACTTTGGCATTCTTGCAAATTGTCCTGATGAGTGCAAGACGAAAAGCTTTGACAAATATCTCTATTTACAGCAATACTCAAGTTCTGTACTACCAAGTGATTGTTTGTTAACTAGAGACAGAGGTACAACAAAGACCAAATTCAGGATATCAACAACATAGTTTGACTTACAGGTAAGTTAAGAACAGGTAAGCTGCCTATCAAATTTCTCCAAAAGTGTATTAAAACCAAAGTCGTGCCAGTTTTCATTCCAAACATATCGATAATGCTAAAGTGAGACACAGTCCCATGATAGAGTAAGCATCTATGCGAGATAAGATTGAACAAATTGGGAATAGGGTTACTAATTGACGCCATGCCCCATGCTGCGCATGGTCGGATGTGCACAAATTTCTTTCATTTTTCGATTTGATACATTTATGCCACTATATTTCTTCAATAGATGACCACACCATAAACAGTACTCATTTGAAACATGCCCGCACCATAAACTCACTCAAGTGGAAGCGGTTTGGCAACATAATTAACGATGCCACTGAACACGTAAAAAATCATTCTGACCTCCTCTTCGTTGGTCTCCTTGTCTTGAGAGACAATGGGTAAGCGCCTAGAGGTGGTCAGTGGTTTGTGAAGCAGCGCCTGCAGTGGCTAGAAAGGCCAATTCTAGAGTGACAGACTCTTCCACAGGCGCTGCAGATAAAATTGGTTGTCGGGGCTGTTACACAGTTGGCTCTCCCCTTGCGCTTCTGTCCTTTTTCCTGCCAACAGCTAAGTGTCTTCGACTCGCCACTCTTTAGCCCCGTCTTTATGACTGTCTGCCAGCTCTGGCGATCACTGGCAACTGACTCCCACGACTTGTGATCAATGTCGCAGGACTTCATGTCGTGTTTGCTGACATCTTTAAAGCGGAGACATGGACAGCCGATGGGTCTGATACCAGTGACGAGCTCACTGTACAATGCATCCTTGAGAATCCTGCCATCTTCCATGCGGCTCACATGGCCAAGCCATCTCAAGTGCCGCTGGCTCAGTCAGGTGTATATGCTGGGGATGTTGACCGCCTCGAGGACTTCTGCGTTGGAGATACGGTCCTGCCACCTGATGCCAAGGATTCTCCAGAGGCAGCGAAGATGGAATAAATTGAGACGTTGATCTTGGCTGACATACGTTGTCCAGGCCTAGCTGCCGTAGAGCAAGGTACTGAGACACAGGCTTGATACACTCGGACTTTTGTGTTCTGTGTCTGTGCGCTATTTTCCCACACTCTCTTGGCCAGTCTGGACATAGCAGCGGACGCCTTTCCCATGCACTTGTTGATTTCTGCATCGAGAAACAGTTTACTGGTGATAGTTGAGCCCAGGTAGGTGAACTCTTGAACCACTTCCAGAGCGTGATCGCCGATATTGATGGATGGAGCATTTCTGACGTCCTGTCCCACGATGTTCATTTTCTTGAAGCTGATGGTTAGGCCAAATTCGTTGCAGGCAGCCGCAATCCTGTCGATGAGTCTTTGCAGACACTCTTCTGTGTGGGCTGTTAATGCAGCATCGTCAGCGAAGAGGTGTTCCCTGATGAGGACCTTCCGTACTTTGGTTTTCGCTCTTAGACGGGCAAGGTTGAACAACCTGCCACCTGATCTTGTGTGGAGGAAAATTCCTTCTTCTGAAGACTTGAACGCATGTGAGGCAGCAGGGAGAAGAAGATCCCAAACAGTGTAAGTGTGAGAACACAGCCCTGTTTCACGCCACTCAGGATAGGAAAGGGGTCTGATGAGGCACCGCTATGTTGAATTGTGCCTTTCATATCCTCATGGAATGAGGTGGAAAGTGAGGTGTTTGTTCTTGCGCATGGTTTCAATTTTGTTGTGCTTTCATCCCAAATCAAAGTGAAAGAGATATTTGCTGAGTTTGAGCTCCTCTCCTCCCAAATTTCCCACCACAAACCAGTGCCCACTGAAGACCTGAATCCTTGAGAGCGCACCTAGCTGATCTAGCATACGCATATTGCAGGATTCCGAACAACATGTCTGATTTCCACATGCAACGTGAATGTCTGACAGCGTTGTGAGGCCTTAAGACCAACCCAGACATGCACATCTAAACCTGACAAAAGGACGGGAATAGTCATCCTTAACAAGTGTGACTATGTCAACAAAATGCACGCCATTCTTAATGACAGGTCCAAATTTGTATCCATTGGACCTGCTGCTCAACATGACCAGACAACCTTGCTCGAAAGTAGGCTAAAAAAATGCTTGCTGGACTTGTATAAGAGCAATGAGCTGCTGGGTGATATATGTGACAGGGTTTGTCCTCACGGCTCGCTGTGTCCTCATATGTATGGGCTGCCCAAGACACACAAAAGTGATATTTCTCTCCGCCCGATCTTATCTTATCTTCTGCACAGCATGAATTGGCCACAAGGTTGGGCGAATTGTTACAACCAGTTTTGAGCAAGTTCTCCACATGCACAGTGAAGGGCTCCTTCAAATTTGCAAAGACCGTACAGGACTTGCATATCGATAGCAATGCCATTTCCATGTGCTCATTTGACATTGCTAGCCTATTCACCAATGCACCACTTAAGTAAGCCATCAATATTTGCGTTGTAGCACTATATCATGGAGATCTAGATCCACTACCATTGCGTGATCAGTATTCATTGAACTTATGAACTTGGCAACTCGTGCAGTTGAGTTCCGTTTGGACAACACCATGTATGCCCAAATAGATGGTGTTGCCATGGGATCCCCTCTATGCTCAACTCTTACAAACATTTTTGTTGGGTTCCATGAGAAACGTGTCTTTAAGGGAATGACATCTAACCTCCTACCTCTTGCATATTTCCAATATATAGATGATACGTTTGCTATATTTGAATCCACATCTGCATGCAATAATTTCCTTACACAGCTTAATGGGCTCCATCCTGCACTCAAGTTCACATTTGAAATGGGGCAGTCAAATGAGCTCCCTTTCCTTGACGTATTAGTTGAGAAATCTGCTAAGGGGTTCTCTACCATGTTCTATCGCAAGCCTACCTTCATTAGTCAATACGTGCGTTGTGATTCTTATAGTTCCATGCACTATAAGATTGGCCTTATTGGCAACCTCGTAAATAGGGCCCGAACCATTTGCTCACCATGTAAGCTTGATGCTCAAATAGAGCAAATCAAAGGCATCCTGAATGACAATGGCTACCTGATCAGATCATTTCTCACTGTATATCATGCAAACTTGGAAGGGTAATGTATCCCAAAACTTTGAGCAACAGGTGAAGCTAGCTATTTCATGATGCTACTATGCAGTAGCAACACGTGTGCTGTTTGCCACTAACAGGATGCTGCCGTCAAGCCAAAAAGATGTCCTGCCTATCACACAAATGAATAATGTGATATATGAATTTCAATGCCAGTGTGATGCTAGGTATATAGGCCGTATGTCCCAAAGACTGGCGGACCGTATCAAACAACATGTCCCTTCTGCAGTTCACAGCGGGCTGTACCCAACCAGCCTGTACTTGCAAAACTCAAAACACAGTGTCCAACATGAGATGTGATTCCACGATTGGACAACATTTGCTAAATAATCCACAGTGTGCTAAGAATTATGCTGACCACCAATTTAAGATTGTCAGTCAGGCTCGCAGTGTGGCGCATTTGCATGTACTGGAAGCTGCACATATTAATGCACAAGGTACTGTTTTTTGCAGACAGAAAGAACATGTACACACATTGTAATAAAAGCAAAATACTGCGGATGCTAGAAATCTGAAATAAAAACAAGAAATGCTAGAACCACTCAGCAGGTCTGGCAGCATCTGTGGAAAGAGAACTGATGTTCCGATGAAGGGTCACTGACCCGAAACGTTAACTCTGCTTCTCTTTCCACAGATGCTGCCAGACCTGCTGAGTGGTTCCAGCATTTCTTGTTTTTATTATGTACACACATTGTGCCTGTTTCAGCTATTTGCTGGTTCATTCCTCAGGGCAATGCCTTGACCAATCAGAGTCAAGCTGCCTGGTTTAAATTTCAAACAAAGCTTGGCAGTTAACTGTCAGTCACCATAACTGGTGCATTCCCCATGGCAACGCCTCTACCAATCAAAGTCCACTTGCCAACCAATCAGCACTCTCTTCTCATACAGTATAAAATTAGTTGTTTCCCTTACTTTGGTATTCTTGCAAATTGCCCTGATGAGTGCAAGACGAAAAGCTTTGACAAAATGTCTCTATTTTCAGCAATACTCAAGTTCTGTACTACTAAATGACTATTTATCAATATCTCTTTGTAATTTTATGCTTCCAGCTACACTGCTTACAATTCCTCCTATCTTACACCTAACTTATTAACAAGGCTTTTCTCTCCATTGATGCTGATGGATCTGATGTGGCTCTGCAGCATTTTTTTGCTTCTTATTTTTATTTATGGCAGTTGGAAAGATGCATACTTCAGGCCAAATCACACCTTAAATCCTTTGATATGTCTGATAGCATTTACACCCAGAGTGTCAGTAACAGCTACAGATAGTCAGTTCCCTCTTCGTGTTGCCAGGGATACCAGTGCATTTGATTCACTGCCATGGGAAGAATAAAATTTAGTCACGTGTTCCACATCAAGCAGCACATCAGCCCTTTGATTCAAAGGGTAGTGGAAATCAGGAACTTTCACTTCCCCCAGGAAAGCTATTGATGCTGGGGATCAATTGAAAATTTCAAAATTGGGATTGATAGAATTTTAGTTGACGCTTACTAAAGAATACGGAACAAAAGCAGTTGATGGAGTTAGGTCACAGATGGATCATAGTCTAATTGAATGGCGGAACAGGCTCAAGGGGCTCCTCCTGCTTCACGTTCCTAAAACACGTAGGAACTATGTTGCAATTCTGTACTTCTGGCAGGAGTTCTATCTGCAGTGAAAAACCCCTAAGGAAGTTGTTTCACCTAACTTTTCATTCAAATGTGACTGTAATTTATAGACTGGGATAGTAATAGTGTCAAAGGCAGGGAGGGGTAAGAGTTTCTGAAGTGTGTTCAGGGGAATTTTCTAGACCAGTATGTGCCTGGCCCAATGAGGAAGGAGGCATTGCTGGATCTGGTTCTGGGGAATGAGGTGGGTCAAGTAGATCAAGTGTCAGTAGGGAAACATTTAGGGGACCATGATCATAGCATCATAAGTTTTAGGTTAGCTATGGAAAAGGACAGGGAGAAATCCAGAGTAAAAATAACGAATTGGGGAAGGGCCCATTTCAATGGGGTGAGAAGGGATCTGGCCCAAGTAAATTGGAATCAATGATTGGCAGGCAAATCTGTAACTGAACAATAGCCGCCTTTAAAGGGGTGATGGTTTGAGTATAGTTAAGGTACATTCCCACAAGAATGATAGGACAAACAAAGCCTGGATGGCGAAAGAGATAGAGAGTAAGATGAAGCAAAAAATGGATGCATATGACAGATGGCAGGTAGATAATACAAGTGAGAACCACGCTGAGTATAGAAAGTTCAGAGGGGAAGTGAAAAAAGTAATAAGAGAAGCAAAGAGAAAGTATGAGAATAGACTGGCAGCTGACATAATAAGGAATTCAGAAATCTTCTGCCGATATATTAATAGTAAAAGGGTAGTAAGAGGAGGGGAGGAGCCAAATAGGGATCTAAAAGGGGATTTACGTATGGAGGCAGAGAGAATGGCTGATGTACTAAATGAGTACGCAACATCTGTCTTTACCAAGGTAGAAGATCTGCTAAAGTCGTAGTGAAAGAGGAGGTAGTTGAGACACTGGATGGGCTAAAAATTGATAAAGAGGAAGTATTAGAAAGGTTGGCTGTATCTAAAGTTGATAAGTCACCAGGACTGGATGGGATACATCCGAGGATACTGAGAGAAATAAGGGTGGAAATTACACAGGCTCAGGCCATAATCTTCCAACCCTCCTTAGATACAATGGTGATGCCAGAGGACAGGAGAATTGCAAATGTTACACCTGTCTTCAAAAAGGGATGAAAGAACATACCCTGCAACTACAGATCAGTCAGTTTAACATCAGTGATAAGAAAACTTTTAGAAATGATAATCTGGGACAACATCAACATTACTTGGACAAATCTGGATTAATTAAGGGAAGCCAGGATGAATATGTTAAATCATGTTTAACTAATTTGATTGAGTTTTTTGATGAGGTAACAGAGAGGGGTGATGAAAGTGATGCAGTTGATGTCATGTATATGGACTTCCAAAAGGCATTTGATAAAGTGCCACATAATAGGCTTGTCAGCAAAATGGAAGCCTATGGAATACAAGGAACAATGGCAGCATGGAAACAAAGTTGGCTGAGTGACAGGAAACAGAGAGTGGTGGTAAACAGTTCTTTCGGACTGGAGGAAAGTATAGAGAAGGTTTGCTAGGAGTTGGTACGGGGAAGACTGTTTTTTTTATATCTGTATTAATGGTCTAGACTTGGGTGTGCAGGGCACAATTTCAAAAGTTGCAGATGACGCAAAGCTTGGAAATATTGTGAACTGTGAGGAGGATAGTGATAGACATCAAGAGGACAAGAGGACATAGACAAAATGGTGGAAAGGACAGTCACATGGCAGAGGACATTTAGTGTAGAGATGTGTGAAGTGATACATTTTGATACAAAGAATGAGGAAAGGCAATATAAAATAAAGGATGCAATCGTAAAGTGGGTGCAGGAGCAGAGACACTTGGGGGTATATGTGCATAAATCATTAAAGGTGGCAGGGCAGGTTGAGAAAGTAAGGCATACTGGATCCTGGGTTTTATAAATAGCACACAAAAGCAAACAAGTTACAGTGCACCTTTTGTTACAACCAGGTGAGAAAGGTGTCAAAGGGTTCCTCTCAGCCTTCAACTGGTCTTACCATAACAGGGTTTAATTTTTAAAACAGTGGTGCAGTGGTTAGCACCACAGCCTCACAGCTCCAGCGACCCGGATTCGATTCTGGGTACTGCCTGCGTGGAGTTTGCAAGTTCTCCCTGTGACCGCGTGGGTTTCCGCCGAGTGCTCCGGTTTCCTCCCACAGCCAAAGACTTGCAGGTTGATAGGTAAATTGGCCATTGTAAATTGCCCCTGGTGTAGGTAAATGGTAGGAGAATGGTGGGGATGTGGTAGGGAATATGGGATTAATGTAGGATTAGGATAACTGGGTGGTTGTTGGTCGGCACAGACTCGGTGGGCCGAAGGGCCTGTTTCAGTGCTGTATCTCTATGACTACGATGACTGTGTTTTTAGCTTCCCCTTGGTGAATCCTTGTTTACCGCTTTCCAATTATAAGGCACTAACAGATTTTCCTAGGTTTAAAGAAAAAAAAGTTGAAATTTATTAAACTGAAACTTAAACCCTAATTTGGTTAACGACTACAGATACACGACGCACCCACGCTAGCATACATATGCGATACACACATGTAGATAAAGAAAAGAGCAGAAGAAAAATAAAGTGGAAAATTTTGAGGCAATATCCGAAGAGCTGTTGTTATAGTTCTTCGAGCTCACGGTAGAGTCCTTGATTGTTGGTAGATCTTGCCTTTTGTTGGGGCCCAGTGTTCTTCATGCTTGAGTTGTGTACCTATCATAACCTCTGCATCACCATCTCGTTCTTTCACACTAAACCCTGTCACCAGGTTTCTTGGAGGCACCCAAGATCATGTCGTTGGCACCAGCTGGACCTCATCGTCACAAGGCGAGCTTCCTTAAACTGTGTTCAAATCACACGCAGCCTCCACAGTGTGGACTGCGACAGCGACCACTCCCTGGGGTGCAGCAAGGTTAGACTCAAACCAAAGAAGCTGCATCACTCCAAGCAGAAGGGCCACCCGCGCATCAACACGAACAGAATTTCTTATCCACAGCTGTTGCATAAGTTTCTAAATTCACTTGAAAGAGCCCTTCAAAACACTCCTACAGGGGATGCAGAGACCAAGTGGGCCCACATCAGAGATGCCATCTATGAGTCAGCCATGACCACCTTTGGCAAACATGTGAAGCGGAATGCAGACTGGTTTCAATCTCATTTTGAAGAGCTGGAACCTGTCATAGCCGCTAAGCGCATTGCACTGTTGAACTACAAAAAATCCCCCAGCGAGTTAACATCCGTAGCACTTAAAACAGCCAGAAGCGCTGCACAAAGAACAGCCAGGCGCTGCGCAAATGACTACTGGCAATACCTATGCAGTCATATTCAGCTGGCCTCAGACACCAGAAATATCAGAGGAATGTATGATGGCGTTAAGAGAGCTTTTGGGCCAACCATCAAGAAGATCGCCCCCCTCAAATCTAAATCAGGGGACACAATCACTGACAAACACAAGCAAATGGACCACTGGGTGGAGCACTACCTAGAACTGTACTCCAGGGAGAATGCTCTCACTGATACCGCCCTCAATGCAGCCCAGCCTCTACCAGTCATGGATGAGCTGGACATACAGCCAACCAAATCGGAACTCAGTGATGCCATTGATTCTCTAGCCAGCGGAAAAGCCCCTGGGAAGGACGGCATTACCCCTGAAATAATCAAGAGTGCCAAGCCTGCTATGCTCTCAGCACTACATGAACTGCTTTGCCTGTGCTGGGACGAGGGAGCAGTACCCCAGGACATGCGCGATGCCAATATCATCACCCTCTATAAAAACAAAGGTGACCGCGGTGACTGCAACAACTACCGTGGAATCTCCCTGCTCAGCATAGTGGGGAAAGTCTTTGCTCGAGTCGCTTTAAACAGGCTGCAGAAGCTGGCCGAGCATGTCTACCCTGAGGCACAGTGTGGCTTTCGAGCAGAGAGATCGACCACTGACATGCTGTTCTCCCTTCATCAGCTACAGGATCAATGCTGCGAACAACAGATGCCCCTCTACATGGCTTTCATTGATCTCACCAAAGCCTTTGACCTCGTCAGCAGACGTGGTCTCTTCAGACTACTAGAAAAGATCGGATGTCCACCAAAGCTGCTAAGTATCATCACCTCATTCCATGACAATATGAAAGGCACAATTCAGCATAGCAGCACCTCATCAGACCCCTTTCCTATCCTGAGTGGTGTGAAACAGGGCCGTGTTCTCGCACCCACACTGGGATTTTCTTCTCCCTGCTGCTCTCACATGCGTTCAAGTCGTCAGAAGAAGGAATTTTCCTCTACACAAGATCAGGTGGCAGGTTGTTCAACCTTGCCCGTCTAAGAGCGAAGACCAAAGTATGGAAAGTCCTCATCAGGGAACTCCTCTTTGCTGACGCTGCTGCATTAACATCTCACACTGAAGAGTGTCTGCAGAATCTTATCGACAGGTTTGCGGCTGCCTGCAATGAATTTGGCCTAACCATCAGCCTCAAGAAAACAAACATCGTGGGACAGGACATCAGAAATGCTCCATCCATCAATATCGGTGACCCCGCTCTGGAAGTGGTTCAAGAGTTCACCTACCTAGGCTCAACTATCACCAGTAACCTGTCTCTCGATGCAGAATTCAACAAGCGCATGGGAAAGGCTTCCACTGCTATGTCCAGACTGGCCAAGAGAGTGTGGGAAAATAGCGCACTGACACGGAACACAAAAGTCCGAGTGTATCAAGCCTGTGTCCTCAGTACCTTGCTCTATGGCAGCGAGGCCTGGACAACGTATGTCAGCCAAGAGCGACATCTCAATTCATTCCATCTTCGTTGCCTCCGGAGAATCCTTGGCATCAGGTGGCAGGACTGCATCACCAACACAGAAGTCCTCGAGGCGGCCAACATCCCCAGCTTATACACACTACTGAGTCAGTGGCGCTTGAGATGGCTTGGCCATGTGAGCCGCATGGAAGATGGCAGGATCCCCAAGGACACATTGTACAGCGAGCTCGCCACTGGTATCAGGCCTACCGGCCGTCCATGTCTCTGCTTTAAAGACGTCTGCAAACACGACATGAAGTCCTGTAACATTGAACACAAATGAGGGGAGTCAGTTGCCAGTGATCGCCAGAGCTGGTGGGCAGCCATAAAGGCGGGGCTAAAGTGTGGTGAGTCGAAGAGACTTCGCAGTTGGCAGGAAAAAAGACAGAAGCGCAAGGAAGCGCCAACTGTGTAACAGCCCCGACAACCAATTTTATCTGCAGCACCTGTGGAAGAGTCTGTCACTCTAGTATTGGCCTTTACAGCCACTCCAGGCGCTGCTCCACAAACCACTGACCACCTCCAGGCGCTTACCCATTGTCTCCCGAGACAAGGAGGCCAATGAAGAAGAAGAAGAAGTGTTCTTCTTAAGCCTTGTTCGCTGTGGGAGACTTTTCTCTCTTGGGGTTCATGTGTTTTCAGTGGATTCAGAGGCTTGTGAGAAAGAGATGGGAGCAGACAGGAGAGAGCTTCTCAGTCCAGGAGCAAACAGCCTTTCTGAGTTCAAACTCTCTATGGCTAGTTCAAAAACCCTGGAGCAGCCATTAGTCCTGTGACCAGCTGCTCCAACCAATCCTGGCCCCCTGTGGATTGCATCACGCCAGCAGGCCCTGGAATTCACTTCCCCATCCCCTCACTGTCCGGTGATCAACATCCATTATGGGTTGACTGTGTCAGGGGATGGTCCTTTGTCTACACAAGCACCGTCTGTCAGTATGCAAATATTTTTACAGCCACAGCTGATCTGTTCAACAAATTATTTCCACGCTCCAGCAACAGTTAAAAATCAATGTTCATATGACAAAACCAATGTGCCTCATTCTTGGCAGGTGGGAGCATGCATGTCACTTTATAAAACACTGATTTAGCCTCAACTGGAGTATTGTGTCCAATTCTGGGTACCATAATTTAAGAAGGACATGAAGGCATTAGAGAGGATGCAGAAAAGGTTTACAAGAATGTTACCAGGGATGAGAGCCTCCAGAGGGATCTGGGTGTTTTGTGCAAGAAACATAAAAAGTTAGCATGCAGGTGCAGCAAGTAATTAAGAAGGCTAATTGAATTTTAGCCTTTATTGCTGGGGGTTGGAGTTTAAAAATAGGGAAGTCTTGTTACAATTGTACAGGGTGTTGGTAAGGCGTACCTAGCGTACTGTGTACAGTTTTGGTCCCCGTGTTTAAGAAAGGATCCGAAGAAGGGTCACTGACCCGAAACGTTAACTCTGCTTCTCTTTCCACAGATGCTGCCAGACCTGCTGAGTGAATCCAGCATTTCTTGTTTTTGTTTCAGATTTCCAGCATCCGCAGTATTTTGCTTTTATTTAAGAAAGGATATACTGGCATTGGAGGCAGTTCAAAAGAGATTCACTAGGCTGATTCCTGGGATGAAGAGGTTGACTTATCAAGAACGGCTAAATAGGTTAGGCCTTTATTCATTGGAATTTAGAAGAATGAGGGGTGATCTTATTGAAACAGACAAGATTCTGAGGGGGCTTCACAGGGTAGATTTTGAGAAGATGTTTTCACAAGTGGGGGAATCTCAAACCACGGGACATAGTTATAGAATTAGGGGACACTCATTTAAAACTGAGATGTGAAGGAATTTCTTCTCTCAGAGGGTAGTGAATGTCTGGAATTCTCTACCCCTGAGAGCTGTGGAGGCTCGATCACTGAAAGTATTTAAAGAGGAGGTAGGTAGATTTTTGAAATATCAGGGAGTTGAGGGCTATGAGGAGCTGTCATGAAAGAGGCATTGAGGTCTGGAGCAGATCAGCCATGATCTTATTGAATGGCGGAGCAGGCTTGAGGGGCCGAATGGCCTACTCCTGCTCCTATTTCTTATGTTCTTATGTTACATGGACAGATTGGAGAAGCTGGGGCTGTTCTCCTTAGAGAAAAGAAGGGTGACAGGAGATTTGATAGAGGTGTTCAAAATCATGAGGGGTCTGAACAGAGTAGAAATGGCGAAACTGTTCCCATCGGTGGAAGGGTCATGAACCAGAGGACACTGATTTAAGGTGAATGGCAAAATAAAACCACAAAGACAGCCTGAGGAAAAAACTTTTTTTATGCAGCGAGTAGTTAGGATTTGGAATGCACTGCCTGAGTGTGTGGTGGAGACAGATTCAATCAAAGGGAATTTAAAAAGAAGGGTTCATTTTTTAAATAGTGCCTTTCACGACCACCGAACGTCTCAAAGCACTTTACAGCCAAGTAAGCACTTTTTGAAGTATAGTCACTGTTGTAATGCAGGAAATTTGGATAATTATCTGAAAAGAAAAAATTGCAGGGGATAAGGGGAAAGGGCTGCGGACTGGGACTACCTGAGTTGCTCTTGCAGAGAGACAGCTGTCATGCATACAAGAAGTGTGAGGATACAACAATCATGAACAAAATCTGAAGAATAATGAAAACTGACTTTGTCTTTTAAAAAAATGAACCTTTCTTTTAAAAAGTGAACAATACTCCAAAATGGCCACTGAAGAAAAAGGTTTTACCTTTGTGTATTCGAACTGTTTGACAAGGACAAAGGACAAATCTTCAAAGCTAGGAGGTGTCAATTGAGCCCATCCCACATCCATCCGAAAACATTCCAGAATTCTTCTGAAACAAAGAAGGTGTGAGGTAGCCACATCCTGGACCAATGTGCAGTCACCATGGGGAAGAGACCAGAGCATCTCCTACCAGAGGGTGAGAAGTAACATAGCTTTACTTTAAAAAAAGACAGCCGAGAAAGAGAGACTCCAAAGAAAGAGGGAGAACAGAAGCAATATACAGAAGTTTGTTTTCCAGTAAGCCAGAAGGTACGTGCCCTGCTGTAGAATCCTACATCCACACTGGACAGCAGTGAACTAGAAGTGATCCACCATCTTCAACAGAATCGTCAATCATCTCAGGCCTGTACCCAACGAAAACTTGACTTCCAAGAGAATTCAACAGGTTTATTGTGACCTCCCCACCCCTTCCACAAAAAAATCACTTTCCCCTTTTCCCTCTCTAACTGTCTCTTCGCGCGTGTATGTGTGTGTGAGTGAGCTAATGTGTGAGTGGATGCGGTTGTGTCAATTATGGGATAAGGCGTATTGATTAATAAACAATTGACTTTCCATTTTTAAACCTACAAGAAAACCTATCGTGTCTGTTTATTTGAGAAATAAAATACCAAGGGTTTAAATTCTAAAAGCAAAATACACTTGCTGCGGTCAGGTGGCGAACTGAACAGTGGGAACCACCCACATTGCACCATGTGGCCATAACAAAGCATGGACAAGACAGGCCAAATGGCCTTTTGTACTGTAAACATTCTGTGGGCTGAATTTTATGGGCCCCCTTTGGGACCGGAACAGAGGCAGGGGAGCCAATAAAAGGCAGGTAGATGGAATGCCCATTGCCTTCCCAATGCTTTTCAATTTAGTCTGGGCCGCTTAAGGGCCTCTTCCCTCCTCTGCCTCAACATAATGGAAGGCGAAGGGGCCCACTGCCAGGAGACACTGAGGTTGGGTGGTGGGGGGGTTCCTCCATGGGAGCAATCCAGGGCCACCGGAAAGCGCCCCCCCCCAGGAGTGATTTCCAACCCCCGCCCCCCCGCAACAAGAAAGAACCTCCCCATCCTCACTAACCCTACCCCCACTCTGTCACAAGGGCCTGCCTGAATGTCCCAGAGACCCCAACCCCACACACCTCTCCCAGGGTCTCTGAACTCTTTGATAATGCTGGGCGTCCTACAGTACCATAAGTGGCTACTGCTCCCAATAACGCTGCCAGTACTGCAGAACTGCCGACCTTCTGATTGGAGGCAGGAGCTCGTCCCCTCAAAGGAATGAGTCCTCAACCAGGAACAGTTAGTTGACCGCCAGCCATGGAATTGCAACAAGGCTCCAAAGGAGGGCAGAGGCAGGGTCTCCCCATCCCCCACTTCTGGCCCGCCGCTGGGACCCCCATCTTCAGAGCAAAATTCAGCCCCAAGATTCTAATTTTCGGACATCCACTTGCAGTGAGATGAGAGTGACGGTCCTTGACATCAAGGCAGCATTTGACTGAGTATGGCATCAAGAAGCCCTAGCAAAACTGAAGTCAATGTGAATCAGGGGAAAACACTCTACTGGTTGGAGTCATACCTAGCGCAAAGGAAGCTGGTTGTGGTTGTTCGAGGTCAATCGTCTCCATCGCAGGGCATCACTGCAGGAGTTCCTCAGGGTATTGTCCTAGGCCCAAACATCTTCAGCTGTTTCATCAATGACCTTCCCTCCATCATAAGGTCAGAAGTGGGGATGTTCGCTGATGATTGCAAAATGTTCAGCACCATTTGAGACACCTCAGGTACTGAAGCAGACCATGTCCATATGCAGCAAGACCTGGACAACAGCCAGGCGTGGGCTGATAAGTGGCAAGTAAAATTTGCACCACACCAGTGCCAGGCAATGACCATCTCCAACAAGAGAGAATCTCACCATCTCCCCTTGACATTTAATGCATTACCAACACTGAATCCCCCACTATCAACATCCTGGGGAGTCACCATTGACCATAAACTGAACTGGACCAGCCACATAAATGCTATGGGTACAAGAGCAGGTCAGAGGCTAAGAATTCTGTGGCAAGTAACTCACCTCCTGACTCCCCAATGCCTGTTCACCATCTGCAAGGCACAAGTCTCTCCACTTGCCTGGATCAGTGCAGCTCCAACAACACTCAAGAAGCTCGAGACCATCCAGGACAAAGCAGCCTGCTTGATTGGCATCCCATCCACTACCTTCAACATTCACACCCTCCACCATTGACACACAGTGGCAACAGTGTGTGCCATCTACAATTTGCACTGCAGCAATGCACCAAGGCTCCTCGACAGCACCTTACAAACCCGCGACCTCTACCCCCTAGAAGGACAAAGGCAGCAGATGCATGGGAACACCACCACTTGCAAGTTCTCCTCCAAGCCACACACCAACCTGACTTGGAACTATATCGCCGTTCCTTCACTGTTTTTGGGTCAAAATCTTGCAACTCCCTTCCTAACAGCACTGTAGGTGTATCTACACCCCAAGGACTGCAGCAGTTCAGGAAAGCAGCTCACCACCACCTTCCCAAGGGCAATTAGGGATGGGTAATAAATGCTTGCCTAGTCAGCAATGCCCACCTCCCCCAGACGAATTAAAAAAAACTTCTACTGAACAAGGATCATTGCTGCATTGCACATTTGCAGAATTGGCACTGATATGCATTGTGTGTATTTATTTAATCTTTCATTTATTAGTGAATAGATCTTGCAATAACAGAAGAAATTGTAGGTGTGCAAGTCATCAGTCTTGGTTCTATTGATGCCTTTCTCACTGTGGAGCCCGAGTAGCATGTGTTCAAGCCCCACTCTGGAGACCCGAGTACAAAATTTAGGCTGACATACCAGTGCAGTACTGACTTTTCAATGCGACATTAAACCGAGGCCCGTGGATGTAAAAGATCCCACAGCCACTATTCAAAGAAGAGCAGGGGAGTTCTCGCCAGTGTCCTGTCCTCGATTTATCCCTCAAACAAATTATCTGGTCAATATGCTGTGAATAAATTGGCTGCTATGTTTCTTACATTACAACAGCAACTACATTTCAAAAGTACTTCATTGGCTGTAAAGCACCTTGGAATGGCTTGACGTCATGGAAGGTGCTATATAAGTGCAGCTTATTTCTTTATGTAGCACCTTAAATATCCCAAACTGCTTCACTCCCAGTGAATTATTTTGAAGTGCAATTATGTTGTTATGTGGGTCAGGTAAACTTGGCAGCCATATTGTGCACAGCAAGGTCCCACAAAGCAGCAATGAGATGAATGAGCAGTGCATCTGATGTTGCTGGTTTTGGGTGAGGGGATATTGCTGGCTAAGGCACTGGATCTGTTCCAAATAATAGTGCCACGATATCGATCTGAACCACGTACAAGTAGAATGGACTTAGGCTTGAAAATTCAGCTAAAGAACGGTGCCTCTGACAGTGCAGGACTCCCTCAGTGTCATCCGAGATTATTGCTCTGAGCTGGGAGCTGAATCCTGAACCTTCTCATTTAGAAGGTGAGAGTCCTCCCAATTGAATTGCCATTTATTTCACATTACAGCTAAAAATTAAAAGTTAAAATGTGAATTTTCCAACATATAAAGACTATTTTATGATTCTAATCTACAAAATTCCCTTTTTTTACATGAATTAAAACTAGCAATTACAACAAAAACAACAACTTGTATTTGTAAAGCGCCTTTAACATAATGAAACATCACAAGGTGCTTCACAGAGGCTTTATGAAACAAAACATGACACCATGGCCCCTTAACGAGATATTTGGGCAGATGACCAAAAGCTTGGTCAAAGAGGTAGGTTGTAAGGACTGTCTTAAAGGAGGATAGCAAGGTAGTGAGGTGGAGAGGTTTAGGGAGGGAATTCCAGAACTTAGGACCGAGGCAGCTGAAGGCATGGCCACCAATGGGGGAGCGATTAAATTCAGGGATGCTGAAGTAGCCAGAATTAGAGGAGCTCAGATATCTCGGAGTGTTGTCGGGTTGGAGGAGATTACAGAGATAGGGAGGGGGCCATGTCATGGAGAGATTTGTAAACAAGGAATGAATATTAAAATTAAGGCATTGTTTAACCGGGAGCCAGTGTTGATCAGTGAGCACAGGAATGATGTGTGAGCAACATTCGGTGCAAGTTAGGATGTGGCGGCAGAATTTTAGATTACCTCAAGTTTATGGAGGGTAGAATGTAGGAGACCGACCAGTAATACATTATAATAGTCAAGTCTGGCAGTAACAAAGGCATGGATGAGGGTTTCAACAGCAAAAGAGCCGAGGCAGGAGTGGAACCGTTACGAGGTGGACATGTGGGGGTCTTAGTGACGGTGGGGATATGTGGTTGAAAGCTCATCTTGGGGTCAAATATGACACTGAGGTTGTGAACAGTCTGGTTCGGCATCAGACAGTTGCCAGGGAGAGGGCTGGAGTCGGTGGCCAGACAACGGAGTTTGTAGCGGGGACCGAAGACAATGGCTTTGTTCTTCCCAATATTTAATTGGAGGAAATTTCTGCTTCTCCAGTACTGCATGTCAGACAAGCAGTCTGACAGTTTAGAGACAGTAAAGGGGTCGAAAAAGGAATGGTGATGTAGAGCTGGGTATCGTCAGCATGCTATGTGGAAACTAATGTTTTCAGATAATAATGCTGTGGGACAACAGTTGAGAAATAGGAGAGGGCCAAGGATAGATCCTTGGGGGACATGAGAGGTAATGGTACAGGAGAAGGAAGGGAAGCCACTGATTACTAAAAGTAAATTCAGGGAATTGTTTGCTTCAAACATTGGTCTCCGTCAGAATGAATGATAAGTTCAAACTTAATGTGGAGGAATTAAAGGACAAAGGTAAACACACTAATCAATGAAAGTTTAAACCTTGAGAATGTTCACTTCTATGTTATTCTAGTGAAAGGTGTCACACCACGCATTAAGTCCATCTTGATAAAAAAAATCAATTACTCTCAGTGTTTATTCCTGAAAACCTAATTGAAAACATTGATTGCAAGTGTCAGAATTAAATGACATTCATTTATTATAGATTTGTTTTCAAATTAGATATTTAAAAATTACATAGTCAGCCCTATTGACCTTAAATTGATCAAATAATTAATCTTTGATTAGACTTTTAATGAAGAAAGACTTCCTGAAGCTGGCTTTTTTTCGCATCCTTAATAGTCTTTATGACTGCAGTTATGCTGCAGTTTGTGTGGTGTAGGTGCATCCAGAGTGCTGTTAGGGAGGCAGTTCCAGGATTTGGACCCAGCAACAATGAAGGAATGGCTGATGTGTGTTCAAGTCAGGATAGTGTGTGACTTGGAGGGGAACTTGGAGGGGATGCAGTTCTTACACACTTGCTGCCCTTGTCCTTCTAGGTAATGAAGGCTGTGCGTTGGTGAGGGGGATGTTGTCAAAGAAGCCTCAGCATGTTGCTACAATACTTCCTGTAGATAGTAGATACCACAACCACGGTGTGGCAGTAGTGGAGGGAGTCGATATTTCAGTCAGTGGTGAATGGGTTGCGAATCAAGTGACTGCTTTGCTCTGAATGGTGTTGAACTTCTTAATTCTTGTTATGTTTAAATCAGCTGATCTTAATTTTTTTATATTCATTCATGGGATGTGGGCATTGTTAGCGAGGCCAGCATTTATTGCCCATCCCTAATTACCCCGAGAGAAGGTGGTGGTGAGCTGCCTTCTTGAACTGCTGCTGTCCATGTGGTGTAGGTACACTCACAGTGCTGTTAGGGAGGGAATTCCAAGATTTTAAGAAATGAAATGCTTAAAGAAAAGAAATTTCTCCCCTACCTGTAAATATCTAATTGTTAGGAGAGTGCTCGAGGCATGCATGTATTTACCCAGCCATGTGCACAGCTCACTCCTAAAAAGGACACATGCCTAACCAGGCAGCAGCAGTCAAGTGCTATAAACAGAGCATGTACTGGCTGTCTGGATTCTGAGTTGCAGTCAGACTAATAGTTGCAATGTAACTAGTCAGTCACAGTTTATTTTTCACGTGAGGTCTGATTTCAGTTATTTCATTTCCGCTATTGACTGGTTGATCTGACAGGGTCACTACCTCCCCGAGGTCTAATGTTTTCATCTACTTTGTGATTCCATCGACTTCTCCAGATCTGACTCTTTGGCCCTCTCGGTTTCTCTGTGCTACCTCCAGCTAAAACAACTTATTCTCCTGATCCAAGATCAAGAGAAAATAAGATAACCCTACTCATTAACTCACAAATGCATAGAATTAACAGCACAGAAATTGACCATTCAGCCCAACTGCTCATGCTGGTTTTTATGCGACACACAAGCCTTCTCCCACGCTACTAATATAACCTTCTATTCCTTGCTCCCTCATGTGCTTATCTAGCTTCCACTTAAATGGATTTATGCTATTCCTCTCAACCACTTTATTTGGTAGCGTTCCACATTCTTACCACTCACACTGCTAACTCCATGATCCTCATTCTTTTCATAATTTAGTCTTACTTACAAAAGAGAGTTTTAGTCTGCTGATCTCTGCTTTGGGTGTTTCAATTGTCTAGAGGGATTGAAGAGGCATTTTCTAGGTCTTTCCTCCCTAATTGGCCTTGGGTTTTTGATCTGCTTTTTTTCTCTCCCAGCTGTATTAGACAGGCTGGATACACCATCTAGTCTTTTCCTATCTGATGTTTTTCAAT
The DNA here is from genome assembly GCF_036365525.1 of Heterodontus francisci. Lineage (NCBI taxonomy): Eukaryota > Metazoa > Chordata > Chondrichthyes > Heterodontiformes > Heterodontidae > Heterodontus > Heterodontus francisci. Next base: position 103,169,722 of record NC_090384.1, read on the forward strand.
GTTCCTATGTGTTTGTGTGCAATCCAAAACAATTTACTAAGTGTTTGAAACCATCTCCCATCACACAGTCAGTGGGTTATACAGCTTTTTTCAAAGCAAAATACCGCAGATGCTGGAAATCTGAAACACAAACAAGAAATGCTGGAAATACTCAGCAGGTCTGGCAGCATCTGTGGAGAGAGAAACAGAGTTAACGTTTCAGGTCAGTGACCCTTCATCAGAACTGGCAGAGCCAGAAATGCAATAGGTTTTAAGCAAGTAAAGCGGGGGTGGGGCAAGAGATAACAAAAGAGAAGGTGTTGATAGGACAAAGTCACAGAGAATAACTGACCAGAAGGTCATGGAGCAAAGGCAAACGGTATGTTAATGGTGTGCTGAAAGACAAAGCGTTAGTACAGAGAGGGTGGTAATGGACAGAAAACTGAGCAGCCTAACCCCTAGCACAAGCATGAAAAAAAAAGTGTATAGGCACAGTAGAAATAAACTAAACAAACTAAAATAAAATAACAAAATAACCACAAAATAAACAAAAAATTAAAAATAAATAAAAAGTGGGGGGGGGGGTTGCCTGTCATGCTCTGAAATTATTGAACTCAGTGTTCAGTCTGGCAGGCTATAGTGTGCCTAATCAGTAAATGAGATGCTGTTCCTCAAGCTTGCATTGATGTTCACTGGAACACTGCAGCAATCCCAGGACAGAGATGTGAGCATGAGAGCAGGAGGGAGTGTTGAAATGGCCAGCAACCAGAAGCTTGGGGTCATGCTTTCGGACTGAACGGTGGTGTTTCGAAGGGATTGTTCCCTCCGCGACACCCTCGTTCACTCCTCCATTACCCCCATCACCTCGTCCCCTTCTCATGGCACCTGCCACTGCAATCGCAGGAGGTGTAATACCTGCCCATTTACCTCCTCTCTCCTCACTGTCTAAGGCCCCAAATACTCCTTTCAGATGAAGCAGCGATTTACTTGTACTTCTTTCAATTTAGTATACTGTATTCGCTGCTCACAATGTGGTCTCCTCTATATTGGGGAGACCAAACGCAGACTGGGTGACCGCTTTGCGGAACACTCTCCACTCAGTCCAAAAGCATGACCGCGAGCTTCCGGTTGCTGGCCATTTCAACACTCCCCCCACCCCCCCTGCCCCCCTGCTCTCATGCTCACATCTCTGTCCTGGGATTGCTGCAGTGTTCCAGTGAACATCAATGCAAGCTCGAGGAACAGCATCTCATTTACCGATTAGGCACTCTACAGCCTGCCGGACTAAACATTGAGTTCAATAATTTCGGAGCATGACTGGCCCCCCTTTTTATTTTTATTTTTATTATTTTTTAATGTGTTTATTTTATTTTAGTTTGTTTAGTTTGTTTCTACTGTGCCTATACACTGTTTTTTCATGTTTGTGCTAGGGGCCAGGCTGCTCAGTTTTCTGTCCATTAACACCCTCTCTGTACTAATGCTTTGTCTTTCAGCACACCATTAACATACTATTTGCTTTGCTCCGTGACCTGCTGGTCAGTTATTCTCTGTGGTCTTGTCCTATCAACACCTTCTCTTTTGTTATCTCTTGCCCCACCCCTGCTTTACTTACTTAAAAACTTTTAAATTTCTAATATCTGCCAGTTCTGATGAAGAGTCACTGACCTGAAATGTTAACTGTTTCTCTCTCCACAGATGCTGCCAGACCCGCTGAGTATTTCCAGCATTTCATGTTTGTGTATACAGCTTCTTTATTGTGTATAAATACAGTCTTTATAGAACCTTACAGCACAGAAGGAGACCATTTGGTCCATTGTGCCTGTGTGGCTCTTTGAAAGAGCTATCCAATTAATTCTACTCCCCCATTCTTTCCCCATCACCCTGCACATTTCTTTCTTTCAAGTATATATCGAATTCCATCCTGAAAATCACTATTGTATTTGCTTCCACCACCCTTTCAGGCATTGTATTCCAGATCATAACAATTTGCTGTGTAAAAATAAATGTCTGTTCATTTCCCCCCCTGGATTTTTTGATGATTATTTTCGAGCTGTGGCCTGTTTCCCTTTCAGTTTTCTCTTCCACCATTTACTGTAGCCCTAATGTTTCCCCACCTATTCTTTCCCCTTTTCCAAATGACCCCATACCTCTTGTCCACCTTTTCATCTTTAGAAGAGGATAAAATCATCCTGCCCATAAGCAGCTGCAAGATAGCGGTGCCTGCCTTTGGGAATGCTATACTTGAACATTTTTCCCATCACCATTACTTTTTCCTGCCAGAACTAAACAACCTGGTTGACACTCTGTGAATGTCTTGGAACAAATGTTATTGGCAGATGAAAATCCAAGTGAAGTTTCTTACACAAGATCCCAGTTTACTGTTTTGGCTCTCAAGTTCTCCAATCTTGTTCATTGAGTCTTTGCCCATCTTTCTTTTATCTCCATTTCTATCTTCTCAGTTCTGTTCAAAGAAGAGCAGGGGAGTTTTCCTGCTATCCTGGCAACCATTTATCCCTCAATGAAAATCACTGAAGCAGATTGCTTCCTCATGTATCTCATTGCTGTTTGTTGAACCTTGCTGTGTGTGGATTGGTTGTCCCATTTCTCTGCATTACAGAGGTACATCCACTTCAAACAATATTTCATTGTCTTGAACTACTTCATGACATTCTGAGGTGAAGAAAAGTGCTTCAGACATTCAAGTTCTGCTTCTGACCTTCATTTTCCATGATACTGCTCTCCGGACCATTCTCCACTTTTTTCCGTAACTTTGATTCATCTCCTTGATCACATTTTTTTTTAAATTTTGTTTTACCCAAGGGCCATAGAAATCAGTTGAATAGGATTGGAATAGAAGAGAGACAACCTCATAATGTTTAAATTTAGACAGTATTTTGAAGCAAGACATTAAACAATTGAGCATGTCTGGGGGAGCTTTTTAGCATCACAGAAAAGCCAGTTACTTGCCAAGAAAAATCCTACTTGACTACTATCCACCTCCATGGAACAATGAAACTATGTGTGACAAAAGGGCTTCTGAAGAACATGTGCTTTGGTATTACAACAAGAACTTGCCTATAGAACTTGAATCAATTAAACATTCAGATTCAACTTTCGTTAAACATCACTGCATCACCACATTTTTCTTCACCTTTAAGAACTTCCTGTCAGCCAATGCTCCATGGATCGTACTCTCACCACGGAATCATGTAAATTGGGGGTTCGAGACCTGCTCCGGGACGTGTATGTAAAAATCTAGGCTGACACTCCCGGTGTGGTACTGAGAGAGTACTGCACTGCCAGAGGTGCCATCTTTTGGATGAGACATTAAACCAAGGCCCCATCTGCCCTCTCAGGTGGGCATAAAAGATCCTTTGGAACTATTTCAAAAATAGAGAAGGGGAGTTATTGCCATTGTTGTGGCCAATAGTTATCCTTTAATCAACAACACAAAAAAAAAACAAATTATCTGATCATTATCACATTGCTGTTTGTAGGAGCTTGCTCTGTGTAAATTGGCTGCTCTGTTCCTTGCATTATAACAGTGACAATACTTCAAAAGTGCTTAATTGGCTGTAAAGTGCTTTGGGATGTCCTGACATCATTGAAGACACCATAGTAATGCAAGTCTTTCTTTTCTTTAAAATTTACGTGTCTGACTAAGGTTTTGGTCATCCATCCTGATGTCTCCTTGTTTGGCTCAGTGACATTTGTTGTCTGATTAAGCTCCTGTGAAGTGCTTTGGGTGTGTTACCTCATTAAAGGGGGTGTATAAATGCAAATTGTTCTTCTAACAAAGCACTTTAGTGGAGTTCATTAACTTGCTGAAATGATTTTAGATCAAGATGATTGAAGCATCATAACAGAAATTAACAAAATGTATGAGACGTAGAGAATATGTGAATACCTGGCGGGGTGAGGGGAGAAGGGGAGAGGGTGTGGTTGCTGGAGGACAGGTGTAAGTGGAAAAAAACTGACGAAGCAGATCAAGTTCAAACTGCCTAGAAGCCCTGGGGAAAGAAAAAGTAGGTTGAGAGCAAGGATAAAATTACATTACCAGATGTAATACTCATATACCAATATCACCTTATCACAACTGAGAAACCAAGGCTAGCTGAAAATACTACCTACTTTCCCTTCATTTGATGTTAACAAATTTCTGGGATTTGTTATCCAATCCTGATTTTCAGAGGATATTTATAATTTGTTTTCTTCATTCTCTTGGAATTTAAAGGGTTATCTTAATTGTAGTCATGGAACTCCCTGTTTGGATTAATGAGCTCTGTATTCAGGAAAATACAGTTTATTCCTTTCTAAGCAGAACTACCTGCAGCGAGTGCTTACTTCAATTAGCTTCCATATATTCAATATCGCTTCACATAATCAAATCCATGTAATTTTAAGCTTTTGATCATCTCCATTCTACCAAAGCTAATGTTTGCTGCTGGTTCTGTATAATATTGAGCCAATTTTAAATGGAGCTTCTTATCTAACAATAAGTACACCTGAATAAAGAAAGACAAAACTGTTTTATATAGCACCTTTCAGGATCTCAGGACACCACAAAGTGCTTTACAGCCAATTACGTACTTTCAAAGTGCAGCCCTGATGTTTTTTATTCTTTCCTGGGAATGTGGGTGTTGCTGGCAAAGCCAGCATTTTTTGCCTATCCCTAAATTGCCCTTGCTCAGCCATTTCAGAGGGCAGTTAAGAGTCAACCATATTGCTGGGGTCTGGAGTCACATGTAGGCCAGACCAGGTAAGGGCAGCAGATTTCCTTCCCTAAAATACATTAGTGAACCAGATGGGTTTTTATGACAATTGATGATAGTTTCACAGCACTATTTCTGAGACTAGCTTTCAGTGGCACAGTGACGCAGTGGTTAGCACCGCAGCCTCACAGCTCCAGTGACCCTGGTTCAATTCTGGGTACTGCCTGTGTGGAGTTTGCAAGTTCTCCCTGTGTCTGCGTGGGTTTCCTCCAGGTGCTCCAGTTTCCTCCCACATGCCAAAGACTTGCAGGTTGATAGGTTAATTGGCCATTATAAATTGCCCCTAGTATAGGTTGGTGGTAGGGAAATATAGGGACAGGTGGGGATGTGGTAAGAATATGGGATTAGTGTAGGATTAGTATAAAACATGGGTGGTTGATGGTCGGCACAGACTCGGTGGGCCGAAGGGCCTGTTTCAGTGCTGTATCTCTAAAAAAAAAATTCCATGTTTTTAGCTAATTGAATTCAAATTCCAACAGCTGCTGTGGTGGGATTTGAACCTATGCCCCCAAGGCATCAGTTCAGTGATATTACCACTATTCCACCACCTCCACCTGTAATGCAGCAAATGTGGCAACCAATTTGTGCACAGCAAGCTCCCACAAATAGCAGTGTGACAAAGACCAGATCATCTGTTTTGGTGATGTTAGTCAAGGAATAACTATTGGCCAGGACATGGGAGAGAATTCCCCCACTCTTCTTCGAATAGCACTGTTAGACATTTCACATCCATCTGTGACTGGCCTCAGTTTAACCTCACATCCAAAAGGAAGCACGTCTAACAATGAAGCACTCTCTCAGTGCTGCACTGAAGTGTCAGTTTGGATTAGGTGTTCAATCCCTGGAGTGAGACTTGAATCCTTGGCCTTCTGACTCAGAAGAGTGAGTAATGGCCATAAGATAACACTTAAACCAAGTGTAACGTGAATCCCTTGGAACAGCTACCTCTTACTCTGGAAAGCTAAGCTTTATTGTAACCAAGATGCAACTTACAAGATGAATTAGAAATTCCCTACTTAGTCTTTACAGCTGTTGAATATTAACTTCTGATACAGAAAGAAAAGCTTAAGATAGTTCTAAGAGTCCCCTAAGGTAGTTATAGCGTATCAATAATAAACGAGCCTTCAATTCTAACCCATTGGCTTGGCTTGACCGATCGTCTCACCCCGTCCACACCTCGATTTTGTTATGGAGAGATAGAAAAGGGAAGGACCGGAAAATACTTAATTCCACATGACCGCTGTACAAACTAATAACACAGCAGATAATAATCGTATCCATTATTTTTAAATGAAAACTACAACACGCACATAGTTTGATGGGAACTTAGAAATAAATGTAGCTCCTTGAACCTGTTCTGTCATTCAATTGCCCCATGGCTGATGTACACTTTCATTGTTTACATACCCAAAAATCTGTCGAGGTTGGTTGTGGTGAAGTCTCTATTAACTAACTGCCTGCAGAATTTTCTGTTGGTTTGACGTGTAGAGCCCAATACTTAGGTTCATTTGTACAAACCTCGAAGCATAATGTTCTTTCATCTCTGCTGGACCAAACTAATTGGGAATGTTTTTTTTTTCTCGCTCTCTTCCCGCCGCTTTAATCAAGGAATAAAACCACAGATAAGGTGCAATACTGACCTGTAGCATTCCGCACATACACTTCACCAAATCGAGTCGAGATCTTTTGGTCATTCTCCCCCTGGTATTTCCAAGCCAACAGGATTGAACTGAAATTGAATACTGTACATTCTTAGTGAGTATTCCCATCGTGCTGTCAGAGTAACGTGTTCAATTGCTCAATTATTTCTAGTGTTGAAACAGACTGAAACTGCATTGTATTGTTACTGCCAATAACTTCATCGAGCAGCTAGGGGAGTTAATTATGTCCTTCTGTGAGTTAGCTTTGATTAAAACATCCATCACTAGTTTTCTGCCCAAATATTAGCTTCATAAGTTGCATTATTTGTGCAAAGTCCCATTTTTGTTGTTGTATGAGTAGCCTGTAGCTTGAGCTAAGCACTTAATTAATTATTAATGCACGGTTTATGCTTTAAAAGACTAGTTTGAGTGATGGCAACAAAAAGAAAGATTTGGCTCACTTCGAAGTTTGGAGATGGTTGACACCCGGTGCTATGCTCAATTAGCCGTGCACGTCGCATTAGTCAAACTGGTTGTTTGTTTTTCTTTTTAAGTGAAAGTATGCGATGATTTGCTTTCTGTCTTTCAAAGATCCGCTAACTCTAGGAACAAATATTGTCCAACTGAAGCAGCCTTGCGATGAGACTACGCTTACAGATATACATTCAGATTCAAACGTGAGGGGGCACGCAAACGGACGGTTCATTAAAAAAAAAGTGAAAGCCTCATTCCTTAGGAAGTGAATTGCCTTGACCGAAAAATAAGAGGGGGCTTCTGCAACTCGAGATGTTGCTGGAAACATCCTGTCTGTTGTCGGGCACAACGCAACCAGCTAGATCTATGGAACAAAGCACTTCTGGTAAGATGCCTAACTGACTTCTCCGTAAAATATTGAGGAATACCAAATTTGTTTGCGCTTTTTAATATAAGAATCGACTTCCTTTATCCATCTTATCTTGATTCGCCAAAGTTCTGCATGCAGTTAGGTTGACAGATACCTGAAGTTGGGATAGTTTCGGCAGACAGCTCTTACCATCCTTTCGAAGACAGGGGTCCGAAATGCTAATCTTCTTTGGTAACTTGGCACAACTCCTCCTCTTGAATTGTCTCCAAGCCCCCTTGTCCGTTCCTCTTGGCCCAGCAGTTCAACTCTGATGTTTAGGGCTTTTCTAATTAAATTGACACCCACCGCTCAGTAATATATTGCTTCTAATGCTCTATTTATTTTACGGCTGCATCGACTACGTGCTACTAAAATGTCTATCTCAATTAGAAACTGATAGGGTCATTACGTCAACCGTGACTGTTGCTGAGGCAAACAGTTTTCTGCGCCAGGGACGGGTTAAGTCAGTAGATCAGTAGATGAGGTTTTGATGAATTTCATACTGACTTCTCAATGTGTGTGTGTGTGTGTGTGTCTGAAAGGGGTGATGTTAATTTTAAATTCCATCACCTTTCAGGGTTGACTGGCAACCTCCCCCCGTTGTGCTGTTCACCAACCTTCTGCGGGTTGCTGTCCGCGGAGACGGTGCTGAACACAACGGGACTGATACAAAAGCAAAATACTGCGGATGCTGGAAATTTGAAATACAAACCGAAAATGCTGGGAATACTCAGCAAATCAGACAGCATCTGTGGAGCGAGAAACAAAGTTAACAGTTTGAGGTCGATGACCTTTTGTCAGAAGCACTTCTGAAACGTGAACTCTGAGACTGATGCTGGCCTGATAGAACACAGACTGAGACACTGTGCATCTCCAATTCTCTCTTACCTGCAACTACCTCTTCCAGTGTTTTATTTAAACCACCACCACCGTGAAAATATATTCTAATTTTATATATTATGCGTTCAAACGCTTGCCAATAGGTAGATCATCCTTACGATTTGTATCTTCGCCCTCTGTTACCCCATTTCTTCCTAGAGTTCTATGTTTTCTATTCCACTTAACACTTCACAGAGATTTCCACCTTGCTGCTGCTGCCAGACTTCTGGATTCTCATAGTATTGCGTTCCTGATATGTGGATTGCTAACTTGCGCATGTTAAACTGTGTTAAATCTGATCAAAGCATTGCTATCCCATTTAAGTCGGTTTATATTATGTAAAGCCTGAGGAGAGAGCGATGTGGCAATTCATCCATTCTCATTTCAGATCGGTGAGGCAAAGGGATCTTTAAACAGGAGAAAAAAGTGCACTTAAATAACTGTTAAGAGTTGTGGAATGTAAGCCACCACCTCCCCCCCCCCCCCCCCCCGTCACTTCCTTCGCTTCTCAGTAAACTTTATTTAGAGGGGCCAAAATTCCGCGGAGGAGGGAACTGAAGATAAAACGCACTTGAGTAATTAGCACGGCGTTTTAAGGCGGGCAGCTTGGCAAATCCCCAGCGATCACATCTGCTAAGTGATCGCTAGCAGCCGAGCTTGGGAAGCCATTTATCTCCAATGTACGTGAGTCGCTCACACCTGGTGCTAACCGCTGACTGGGATTCAGACATGGCCCCGGCTGGACTTCCCGTGCAACACTGATCGTATCAAAAAAAAAAACTGCCTCCGTCGGAGACATTTGGCGGTGGGGTGGGGAGCAGGTTTGAGAAATAAGAGGCCAAAAGCTGCTTTTTGCACAGAGAGAGAGAGCTTGGTAAGGGTGCGGTTGGAAGCGCCGAGCTTGCTGGGGACAGGGTAAGAAGCGATGGTGCTGTCCGTGGTCCTGAAGCGTTAAATGTTGGGAGTACAGTCGCTGCTGAAAAGGAGCTTCTCTTATGTCCTGCGGAGCGGCCGTTGAGCCCCATTCAGAAGGATGCTGATGGGAAATGACTGGAGACAGAGAGGACGAGCTTTGTCAGAAAGCGCTCAATATAGTGACCGAACTCTGCTTTAAAGGGCTGGTGGAGCACGAAAGCTGTCTGGATTTTTCTTACTATCTCCGGGACCGAGGCCGACCACGCCATACCGATTCAGGTACAACATAGGGATAGTTGTTCGCTTTTGACTTGTATTAAAAGTACAAGCAGAGAAAATTCTTATCTTGCTACTTGCGTGAATGAATACATGAACCCTTATATATATATATATATATATATATCAAACTGTTAGGAATGTCCTTTGAACCAGCACCTACTGAATTCTCTCCTATTTTAATATAGTTGCAGAAATTAGTCATCAACCTAAAAGACAAGTTGACCAAATATTGACTTCACTGAACATCTTGCGACCTATCAGCTGAAACGAATGACATGAGATCGTCGTGTACATGATGTACCACTCTAGTCTGCTGGATCTCGGCATTTAGAGCCCCAGCAATTTAAGAGTTAAATTTCAGTCCCCATTTGTGCTGGACTCTAGTTAAGCAAAAGATTTGGCCAGGTGACTGCTAACAAATGTTGCTTCATAAAGTTTATATGGCTGTGAACTCAAGGTCTATTTTCGGCAACTGTAAATATATATTTTATTTGAGATATAGCATAAGTATCTGAAGTTGGTGTTTATCATCACCGAATGAAAGTCAGTATTTGAATTTATTTTCATAAAATCTAGCTTCCTAAAACTGTCTAAATTCACTAGGAAACTAGTATTTGATACACTGTGCGAACTGTACAAAAATGTAGGTCACTCATTGATGTATCTCTCCAATTAGTAATCGTTTTAAAATTAGCCCTATCTGGTCTGTGTTGGGAGAGAAGGGAAAGAAGGCATTGGTTGTGTTTTAAAGATTTAAGTTTGGATGGAAAGGCTTTGATAATGACACAGCGCCGTTGTCACAAATATTTAAACTGCGACCATATTAACGGTGTTTGCCATACCTTCTGTTCCTTTTTTGTTGTAATTATCCAACGCTAGACTTATAGGCCGCTGCCGAGTCTCCAAACATAATCGATAACCGAATGGTTTAAATAAAATTCCATCAGGCGCTGGGCATGTTTTACAAAGCAGAAGAGTGATTGGATCCTCGCCCAGGCAAGGAGAGTCAACTGCGGGAAATACAATAAATTTCAGCCCCAAAGTTGGAGAGAAAACTATCTAATGTTTCCTTTCATTGCACGTTTTACGGCTACATTCATTATTTAAACCAGCTTTGATATATGGGGCACTGTTAAATTCAAGACTTGGTAATAATTTAGTTGCAGCTTTATATGTGGTTGCCACACCCTATTACTTGTCATTTTGATTCCCTTAATGCAGTGGTTCTCAAAGTGTAGCCCGTGGACCACCGGGTTCCCCAGGTGGGTCACAGGCTAGTCCAAGATACATGTCACTCCATAGCCAAGGCATAAGAGAGGAGGCTAGAACCCCCATCCCCACCATTCATATAATATCACACAACCAGACCGGCTCCCCGCGTAGCGCAAGTCATCATAAGTGCAAGCAACAACAATGTAGTTTCATAAGCAAGATTATGTTACTGTTGGTTTTGCTTGATTAATTTAGATGTATTAGCTTCTCAGAAGAATATTATTGTGATGATTATTAGAATGTTTCAAATAAACTTGTTCTCTTGTATTAATGTTTATAATATGAAAATGTCTATACTTTTGTTTCTGGCATGAATTAATTTACTTATATTTATTTAAAAACATATAAATTTATTAAATTCCCATTAATTTTGTTAAGTTTCTTTTTGCAGTGGCAAGCAAAAGCGGTGAGGTAGGGCCAGTAGGTGGTTCATGGGGTCTTTTGCCCCGCCTAAGTTGTCCACGGACAAAGAGGTTTGAGAACCACTGCTTTAATGTTCATATCACAGAAAAGCCAAATTTGCTTTGTGTGATGGGGTTAATCACCATCATAGTTATTGCGTTATTTGAGCTGCTCAGGGGAAAGGTGGGCTTGTTGTTTCATTGGGGTCTGGGGCTTGTAATCCTATATGATGTACATGTAATGATTCCTTAGTTGCGTTGGTATGGACTATATAAAGTGCGTTCTGTAAGTATAGCCAACCATTTCTTGAAATTGAACCATCTTTACTTTCTATGAGTATAGTAGCCATTTTTAAATGTTGCATTGCTTTTTGATAAATTACAACACTCTCAAGCTATCATTGAGGTAACAGTAAAATATATCAGCTTTGAGGAGGTGAATTGGATATTGAAAAGCTTTTAGTACTGTCATTTCGCCTCTCGGATCCAGCTTTGAATCCAGCCCAGACTACTAGCTTCCTGTCTCAGAGCCCTAAGTGAAACTAATTTGTGCCATTGGTAATCCACTTCCTGATAGGTACTGATGAACAGCACTTAATTACTTGTGAGTCAGGCTACTGTCACTAATTTGTCAGGAAGATATCAGGAGGCTATAAGGGTAATCGACTTATGAAATGAAAGAAAAAAAATCATTGGTGCAGCAGGGAGTATTTTTATTGTTCAGGTGTTTTGCTGGTCTTTTATGTTGGTCCTTCAAGTCATATTCTAGATGATTGTTGTAATTTGGAATGCACTGCTTGCAAGGGTATTGGAAGCAGATTCAATAGAAACTTTCAAAAGGGAATTGGCTATATATTTGAAAATGAAATTTTTTCAGGGCCATGGAGAAAGAGTTGGAGTGTGAGACCGATTGGCTAGCTCTTCCAAAGAGGCACAATGGTCTGAACAACTGTTTCCTGCATTGTATGCTTCTATATGGGAACAAGCTTCCGGCTGTTAAGATGGTTTCTGTAGAAAAATGCAGACTTCTATTGCCCAGTTTAACTTATCACCAATTTACTTCAACCAAATTTAGCAATATAAATTCTCACAGATGCCAGAATCCAACTTGGCAGCCTTCAATAAAAGTTCATATACTTTGATTGTTGAAATGAAGAGTTAGTAGTGAAAAAATGTGATTTGTCTCCCATTTACATTATATTACAATGTGATCTATTCAGCATAAGTAAAAGCTACCTTTTGGGGAATTTCAGCTACACTAAGAGAAGATAATACAGAGCTTCTACCAGTATGGACACTAATGAACTCCAGCTGCTCAATCTACAAAAATAAGAAAAATATCCTATTACCAGTTCTACCTCTCTCTACCTGCTGCAAAAATCTCATTCACCCACTGCTTTGCATTTCCCTGCTCTTCTAATATTGAGAAAAAGGCATGGAAGAAAGTTTATGAAAATACCTGTGCATGCAGCAACCTGCATCACTCTAGGATTTTCTGACATAATTCAAGCTGAGACTCCAATGCAGCTCAAGGGAGTTCTGTATTATCAGAAGTGCTGTCCTTTGGATAACATGGTAAGTCTATTCAGGTGGATGTAAAAGATCCCATGGCATGAAAAGAGAAAGGAAAGACTTGCACGTACATAGCACCTTTCATGAACTCAACCATGTTCAACGGTATTTCATTAATTGTGAAGTGGTTTGGAAGTGTAGTCACTATTGTAATGTAGGAAACATAGGAAACATGGCAGCCAATGTGTGCACAGCAAGATCCCACAACAGCAATGTGATAATAGCCCAATCTCATTTGAGTGATGTTGGTTGGGGAAGAAATATTAGCCAGAAGAACACCTCTGCTCCTTCAGCCATGGGAGCTTTTATGCCAGCTGAAGGGCAGATGGGGCTTCAGTTTAACATGCCATTTGAAAATGAACATTTCCAACAATGCAGGACTCTCTCAATACTAAACTGGGAGTGTCAACCTTGAAATTCCTTTTACGCTACCCAGTGGGTCGGATGGTGGCGTGGGGGTGGCATAAAATTGAGGGGGAGGCTCCGGGAGGCCTTCACGCCCCGCTCCGGCCTCCAGCCAACTTTACGGCGGTCGGGCAGGGGGAGGGAAGGGCCCGCCCACCCGAGGCCAATCAAGGCCCTTAATGGCCACTTAAGGACCCTCGGCAACCTCCATGGATATTTTACCCCTGGCAAGCAGGTGTGCTAGGCACGTGAAAGGCTGCCCAGCGATAGCGGCAGGGGTGGGGGGGTGCCATGGCAGTCGGGCACAGGGTGCCTGATTGAGGGCCACTCCTGCTTCCCAACCCACCCCCGGGACCCAAGACCCCCTCCCCAAATGATTACCCTTGCCTCGCCACCATGACCGATCACCCGCCCGCCTCCACCCCCCAGTGAGGCAAGCCCAACTTACCTCGTCTCCTGACTCCATGGCGTCAGCTAGGCTGCAGTATCAGCAGTGACCACTGCTCCCGTTGACGTTGCTGGGACTAAGTTGCCGGCCCGCTGATTGGCTGGCAGCTCACTGAGATGGGACCTCCTCCCTCAAGCGGGTGGAAGTCCCGCCTCAGGACAGTTAAAGCCCGGGGACCTGGAAAATGCGGGTCGGCTCCCTGGGCTAGGCAGAAGTGGATTCGCACCGACTTTTACGTCGGTGGCAAAGTCCTGTCCGCCTAGAGTAAAATCGAGCCTTTTTTTTCAGTTCTGATGACAGGTCATTGATCTGAAACATCAGTTTTTTTCTCTCTCTACTGATGCTGCCTGACCCGCAGAGTATTCCCAGTATTCTCTGTTTTTATTTTTGAATGCTTTTTTATCCATTCACAGGATGCAGCCATTACTGGCAAGGCCAGCATTTATGGCCCATTCCTAATTGCCCTTGAGAAGGTGGTGGTTAACCACCTTCTTGAACCGCTGCAGGGCATCATAGCAATTTTTGTACAACTGAGTGATTTGTTCGGCCATTTCAGAGGACAGGTAAGATTGTATCTTTGCTGTGTGTCTGCAGTCACCTATAGGCCAGACCAGGTACAGGTTGTAGGTTTCCTTCCCTGAAAGAGCATTAGTGAACCAGTTGTTACAACGATCTGGTAGTTTCATGGTCACCATTACTGATACTAGTTTTTATTCCAGGTTTATTTAATTAACTGAATTTAAATTCCCCAACTGCTGTGGTGGGTTTTGAACTCATGTTTTTGTTATTTTCATCCAGACCTCTGGATTACTAATCCAGTAATATAATCACTAATCTACCATTGCCAACATAATTATGTGCTCAAGTCCCTGGAGTGGGACTTGAATCCAGAACTTGCTGACTGAGTTGAGAATGCTATCTGTTGGGTCAGAAATAACACATCATGATTAAGAGTATGATGATGAACCTCTTGACATATCTCCCTCACCCAGCAATACTAAAAATGATCAAATGGCTGTTCATCTTCTTGGTCTACACAAAATGGCTGCTGCACTTGCCCATATAATAAGTGACTATACTAAGTAATTAATTGTATGTGGAAACACTTTGGAATGTCCTGAGAGGTGCAATGTAATGTTATGTAAATACAAGTCCATTCTTTAAGAACACGTGCAGACTACGTGAGAGAATGGGACTATTGAAGAGAAGTCAGAGGTCGAGGTGATGATAGCTGTGTATTGCATTGCTGTCATCGTGAAGCTTTTACCTTTTCTCTGGTGTTAAACTGTCTCACTGTACAAATGGGTCTGTTTCACCAAGAGAAGGTGGAATATCCTGAGGCCCACCTGCCAATTTCAAATCTGGGCCTAAGCAAGACAATACTTTGAGCATCACCTGCACATGCTGGCTTAATCTATTAGTGCTTGATATGACTACTGGTTGAAGAAAGGAAAATATTCTTTTTTAAAATTGCCTTAAGACCTAATTGAGGAAATTAATACCTGCATTCAAGCTGTTGCCCTGAATGGGGAGTCAGAAACAATCACCCTGAATGGGGAGTCAGAAACAGTCACCATACTGTGTCAGGTTGGCTCAGTTGCTAGTACTCCTTTTCCTCTAAGTCAGAGGTTGTGGGTCCTAACCCTTGTAAGTGCTGGAATATATATAGAGGCTCAGTTTCCTGATGTATGACCCCTGGCACACCTATTTCCCAGGTGCAAAGGAGCAGAAAGCCGGCTGGATTTCCAGGGCTTTGAGTAAGGAGCTGTGCCTATTTCCTGACATCAGTTCTGAAACTTGTATCTTTTTATTCATTCACAGGATGTGGTCATCACTGACAAAGCCAGCATTTATTGTCCATCCCTAATTGTCCTTAAGAAGGTGGTGGTGAACTGCCTTCTTAACAACCGGGTAGCTTGCTAGGACATTTCAGAGGCAACCACATTGATCTGGGTCTGCAGTCACATAGAGGCCAGACCAGATAAGGACAGCAGATTTTCTTTCCTAACATGCATTAGTGAAACAAATGGGTTTTTTGCAACAAATCAGTAATTACATGCTCACCATTTTCAAATTCCAGATCTATTTAATTAATTGAATTTAGATATCCCAGCTACAATGGTGCGATTTGAACTCTCATCATTATTCCAGACTATTAGATTACTAGTCCCACAACAAAACCACCATGCTACCATTTTTGCAATGGCTTGTCCTGGAGTTAAGGCTTAACCTTTTTGATTCCACTTAGTATTCTAAACACCTCCTGAAAGGCCCCTCTGAGTCACTTCCTATCAACATGAAAGTGTCCAAGCTTTGCCATAGCAAACAGACCTGAACACAATATTGAAAATGAGTTCAGAAGGTATTCTGCATTGTCAGAGGTGATGTCCTTCACATTGAAAATAAGGCCTCACTGGAGCACTGTACAGCATAATAAAGGTGGCCTCATGTTATAGCTTAGCATTCTATTTGTTTTATTGATTGCTGCTTTGCAATGACTGGACATGGTCAGTGTTGATTCAAATATTACTCTTCTCTATCTAGGTGAGCTCCATGCATTAAAGCTGCTCATTTTGCTTGCATTGATCGTGAAATGATCCTAAGATACAATATCTGAAGAGGGACAAAAAGACACGCAGTCAGATCTTTAGTAGTACTTCCTGTACCTTTTAGTTTTTTGGGGGAATACGTAGCAACTTGTACGCATCTGTAGATTGTATTTTTTTAATTAATCATTCATGGGATGAGGGCCAGGCAAGCATTTATTGCCCATCCCTAATTGCCCTTGAGAAGGTGATGGTGAGCTGCCTTTTCGAGTTGCTGCAGTCCATGTATGTCGGTACACCCGCAGTTCTGTTAGGTAGGGAATTCCATGATTTTGACCCAGCGACAGTGAAGGAATGGCGATATATTTCAAATCGGGATGGTGGGTTACTTTGACAGGAACTTGTGTTCACATGTATCTGCTGTCCTTGTTCTTCTAGGTGGTAGAGGTCAAGGGTTTGGAAGGTGCTGTCAAAGAAGTCTTGGCAAGTTGCTGCAGTGCGTCTTGTAGATGTTATTCACTGCAGGGGTCAGTACTGGATCCCTTGCTGCTCATGGTATATATCAATGATTTAGCCTTATCTGTAGGGGACATGATTAAGAAATTTGCACATGATACAAAAATTGTCTGGTGGTTGATAATGAGGAAGTATGGACTGGTTAGGTGAGCAGAAAAGTGGCAATTGGAGTTCAATCCAGAAAAGTGTGAGGTAATGCATTTGGGGAGGGCAAACAAGGGAAGGGAATACACAATAAATGACAGGGTTCTGAAAAGTGTATAAGAACAGAGGGAGCTTGGAGATAATCGGTCACGAAGGCATACAGAATACTTTCCATTTTTGGCTGAGGCCTAGACTATAAGAGCAGGGAGGTTATGGTAGAACTGTATAAAGCACTAGTTAGACCACAGCTAGAGTACTGTGTAAGTTCTGCTCATTGTATTACAAGAAGGATCTGATCACACGCGAGAGGATATAGAGGAGATTTACAAGGAATGGAGAATTTTAACTATGAGGAAAAATTGGATAGGCTGAGAACAGAGGAGGCTGAGGGGAGATTTAAGTGGGGTGTATAAAATTATGAGGAGCCTAAATAGAGTGGAGAGGAAGGACATATTTCCCTTAGCAGAGAGGTCAATATCAGGAGGTATACATTTTAAGTAATTAGTAGAAGGATTAGGGGAGAGTGAAGGAGCAATTTCTTTCACCCGGAGGGTGGTGGGGGTCTGGAACTCACTGCCTGAAAAGGTGGCAGAGGCAGTGAGTTCCAGACCCCCACCACCCTCATTGCACTTAAACAATACTTGGAAGTGCACTTGAAGTGCTATAACCTACAGGGCTATCGACCAAGAGCTGAAAAGTGGGATTAGGCCAGATAGTTCTTTTTCGGACGGGACAAATATAATGGATCGGACGGCGGCCAACTGTGCTGTAAATCTTTCTATGTTTCTATGTTTTGGGGAGTTAGGAGGTTAGTCACTTGCTGCAGAACTCCCAGCCTTTGACCTGCTCTTGTAGCCACAGTATTCATGTGGATGGTCCAGTTACATTTCTGGTCAATGGTGATCCCAGGATGTTGATGGTGGGGGATTCAGTGATGGTAATGCCAAGCAGATTGCGAACCCCTTGCTTCAGCTCTCCACCCTCACCTCAACATGGGCATCAGGAGCAAGCTCTTAGTAAGTAATAATAAGAGCTGTCTAAATCCTAAACTCTAGAATTCCATGCCCAAACTATAAATAAATAAAACTAAATAAAAAAAATTATGAGGTGCATTGATAGGTCAGATAGGAAGAAACTTTTGGACGGTACAGTGGCGCAGTGGTTAGCACTGCAGCCTCACAGCTCCAGGGACCTGGGTTCAATTATGGGTACTGCCTGTGTGGAGTTTGCAAGTTCTCCCTGTGTCTGTGTGGCTTTTTGCTGGGTCCTCCGGTTTCCTCCCACAGTCAAAGACTAGCAGGTTGTTAGGTAAATTGGCCATTATAAATTGCCCTTAGTATAGGTAGGTGGTAGGGGAATATAGGGACAGGTGGGGATGTGGTTGGGATTTGGGATTAGTGTAGGATTAGTATATATGGGTGGTTGATGGTCAGCACAGACTCAATGGGCCGAAGGGCCTGTTTCAGTGCTGTATCAATAAATAAATAAAAAATAAACCTCTTTACCACAACCTCCTCCTTTAAGACTCTCCTTAAAACCTACCTCTTTGAACAAGTGTTTAATTACCTGTCCTATATATCTCCATGTGACTCAGTATTCAATTTTGTTTGGTAATGCTCCTGTGAAGTGCTTTGGGATGTTTTACTACATTGATAGAGCTATATAAATGCAAATTGTTGCTAAATATTAACAGAAAGGGCATATTTTGCACTGTAAAATTGCAATGTTAAGATCTTTTGACCACCTAACTAGGACAGCTATAGCTGTTGGATTTGTAGTGAGCCTCATGTATATTGTATGACATCTTTTATATTTTGGTTTACTAAATATGTTTGAGATAGTTGATCTACACAGAAAGTAGTAAATTGCTCTGAATAACAATTGTAGTTTTTTCAGAATTGCTTTCTTCTTTTTTTAAAAGAGGGCTTGTGTATTGGTTGTTGATTGTGGCCTCGTGGCCTAGCTTGCTCATTCTCCATGGTGTGTTAATATGGTTTGATTATAGTCAAAATTCCCCACAGACCACATCTCTAATCAACTGTCAGAAGTTTAGTAATTTGTTACATTTTTTCAAGGGAAAAATTATCAAAAAGAAAGAAGATGCATCTGTAAAGTGCCTGCAGATTGCAAGTATTTCACAACCAATAAATTACTTTTGAAGTGCAACCATTCTTTTATGTCAGCAGTGCTTTCATGTACTGCAAGTTCTCACAAACAAATGTTTGTCCCATGGGTTGTAGCTTGAACAGGTTGGGGTTATTTTCTGTAGAGAAGAGAAAGCTGAGGGATGACCTAACAGAGCTCTTTACAATTATGAAGGAGTTTGATAGGGTTTACGTAGAGAAGATGTTTCACCTAGCAGGTGGGACCAGAACTAGGGGCCATAAATATAAAATAGTCATAGATAAATCCAATAGGGTATTCAGTAGAAACTTCTTTATCCAGAGAGTGGTGAGAATGTGGAACTCACTACCAAAAGGAATAGTTGAGGTGAATAGCATAAATGCATTATAAGAGAAGCTGGATAAATACATGAGAGAGAAAGGAATAGAAGGTTATGCTGATGGGGTGGTAGGAGGTTTGTGTGACATAAACACCGGCATAGACCTGATAGGCCTATTTGGCTTGTTTCTGTAAATTCTATGTAAATGGTATGAATTAATTTGTTTCTAATAGTCATTTGGTAGTACAGAACTTGAGTATTAGTGAAAATAGAAACATTTTGTCGAAGCTTTTCATCTTGCACTCATCAGGACAAGTCACAAGAATACCAATGTAAGGGAAACAACAAATTTATACTGTATGAGAAGAGTGTGTTGATTGGTTGGCAATTGGACTCTGATTGGCAGAGGCATTGCCATGGAGAAAGCACTAGTTTATAGTGACTGACAGTTAACTGCCAAGCTTTGTTTGAAATTTAAACCAGGCAGCTTGACTCTGACTGGTCAAGGCATTGTCCTGAGGAATGAACCAGTGAATGGCTGTTACTTATTTTGTTTAGCTAAAACAGGTGCAATGGTGTACATATTATTTCTGTCTGCAAAGAACAGGGCCCTGTGTATTAATATATGTAGCTTCCAGAATGCGCAAATATGCCACACTGCACGCCTGACTGACAGTCTTAAATGGGTTGTCAGTGTAATTCTTAGCACACTGAGGACTATTTAGCAAATGTTGTCCAATCACCAAATCACATCTCATATTGGACACTGTGTTTTGAGTTTTGCAAGCACGGGCTGGTTGGGTACAGCCTGTATCTTGCTCATTGCGAACAGCAGGAGGGACATGTTGTTTGATACGATCCGCCAGTCTTTGGAACGTACAGCCTGTATACCTCGCATCATACTGGCATTGAAATTCATATATCACAAAATTAATCTATCATAAAAGATGTTCTGCCTATCACACAAATGAGTAATGATGGGCCAGATGACCTCCTCCTGCACTGCATGATTCTATGAAGATACTAGAAGAGCTTACCGTTCTTTTAAATAATGCTGTGGGGTGGCTTTTATCTCAGCCAAAGGACAGCACATCTGATGACACTTAACTATTTCATTTCTGCACCAGAATGCTAGCCTAGGTTATCTGTGCTAATTCTGGAGTAATGCATGAACCGACCACCTTCTAACAGAGTTGAAAGTGATGCAAACTGGTCAAGCTGGCAGTGAAAAATGAATTCCTTAAGAACTGTGATGATGTTTTTGTGCTCAATTTGAACTTCTCAGTTCTTCTTTTGAAGCTTGTTTAATCGTAGTCCCACTTGCCACTTAGCAGTCTCCAGCCAAATGTACTCTTTTCCTCATGACATTATAAAGAATTACAGTTTACAGAACAGAGATAGACCATTTGCCCCAACTGGTCCTTACTGGTGTTTTTGCTCCCATTCAGCATATTTTTCTATCCCTTTCTCCCTCGTGTGTTTATCTAGCTTTTCCTTAAATGTATCTATACTACTCACCTCAACTAGTAGCAAGCTCCTCATTCTCACCACTCCCTCTGGAAGGCGTTTGCCTGAATTCTCTGTTGAATTTATTAGTAACTATCTGGTATTTATGGTCCCTAGTTTTGGACTGCCCTGCAAGTTGAAACTTTTTCTCTACACCTACACTATCAAATCCCTTCGATATCTATCAGGTCACTCTTCAACATTTTCTTTTCTAGAGGAAAGAGGCCCAGCCTATTCAGTCGTTTCTGATAGCTATAACCTCTCAGTTTTGGTATTATCTTTGTAGTTCTTTTTTGCACTTTCTCCAGTGCCTCCTATATCCTAGCTCAGACCAAGGACTTTGTAGGGCACACAGATATGTGCTGAGAACATAAGGTTCTATGAAAATGCAAGTTTGTCTGTTATTTTTCATTGTGGAGTGGTTTGACTCCCTTACAGCAGATATAGCTCCTCAATGTTAATAGCATTCTTCCTGTCCCAACCTTGGCACACTCTCACAAAGACCAATAGAGGCACCACATAAGAGCTAATGTAGCAGACTGGTGGGCTTTGAAGAACCATCTAACATATGTCCCCATCAAAGATAACGTTCTCTCTTTCTAATCTGAACTCCATTCGAAATAATCTCAAAGTTAGATGTGAATTCCGTATATAAATTATTGTTGGTAATATCAGCAAAGGAATACTTGATGCTTTCATATGACATTCCTCTATTTTGCTGTTTTAGTGGGCACACTAAACCATTTAAAAGAAAAAAGAAAAACACTTGCCAGCATCATTAAAATAGCAGATAGGTCAGTGTCATTTGGACATGTTAAACACTGACATCAACAGCAGTAAGGTTCCAGTATCCATTTGCAATAATCTGATTAATGAGAGAGTGCACTGACTTTTAGCATTGGTCACGAGAAGCATTTACCATCTGATGTATATCTAATTGTTTACTGAGTTCCATTCTTCCGACATTTAGTGATGGCATTTCATTGTGATACATCTGTGTGTTAGGTGAGAGGATTGACAGGAACTTGGATAAAATTACTGGATTTCCTCTTCCTGATGAAGATAGATTAACATCTTCATCCGTCAGTCAGCAAGACACTGACTTAGAATCCTCTGAAGTATATATGCAAAATGTCAAAATAGATAAATGAGAGTTTCCGTGACTTGGTTCATTCCATTCTGATGAAGGTCACAGATAACACTCAGATGAATGAATTCTGTGAAGCAGGAATCCTATATGCAATTGAGTTCACATTGTGCTTGCAATATAGAAACAATTTAACCATGGTAGACTATTAAGCACTTTGTTAAACATCGTGCTGGAGGCTTATAATCGAGCCAGGATTTCCATGAGTTTGCATTTCTATAAATCGCTAAGGATTCCTGATTGCCACCAGAATCTTGAGCAAACTATTTCCTCTCATGGAGAATCAAGAATGAGGGGACGTGACCTTAAAATCAGAGCTAGGGTATTTAGGAGGAAAATTAGGAAGAACTTTATCACCCAAATGGTCGAAGAAATCTGAAATTCTCTTCCCCCATAATGGCTGTGAATGCTAGGGAGACTTGAGAACAATAGATTTTTGTTGGATAAGGGTATCAAGGAATATGGAGCAAATGTGGATAAATAGAGTTGAGGTGCAGATCAGCTATGATCTAATTGAATGACAGAACAAGTTCAAAGGGCTGAATGGCTTACTTCTGTTCCTATGTTAGGGTGAGATGCAGGACTGGAGAAGGATTTCCAGGATAATCTTTTCTGGGGATGATCTGTATCTAATAGATCAGCAAGATTCTCCAAAACATCTCCAAGCTATTATGTTGAAGTCTCAGGATGCAGTTCAGCAGGAACGGCAGTGGAAATCTGGAACTGTCTCCCCAAAAAGGTTGTTGAGGCTGGAGTTCAATTGAAAATGTCACTATAGTAACAGGAGGAGGCCATTCAGCTCCTCAAGTCTGTTCCACCATTCAATTGGATCATGTTTGCTCTCTATCTTAACTCCATCTGCCCTCTTTGGTTCCACATCTCTTAATACCCTTAAGCAACAAAAGTCTATCAATCTCGAATATCTCCAAAAAGAGAGAATCTAATTATCTCCCCATGATATTCAATGACATTACCATCACTGAATCCCCCACAATCACAAAAACCTTCATTGGATCAGCCATATAAATACCGTGGCTACAGGAGCAGGTCAAAGGCTAGAAATCCTGCGGCAAGTAACTCACCTCCTGACACCCAGAGCCCCCTGTCCTCTGGGTGTCAGGAGGTGAGTTACTTGCCGCAGGATTCCTAGCCTGTCCACCATTTACAAGGCACAAGTCAAGAGTGTGATGGAATACTCTCCACTTGCCTGGATGGCTTCAGCTCCAACAACACTCAATAAGGTCAACACCATCCAGGACAAAGTAGCTCACTTGATCGGCACCCCATCCATCATATTAAACATTCACTCCCTTCCCCACCGACGCACAGTTGCAGCAGTGTATACCACCTACAAGATGCATGCCTGCAAACCTGTGACGTCTGCCACCTAGAAGGACAAGGGCAGCAGATGCATGGGAACCCCACCACCTTCAAATTCCCCTTCAAGTCACACACCATCCTGACTTGGAACTATATCGCCGTTTCTTCACTGTTGCTGGGTCTAAAACCTGGAACTCCCTAACAGAACATGGACTGTAGCTTCTCAAGGTCAATTAGGGATGGGCAACAAACACTGGTCTTGCCAGTGACACTCACATCTCATGAAAGAAAGCAAAAATTTCTAGAGTCTTTGATGTAGGATAAACTTTCATTCGTCTAGATGAAGAGAAAATAAAAGCAGCCAGCACAGATTCACAGATTTCTAAAGAAACAATCATGCTTAACAAACCTCAAAATTCTTTGAGCAGCTAACAGACGTCTTAGATGGGGGAAATGCAGTGGATGTGTTGTACATAGGTTTAAGGAAAACCTTTGGAGTGGGATATTACAAAAGGAGATTGAGGTGTATGAAATTAGGGGGAGGATAGAAAGTGAATTAACAAATTGGTTAGAAGCGAGAAAGCTGCAGTTAGGAGTTAATGGCAGTTTTCAGAGTGATGTCCCTCAGAGTTCAGGTCTGAGGCCACATCTGTTCACTGTGTGCATCAGTGATTTGGACATTGGGCTAAAGAGAACGGGGTGAGGATTTGGAGGAGTTGAGAGGGGTGGTGGTGAGGTAGAGCTGGGTGTTGTCAGACACGTGGAACCTAGCACTGTGTTTTCGGATGATGTTGTTGAGGGATAGCATGTAGATGAGCATGTAGAAGCCATTTCAGGTGATTCTCTGGATATGACTGGATAGATCGATATGAATGGAATCAGGTGAGTGCAGTCCCACCCAGCTGGACAATGGTGGAGAGGCATTGGGGGAGGATGGTATGGTCAACCATGTTAAAAGCTGCAGGCAGGTCGGGAACGATGCGAAGGGTGAGTTTACCATTGTCACAGTCACATAAGATGTCATTTGTGACTTTGATAAGATCTGTTTTGGTACTGTGGCAGGTGCGGAAACCTGATTGGAGGGATTCAAACATTGAATTCTGGGAAAGATGGGCATGAATTTGAGAAACGACAACACATTCAAGTACTTTGGAGAGCCATGAAAGTTTGGAGATGGGGTAGTGGTTTGCAAGGGCAGAGGGGGTCAAGGACTTTTTTTGAGAAGAGGGAAGATGACAACAGATTTGAAGGAGATGTGGACAATATCTAAAGAAATACCCTTTGCAATCTTGACGTGGGATCTTTTATGTCCACCTGAGAGGGCCGATGGGGCCTCTCATCTGAAAGGCAGCACCTCTGATGGTGCATCATAGTAGTCTTCACGTGAAGTGTGGTGTATAGATTAGGAGAATAATTGGGCCGGGACACATAAACAAAACTCTTCATTTTATAGGTATACAACATATCTATTATAAAGCTTAATACAGGTTGTCATTAATTTTTATACATTTTAATCTGGGGTGTTCACAAATATTGGTTGCTCTGGTTTAGTATTTACCTACCAACAAGACAATAGTGCGAATAACTGTTTCCTTCTCTCCAGGCCCACAGAATTCAAATGGGGCAATCCAAGAAATGCAACCACAAATAGAGCTGTGTTTCTTGGCATTCACATCAGCAGGAGTTCTGTGTCATCATGTAGTCAGGCGCATGACAGTAGACACAACTTCAAAAAAAAGTATTTGACCAAAAGCACTGGTCCTTGCAGAAGCAGGTAGCAAACCATGAACTTGTCCATGCCTTTGTTAATTCCAGACTCAACTCTGTAAACTTTGAGTTCATCCAAAACTGCTGTGCGTATCCTAACTCTCACCAAGTCCTATTCAGCCATCATTCCTGTGCTCGCTGAGCTATAAATGGCTCCCACTCTAGCAATGCCAGGGCTTGGGACCAAAGATAGTTCATAAGCTGTGGTTTTTACATCCCTGACTTATTCTGATTTAGCATGAACTGCCATGATCTAATTGAATGGCAGTGCAGGCTTGACGGGCTAAATGGCCTACTCATGTTCCTATATTCTCTGGCTCAGTCGTTAGCATGTTTGCCTCTAGGTCAGAGGGCTGTGGGCTCAAGTCCCCCTCCAGACACTTGAGCATGTAATCCAGGCAGACTCTCCCAGTGTAGAACTGATGGAGTGCTGCATTGTTGGAGGTGTTGTCCTTCAGATGAGACATTAAACAGAGTCCCTGTCTACTTTCTCAGGTGGATGTAAAAGATCTCATAGAACTGTTTTGAATAAGAGCAGGGGGCATTCTCCCTGATATCCTGGCCACCATTTATCGCTTGACCAACATCACTGAAACAGATTATCTGGCCATTATCACATTGCTGGTTGTGGGATCTTGCTGTGCCATGTTTCCTACATTGCAACAATGGCTACGGTTCAAAAAGTACTTAATTGGCTGTAAAGATTTTTGAGACATCCAGAGGTCATAAACAAGTTTTTCTTTCTGCTCTTTCATAATTTTGCAGTCTTCTGTACAGCATGATGCAATATTCATTTGAATCACTGTAAAATTCGAACACATCTCAAGGGGTTTTTCATTTTAATATTGCATCTCAATGAATGATTAATGCTACATGGATTGAAATTAAAGAGCAGCTCAACCTAAATGTGGATGAGAAACACAATCCCTTACAGTTCTGAGGTGCCAACCTTCGGATGGGACATGACACCAAGGCCCTATCTACCCTCTCAGGTGGACATAAAAGATCCCATAGTGCAGTTTTATGCAGCCAAATTAGTGCTATGAGTCTGCACACAATTCACTTAAGGTTTTCTCAACACTTTGGATTATGTCTATTTTACTTTCTTCTGAAATATGTAGCTGTGCATGGTCAGGCCATGATGTGATAAATAAGGAATTGTTAAAATAAGATGTTGTTAAAAAGTGTTTCACTATCAGTGCTGCTTTTGTTTTGTTAAAGTTAGTAAGTGATAATGCATTTTAACACAAAATAAATACAGATGAGGAAGGTATTTGGCCCATCCTAGTTCATCCATCCTTGCATATTTTCTCAGATGATTCCAAGATTTCTGCATTTAATACTCTCTGAAGTGGCCTAGTAAGGCACCCAGTTGTGAAAATAACCCCTATAAAGTCAGGTCATTGAGGGATGTGTGATAACCATGTTCATGTGTTTACATTCCAAGCAAGTTTAAAAAGATTTTAAAATCTAGACATTTTGAACTACCTGAGCATTACTCTTTCATTTAGCTATCCAATTAACAATTGGTTGCAAAATCTGTGATTTAACACATGTCCATTGCCATCTGCTGTTGATCACTTGGCAATGCCTATGGTATCTGCAGGGGACCATGACCCACATAGGCTATAGGCACAATGAGATCAACAAACCAAGGCTCTTTAGACAGCACCTTCCAAATCCATGACCTCTATCACCTAGAAGGAAAAGGGCAGCATTTGCATGGGAACTCCACCACCTGCAAGTTCCCCTCCAAGTCCCACACCATCCTGACTTGGACCTATATCACTGTTCCTTCACTGTTGCTGGGTCAAAACCCTGGAACTCCCTTCCTAATAGCACTGTGGGTGTATGTACCCTACATGGACTGCAGCAATTCAAGAAGGCAGCTCACCACCACCTTCTCAAGGACAATTAAGAATGGACAATAAATGCTGGTCTGGCCAGCGATACCAACGTCCCATGAATGAATTAAAAAAAAGAATGCTTCCACTGCTGGTATACAGTCTTTGCTGTCCAAGATGCAGTAAGGACCCTTTTGAATTTGCTTAGGGATGACCATGGTGGGAGTATGCTGAACCCTCATAGATGCCCACAGCTCTATTATTATACAGATCAGGGGAAGTTGTGAGGAGATGCACTCCCATCAATGGCATGTGTTAAGTATCAAAGCAGCAACCAGTTGGCATTCCCCACAGCAAGAGTTCTGTGCTATCATGTAGCAAGGCACTTGACAGTGGACACAACTTCAAATCAAGTTAACTTGACCAAAAGCATTGGTCCTTTTCGATACAGGTAACAAACTTTGAACTCGTCTATCATGCCTTTGTTAATTCCAGGCCCAGCTATTCCAACACTCCCCTGGCCAGCCTCCGCCCCTCTATCCTCCACCCTCTGTAAACTTGAATTCATCCAAAACTCCACTGTGTGCACTCTAATTCTCACCAAGTCCCATTCACCCATCACTCCTGTGCTCACTGACCTATATGAGCTCCTAGTCTGGCAATACCTGAAATTTAAAATTCTTATCCAGGTGTTAAAATCCCTCCAAAGTAGCAGACATTGCGACAAGTGATCAAACGCTTAGTCAAATAGCTAGGTTTTAAGCAGTGTTTTAAAATCAATTTGGAAGTTCTCATCTTTGTTTTCCAATCCCTCCATGGCCTCCACCCTCCCTAACTCTGTAATCTCTCCAGTCCTCCAACCCTCTGAGATTTCTGCGCTCCTCCAATTCTGACCGCTTGTGCCTCCTTGATTTTCAATGGTCCACCATTGGTGGCTGTGCCTTCAGCTGCTTGGGCCCTAATCTCTGGCATTGCCTCCCTAAACCTCTCTGCCTGTCTACCTCTCTCTCCTCCTTTAAGACATTCCTTAAAACCTACCTCTTTGCCCAAGCTTCTGGTCACCTATCCTGATATCTCATTATGTGGCTTGGTGTCAAGCTTTGTCTGATAATTCTCCCGTGAAGTGCCTTGGGATATTTTACTATGTTAAAGGCGGTATATAAATGCAAGTTGTTGTTGATAGTGATTATGATGATGAAGAAGATTTGCTGTACACAGCTGCTGCACTTTTTTAACTAAGAGGAACATTGAATAGAAGTATACATTTGAAAACCAGTGTTGAGACATTACAAATACTGCAGCAAAATATACTCTAGTCCCTCCCCTTCCCACCCCTTCCCCCTCGCACCCCCTTCCCCCCTTCCCTCTCCCTACGTTAAATCAAACAGCTTACTTGTTAGGGCCCTGCTCAGGGACAGGAGCTAACAACCCCACTGCCTTGTGGGTGAGTCGGGAGAGACCAAGACGAAGGGAGTAAACCCCAACAGAAAATTCGGAGCGAAACCCCGAAGGCAGTCATGTGTCATCTTTGGCATGTTTCCGGCAGTACCTGCAGCGGTACCGGTGCCAAACGTCGTGCTCTGCACTCCTTTGGACCCAACCAGGAAGGCCGAGAGGGGGGGGTTTTGACACTCACAACCTCCATACATCCGCCCAGGCATGCGCCATGGAGAGGTCACTGCATAGTCGCCTAACAGCGACCAAAACAACACGGAAGGCAGTAGTTACGTAGTGGCGTAGAGATTGGGTGCCACGGGTTGCCTCTGTCGGTGGGAGAGGTCATCGCATCTCACTGAACAGTTACCACCCGCCTCAAACCGGGCAGCCCCCGGTCAGTAAGGTTCTGTCCCGCCAGAGTCCACCTGCTTCAAGGGGCGGTACAGTGGTGCAGTGGTTAGCACCACAGCCTCACAGTTCCAGGGACCCGGGTTCGATTCTGGGTACTGCCTGTGTGGAGTTTGCAAGTTTTCCCTGTGACCATGTGGGCTTTCGCCGGGTGCTTTGGTTTCCTCCCACAGCCAAAGACTTGCAGGTGATAGGTAAATTGGCTGTTGTAAATTGCCCCTAGTATAGGTAAGTGGTAAGGAATATGAGATTACTGTACGGTTAGTATAAATGGGTGGTTGTTGGTCAGCACAGACTCGGTGGGCCAAAGGGCCTGTTTCAGTGCTATATCTCTAAATAAAAAATAAATAAATAACTATGTGTTCTGGCCTGTCAGAAGACCTTACACAAATCAACAACTCTCGGAAGACTGCCATCATTAACAACAAGCTCAGTAGACTCAATGTGGACATTGCAGCACTTCAGGAGACACGCCTCCCTGCGAGCGGATCTCTAAGAGAGCAAGACTACACCTTCTACTGGCAGGGTAGGGATCCTGAAGAACCAAGACAGCATGGAATGGGCTTCGTCATCAGAGACTCTTTGCCCAGCATGATAGAGCCACCTTCAAATGGCTCGGAACGCATACTCTCCATCCAATTGCTCACCGCCTCTAGTCCAGTACACCTCCTCAGCATCTATGCTCCAACACTCTGCTCCCCACCTGAAGTTAAAGACCAGTTCTCCGAGGAACTCCATAATATCATTCGTAGCATTCCCAATACCGAACATTTGTTCCTGCTGGGGGACTTTAACGCCAGGGTTGGGGCCGACCATGACTCATGGCCCTCCTGCCTTGGGCGCTATGGCATTGGAATGAGAATGGGCAGAGACTGCTGGAGTTGTGTACCTATCACAACCTCTGCATCACCAACTCGTTCTTTCACACTAAACCCTGCCACCAGGTTTCTTGGAGGCACCCAAGATCACATTGTTAGCACCAGCTGGACCTCATCGTCACAAGGCGAGCCTCTATAAACAGTATCCAAATCACACGCAGCTTCCACAGTGCTGACTGCGACACTGACCACTCCCTGGTGTGCAGCAAGGTTAGACTGAAACCAAAGAAGCTGCATCACTCCAAGCAGAAGGGCCGCCCGCACATCAACACTAGCAGAATTTCTTATCCACAGCTGTTACATAAGTTTCTAAGTTCCCTTGAAAAAGCCCTTCAAAACACTCTTACGGGGGATACAGAGATAAGTGGGCTCTCATCAGAGATGCTATATATGACTCAGCAATGGCCACCTATGACAAACGTGAGAAGCAGAATGCAGACTGGTTTCAATCTCACTTTTAAGAGCTGGAACCTGTCGTAGTCGCTAAGCGCATTGCACTGTTGAACTGCAAGAAAGCCCCCAGTGAGTTAACATCCATAGCACTTAAAGTAGCCAGAAACGCTGCACAAAGAACAGCCAGGCGCTGCGCAAATGACTACTGGCAACACCTATGCAGTCATATTCAGCTGGCCTCCGACACCGGAAACATATGAGGAATGTATGATGGCATGAAGAGAGCTTTTGGGCCAACCATCAAGAAGATCGCCCCCCTCAAATCTAAATCAGGGGACACAATCACTGACCAACGCAAGCAAATGGACCGCTGGATTGAGCACTACCTAGAACTGTACTCCAGGGAGAATGTTGTCACTGAGACCGCCCTCAATGCAGCCCAGTCTCTGCCAGTCATGGATGAGCTGGACGAACAGCCAACAAATTTTCATTCATCCTTCTTCCAATGTCATAGCAGCACAGTGGCACAGTGGTTAGCACCGCAGCCTCACAGCTCCAGGGACGCGGGTTCAATTCTGGGTACTGTCTGTGCGGAGTTTGCAAGTTCTCCCTGTGACCGTGTGGGTTTTTACCGGGTGCTCCGGTTTCCTCCCACCGCCAAAGACTTGCAGGTGATAGGTAAATTGGCCATTGTAAATTGTCCCTAGTGTTGGTAGGTGGTAGGGAATATGGGATTACTGTAGGGTTAGTATAAATGGGTGGTTCTTGATCGGCACAGACTCGGTGGGCCGAAGGGCCTGTTTCAGTGCTGTATCTCTAAATAAAAATAAAATCAGAACTCAGTGATGCCATTGATTCTCTAACCAATGGAAAAGCCCCTGGGAAGCAAGGCATTACCCCTGAAATAATCAAGAGTGCCAAGCCTGCTATACTCTCAGCACTCCATGAACTGCTTTGCCTGTGCTGGGATGAGGGAGCAGTACCACAGGACATGCGCGATGCCGATGTCATCACCCTTTATAAGAACAAGGGTGACCGCGGTGACTGCAACAACTACCGTGGAATCTCCCTGCTCAGCATAGTGGGGAAAGTCTTCCCTCGAGTCATTTTAAACAGGCTCCAGAAGCTGGCTGAGTGTGTCTACCCTGAGGCACAGTGCGGCTTTTGAGCAGAGAGATCCACCATTGACATGCTGTTCTCCCTTCGTCAGCTACAGGAGAAATGCCGTGAACAACAGATGCCCCTCTACGTTGCTTTCATAGATCTCACCAAAGCCTTTGACCTCGTCAGCAGACGTGGTCTCTTCAGACTACTAGAAAAGATCGGATGTCCACCAAAGCTATGAAGTATCATCACCTCATTCCATGACAATATGAAAGGCACAATTCAGCATAGCAGTGCCTCATCAGACCCCTTTCCTATCCTGAGTGGCGTGAAACAGGGCTGTGTTCTCGCACCTACACTGTTTGGAATCTTCTTCTCCCTGCTGCTTTCACATGCGTTCAAGTCGTCAGAAGAAGGAATTTTCCTCCACACAAGATCAGATGGCAGGTTGTTCAACCTTGCCCATCTAACAGCGAAGACCAAAGTATGGAAAGTCCTCATCAGGGAATTCCTCTTTGCTGATGATGCCGCATTAACGTTCCACACAGAGGAGTGTCTGCAGAGACTCATCGACAGGTTTGCGGCTGCCTGCAATGAATTTGGCCTAACCATCAGCTTCAAGAAAACGAACATCATGGGACAGGACGTCAGAAATGCTCCATCCATCAATATCGGCGACCACGCTCTGGAAGTGGTTCAAGAGTTCACCTATCTAGGCTCAACTATCACCAGTAACCTGTCTCTAGATGCAGAAATCAACAAGCGCATGGGAAAGGCACCCACTGCTATGTCCAGACTGGCCAAGAGAGTGTGGGAAAATGGCGCACTGACATGGAACACAAAAGTCTGAGTGTATCAAGCCTGTATCCTCTGTACCTTGCTCTACGGTAGCGAGGCCTGGACAACGTATATCAGCCAAGAGCGACATCTCAATTCATTCCATCTTCACTGCCTCCGGAGAATCTTTGGCATCAGGTGGTAGGACCGTATCTCTAATGCAGAAGTCCTCGAGGCGGTCAACATCCCCAGCACACACACCCTACTGAGCCAGCGGCGCTTGAGATGGCTTGGCCATGTGAGCCGCATGGAAGAGGGCAGGATCCCCAAGGACACATTGTACAGCGAGCTCGTCACTGGTATCAGACCCATCGGCTGTCCATGTCTCCGCTTTAAAGACATCAGCAAGCACGACATGAAGTCCTATGACATTAATCACAAGTCGTAGGAGTCAGTTGCCAGTGATTGTCAGTGTTGGCGGACAGCCATAAGGACGGGGCTAAAGAGTGGCGAGTCGAAGAGATTTAGCTGTTGGCAGGAAAAAAGACAGAAGCGCAAGGAGAGAGCCAACTGTGTAACAGCCCCGACAACCAATTTTATCTGCAGCACCTGTGAAATAGTCTGTCACTCTAGAATTGGCCTTTATAGCCACGACAGGCGCTGCTTCACAAACCACTGACCACCTCCAGGTACTTACCCATTGTCTCCCGAGACAAGGAGGCCAAAGAAGACCTTTGCAGTCTCTCATTCTCTATGCAGAAACAATAGTGTTGATTGTCCACAGGTCAAGAAAAATATAATCAGCATGTAGCAAATATATGAAAGCAAAATACTGCAGATGCTGGAAATCTGAAACAAAAACAAGAAATGCTTGTTTTTGTAGCAAATATATTCCGGGACAGCAATCAGCCGGTCTGTGATTGGCAATACATCTAAAGATAATAAAAGGATTTTTTTTTCTCACTCAAGTATTCCTTGTCGTTGCAGGCACATTTCAGAAAATCAGTGGCAGTTCCCCCCCTCTGTCCCCCTCCGTTTTCCAATTTATGCACGAGTTCAATGCTTAAACTAGGAAACCTTGCTCTTTCGCAATCAGAGTTGACTGGGCAATGGGTCCTTCATGCACCTGTGCCCCTGCCTGCAGTGGCTGTTTTGCCTCAGTTGTATGCATTGCAGACATTAGGTTGCATCTTAAGTAGTGCCTAGACAATTAACTGAGTACAGGTGCCCAAAAGCTTCACAGGGCTTAACCATGTAGGGTACTGGTCAAACTTAGTTGCTACTGAATTGCAGATGGTGGGCAACCACTGCACAGTTGGAACTGCCACAGTGAGCTTCAGTATCCTCCGGCACCAGTTATACCACTATGCTGAAGTAGTTGAGTATATTGTAGCAGTCCTGTTACCTTTCTAGTCACCATCTTTTATAATTCAGGAGCTTTATTGGCAATATACTCAGTAATGGCAACTACAACCAAGCTTGTGATGACACGAATCCCCTTATCCAAAACTCTGCTGCCTTATGGTATTCCCCCACCAACAACAACTTGCATTTATATAGCACCTTTAATGTAGTAAAATGTCCCAAAGCACACTTTATCAAGTTTCACTCATCAAACACCATGTTATTATTAATGTACATTGGTTCCTGGTCCTTCAAATTTAAAATTGTCATCCTTGTGCTTAAATCCCTTTATGACCTCACCAAACCCTATCTCTGGAATCTCCTTTGGCCCTACAACCCTCTTTCCCCGAGCATCCCCATGTACACACTGCCCTCCCAAGCACTCCATTTGTCTGACTCTGGTCTCCTGTGCATCAGCACCTCCCTTCATCTCATCATTGTCAGCCATGCTTTCTGCCATTTACAGAAGGTTATGGGTTGAAGTCCCACTCTAAGATGTGAGCACATAATCCAGGCTGGCACTCCCAGTGCAGTACTAAGGGAGGGCTGTGCTGTCAGAGGTGCTGTATTTCAGAACAGAAATTAAACTGAGGCCCCATCTGCCCTCTCTCAGGTGAATGTGAAAGATTCCATGACACTATTTTGAAGAGCAAGGGAATTCTCTCTTCAACAAATGCCACTAAAACAGATGATCGGGTGATAATCACATTCCTCCTAAGGAGAGTTTGCTGTGTGCAAATTAGCTGCTACATTTCCTGCATTACAACTGTGACTATACTTCAAAACTACTCCATTGGCTGTAAAGCATTTTGTGGCGCCCTGAAATTGGGAACAGCACTATGTCATCATCAATTACAACAAACTTGTATTTCTATAGCACCTTTACATAATAGAGTGTCCCAAATGGCTTCACAGGAGTGTCATCAAACATAATTTGACGCCAAGCCACATAAGGAGATATTAGGACAGGTGACCAAAAGCTTGGTCAAAGAGGTAGGTTTTAAGGAGCGTCTTAAAGGAGGAGAGAGAGGTAGAGAGGCCGAGAGGTTTAGAGAGGGAATTCCAGAGCTTAGGGCCCAGGCAGCTGAAGGCACACCTGCCAATTGTGGAGTGATTAAAATTGGGGATGCTCAAGAGGCCAGAATTGGAGGAGCGCAGATATCTCGGAGTATTGCGGGGCTGGCGAAGTTTGCAGAGATAGGGAGGGGTGAGGACATGGAGAGATTTGAAAACAAGGATGAGGTTTTTGAAATTGAGGTGTTTTGTTGCTCAACCAGGAGCCAATGTAGCTCAGCAAGCAGAGGGGTGATGTGTGAATGGGACACGGCACGAGTTGGATATGGGCAGCAGAGGTTTGGATGAGCTCAAGTTTATGGAAGGTGGGAGGTCGGCCAGGAGAGTGTTGCAATTGTCAAGCCTAGATGTAACAAATATGATCTAAATGCATGTCTTTTTCTTTATCTTTGATTCTCCAGTTACAAACATCTCTTCAGGTGCGTGTTTCTCCCTTAGTGCAGATCTGAATGCTTTATGAGTAAAAGCCTATTGATATGCCTCTGAAACTGCAGAATGCTACACCAGCTGCTCATTCATGAAACTTGACAAGCCCTTAACACATTCCATTGTTCTCTTTTCCCAACTATTCATAAGCACTTCTAACACCTGGGCTTAAAGCACAGATAATTGATCCATTGCCACTTTTTCCCCATCAGTGGACAGTTCTTTAAGCATCTTTAACTTCACACTTTTTCAAATGGAGTGTGGGACTTGATCTGTAGTGATATAAGCTCAATTTAAATATGTTCACTTTCATGGAGTTGATATAAAATTATATTCCAATTGTTGAAGCTAATATTTTTCCTTTTTGAAAACGTATTCAAAATAAATATTTAAACATTGACAATTTTAATGTGCATCCTATACCAACAATGTACTAACTTCCAACTCTGCACTGGAATCAAAACGCAACATAATACATGTCAGGCTGCCCCAATGGCATTTGAACTCTCATTCTCTGGATTAGTCCAGAAACATAACCTCAATACTGTGACCTCTGACCTCTGTACTCCCTGATTTCCTGACAGTGACCACTGTGCTCACGCTCTCACCATAAGGCAGCTCAGTACTGTCCATTTTGAACTGCTGCGGTGACACTTTGGGACCTCAATTATGTTTGAATATTGGCACAGATTTTGCACTCAGCAGCGAAGGAATGGCACTCGCTGTTCATCATGCTTACAGCTGCCCACAGACATTTTGCGGGCACTTAAGCAGCAACTTGCTGTCATCTGAAGTCCAATGCAACACGATATCAGTGATATGTATGAGCAGGAAAAGAAACAGCATGTTTCTTCAACCAATCAGATTGAAGAATCCTTACTGAGACACGCAGAGTTTAAACCAGGAAATATAAATTAGAATATTCAATTCAATGTAAAATTATGTAGAGAAAGTGGAATAAAGAGAAGGAAGGAAAGGTGAGATTAAGAGAGAAATAAAAAAGGCAAAAGAGAAAGTTTTAAACATTTTTAATTTTTTTTACAATTCTCCCACAATAATTAAATTCTGAAGGAATGAGAATCCACACTTGTAAAATTAAATTTTTAGGACTGAAGGGGTTGTTTGGCAGCAATTAAGATTATCTCACCATTAAAAATTCACTTGAATACATCAGCTCAATTTCTTCTGGCATGCTTAGTGCGTAAATACTCCAACGTCACATTCTTCCTCGTCATTGAATGCTGAATCCACTAGTGAGGTAGTGATGTAGCAAAACTTGTGGTGGAGCATGGCAAATTAGACAGTGATTTCTGGATTTCCACATTTCTGTGCATGGGTGGGTACTGCAAGTTTCTCTCTGATTTATTCCATAATACCGGTAAGCACTGATAGTCTCACCATTACAAAATCGGGCCTGTGTGTTTTTATTTCTCTATTAATTGGATTAATTTTTCTGTCAAAGTCTTATTATGATGGCAGTTGTGCTGGGGTCAGAATTGCAGTACTGGTTTATTGTGACAAGATGTTGGAAACTATGTATTGTTGCCAATGTGATATGCAGCAAATGGATAGAAGTAATCAGTGCAGCGACTTTATTACAGCCACTAAAAGCAGCTCTGTAATTAATTACATTATAATTCATCAAACTAAAGGTACAGTTCTATAATTAATCAATCCTAATCACTTACACACACACACAAGCTGGAATTACTATGATAGCACTTCCAGTTTGTCCTGCATGTCATGTCAGCATGGGGCCTATATAGACCGCTCCCTCTGTCCTGCAGTTGTAGGGTTAAGGCAGCTGTTATACTACCAATTATGCACTAACACAAAGGAACTTGGGATGACAGTATACTGTATTGTCTGAGATTCAGAGAAAATTGTTCCCTTCTCATCTCAGCAACAACAACTTGCATCTATACATAATAAACTATCCCAAGGCACTTTACAGAACCATTACAAAGCACAATTTGACACTGAACTTCATAAGAACATGGGTGGCACAGTGGCGCAGTGGTTAGCACCGCAGCCACACAGCTCCAGTGACCCGGGTTCGATTCTGGGTTCTGCCTGTGTGGAGTTTGCAAGTTCTCCCTGTGTCTGCGTGGGTTTCCTCCGGGTGCTCCGGTTTCCTCCCACAAGCCAAAAGACTTGCAGGTTGATAGGTAAATTGACCATTATAAATTGCCCCTAGTATAGGTAGGTGGTAGGGAAATATATAGGGACAGGTGGGGATGTGGTGGGAATATGGGATTAGTGTAGGATTAGTATAAATGGGTGGTTGATGGTCGGCACAGACTCGGTGGGCCAAACGGCCTGTTTCAGTGCTGTATCTCTAAATCTAAATCTAAACATATTTGGGCAGATGACCAAAGGCTATTCAGAGAGGTCGACTTTAAGGAATATCTTAAAGGAAGATGGAGAGGTGGAGTGGTTTACTGAGGGAATTCCAGAGTTTAGGGCCTCAGCAGTTGAAGGCGTGGCCACCAATGATGGAGCAATTTAAAATCGGGAATGCTTAAGAAGTCAGAATTTGTGGGCTCAAAACCATTTTTTTGTCTTCATCATGTGTTAGAAGACATATAACAGAATTTTTAATCATTAGTTGAGTTTAACTGAGAAACTGTTTCCAGAGGCAGAAGCATTGGTAACCAGAGGAGAACAGAGATCCAGGAAGGTTGTGGGATTGGAGGAGTTTACAGAGATACGGAGGGACGAGGCCACGGAGGGATTTGCAAACAAGGATGAGAATCTTAAAATCGAGGTGTTGCTTAACAGGGAACCAATGTAGGTCAACAAGCACAGGGGCGATGGATGAAAAGCACTTGGTGCGAGTAAGGGCACAGGCAGGAGAATTTTCAATGTGCTCAAGTTTACAGAGGGTAGAATGTAGGAGGCAGTCCAGGAGTGCACGGGAATAGTCAAGTGTAAATGGTACAATGTATTTCACTACAGAAATAAAGGCCAGAATTTTACCGGCATGCCATAGGTTACACCATTGGGATCAAATATGGGTCCTAAGCTCACACGTGCGAATGGTGGGACGGCGGAGGGGATTTTACTGCTGGCAGTCAATTTAGGGGTGGCCGCCAGATCCACTGTCCAATTCGGGATGACGTCTGCCTCTCCAAGCAATCCACCCAATCAGAGGGGTTGCAGCTCAGTAGCCTCGGCAGAGCCACCAATAGAGGTGCTGATCCTGCAGAGAGCAGGAGAGGGCTCTTCCATATTGAGGCACCCTAAAGGGCCGTAAAGAATTTTTTTTTTACTGTGCTGGGGCCAGGCAGGCAGATGATTGGAGGGGTGAACCCTCCAGCGGTGGCGTCAGAGCCACGAGGGTGGTCACTTCCACCAGGGGGCCCCCTCCGTGGGTAATTGAGCATCCAGAAAGTGAGGCCCCCATTCTGCCCCTGCCCTCCCTACCCCAGGAGGCTGCCTCGATGAAGCTGGCAGACTCCTCACATGGGAGGGGGCCGTTCCAGTGCTGGTAAAGTGCCAGCAAGGTCGTAAAATGTCCATTAATAGAACAATTAATTGGATTAATTGGCCACCTGCCTCTGGTCAGCAAGCAGCTGAGCCACTGTTATTCCCACTTCATGGTGGTGGGAAAATATTGGGCTTCCCGTCTGGCACCTTCCACAACCATTTTACCACCCCTCCTGCCTCCCAGCCAGTCTTGGATGAGCTGGTACAATCCCATCAAAATTTGTCTTGCTGCATTTTCAAACTTTGCGGACACGACCCGAGAAAACATGGTTGGTCACTTCAGCAGACGCATATTTCAGATGTTTAAACAACCCTCTGAGAACGCTGCGTCCTCCAACTCTGGCCTCTTGACTATTCCCCAATTCCTTTGCTGTCCTAATGGCAGTCATGCCTACAGCCATCTCGGCCCTAAACTCTGGAATTCCTTCTTTAAAACCTCTCCGGCTCGCTTTCCTTTTAACAACAACTTGCATTTTTATTGTACCATTCTAATATAGTGAAACATCCCGAGATGCTTATCAGGTGTGTTATCAAACAAAATTTGATACTGAGCCACAAAAGGAAATGTAAGGATATATGACCGAGAGCTTGTTCAAAAAGGTAGGTTTAAGAAGGGTCTTAAAGGAGGAGAGGGAGAGTTGGAGATACTTTGGGAGGGAATTAGGGCCTAGACAGATGAAGGCACGGTCGCTAATAGTGGAACGATTAAAATCAGGGATGCGCAAGAAGCCAGTACTGGAGGAGTGCAGAGATCTTGGTGAGTTGTAGGGCTGGGGGAGGTTACAGAGATAGGGAGGGGCGAGGCCATGAAGGGATTTGAAAACAAGCATGAGAATTTTCAAATTGAGGTTTTTAAGGCACTGCTTAAAAGCTACCCCTTTGACTAAGTAGTTGGTGACCTGTCCCATTGTCTCCCTCTTTGGCTCTATGTCAATTTTCATCTGATATTGCTCCTGTGGAGCACCTTGGGATGTTTCATTACATGGAAGACACTACATAAATGTGAGGAGTTGTGTTATATGTTGCTATTTTTGTGGTGACACTAACCAACTCAGAATAAATGATTCAACCCCTGTGTTAAAATAGCAAGAGAATGTCAGAGAAATGAATCGAGTGTCCAGTCATGAATATCAGCAGCAATAATTTCTAGGCTGCAGGTTTGCTTCAGTTCAACAGTTGTTATTTTGCCAGCCTGTGTGTTTCTCAAAATCAGTGTTAGAGAGGGTGCAGAAAAGATTCATGAGAATGGTTCCAGGGATGAGGGACTTCAGTTATGTGGATAAACAGGAGAAGCTGGGAGGGTTCTCCTCAGTGACAAGGAGGTTGAGAGGAGGTTTGATAGAGGCGTTCAAAATCACGAGGGGTCTGGACAGAGCAGATAGGGAGAAACTGTTCCCAATGGTGGAAGGATCAAAAACCAGAGGAGACAGATTTAAAGTGATTGGTAAAAGAATGAGGAAGAACCTTTTTGAGGGAGTGAGTGGTTCACATCTGGAATGCACTGTCTGAGAGCATGGTGGAGGCAGATTCAATTGTGGCTTTCAAAAGGGAATTGGCTAAGCACCTGAAGATGGAAAGTTTGCAGGGCTTTGGGACTAGGTGAGTTGAACTTGCAAAGAGCCAGCACAAGCACCATAGGCCGAATGGTCTCCTTCTGTGCTATAACCATTCTATGATTCTATCATGTGTTCTTATAACATAAGAGTTTGTAATCATTAGCTGAATTTAACTGAGAAACTGTTTCCAGTGGCAGGAGTGTTGGTAACCAGAGGACATAGATTTAAGATAATTGGTAAAATCAGAGAGGTCCATGAGGATTTTTTTTTAACTTAGTAAGTTGAATGCGCTGCCTGAAAGGGTGGTGGAAGCAGATTCAATAACTTTCAAAAGGGAGCTGGATATATAAGGGTAGAGTTTTCATTTCGGGTGCAATTGGCAATCAGTGCGCAAATTGCATTCAAAATTGCGCCACTTTTCCGAATTTAAATTTCTGCCGAAGTTTCTGCTCTAACTCATTTGCATATCGCCTAATGTAAAATCTCTGACAAACCAGTGCAATCGCACAACATTTTGGAACGTAACTGATTTTTCTCTTGTACTGAAAACTATTCCTTGATGTATTTAAGAGTGGTAGCCTCGTGCAGTTTTATTAACACAGCTGGAATGAAAACAGGTTTATCACCAAAAATAAGGATTTTTGATAAGTGTTGGATCCACCATCTGAGTAACCTGGTTTTAAATAAATGCAAATGGTTTTAACCAAATATACAGAAGTATTTAATAGTTTTGTTAATGTACAGTGGGTAGTTTCTTAGTAACAAATATTTTGAAAGGTGCTTATTTTGTCCCTCTGTCCAAAACAAACAGATTAATTTCAAAAGCCTCCTTGGAGCCCTGCAAACAAAGGCAATTAGCGAAAGCTCATCATGGTGATTAATTCGATCTGCAAGTGGCTCAGTTTTGTGGGCAGAGCCGGTTTCTAGTGCGATTGTTTACTAAACTCCTGCAAATGATTGGTGAAACTTGAGTTTTATGGATGTAATTGGGGCTTGAAATTACATGATCTTTTGCGGCGGTTTTGGCTGAATTGTGCTGAAAAAACCAATGGAACTGAGCAAATAGTCTGGGCAACAGGCTTGAAAAGAAAAAAATTGTGGTACTACGGGGGAAAGAGCCAGGGAGTTAGGATTCATCGGCTAGCTCTTTCAAAGAGCCGGAACAGACACAATGGGCCAAACAGCCTCTTTCTCTGCTGGAAGATCAGATTTTGGCCAGAAACTAAACTGGACTAGCCATATAAAGACAGTGGCTACAAGAGCAGGTCTGAGGCTGGGAATTCTGGGGCGGGTAACACACCTCCTGACTCCCCAAAGTCTGTGACCATCTACAAGGCACAAGTCAGAAGTGTGTTGGAATACTCTCCACTTGCCTGGATGGGTGCAGCTCCAACAACACTCAAGAAGCTCGACACCATCCAGGACAAAGCAGCTTGCTTGATCGGCACCCCATCCACCACCTTCAACATTCACTCCCTCCACCACCGACACACAGTGGCAGCAGTGTGCACCATCTACAAGACACCCTGCAGCAACTCGCCAAGGCTTCTTCAACAGCACTTTCCGAATCCATGATTTCTACCACCTGGAAAGACAATGGCAGAAGATGCATGGGAACACCACCACCTGCAAATTCCCATCCAAGTCACACACCATCCTGACTTGGAACTATATCGCTGCTCCTTCACTGTCGCTGGGTCAAAATCCTGGAACTTCCTCCCTAACAGCACTGTGGGTGTACCTACCGCACATGGATTGCAGTGGTTCAAGAAGGAAGGTCGCTACCACCTTCTCAAGGGCAATTAGGGATGGGCAATAAATGCTGGCCTGGCCAGCGACGCTCACACCCCATGAACGAATAAAAAAAATTTATGATTTTAATGAAAAGATGGTTCTAATCATGAGGTGTTTCTCATTTTTCAGATATTTCGATTAGTCTACTGTCACTGGTGGTTACCGCCTGTGGCTTGGCACTTTTTGGAGTCTCGCTGTTCGTTTCCTGGAAATTGTGCTGGATCCCGTGGAGGGAGCGCAGCGAATCATCCAATCACAAGGACAGCCAACAGGAGCAGCAGCACTATACGGATAACGAGACAGATGGGCATGAGTACAGTGAGGACTTCATGACGGAACCTGCTACCTACCCAGAGTCAGCTATGAAGATCAGCCACACTTCTCCAGATATTCCTGTGGACGTCCAGTCCAAGAACAAGGAGAACTGTGCTCATAACGTACGGATGCATCGACAAGTCACAGAACCTACGTCTTCTTCCAGGTCAGTGGTTGAAGAGATCTGAGAGAGATGCTGGCATATTGAAGACTGGAATCTGATTGGATTCCAAGATTGTTGAAGCCAGAGATTGTTTTTTCAAAAAAGCCCAATAATTAGTCATTTAGAAACCAGAATTCCAGCCAGTGTTGCCAACTGTTCCAGGAGATCCCTGGAGTCTCTAGGAATTAACTAATCTCTAGGACACTGCTGTAAAAAAAACGGCCAGGAAGAAAGATCATAATGGGGCAATAAAAAAATTGTCTTTTTAAAATATTTTCTTTGAAAATGTTTGCTTTCTAGTTATAAAAATATTGGACATGGGGGTCAGCAATCATCCAATTGGTCAAAAAAGGTTTTGTTCACTTTCTGACTGGTTTGTGAGGATGGATATGTTGGGCAGCCAATGGCGATAATGTTGGACCAGGGCAGTTGGAGGCAGGAGGTGATGTAATGAAACCTCCCAGGGATATGTCCAGCCAAAGTTGGTAACGCTGGTTGCAGTGTGAAGGGTGACAGTCCTAGAACAAAACTAGGGTGAGAAACAGAGTAAACAAAACAGATTAAAGTTAAATGGCTAGAGTATTTAAATTGCAGTCTAATGGTCGTAGTTCAGAATAAAGAGAAACCTGCCAGTCAAAAGCGGGTCATCACTGACTGAGTCTTGTCAATTCTCTGGCAAAAAGGTTACACATTATGTTCCAGATCTAGGGAGGAGGTTAAATGGTGATGGTTCGACAGTGGTCACTCTCTGCAAACTTGAGTTCATCCCAAACTCTTCTGCCTCTGTCCTAACTCACACCAAGTCCCGTTCACCCAACCGGCCTGTTCCACTGACCTATATTGGCTCCTGGTTAAGCAGCACCCCCATTTTAAAATTTCCATCCTTGTTTTCAATTCCCTCCATTGTCTCATCTAACCCGATCTCTGCAACCTCCTCCAATCATACTACCCTCCGTTCATCTAATTCTGGCCTCTTGCATATTCCTGATTTTCTTCACTCCATCATGGTGGCCGTGCCTTCAGCTGTCTGGGCCCTAAACTCTGTAACTCCCTAAACCTCTCCACCTGTCTACCTCTTTCTCCTGTTTTAAGATCCTCCTTAAAATCTACCTTTTTCATCTGCCCTAGTATCTCCTTATGTGAACAAAGAACAAAGAACAAACAAAGAACAGTACAGCACAGGAAGAGGCCATTTGGCCCTCCAAGCCTGCGCCGATCTTGATGCCTGCCTAAACTAAAACCTTCTGCACTTCCGGGGTCCGTATCCCTCTATTCCCATCCTATTCATGTGGCTCCGAGTCAAATTTTGTTTAATATTCACTCCTGTGAAGCTCCTTGGCATGTTTAACTATGTTAAAAGTGCAATATAAATGGCAATTATGCAGTAGGTTGTTCTCAAAAGTAACTATGGATGGGCAATAAATACTGGCCTTGTCAGCGATGCCCACATTCCATGAATGAATAGAAAACAAATTGTCATAGAGTCATAGTCATAGAGTTATACAGCACAGAAACAGGCCCTTCGGCCCATCATGTCTATGCCAGCCATCCAGCACCCAACTATTCTAATCCCGTATTCCTGCACTTGGCCCAGAGCCTTGTATGCTGCAGCGTTTCAAGTGCTCATCTAAATACTTCTTAAATGTTGTGAGGCTTCCTGCCTCCACCACTCCTTCAGGCAGTGCGTTCCAGATTCCAACCACCCGCTGGGTGAAAAAAATTTTCCTCAAATCCCCTCTAAACCTCCTGCCGTTTACCCGAAATCTATGCCTCCTGGTTCTTGACCCCTTCGCTAAGGGAAAAAGTTTCTTCCTATCTAACCGATCAATGCCCCTCATAATCTTGTATACCTCAATCATGTCCCCCCTCAGCCTTCTCTGCTCCAAGGAAAACAACCCGAGCCTTTTCAGTCTCTCTTCATAGCTGAAATGCTCCAGCCCAGGCAACATCCTGGTGAATCTCCTCTGCACCCTCTCCAGTGCAATCACATCCTTCCTATAGTGTGGTGACCAGAACTGTACACAGTACTCCGGCTGTGGCCTAACTAGTGTTTTATACAGCTCCATCATAACCTCCCTGCTCTTATATTCTATGCCTCAGCTAATAAAGGCAAGTATCCCATATGCCTTCCTAACCACTTATCTACCTCTGCTGCTGCCTTCAGTGATCTATGGATAAGCACACCAAAGTCCCTCTGACCTTCTGTACTTCCTAGGGTCCTACTATCCATTGTATATTCCCTTGCCTTGTTTGTCCTCCCAAAATGCATTACCTCATAATTTTCAGGATTAAATTCCATTTGCCACTGCTCCGCCCATCTTACCAGCCCATCTATACCGTCCTGTAATCTAAAGGTTTCCTCCTCACTATTTACAACACCACCAATTTTCGTGTCATTCGCGAACTTACTGATCATACCTCCTATAGTCACGTCTAAATCATTAATGTACACTACAAACAGCAAGGGTCCCAACACCGATCCCTGTGGTACACCACTGGTCACAGGCTGCCACTCGCAAATACAGCCCTCGACCATTAGACTCTGTCTCCTGCCACTAAGCCAATTTTGGATCCAATTTGCCAAATTGCCCTGGATCCCATAGGCTCTTACCTTCTTAACCAATCTCCCATGCAGGACCTTATCAAAAGCCTTACTGAAATCCATGTATACTACTTCTACTGCTTTACCC
The DNA here is from genome assembly GCF_036365525.1 of Heterodontus francisci. Classification (NCBI taxonomy): domain Eukaryota; kingdom Metazoa; phylum Chordata; class Chondrichthyes; order Heterodontiformes; family Heterodontidae; genus Heterodontus; species Heterodontus francisci. The sequence goes on from NC_090384.1 coordinate 103,214,308, forward strand.
TCATCGACACATCTAGTCACCACCTCAAAAAATTCAATCAATTTAGTTGAGCACGATCTCCCCCTGACAAAGCCATGCTGACTATCCCTGATTAATCCCTGCCTCTCCAAGTGGAGATTAATCCTGTCCCACTGATGTTAGACTCACCGGCCCATATTTACCCGGTTTATCCCTGCTACCCTTCTTGAATAATGATACCACATTCGCTATCCTCCAGTCCTCTGGTACCTCTCCTGTGGCCAGAGAGGATTTGAAAATTTGTCTCAAAGCCCCTGCTATCTCCTCCCTTGCCTCACATAACAGCCTGGGATACATCTCATGTGACATGAAGTATATGGCGATTGGCAGAGAGCATGGAAAGGCAATGGGGGGAAACTAACGAAATGAAGGAAGTTACACTTATATTAAGCAAGGGAAATTGCATATAGAAAAGAAATCAGAAACTTCAGCACTGTACTGAGGGGTAGTGTGGTCTTCTCAGTGGTGCTGTCCATTGGAAGGGAAGTTACACTGAGCGCTCCATCCCCCTGCTTTGGAGATCACAAAGCACCATTCAAATAAAATCTTGGAGTTCTCCCAAAGTCCTGCGCGACAGTCCAATCCCACACCAAAGTGGTTGACTCTTGACCGACCTCTGAAGTTGCCTGGGTGAGCCCCTCAGTTGTATCAAAATCAATCAGTGGTTCAAGAGGAAGATCCACTGCCACTTTCTCAGGGCAACTAAGCATGAGTGATAAATACCAGACTTGCCAGTGATGTCCATATCCCAAGAATGATTATTTTGAAAAAAAGACAAAGCCACTCCACATGGCAAAGCCATAGAATAGTCAACTAGGGAACTACTCTACCTTTACTTGCAGGTGATGAAATTGGGGTTAGAGATTGACCCCAAGGCAAATGCATAAACATTTGAAAAGGAAATCTTTGCTGAGCTATGGGCAAAAGGCTGGAGCAGTGGGACTAATTTGATAGCTCCTTCAAAGAGCTGGCACGGGTACGATGGGCTGAATGGTCTCCTTCTGTATTGTATCTTAATTGTATATCTATCATGTTCGATTCTATGCAGGTGGAGGGAATTAATTGGGCTTTCACTTGAGCACATATCAAGAGACACTCACTGAACCTGTGGTGTGGTTGAGTTAGGAGGTGTATGCTTGTAATGCTTCACTCTGTAAATAAATGTTAGACTGAGTAAAGATTAGCTCCAGTACTAACCTTCACCAACTGGCTTTTTTGAATATAACACTGTAAGATTCGAACCAAGAGACTCAATTAAACAAAAGAGCATTTCTGGTTTGGAATGGCAATAACACAAAATAAAAGTGACTGTATGATTTATTCTATGGTTATAAAAACCAAAATTTGCCATTCAAAATTTTGTGAGGTTGCATGACTTCATAGCATTCTGCTGAATGATAATGAGCTTTGGTTGCAGGCACAATTCCATAAGAAGACAGTTAAACCTTTCCAATCCAGACTTTGACATTCAACAGTACCAAAGGCAGGAAAAGCCAATGGACATTGGACGGATTAAACCTGAGTTGTACAAACAGAGGTCAGTGGACACGGATGATGGGCGGAGAAACAACCAGACCTGCGGCAAACTTAACTTTGTGCTAAAGTACGACTGCGACTTGGAACAGCTGATTGTCAAAATCCACAAGGCTATCAACCTGCCGGCCAAGGACTTTTCAGGCACATCCGACCCTTATGTGAAGATATACTTGCTGCCAGACCGCAAAACCAAACACCAGACTAAAGTCCACCGCAAAACCCTCAATCCTATCTTCGACGAAGCCTTCCTCTTCTCCGTGCCCTACAACGAGCTGGCCAACCGGAAGCTTCATTTCAGCGTCTACGACTTTGACAGGTTTTCCCGCCATGACGTGATTGGCCAGGTGGCCGTTGATAATTTCCTCGACTTGTCCGAATTTCCCCGAGAGACCATGCTGTGGAAAGATATTCAACACGTCACTTCGGTAAGTGTAACATGCCTTCTCAGTTTTGCTGTTGAAACACACAATTATGCAAGTTACACTTTTTTTTTAACAAGGTTGTTTTTTATTCATTCATGGGACGTGAGCATCACTGGCAAGGCCAATATTTATTACCCTTCCCTAGTTTCCCTTAACTGAGTGGCTTGCTAGACCGTTTCAGAGGGCAGTTAAGAATCAACCACATTGCTGTGGAAACTATTGGTGTCAAGTGTAGGCCAGACCAGGTAAGGATGGCAGAGTTCCTTCCCTAAAGGACAATAGTGAACCAGATGGATTTTTACAACAATCTGGTAGTTTCGTGGTCATCATTACTGAGATTAGTTTTTTATTCCAGATTTATTTAGTTAACGAAATTTAAATTCCCTGGCTTCTGTTGTGGGATTTGAACTCATGGGCAGAATTTTCTGACCCATTGGAGAGGGGTTGGTGGGAGGGGGGGGGGGGTGACGGCTGTTTTGGATGGCTCCCCGATGCATTCCCGCCACCAGGGATGTTTTCCAGGGGCAGTCCAGGATGGGTTGTCTGCCTGCTGAATGGAGGCAAACACCCAATTAACTTTGTTAAGGCCCCAATAAGGGGCAATTTCTTTGGGCTCGCTGGCATTTTACTGGAGGGGAAGCGGACCCCCTCCACATGGGGAGGCTGCCAGCTCTATGGAGGCAGCCACCCTGAACCAGGCTGTGTGGGGGAGGGGTGCCATTGGAGCTGGAGACTCCACGCCCCGTTGACAGTGCCACAGGAAGAAAAGGCTGCCCCTGTAGCCCCAACGATACCCAAGGAAGGCTTTCCCCTCTATTCCAAGGGGCCTGCTGCCTTCCCTCCTCTAATTGGCCACCTCCATTTCATAGGACGGCGAGTGCTGAGGTGGCCAATTAGAAGGCCACCTCCGTGAAAGTAACTCCAGTGGTCTCGCTGCCGGCAGGTGTGGGCTCAGGACCCCCATTTGGTCTCAATACCAAGGTCCCAAATCCAGCCGGAAATTCCTGCCCCATGTCTCGGTATCATTTAGTCCAGGTCTCTGGAGTACTAAACCAGTAACATAACCCATATTTACCGTACCCTAAATGAGTAGGAGGTGCCCAAGGTGGAAGGTGGAAAGTGGAAAGCGCCGGCTCGGCTGGCGAAACACTTTTAACCACATTTGCCAGTTGCTCTGACAAGATCCAGCCAGTAACAAACATGGAACCTACAGGAATTAATGTCACAAGGGCAGGTGTAGTAATTAGAATATGGGGAGAGAAGTTGGACCGTGTGCCTATAAAATGGCCGTAATTTCAGGGACTAACATCCTGCACTGCAGGACATCGGCCCTGAAATTAAGTTCAGCTATTTTTCAGGTGTCCAGATGTCAGTGTAAAACAGACATTGGATCCTTTAGCTATGTAAATGAGGAAAGCTTCTCTTATTGAAGCTCCTTTCATTGAAATTGGGCGTTGATGAGTGAAGCAGGCAAAGCTATCCCATGGAGCTGGGTTGAGCAGGTGTACTCCCCCACTTGAATCCAGAGTCAGCATGACAGCAGCACCAACCACCCCTCCTACCCACAGCCCACTCCCACTCCTACGGACCACTGATAGAATAGAATCATAGATTGGTTAGACCACAGAAGGAGGCTGTTCGGCCCATTGCTTCTGTGCTGGTAAGAGCAACTCAGCTAGTCCCACTTCCTGCCCTATCCCTGTAGCTTTGCAAATTTTTTCCCTCCAAGTCCCTTTTGATAGCTCCGATTGAAAATGCCTCCATCACACTCTCAGACAAACATCGATAGATTTTTGGGTACTAAGAAAAGTTCCAGTTGAGGTAGAAGGTCAGCCATGATTGTGTTGAAGGGTACAACAGGCTCGAAGGGCCAAATGGCCTACTTCAGCTCCTGTTCCTTGTCTCATTAAGTTTTCATGATGCCTGGAGCATCGTGACAAGACACGGCCTTCCCCAGTCTGCCACCCCAAATAATCTCCTGCGAGAGGCAAAAGAACCAGAAAAATAAACCCATGGCCAATGAGTGAAAGAAAAAATACTCTGAAAAATTATTTTCCGAACCCCTCATGTGATCGAAACCAGTCCAGGTGATCACACAGACAGAGTAAATAAATAAAGACACTTGCCTTCGACATGATGTGATCTCTGCCCCAGTCAAAAACTGGACCAGATCCCTCTTGTAGGCAATGCAGAGAGTCAGAACCCAGAACACCAGCCGTCCTGTGGTATGTGTTGGAGTAACAAAGAAGGAGGATTGGATTCAAGCACATTCATATTATATTCAATCATGAAAGAAGTACTTTCACGAGAAGGGGCAGATCTAAGAAAATTGTCATCGAGTCACAATTCTGCTATTTAAATAGATGTAGAAAGGGCTAGTTCTGGATGGGTTTTATTTGTGGCAATCACCATTGCTGCCTATTTACCTTGCTTTGCTGTTTTACTTATTAAAAAAATGTTCTCCTCTCTCAACTGCCCTCTGAAGTCACCTATCAAAACACGACACTCCAGTGGCTTAAGAATAAGATCCATTGCCACCTTCTCAGGGCAACTCGAACAGGTGGTAAATGCCAGCCTCACGAGCGGCACCCACATCCCGAGAATGGATGAAAGAAAAATCTAGAATCTAAGCAATATATGGCACCCATTTTGATGGGTTACGCTCATCACAACTGTACCAGACAATCATACTACATTCTTTCAGAGAAGTGTTAACCTGTTTAAAAATAAACGGTGCTTAAAAATAGCACTTTGAGCTTTCTTCCAACTTCACATCAGCCCTGGCGGATGTCAGCATTGAAACATGTAAAACTGGCACTAAGATCCCATCAGTACAAATCTGACCCATTTTTCAGACTCTTACCTATTATCCTCTGGTTATATGTAGCTCGATTGTTGGCCCTGATCTACTGTATGTGAGCAGATTCTGCATAGTGTTTGTTAGGTTGCAATTGCGGAAGATCGCTTTTTTAAAAAGAAAATAAGAATACAAAACTATTAACTCAATGCACTGTCATGGAACTGATGTATTTACTGTAAGCTGCCTGAACCTCAGGATTTCATGCACAGAGTGCATGAACTGTGAAAAAAACATTAGCCATTTCGCTTATAGCTCAGACCAGTTTCCATTTTGAGATGCTGCAGCTAAAATGAGTGCCATTTTATGAGTAGTTGAGTTGGTAGCGCTTTCACCTCCTGAGCAGAAGGTTCAAATCCTGCACTGCAACTTGAGCACATAATCTAAGCTGACTCGGCAATCACAGGACTGAGAGAGGCTGCATTATCAGAGGTGCTGCCCTTGGGTGAGACTTTTAAGTGGAGATGCCATCTCCCTGTCACAGTGGTTCACATAGATGCTGAAAGTCAAGTCAGAACATTTTCCTATATAACAATGGTGACCACTTTAAAAGTAATTCACTGATAGTGGCACTGATTGCTGAAACCAGGGGTGTTCGGCTTTAAGTAGGCAGATTGAACTCCAATAATGTCATAAGACATAGTCCAGGTTGACACTCTAGTACAGCACTGAGGGACTGCTGCACTGCCAGATATGCTTTCTTTCACATGAGACATTAAACTAAACCTCCATCTGCCCTCTCCAGTTGGATGTAAAAGATCCCATAGCACTAATTCGAAGAAGAGCAGGGGAGCTCTCACTGGTGTCCTGGCCCAATATTTATCCCTCAACCAACATTAATAAAACAGATTCATTGTTCATTTATCTCATGATGAATTTTCTTCATTACAACAGTGATTACACTTCAAAAAAAGTAATTCATTGGCTGTAAAGTGCTTCGGGATGTCCTGAGGGCAAGAAAGGTGCTATATAAATGTAATTTTGCCTGTCTGGCTGTCTTGTTGTGGCAGCCCTGTTTCATTGGAATGTTTAATGTTGTCAGTATCAATAATAATGCAGACTAAAAGATTTATATTTCTTACAATGGTTGCTTTGGAGCATGTCTTTAATTTGCAAAATAGCAAAAAAAATGTCATTTTAAATTTGCGTTGAGCAGCACCACCCTCTCACTGTTGTTGGTTCTGCCAGGTCTCTTGCTCCCAGGAGTCAGGGGGATAGAGACAAGTCCAGCTGTGAGCTCATCGTACCTGACTCTGAATAAACATCTTCCTTTTGGAAATGGGGTCAGATTGCCTGAAGGGGCAGCTGCAGCTTTCTGAACTACAGCTTAATAAATGCAGGATTGTTCAGCACACCATCAGCTCTGTGCGACTTCATTCTCCTATCTCTCTGTAGCCGCCTTCAGCCCTACAGTCTGCCACTCTGCGCTCCTCTAATTCTGGCCTCTTGCGCATCTCTGATTTCCACCACTCCACCATTGGAGGCCGTGCCTTCAGCTGCCTGGGCCCTAAGCTCTGGAATTCCCTCCCTAAACCGCTCTGCCTCTCTAACTTGCTTTCCTCTTTTAAGACGCTGCTTAAGACCTACCTCTTTGACCAAGCTCCTGGTCACCTTTTTTAAAATTTATTCATGGGATGTGGGTGTCACTGGCTACGCCAGCATTTATTTCCCACCGAGCTCGCCACTGGTATCAGACCCACCGGCTGTCCATGTCTCTGCTTTAAAGACGTCTGCAAACGCAACATGAAGTCCTGTGACATTGATCACAAGTCATGGGAGTCAGTTGCCAGCGATCGCCAGAGCTGGCGGGGAGCCTTAAAGGCGGGGCTAAAGAGTGGCGAGTCGAAGAGACTTAGCAGTTGGCAGGAAAAAAGACAGAAGCGCAAGGAGAGAGCCAACTGTGAAACAACCCTGACAACCAATTTTACCTGCAGCACCTGTGGAAGAGCCTGTCACTCTAGTGTTGGCCTTTATAGCCACTCCAGGCGCTGCTCCACAAACCACTGACTACCTCCAGGCACTTACCCATTGTCTCCCGAGACAAGGAGGCCAAAGAAGAAGAAAAAATTGCCCATCCCTAATTGCCCTCGAGAAGGTGGTGGTGAGCTGCCCTCTTGAACTGCTGCAGTCCATGTGAGGTCAGTACACCCACAGTGATGTTAGGAAGGGAGTTCCAGGATTTTGGCCCAGTGACAGTGAAGGAACGATGATATAGTTCCAGGTCAGGATGGTGTGTGACTTGGAGGGGAACTTGCAAAAGATGGTGTTCCCATGTATCTGCTGCTCTTGTCCTTCTAGTGGGTAGAGGTCACAAGCTTGGAAGGTGCTGTCTAAGGAGCCTTGGTGCATTGCTGCAGTGCATCTTTTAGATGGTACACACTGCTGCCACTGTGTGTCAGTGGTGGAGGGAGTGAATGTTTGTGGATGGGGTGCCAATCAAGCGGGCTGCTTTGTCCTGGATGGTGTCGAGCTTCTTGAGTGTTGTTGGAGCTGCACCCTTCCAGGCAAGTGGAGAGTATTCCATCACACTCCTGACTTGTGCCTTGTAGACGGTAGACAGGCTTTGGGGAGTCAGGAAGTGAGTTGCTCACTGCAGGATTCCTAGTCTCTGACCTGCTATTGTAGCCATGGTATTTATATGGCTACTCCAGTTCAGTTTCTGCTTAGTAGTAACTCCCAGGATGTCGATAGTGGGGGATTCAGCAATCGTAATGCCATTGAATGTCAAGGGGAGATAGTTACATTCCCTCTTGTTGGAGATGGTCATTGCCTGGCACTTGTGTGGCGCGAATGTTACTTATCAGCCCAATTGGATATTGTCCAGGTCTTGCTGCATTTCTACATGGACTGCTTCAGTATCTGAAGAATCGCGAATGGTGCTGAACATTGTGCAATCATCACCGAACATCCCCACTTCTGACCTTATGATGAAGGGAAGGTCATTGATGAAGCAGCTGAAGATGGTTGGGCCTAGGACACTACCCTGAGGAACTCCTGCAGTGATGTCCTGGAGCTGAGATGATTGACCTCCAACAATCACAACCATCTTCCTTTGCAGTAGGTATGACTCCAACCAGCATAGAGTTTTCCCCCGATTCCCATTGACTTCAATTTTGCTAGGGCTCCTTGATGCCATACTCGGTCAAATGCTGCCTTGATGTCAAGGGCAGTCACTCTCACCTCACTTCTTGAGTTCAGCTCTTTTGTCCATGTTTGAACCAAGGCTGTAATGAGGTCAGGAGCTGAGTGGCCCTGACGGAACCCAAACTGATCGCAGTGAGCAGGTTATTGCTAAGCAAGTGCCGCTTAATAGCACTGCTGACGACACCTTCCATCACTTTACTGATGATTGCGAGTAGGCTGATGGGGCAGTAATTGGCCGGGTTGGACTTGTCCTGCGTTTTGTGTACAGGATGTACCTGGGCAATTTTCCACATTGCCGGGTAGATGTCAGTGTTGTAGCTGTGCTGGAGCAGCTTGGCTAGGGGCGCAGGCCTTCAGTACCGTTGCCGGAATGTTGTCAGGGTCCATACCTTTGCAGTATCCAGTGCCTTCCGTCATTTCTTGATACCACACGGAGTGAATCGAATTGGCTGAAGACTGCTTTAATATCTCCTTATGTGGCACGGTGTCAAATTTTGTTCGATAATAATCCTGTGATGTGCCTTGGAAAGTTCTTTTTATGTTAAAGATGCTAGATAAATGCAAGTTGTTATTGGTGTACAGTTCCCTCTGGCAGTTTTCTTGCTAAATTAGTAGGGCGTTGTTTTTTAAAAATGAGTTAAATGATGTCACTGTTGTTGGTTGTCAAAAGTCAAATCCCCGTGTCATGATGTGACAAGCCCTGAGGTGATAACGAACCCTCATAGTGGCAGTCGATATCTCACAGATAAACATGTAACATGTCACACATTTTTCACCGTTTCTTTGAGTGAGTGGTTTTTAAATCGTCCTGTGTGTGTGGGACCGCTGTAAATATTGACATACTCTCCACTGCTCTGCTTCCCGTCCCGATGTTCTGAAGGGCACTCTCGGATACTCAAAGGAAAATCAGCATGATCCGGAGAGGATCAGCATTTCCAGGGAGTGCTGGCTGTGAAAATCAGGATTAGGGAAACATCCCTATGGTGAAGTCATCATAGAAATTACATTCAAAACCCCGCCCAGCACTTACATGAAAGCTTGGAGGGTTAAACAGAAATAGAAAGGCTTGCATTTCTACAACACCTTTCATGACCACAGGGCATCCAAAAGCACCTTCCAACCAGTGAAATACTTTTGAAGCAGAGTCACTGTTGTAATGTAGGAAACCAGGCAGCCAATTTGCACATAGCAAGATCCCACAAACAGCAATAAGATAAATGCCCAGAAAATCTGTTTTAGTGATGATATTGAGGGGCAAATAGTGGCCCTGGAAACTGGGGAGAACGCCCCTGCTTTTCTTTGAAGTAGTGACATGAAACCTGCAACATCCACTTGAGAGAGGAGGTGAGGCCTCTGTTTAATGTCTCACCAGAATGACAGCACCTCTGACAATGTAGCACTCCCTGGATTTCGTGCTCAAATCTCTGGAGTGGGGCTTCAACTCACAAACTTCTGATTCAGAGGCAAGAGTGCTACCCGCTAAGCCATAGCTCACACGAAAACCACCTGATCCTGCCTTGCCCGGAGCCTCTCTGCTCCCCATTGTGGGCAGCATTTACATGGAATATACAGCTCAGAAACAGGCCATTCGGCCCAACTCAAGCCTCCTCCCATCCTTCCTCATCCCACCCTATCAACATATCCTTCTATTCCTTTCTCCCTCGTGTGTTAATTTAGTTTCCCCTTAAATGCATCTGTGCTATTCTCAATCACTCCCTGTTCCACATTCTCACTGGGTAAAGAGGTTCCTTCCTAAACTCCTATTTAAATGAGACCTCTGGTTAAAATTGCTGAGGTATCCCAATGCCTCTGGTGGGCTGAAAAATACCTTGCAATTACTGACCAGCGATCAGCTCCAAGTTTCAAATCTGCCCCTGAATGGAGGAGAATGTCACTGTCAAAGTTCTAAAAGAAAACAATTACACAGACTTGAGGCATCATGAATTATTTGGCAATATTTTCCATGCTAATTTTTACAATTGCAGAATAAGCATAATTTCTTTGAATTCCATTGAATTGGAAATTTGTGTGGAATCACATCAAGTCTACAGCACAGAAACAGACCATTCAGCCCAACTGCTCCACAGTAGCCCCCTCCCACCCTACTTCATCGCATTCTATTAACATATCCTTCTATTCCTCTCTCCTCATGTGGTTATCCAGCACCCTCTTAAATGCCTTGATGCTATTCGACTCATCTACGCCCTGTGACAGCAGGTTCCATATTCTCACTCTCTGGATAAAGAAGTTTCTCCTAAATTCCCTACTGGGTTTATTAGTAACTGTCTTATATTTATGGCCACTAGTTTTGTACTTCCCAAAAGTGGAAACATCTTATCTATGTCTCCCCTATCAAATCCTTTCATATTTTTAAAGACCTCTATCAGGTTACCTCCTAATCTCCTTTTTTCGAAAGAAGAGAGCTCCAGCGTGTTCAATCTTTCCTGAGAGCTGTTGCCTCTCAGTTCTGCTATCATCCTTGTAAATCTTTTTTGCACATTCTCCACTGCTTCTTTATCCTTTCTGTAACATGGAAATCCAAAGGGCTGAATTTAGCCGAGCCAGCGGGGGTTTCACGATAGGCCAAAAAGGTGAAGGGAACCCCGCCTCGGCCCTTTAGATGCTCTCCCCCCTCCCCGACTCCTGGTGCAATACAACAGTGCTCGGACACTTAACTTCCTGGTGCCGGGATCCCTGTCCCTTTAAGGACAGGGATCCCACCTCCCAGCAGGGTTCCCACCTCCCAGAGCTGCCGGCCAATCAGAGGGTTGACAGCTCAGTAGTATCAGCAGTGCCACTGGGAGTGGTGGCCACTGCCGGTAATACACCTGGCCGGGGACCATGCCCAGAGCTGGATCCCTGGACCCAAGGTAAGTCCGGCAGACCCTGGCAACTGGAGGGGGAGGGCAGGGGGGGGTTAGTGGTGGGGCATCCTTTGCAGCTGGGGTCCCTCCAGGGACCACAGATTGCCCACGGAGGAGGCCCCCACCCACCCAGGGAGGCTGCCTCATTTCACTGGGTGACCTCCCCGTGTGGCGAGGCCCCACCCCTCCTTGCCACAGCTGGTGTAATTTCGGTAGCGAAGGCAGAGGTCCATAAGTGGCTAGAGATTGGCCACTTAAGGGCCTCAATTTGCCTCTGGATGGGAAGGCTGTCTTCAACCTTTCCCACCCCCGATTTAACTGCAGTGTGACAGGAAGGCGACAGGTCCTTCATCCCACACCCTGCCTTCCATTGCGACTCTGTAAGCATTGCCCACCCCCCCCCGCCCCAACCTTCAGCGTCTCCCAGCCCATCTCCCGGGGGAGATTCCGCCCTAACTGTGCACAATACTCTTGAGTGTGCACTCGCCAAGTTTATCACAATTTGATAAGCAATTATGCTTACTGAATATTTAATAACTGAAAGGCAAAAAAAAAGCTAACAGTTCTCAGTTTGGGCGATAGTTTATCACAGGCAATATGGGATCAGTGGCCTGTTATACATCTCTCCCAATGTTAATGTCCACTTACTTGACTTAATGTTCTCGACAGACACCAGAATAAAAGGCCTGCTTTATTTCCTGCTTTATACTATTATGCAAATTAGCTCCTAGGAGACCAGACTCAAGGATGTTGTTTGAAAGGAATAGCAATTCTATCGCTAATGTCAAAAGCATAAATGTAAAAGTGAACCAATTATTAACTACCACTGTTGCAGTCTTTATTATTTGTGCTGTAATTATTTGGTTACATTATTTTTGCAAAAATATTTTAATTTTTCAATGTTTTGACATTAGATTATGGATTTGGGAAATGCTCTATGTTGGTTCTCTCTGCTATTGGCTGGAACTAATAGTTATAAACCATACCCTCACTAAGAGGTGCCTGCAGGTTTTGTTGTAGATGGTTAACCATTTGCTTCATATAGAACTTCTGGCTGTGGTATGCCCACCTGCAGTGGGATCTAGCCTTGAATGGCCATGTAAGTGTAACTAGTTCACAAAGTTGACAATATCTCACTCAGGGCACAGTCACCAAAGGCAAATGAAACATTAAACATGTTGGAGATGGAAAACTGTACACTTATTGAGATGCAAAACTCTGCTTTCAGCAACCATTTGATTATAAAAGCCAACTGAAAGTCTCAGTTTCATGGACAGTATTTTCAGCTGTAACCTATAACTCGATATTCCTTTATTATCACTGCTGCTGCACTGGCGGCAGGGAATGAACTCAATGTAGGACATAGCAAAAGGGAAGCAACATTGAGGGTTGCATGTGAGACCCCACATTACGCTGTAGGCTGTCAGTCACAATTCCCAAAACCCCATTCCGACTCTACCAGTCCCCAATCCAAAATTCTATCCAAGCTCCAATCAACAGCCGATAATTACAGTCCCTGATGCCAAGAAAGGTTTTGGTGGGGCAAGGGCAGTGGAGGGGATCATGGTTCAGGAAGGGGGACGGGATGTCCCAGGCATTAGCAGCCCTAAGTGTTCCTTGTGGGTCCTGAAGGAGTACTAGAAGGGCAAAACAAAATGTATTTGTTCCATCTTGAGAAACTTATAAATTATTTAGATTCGGGCAGTAATTGAGCTGCTATTTAGTCCCATTAGAAGAGCTCAACATAATTTAACTTGAATAGAAATCAATGAACAAGGCTTGAAGTTGCCGCTGGTAATGATGAATTGTACAAGTTTCCTCAGTCCTTAATTCAGTGGAGATGTTAATCCATTTAACATGAGGGTTGGCATCTGCACTAAAATAAAACAGAGTGCAATGCCACATGAACAGAGTAACTTTGATGTCACTAATCATACTTTCTAAGTTTTAGGTCATGCCAGTCTGGTTGTTATTTATGAAATATTGAGATAGCTGCAAATTTTATCAATATTAGGATTTTTAAGTTGTCCAGAATTGACATATAATTATCATTTGGCAATCATAATCATGTTCAAACAGCCTTCTCTCAGCTAAATCATAAGAACATAACAAATAGGTGCAGGAGTAAACCATACAGCCTCTCGAGCCTTCTCACCATCAGAACGATCATGCCTCATCTCAATTCCACTTTTCCTCCTGCTCCCCATATCCCTTGATACCGTGAGAGATCCAAAATTTGTCGATTTCAACCTTAAATGTATTCAATGCTGAAGCATCCACAACCCTCTGGGCTAGAGAATTCCTAAGATTCACAACCTTCTGAGTGAAGAAATTCCTCCTCATCTCAGTCCTGAATGATCAACCCCTTATCCTTACACTATGCCCCATGTTCTAAATGCCCCAGCCAGGGGACCAGCCAACTGAAACCTGCATCATCTAGTCTTAGTATAATTTTAAGAAAGTGCTACGTGACCTCCCAGCAATGGCCTGGATTCAAAAGGATTATGAGTTAGAGTTTGGGGAGGTCAGGATAAGAGAGTCAACACCTGTGCGCCATCATTTTGTGTTGCCGGAGGAGATTATTTACTGCAATTTCAGAATGGCTCAGATAAAAAAAAACACAGAATAGTACATTACAGAAGGAGACCATTCGGCCCATCGAGCCTGTGCTGGCTGTTTTGAAGACAAATCCAGTTAGTCCCATTCCCCACTCTTTTCCCATATGCCTGCTATTTTTTCTCCTTCAAGTATTTATCCAATTCCCTTTTGAAGGCAACTTCTCCTTCCTCAGTGACTGTCTCCGGCTCCGACTGATTCCATGTGGATTCCAACTGCAGTTTCACCCATCATGCTTTGAAACCACCCAGGATCACAGGTATCTCCGAGAAATACAACGTTCCTCGGACTGCTGTTCTCGCCGCATCCTGAGATCCACACTCAGTGCTATGCGCCGCCATATGCACACACTGGACCTCTCTCTCCAGCAGCACCGTCTCACCTTATCTCAAATCTGTTCTACTCCGCAGTTTCATCTCATCTTACGTCTCATCCGACGCATTAACAAAAAACTTTTTTTCTTCCTTTCAGGTGTTAAGGAACGCAAGCTCCAGCAGCTGATAGGGACTAATGCCCCTCCAGATCCTCCTTCCGCTTCACTTCCCTCTGACCCCACCCCTTCTGATCTGACCCCTTGCCGTGTATTCACTATACCCTCTGACCTCCCCCTCTCTGATGCTGAGCGTTCTGTACTCAGCAAAGGTCTCAGTTTTATCCCCTTACGCCCCCACCTCAATGAATTTCGCGCTCGGCATGACGTTGAGCTCTTCTTCCGTCGCCTCCGCCTCCGGACTCACTTCTTCGACCAGGAGTCCTCCCCCCGACCAGCAGACCCATTCACCCGCCTCCAGCATTCTCCCTCTACCTGGACCCCTCCCCCTGGCCTCTTGAAAACTGTCGGCGAGACATTGGTCGTCTCAATTTCTCTGCCCCCCTCACTCACTCTAACCTGTCCCCCTCTGAACTTGAGGCACTCCGTTCTCTCAGGTCTAACCCCGACATGGTCATCAAACCTGCAGACAAGGGTGGTGCTGTTGTTGTATGGCGTACCGACCTCTACCTTGCAGAAGCTCAACGCCAACTCACAGACACCTCTTCCTACCTCCCTCTGGACTATGACCCCACCACCGAACATCAAGCCACCGTCCAAAGGACTGTCACTGACCTCATCTCCTCTGGAGATTTTCCCTCTACAGCTTCCAACCTCATAGTCCCGCAACCCCGGACAGCCCGCTTCTACCTCCTTCCCAAAATCCACAAACGGGACTGTCCCGGCAGACCCATTGTGTCAGCCTGCTCCTGCCCCACTGAACTTATTTCTTCCTATCTAGACTCTATCTTTTCTCCGCTGGTCCAGTCTCTTCCCACCTACATCCGTGACTCTTCTGACGCCCTACGTCATTTCGACAATTTCCAGTTTCCTGGTCCCAACCGCCTCCTCTTCATTATGGACGTCCAATCGCTCTACACCTCCATCCCCCACCAGGATGGTTTGAGGGCTCTCCGCTTCTTCCTGGAACAGAGGCCCAACCAGTCCCCATCCACCAACACCCTCCTCCGCCTGGCTGAACTTGTTCTCACATTGAACAACTTCTCCTTCAACTCCATGCATTTCCTTCAAGTAAAAGGTGTCGCTATGGGTACCCGCATGGGTCCTAGTTATGCCTGTCTTTTTGTGGGATATGTCGAGCATTCTTTGTTCCAGTCCTACTCAGGCCCCCTCCCCCAACTCTTTTTCCGGTACATTGATGACTGTATCGGTGCCGTTTCCTGCTCCCGCCCCGAACTAGAAAACTTTATCAACTTTGCTTCCAATTTCCACCCTTCTCTCACCTTTACATGGTCCATCTCTGACACTTCCCTTCCCTTCCTCGACTTCTCTGTCTCCATCTCGGGGGATAGGTTGTCTGCCAATATCCATTATAAGCCCACTGACTCCCACAGCTACCTCGACTACACTTCTTCACACCCTACCTCCTGTAAGGACTCCATTCCATTCTCCCAGTTTCTCCGTCTCCGACGCATCTGCTCTGATGATGCTACCTTCCATGACGGTGCTTCTGATATGACCTCCTTTTTCCTCAACCGAGGATTTCCCCCCACTGTGGTTGACAGGGCCCTCAACCGTGTCCGACCCATTCCTCGCACCTTTACCCTCACCCCTTCCCCTCCCTCCCAGAACCGTGACAGGGTTCCCCTTGTCCTCACTTTTCATCCCACCAGCCTCCATATCCAAAGGATCATCCTCCGCCATTTTCGCCACCTCCAGCGTGATGCCACTACCAGTCGCATCTTCCCCTCCCTTCCCCTGTCAGCATTCCGAAGGGATCATTCTCTCCGCGACACCCTGGTCCACTCCTCCATTACCCCCACCACCTCGTCCCCGTCCCAGGGCACCTTCCCTTGCAATCGCAGGAGGTGTAATACCTGCCCATTTACCTCCTCTCTCCTCACTATCCCAGGCCCCAAACACTCCTTTCAGGTGAAGCAGCGATTTACTTGTACTTCTTTCAATGTAGTATACTGTATTCGCTGCTCACAGTGTGGTCTCCTCTACATTGGGGAGACCAAGCGCAGACTGGGTGACCGCTTTGCGGAACATCTCTGCTCAGTCCGCAAGCAGGACCCTGAGCTTCCGGTTGCTTGCCATTTCAACACTCCCCCCTGCTCTCATGCTCACATCTCTGTCCTGGGATTGCTGCAGTGTTCCAGTGAACATCAACGCAATTTGGGGCGGCACAGTGGCGCAGTGGTTAGCACCGCAGCCTCACAGCTCCAGGGACCCGGGTTCGATTCCGGGTACTGCCTGTGTGGAGTTTGCAAGTTCTCCCTGTGTCTGCGTGGGTTTTCTCCGGGTGCTCCGGTTTCCTCCCACAAGCCAAAAGACTTGCAGGTTGATAGGTAAATTGGCCATTATAAATTGTCACTAGTATAGGTAGGAGGTAGGGAAATATAGGGACAGGTGGGGATGTTTGGTAGGAATATGGGATTAGTGTAGGATTAGTCTAAATGGGTGGTTGATGTTCGGCACAGACTCGGTGGGCCGAAGGGCCTGTTTCAGTGCTGTATCTCTAATCTAATCTAATCTAAAGCTCGAGGAACAGCATCTCATCTACCGATTAGGCACACTACGGACTGAACATTGAGTTCAATAATTTCAGAGCATGACAGCCCCCCATTTTACTTTCATTTTTAGTTATTTTTTCTTCCTTTTTTTTTACATTCTTTTTTACATTTTTTACAATCTTTTTTTGCATTTATTTCATTTCATCTTAGTTTGTTCAGTTTGCTTACCCACTGTTTTTTTCAGGTTGTTTTTCTTCAGGTTTGCACTTGCTGCTGTTCAATATTCAGTATATTCACACCTAATCTGTACTAATGCTTTGTCTTTCAACACACCATTAACATATTGTTTGCCTTTGCTCCGTGACCTTTTGGTCAGCTATGTGGCCTGGTCCAATCTGCACCTTCTCCTTTGTTATCTCTTGCCCAACCTCCACCTCACTTGTTTATAATCTGTGACTTTTCTAATATTTGTCAGTTCCGAAGAAGGGTCACTGACCCGAAACGTTAACTCTGCTTCTCTTTCCACAGATGCTGCCAGACCTGCTGAGTGATTCCAGCATTTCTTGTTTTTGTTCTAAATTTGTATCCTGTCAAGCAATGCATTACAAATGCTAACCACTCATTGTGTTCAGAAGTTTTTCCTCATGTCGCCTTCTTCTCTGGTTATCAACCTTTCAGCATTGTAAATAGGTTCTCTTTATTTATTCTATTTATTTAAACCTTCATGATTTTAAAGATCTTCATCAAATCTCCTCTTAGCCTTCTTTAAGGAGAATGATCCCAGCTTCTCCAGTTTATCCATTTAACTGTAATCCATCATTGCTGGAAACATTCTAATAAGTCTCTTCTGTAACCTCTCTGAAGGCCTTGACATCCTTTCTCAAGTGTGGTGCCCAGAATTAGATATAATGCTCCAGCTGGAGCCAAACTAATGTTTTATGTAGGTTTAGCATAACTTCCTGGCTTTGTTCGATGTCTCTAATTATAAAGTCCAGGATTCCATAAGCTTTATTAACTTCCTTCAATAAGGGGGTGACTATCCTTGCCTTTATCAGGCTTCTGAACTGTGGCTTTGGCAGCTAGTGGATGCTGAGATTCTCTGCCTGGTGGTGCCCAAAGTACAACATAAAGCCTCCTGCTATCCTCCAAGCAGCTGCGGGAGGTGATGTTGTTTTGCTTTCATATCACAAAATTGTAAGAGCTGCCAGTCCAAATCAAAATTTGAACTCACTAACTTATCGTCGATGGAGCAATTTTAACCTAACCCGCAGGTTGAACTCCCCGCTGAGTTCAATAGAGTGCAAAATCAAGCGAGGGATAAAACCAGGTTTCCTGATGACTTGGTTCGATTAAATTGCACCCGTTGTGTTTGGTCAGCTTGGCTCAGTGTGTAGCACTCCTGCCACTGAGGCTTCAGAGTTGAGGTGCCTCTCCAACGACTTCAGCATATGATCCGGGCTGCCACCCCGTGCGGGACTGCGGGAGTGTAAAATTCCAGGAGGAATCATCCTTCAGATGAGATATTCAACCAATATCACCATCTGTCTGTTTATGTAGTTGTAAAAATCTTCCACTGATGAAGAGCATGTATTCTGGCCAACATTCCTCCCTCAACCAACATCCCCCACCAGCAGATTAACTGGTCACTCGACTCAAAGTTGTTTGTGGGAGCTTACTATGTGCAAATTGGCGGCACTTCCAAAGCTATTCATTTTGCGTTAAGAACTTTAGGACATTGTTGCAAGGCAATGATGTTATTGTATTGATCCAGCCTTCGTACTTTAATCTTCAATATGGGAGGGCTCCTTTTTAGTCTCTTCTGTTTCGAAAAGAGAAGATTGCCTACCAGTTGTTTGAAGGTGACTGCAGTTGAGGGCCTGTCAGCAGTTTCAGCCGTTTGGGTACGTGTGCATGGATTTCTGTCTTCTGCTGCGTGATGGTGACACAAGTGACCTTTCTACTCATGTCTCCATTGGTGTAGACTATTTGGGACAAATACTCTCCCCTCCTCTTTCCCCTTAGTCCTGCAATTTTTTCCTTTTGAAGTTATTGATCCAATTCTCTTTTGAAATTTATTATTGAATCTGCTTCCACCACTCTTTCAGGCAGTGCATTCCAGATTGCAACCAGTCACTGCGTAAAATAAATTCTCCTCATCTTCCCCGCTAGCTATTTGGCTGATTATTTTAACTCTATGTCCTCTGGTCACCGATTCTCCTGTCTTGGAAATGTTTTCTCCCTATCTACTCTATCAAAACTCTTCATAATTTTCAACGTCTCTAAAATCTCCCTTTAACCTTCCCTGCTTTAAGAAGAACATTCTCAGCTTATCTAATCTTTCCAGGTACCATTCTAGTACTACTTACTTGCTCTTGTACCGAATGCTTCTATTCATAAAACCAAGGATGCAGCATGCTCCTGCTGACTCCTTGGGAACCCCACTGTACTACCCCGCATCCCTCACCCCACCCCCCACCCCTCCCCACCCCACAGTCTGAAAAACAACTGTTCTTTACTACTGTCTGCTTTCTGTCCCTTAACTAATTTTGTATCCACACTACCACTACTCCTTTAACCCACAAGCTTCAATTTTGCTAACGTCTATTACATGGTATTTTTGAAAGTTCACTACACAACATCAACTGCACTACCCTTATACAACCCTCTTCATTGACAGAAATCTTTGCATCCTCATTGGCTACAGGTGAGGTCCCAGAGGACTGGAGAATAGCCAATATTGTTCCTTTGTTTAAGAAGGGTAGGAAGGATAATCCAGGAAGTTATAGGCCGGTGAGCCTTACGTCAGTGGTAGGGAAATTATTAGAGAGGATTCTTCGGGACAGGATTTACTCCCATTTGGAAACAAACGCACTTATTAGCGAGAGGCAGCATGGTTTTGTGAGGGGGAGGTCGTGGTTCACGAACTTGATTGAGTTTTTTGAGGAAGTGACAAAGATGATTGATGAAGGAAGGGCAGTGGATGTTATCTATATGGACTTCAGTAAAGCCTTTGACAAGGTCCCTCGTGGCAGACTGGTACAAAAGGTGAAGTCACACGGGATCAGAGGTGAGCTGGCAAGATGGATGCAGAACTGGCTCGGTCATAGAAGACAGAGGGTAGCAGTGGAAGGGTGCTTTTCTGAATGGAGGGCTGTGACTAGTGGTGTTCCGCAGGGATCAGTGCTGGGACTTTTGCTGTTTGGAGTATATATAAATGATTTGGAGGAAAATGTAGCTGGTCTGATTAGTAAGTTTGCGGACGACACATAGGTTGGTGGAGTTGCGGATAGTGATGAGGATTGTCAGAGGATACAGCAGGATATAGATCGGTTGGAGACTTGGGCGGAGAAATGGCAGATGGAGTTTAATCTGGACAAATGTGAGGTAATGCATTTTGGAAGGTCTAATACAGGTGGGAAGTAGACAGTAAATGGCAAAACCCTTAGGAGTATTGACAGGCAGAGAGATCTGGGCGTACAGGTCCACAGGTCACTGAAAGTGGCAACGCAGGTGGATAAGGTAGTCAAGAAGGCATACGGCATGCTTGCCTTCATCGGTCGGGGCATAGAGTATAAAAATTGGCAAGTCATGCTGCAGCTGTACAGAACTTTAGTTAGGCCACACTTACAATATTGCGTGCAATTCTGGTCGCCACACTGCCAGAAGGACATGGAGACTTTGGAGAGGGTACAGAGGAGGTTTACCAGGATGTTGCCTGGTCTGGAGGGCATTAGCTATGAGGAGAGGTTGGATAAACTCGGATTGTTTTCACTGGAACGAAGGAGGTGGAGGGGTGACATGATAGAGGTTTACAAAGTTATGAGCGGCATGGACAGAGTGGATAGTCAGAAGCTTTTTCCCAGGGTGGAAGAGTCAGTTACTAGGGGACATAGGTTTAAGGTGAGAGGGGCAAAGTTTAGAGGGGATGTGCGAGGCAAGTTCTTTACACAGAGGGTGGTGAGTGCCTGAAACTGGCTACCGGGGGAGATGGTGGAAGCAGATACGATAGCGACGTTTAAGAGGCATCTTGATAAATACATGAATAGGATGGGGATAGAGGGATACGGTCCCCGGAAGTGCAGAAGGTTTTAGTTTAGGCAGGCATCAAGATTGGCGCAGGCTTGGAGGGCCGAATGGGCTGTTCCTGTGCTGTACTGTTCTTTGTTCTTTGTTCTTTTGTTCTATTACTTTATCAATGAATTCAACCCTCTTTCTATCTGTTGGTACCGATATTGGCCACGACCACTGACCGTTCACCATTGCCCCTCAAGAGTGCTCTGCAGCCACTCAGTGACATCCTTTACCCTGGCACCAGGGAGGCAACACACCATCCTGGATTCGCATCTGCAGCCACAGGAACGCGTGTCTATTCCTCTAACTATAGAATTTTGGGGTGGCATAGTGGCGCAGTGGTTAGCACCGCAGCCTCACAACTCCAGGGACGCGGGTTCAATTCTGGGTACTGCCTGTGCGGAGTTTGCAAGTTCTCCCTGTGACCGATTGGGTTTTCGCCGGGTGCTCCGGTTTCCTCCCACCGCCAAAGACTTGCAGGTGATAGGTAAATTGGCCATTGTAAATTGCCCCTGGTGTAGGCAGGTGGTAGGGAATATGGGATTACTGTAGGGTTAGTATAAGTGCGTGGTTCTTGGTCGACACAGACTCGGTGGGCTGAAGGGCCTGTTTCAGTGCTGTATCTCTAAATAAAAAATAAATAAATAAAAAGAATCCCCTATCACGCTGGCTTTCCCAATCTTCTTCCTGCCTCCCTGTATAGCTGTAATGAGGGGTTTAACTTGCGCAAAGCAATGTTTGAAGTAATGACAGTCCATTCCTTACTGTTAATAATGAACAAAGCAACACTACATCATCCCTGCTCTTTTCAAAACTTCGGAGTTCTGAATATTTCAAACTTCTCCCCAGTGAGCTCAGTCCACAAGCATGGCAATCTTTTAAGTATTTTAACTTTGAATATACTAAGAATCCAATCTTTCTGCTGCCCTGCCAGCTGAATTAAAAGAATGACATGTATTTATACCGCACTTTTCGCGACCTCAACTTGTGCCAAAGCACTTTATAGCCGCTGAAGTACTTTTGAAGTGTAGTCATTATTGTAAAGCAGAAAACACGGCAGCCATTTTGTGCACAGCAAAGTCCCACAAACAGCAATCTGATAACGACCAGATAATCATTTTTTTCAAGTGGGTAATTATTTAATCAAACTAGAATTTCATATTAATAAATTAAAATAAAAGCAAAATACTGCAGATGCTGGAAATCTGAAACAAAAAAAAGAAATGCTGGAAGTACTCAGCAGGTCTGGCAGCACCTGTGCAGAGAGAAGCAGAGTCAACGTTTCAGGTCCGAGACCCTTCTTGCCTTTTGAGAAGTATAAGCTGAAGTATTGTGTTCAAAATCACAGAGGGTTTGCATAGAGTAACTAATGAGAAACTGTTTCCAGTGGCAGAAGGTTCAGTGACCAGACAACACAGATTTAAGCTAAGAGGCAAAAGAACCAGAGGGGCAATGAATTTTTTTTTTGCACAGCAAGTTGTTGACATCTGGAATGCATTGCCTGAAAGGGGCGGTGGAAGCAGATTCAGTGGAAACTTTCAAAAGGGAATTGGATAAATACTTGAAGGGCTCTGGAGAAAGAGCAGGAGAGTGGGACTAATGGGATAAATCTTTTAAAGATCAGTCACAGGCACAGTGGACTTGATGGCCTCCTTCTGCATGATTCTATGATAAATTGAGTAATAACTCAGCCGAAAATATACCAGAATTTCTCTCCTGCAGTTAGAAAGTCCCTGCAAAATGTAATCATTTTCGGTTGAATTGTTAACTCAACTGTTTTGATTGGATGTTCAATAGTCTCCGAATTTCTATTCTTAATGGCATTGGGGAGGACCAGAACAAGGGGCATAACCTTAAAATTAGAGCTCGGTCATTCAGGGGTGATGTCCGGAAACATTTCTTCACACAAATTGTAGTGGAAATCTGAAACTCTGTCCCCCAAAAAGCTGTTGAAGCTTTGGTGGGGGGGGGGCAGGTCAATGAATAATTTCAAAACTGAGGATAAATAGGTTTTTGTTGGGTAAGGGTACTAAAGGTAACGGAACCAAGACAGGTAGATGGAGTTAAGATACACATCAGCTGTGATCTAACTGAATGGTGAAACAGGCTCGAGGGGCTGAATGACCTACTCCTGATCCTATGCATGGCTTATCTTTTTAAGAAGGATTCTGTTGGAAGTTATATCTTGTGCACTGATGCCAATGCATTACGATGATCAGATACTAGTCCGATGTAGGTGTTGCAATCTAATTGCACAGTTGGTACAAACTGATGCCAACATCATGACTTTGATCTAGTGCCAATACAATAACACCAGTACATTGGGATTTGCTCAGCTACTGTACCAGTATAATTGGTCTAATCTCATAATGGCAACACCAGCAACAGCTGGCACCAGCTGTTCAACCCAACAGCAAATTGTTTAAAGGCAAATATTTAAGACAGACATTGTGAGATAAAGTCAATGTTGACCACAAACACATCTCAGCTGGGGAATTTTAACTCTTTTCGATAGGTGAGAGCAGTTAAAATCAAGTGCTTCTGTCTTCTGCTCTGTCTCCCACTCAGTATCCCACCGATCTGCAAGTTTAACACCATTGGTTTGGGAGGCAGATGATGCTTCCACTAGACTCTGACATGAGCTTCATTGGTGAATGCACGTCGGGATGCCATGATGATCATGGGACCCCCGGTGGCATTTTAAACACTCCAGAGGAAGGTGGGGAGGGGAAGCATGGGTTGGACCCAGTGGCTGATCCACCAGGTGTGGCTGTTGAGAAGCCGGTGAAGCCAATTAAATGTAAATTGGGAAAGACCAGTGGGGCTGGAGGAGCGGAACCCTTAACTGGAGGCGAGTGGCTCCCAGCCCCAAGAGGAATACCCAAGCCTCCTCTAACCCCAGGACCTATCTTTCCTTGTGACCCTCTCACAATGGAGACAGGTGGCTCCCAGGCCACCCGATAACAACAACAACTTGCATTTATAATAACACCTTTAACATCCTATGTCAAACATAAGTTTGACACCGAGCAACAAAAGGAGATATTAGCAGAAAATACTCAGTGGGCCTGGCAGCATCTGTGGAAACAGAAACAAGAGTTAACAGGGAGAATGTTATGCTGTTTCCGACATCGAGTTTGGAGGTGGGGAGAGTATACAATCAGGCAGGATGATGGCGGGGGGTGAAGTGGGGGGGGCCCGCCACCTTCCTATCTCCACCCAAATGAATTCCGGGGTGGGAAGGCTGTGAACGGCCACCAATTGTGGCCCTTCAGTGGGCAATTAATATCCAATAGCTCAGTGGCGGGCGGCCCTGTCACTGCACCGTGCAGGTTGCTTGCCAGCTCCAAGGGGGGCCCTCAATAAAGGCACTTACTGCCTGAACGAGGGACCTGATATCGAGAAGTGGGAGGCCAGCTGAGAGCCACCACCTTGCCCTTGCTACCAACCCTCCTACACCCCATTACCCCACAGCCCCCACCCTGCAAAACCCCTCCCGCTGAGACTTGCCTGTGACCTGGATGCAGGGTCTCAGGTCAGTGCTTCACCAGCAGCAGCCACCACCTCCACAGTGCCACTGCTCAGTGATTTGTCTGCATTTCTCAGCAGACGGCACTTCCACCGCCGGGGTCCTTGATCCTGGGGAACGCCCGTCGCTGTCCGTTTAAATGCCTAATAGGCACTTGGTCTGGCTGGCCTTCCCCAGAGGAGGTGATGCGGGGCTCTCACTGCCGCTTTTGCCAGTGTTCGGTGCCGGAGATCTCCGTCAGCCGGATAATATCCCAGCTAACGTTTCAGGTCTTAGATGCTGCCAGACCTGCTGAGTATTTCCAGAATTTTCTGGGGGGTTTTTTTCAGATTTCCAGCATCTGTAGTATTTTGCTTTTGTAAGGAGATATTAGGACAAGTGACCAAAAGCTTGGTCAAAAAGGTAGGTTTAAGGAGCATCTTAAAGGAGGAGAGAGGCGGCGAGGTTTAGGGAGGGAATACCAGAAATTAGGGGCCAGGCACTGCCACCAATGGTGGAGCAATTAAAATCAGGGATATGCAAGAAGCCAGAATTAGGGAAGCACAGAGATCTCGGAGGGTTCGGAGCTGGAGGAGATTACAGAGATATGGAGGGGCGAAGCCATGGAGAGATTTGAAAATAAGGATGAGAATTTTAAAATCAAGGAGCCAGGGATGCACAGGGATGAGAGACTGGGAGGAATGATCCCCATTCTTCCCCATAAACCAACTGGCAATATCCACCAGAAACAGCTGACTGGTGACTTCATATTGAGACCTGATGGTTAAAATCTGCTGATCCTCCAACTCAAAACAATGCTATTGTGGATTGCCATTGGAACAGGAGGAGGCTATTCAGCAATTAGACCATGTCTGATCTGCATCCATCTACCCACCTTGGTTCCATATTCCTTCATACTCTTAACCAACAAAAATTAATTACTATAAAAGCAAAATACTGCAGATGCTGGAAATCTGAAATAAGAACAAGAAATGCTGGAAATACTCAGCGGGTCTGGCAGCATCTGTGGAGAGAGAAGCAGAGTTAACATTTCAGGTCAGTGACCCTTCTTCAGAACTAGCAGATATTAGAAATGTGAAAGGTTTTAAGCAAGTAAAACAGGGGTGGGGCAAGAGATAACAAAGGAGAAGGTGTAGATAGGACAAGGTCACAGAGAATAACTGACCAGAAGGTCATGGAGCAAAGGCAAACAGTAGGTTAATGGTGTGTTGAAAGACAAAGCATTAGTACAGATAGGGTGTTAATGGACTGAAAACTGAACAGCCACAAGTACAAGCATGAAAAAAACAGTGGGTAGGTAAACTGAACAAACTAAGATAAAATAAAATAAACACAAAAATATATATAAGAAAAGAAAAAAGAAAAAAAGTAACTAAAAGTAAAATGGGGAGCCCGTCATGCTCTGAAATTATTGAACTCAATGTTCAGTCCGGCAGGCTGTAGTGTGCCTAATTGGTAAATGAGATGCTGTTCCTCGAGCTTGCGTTGATGTTCACTGGAACACTGCAGCAAGCCCTGGACAGAGATGTGAGCATGAGAGCAGGGGGACGTGTTGAAATGGCAAGCAACCAGAAGCTCGGGGTCCTGCTTTCGGACTGAGCGGAGGTGTAATTAATCTCCAGTTTAGAAATTTTCAAGTGACTCTCAGTATGCAATGCCTTTTAGGAGAAAGAGTTCCAGATTTTCACTACCCTTTGTGTGAAGGAGTACTTCCTGACATTACCCCTGAATGGTCCAGCTCTTATTTTAGGATTATGTCCCTTTGTTCTGGACTTGCTGCACCAGAGGAAATTGTTCCTCCGTATCTACCCTATCAAATCTGTTTAACATTTTAAACACTATGATCAGATCACCCCTCAATCCTGGGAATTTAAGAGAATAAAAGCCAAGTTTATGCAACCTATCCTCATAATTTAACTTGTTAAACCCCAGTATCATTCTGGTGAATCTGCACTGCACCCTCTCCAAGGCCAATCTCTCCTTCCTGAGGTACAGTGCCCAAAACTGAACCCCGTTCTCCAGCTGGGGTCTAACTTAGGCTCTGTACAATCGGTGGGTGTTGTGGGACGACCTTAAGAGGACCACCTTAAGAAGCTGTAAGTGAAGGACACCGGAGGAAGTGATGTCATGTCACACATGACCAGGGAGCTGTGGGTGTAGCCGGACAGAGTGAGACATGTGTTGAGTTGATGTACTCCTGCAGTAGCTGTGTGTATATATCTGTTCCAGTTATAATAAAAACCCACATTTTATTTGGATATTACTTTAGTCCTGTGAATCTTACAATAGTTCACATACCAAAGGAACATGTAATGTTACTTAATTTTGATAACATTTTGTCATGACCTAATATAAGAAAAAGCTGAAAGTGTCGGAGAATATTAGATGGAAACAGAAAATTCTAGAATTACGCAGTAGTTGAATATGGAAAGAGAAAAGACAGATTAATGTTTCAGGTGTAGAGTAAGTCACTTCTGACACAAGATCTACCCCTGAAGCATTAACCCATTTTTCACTCTTTCAAATTCTGACAGATCCACTATGTATTTCAGGCACTTCCTGTTTTTAGTTTGAAGGACAGACGAATGTGAAAGAATTTCAACTTTCCATATTGCTTATTAATATAAAGATTGTCAGCCATTGGGTGACAGTCTCACCTTTCAGTCAGAAGGTTGTGAGATCAAGAGACTGAATACAAATTCTAGTTTGACACTTCAGTGCAGTACTGAAGGAGTGCTGCACTGCCGATGGTGCCGTCTTTCAGATGAGGCGTTAAACTGAGACCCCTTGGCTCTCTCAGCTGGACGTTAAAAATCCGCCATTTTGAAGAAGAGCAGGGGAGTCCTCCCCAGTATCCGGGGCAAATATTTATCCCTCAATCAACATCACTAAAACAGATTATCTGATCATTATCACATTGCTGCTGTGGGAGCTTGCTGTGCACAAATTACCTGCCATGTTTCCTACATTACAACAGTGATTACACTTCAAAAATACTTCATTGGCTGTAAAGCTCTTTGGGACATACTGAGGTTCTTAAAGTATGTTTCTTTCTTTGCTTTGTTTGTAGTTAACCCTATTTTAATAGTTTCTTCTAAGTCTCTAGTTTTTCTTCTTAATTTTAACATTTTTCATGCTCAGTGTTAGGGCTGTTAACTCAAAGGGAGACGAGCTCTTCACACTGCCCACACAGCACTCAGGCCTCCTACTCTAGTACTGACGAGGCTGTTGCCAGCACTATTGAATCACTACTTGTGTGCTAACCAACTGGTCTGGTGTTACTGACTTCCTCATTTAGAAAACATGTCCTCTTCTGGCACAGTCCTGACTCATGTCTGAGAAACCAAAAGCCTCACGAGCTTGCTGTGTACAAAGTGATTACACTTCAAAAGTACTTCATTGGCTGTAAACTGCTTTGGGTCATCTAGTGGTCACGCTACATAAATGCTAGGCTTTTATTCTTCTTTCTTTATATGAGTTTCCACTAGTGGTACTCTCGTATGACGGGAAAAGCTGATAATGGGATGATTAGTTTGGCATCTTTCAATATCCTCCTGATATGCGATTGGAGAAATGAGGTGCCTTCTGTAACAGATCTTAGTGGCTGGGTTGATGTGATGTGTACCATGGTCTGGGACTCCTGGCCACAATCGCACTTCAGGTTGTATCTCTTCTTTCACTTGTGGAGCAGGCGGTTGCATCGTTCATGTCCTGTGTGGATTCCATTGAGCACTGTGTACTGTCTTTGAGGGAAGTCCCAAACAGTCTTATATAAATCCAATATAATAAAAGCAAAATACTGCAGATGCTGGAAATCTGAAATAAAAAAAGTGCTGGCAATACTCAGCAGGTCACCTGATGAAAGATCACAGACCTGAAACGTTAACTCTGTTTCTCTCACCACAGATGCTGTTTGACCTGCTGAGTATTTCCAGCACTTCTGTTTTTATTTATTATAAATCCAGCCTTTGAGTCTTGGAACTCATTATTCACTGACAGTTTGTATAAACCAGATCTTTGAGGTCGGTGCAGGAAGGGTGTTGCTGTCAAACCATATTCTAAAATTGTTGTTTAGTAGGATTTCTCTATTAGTAAAAAGTTAAACTGTGCTATTAAAGGCTTTGGAGATTATTCCAATAACTATTTGATCAGTGACCGGTTAATTACAATCAAGAAACTGGCTGTCACATTTCGTACATTACAGCAGTGATTACATTTCCAAAGCACTTTGTTGGCTGTAAAGCGTTTTGGGATGGCCTGAGGTTACATATGTGCAAGTCTGCCTTCTTTTCCTTTCCTCTTTACCGAAATAGGAAGAAGTTGCTCATCAGTCTGAATTCGACGTTGCCCTACTTAACTCAACCCCCACTGGCTTGCTGTTACCAAAATTATGTATCCAACCTCTGACATTTCTGTTTCTGTCTGTAGCAGCAGCCAGACGAATCGACTATTGCAGAATAATTTTACCTCTGCTTTAGAATTGGGGGGGGAGGGTACAGGACCTGAAGTGGGTGATGACCTGTCTGGAACCCACCATCCCCCCACCCACTGAGAGCCCGAGAGCATGGAGACTGTTACCTCCAGGACCTGGTTTGCATGTTCCAACTCTTGCTCAAAGCTGACAGGAATTCTATCACCACTGGGAGCAGAGGGTCAAGATTGTTGGGATGTCATCAGGATGTGACACTGCTATATATAAACGAGGCCTCCTCTCCTCATGAAGCAGGTGACGTTCCCATTCATAAAGGCAGGTGTGTAAAAAGAGTAGGAGTGAGCTCAAGGGGACACATCTGGAATATGTCATGAATTTCCCCTCAACCATTTTAATCGTTCCTGCTTGCGCAGTTCCCATGGGACAAGAGGAGGGTTAAAATCCCTTAATTAGTGCCAGTGTAGACTTTTAATTAACTTTCTTTGCTGTGGACTCTCATCCACTGAGGGATCTGTTAATGCTGCACAAACTCATTTCACTTATTACAGGCTCAGCTTGGCGTGGGCTTAAATGCTCCAAGAAAATGTTGAGTATTGAGAAATCACAAGCGCACTGCCCACGTCTATCTGATGCTCATTGCTGGTTGGCAAGGTTTCACAGCACTGACATCCTTAGAAACTGTACCCCTTTCAGTCCACTGGACTCCTGGTCCCAGGGACAAGAGTATTTCAATCCACACTGAGACACATTTCTGTAAAACATGGTCACTATCATTTGGTGATTTAATGAATGCAGATGAGCCTTTGCATTTTGTGCACCATCTGCTCCCAATATTGCCAGCAATAATTTATTCAATGTGAGAATCGTGCCAGGCATTACTACAGCCCAAACACTTCTTTCCCCCTCAACAACTGTTGATACCATATAAAGTTCTAAGTCCATCCAAGATTTGAACACTGAATATGGACAGACTCTTCTGGCATCTTCTTCAAAGCTCTGGACAGGATGCTAGAAAAAGTTTGGCAATGGTTAAATGCTGTTTCTATCACCTCTATCCATCAACTTCTCTCTCACCATGTTCCGTCTCTTTCTCTCCCTCTCTTTCTCTCTCCCTCTCTCTACTCTTTCTTTCTGTCTCTTTCCCTCCCTCTCTTTTTCTCTTCCTCCCTCTTTCTCCTTCCATCCCTCCTTCTCTCTCTCTCCCTCCCCCCTTCTTTCTCCCTCCTCCCGCTTCCTCTCTTTTTCTGTCTGACACAAGGGGCTGGATTTTATGCAGCCGGTGGGGGGTCCCGATGCCGGGCCACAAAAGCAAGGGTAACCCCACCTTCACCAGTTGGGGGACCCTGGCTGCATTTCGTGGTGCTCGGGCAATTAACTGCCCGGTGCCCGGACGGGGATGCCACCTCCAGAGCTGCTGGCCAATCAGAGGGCCAGCAGCTCAGCAGTCCCAGCAGCGCCACCGGGAGCAGTAGCCACGGCTGAAACTGCAGCAGTCACCAGACCCCAGAGCAGGCATGGAGACCAAGTGGGGGCCAGCTGGCTGAGGCTAGTCTGGCAGGACCCCGGCAAGGTGTGGATTTCTGAGGGCGGGGGTGCGGGGTGGGGGGGGGGGGTTGGGTGGTTGCACAGGGGCAGCCTTTGCTGCCGGGGACCCTCTGTGGGCCACACAATTCCCACAGAGGAGGTCCCTGCCACCAGCCCACACAGAGGTCGCCTGGTTTTACTTGTGGCTGCCGAATGTGGCGGAGGGCCCCCTGCCACTGATAAAATGCCAGCGGCAGTGGGCTGAGGCCCTCAAGTGGCCGTTAATTGGCTTCAATTGGCCTCTGAGTGGGACGGCCGTCCTCGACCTTCCCCATCCTAGACTAAATTCAATGGTGTTGAGAAGCTGATGGGCATCCACGTCCTGCCTTTCCTTGCAGTTTTATGAGCCCTCTCCCACCATATTGCCCGCCTCCAGAGGACTCAACATTCAGCTCCACGTTTCTAAACACTATTTTATCTCTATTTTCTCTGTTCTCTATTTTATTGCTGTTGCTGTGGCTTTTGCGCTTCGAAATTATGCTCTCTTGCTCCCCCTAAGCTCCAACTTGCTGCCCTGTTCACTCCTGCCTCTGTCTGCACTTCCACCTTTATTGTAATTAAGACTCGGCAGAATGGGATTTGTTTTAACTTGAGGCATTGCTGTAGAACAGGCAATATTGAATTATCCACCACACCTGTTGTTCCTCCCTATTGAAGTTGATGAGAGGGAATAATGGGCAGCCAACTCAATAACACACATTTTATTTACAATGAGTCGCACTGACACAGACCAACTGATCCATAACAATGTTTATCCGCCACACAAACATCTTCATCAAACCTATCAGCATATCTTTCTATTCCTTTCTACCTCATGTGCTTATCCAGTTTCCCCTTAATGCAGCATCAGCCAATGTTAAGATTAAGATCTTGTACTCATTCATTTTCAATATCTGAAAAATGTGCAACTCATTCCCTCTCTCGCGTTTGCTTCCCTCCTACTATTCACAGGCTTTGGAACCAAATGTTGGCTACCCTGATCGTTAATTCTCATTCGCCTGTTGACTCCTTTCAATCTTGATGATGTCCTATGCTATGGGCTTGGGCCCTTACACTGGTTAAGGTGATTGAATCAATTATCTCTGTCAAGCAGGTGTGGCTTGGGAAGAGGGTCAGAGATCTTAGAATCATAGAATCTTGCAGCTCAGAAGGAGGTCATTCAGCCCATCATGCTCTTTGAAAGAGCAATCCAATTTTGTCCCACACCATGGTAATAGGAACAGGCTGAGATGGTCAGCAACCCTGCAGGTGATTGTATAGTTTCCTATTACTGGGACTGGGGGGGAATGTTGTCTGCAGGTGGCAGTGAGTCTGGGCTAAGTAGCAGAGATGTGAAGAGGGATGAATATTCTGCCTTTTGTTTGCTTGCCTTTGCAGATCAAGCAGTATTTATACCCTAACCTCCCCCTTCCTCCCCGCCCCCCCCCCCCCACACCCCACTCTACCCACCCTCCATTGGGAGATTAAATAAATGAGCTTTATTTATGACAGGTAGATTGTTCACAGTCTGTGCAGATAACAGGCTCGTGGGCCATGTATCCTTTCCTGTTCTGCTCCTATCTAATTATGTGACATCTCTTGTATCATGTGGTCTGCTTATAAGTTTGGATACTGTATCACCTTTGTCTCGATAAAATAGTTTTGTTTTACTCGCTTACAATCCATACTCCATCAAACTTGGTAATAAAAAGGTATCAAATTAGATGTGCCACATAATTAGATCAGTTTACGTAAAATTCTATGCTGAGAGCTTAAGCGTGCAGGAGTCTTTTTGCTAAACATAAGAGCAGAGGTGTTGAAATGATGTCGGTATGAGAATCTTTCACAGCTTGTTTGCTCAAAGATTAGTCGATGACAGCATTAAGTTCGCAGATTGTCCCAGTAACAAGCAAATCTTAAAAAAATTTGAGCTCCCAAACACATGACCTCCACCACCTAAAATATCAAGGGCAGGAGACAGATGGCAAGACCTCCACCTGCAAGTCAGACAGCCGATCTGACTGGAAATATATCGGTACTCCTTCATCATTGCTAGGTCAAAATCCTGGCACTCCCTCCCTAACAGCACCTTCTTAACACGGACTGCATCAGTTCAAGGAGACCTTCTCAAGGGCAATTATGGATGGGCAATAAATGCTGGCATTGCCAACAATACCCACATCCAAAAAATGAATAAATAACTTTTTAAAATATCTAATAAATCGAGTTGCCCATCCTAGTATTTGCCCTTCTAGATGTGTTTACTGTTTCAGGATAATCTACCAAGCAAGGTGCAGAGAATGAATTGAATATAAGAACAGCCATCCCTTATGACCAATAACTTGTTTCTAAACTAGGTTAAAGAAAGAACTTGCATTTCTGTAGTACCCTTCACATTCCCGAAAGCACTTCTTAGCCAATGTTTAGTCTTTGTTACCTCTAGACTTGACTATTCTAATGCACTCCTGGTTGGCCTCCTTCATTCTAACAACCACCCCCCCACCCCCCCCGCCACCGCCCCACCGCCCCACAAATGTGTTCCAAACTCTGCTACCCAAGTCCTGCTCATCTATTTACCCTGTGCTCGCTGACCTACCCTGGCTTCCGGACCAGCAATGCCTCAATTTTGGTCACCTGTCCTAATATCTCATTATGCAGCTCGGTCATAAATTTTATACTGTAACACTCCTGTAAAGCACCTTGGGACATTTCCTTATGTTCAAGGTGCTATATAAATGCAAGTTATTGTGGTTGGTTATTTTGAAATGTTTTTGTTATTATTGAGAGAAACACGGCAGCCAATTTGCACACAGCAAGATCCCACAAACAACAGATAAAGGGCAGCACAGTGGTGCAGTGGTTAGCGCTGCAGTCTCACAGCTCTAGCGACCCGGGTTCAGTTCTGGGTACTGCCTGTGCGGAGTTTGCAAGTTCTCCCTGTGATTGTGTGGGTTTCCGCCGGGTGCTCCGGTTCCCTCCCACCGCCAAAGACTTGCAGGTTAATAGGTAAATTGGCCATTGTAAATTGCCCCTAGTATAGGCAGGTGGTAGGAGAATGGTGGGGATGTGGTAGGGAATATGGGATTAATGTAGGATTAGTATAAATGGGTGGTTGTTGGTTGGCACAGACTCGGTGGGCCAAAGGGCCTGTTTCAGTGCGGTATCTCTAAATGACCAGATAATCTGTTTTTTTGATGATGTTGGTTGAGGGATCAATACTGGCTACAGCACCAGGGAGAACTCCCCTGCTCTTCTTGTAAGTCATGTTTCGGGATCCTTCACGTCCACCCGAGAGAGCAGGCAGGGCCTTAATATAACGTCTCATCTGAAAGGTGGGAGCAAAATTCGTCTTGTGCGGTAACGCAAAAGGACGATAGTGGATTGATGCTGGTTTCACATGCCATCTGATTTTCTTGTCCATATATGGCAGGAAATGGTTGCCTTTTGTAACAAACTATAACTTAATTTTCATAGGGTTCAGTGAGAATAATGAGGAAATAATTGGACCAATTGTAATGGAAGTTTTCTAACCTCTGACAACCTTGTGGCAGCAGTGAAAAGCTGTCAAACTTGTGCAAAGGAAAAAGGATAAAGACATAATGTATGAGGGACCAGGAGCGCTTGTGACCCTTCCAAGTCAGAAATAAAATCCAGGTGGTGCTGAAGTATAAGCAATATAAGAAAAATAACATCAGGTGCTGCAGCATCACTTCTAAATAACATAAATGAGGCAAAACAGTTTTCATAAGAGGTCCTCGACAGATAATTTCATGAGATAGATAGAGTGCCTCAATTTTCAACATGCCATACTGTAGCTTATTGCTTCCACTGTAATTTGATTGATGAGATTCAAGTGGCCCATTTATATACCCGTCTGTCAATGATTAGATAAAGACCTATGAAAATGCATGTAAATACCGGAAGATGTGATTTCCAAGATCAGATAGAAATGTGTGGCTGTGTGATGACTCCTGAGTGATGCAGAAATTGTACACTTCATGTAAAATAATATGAGACAAGGAGCTAGATGTGCATTTCTAATTATCCATTAAATGATTGTATAAATGTGATAGAGCTCTGTTCAATTTTGTTCTGTAATATTTCAGGAAAATGTGGATCTTGGAGACCTGATGTTTTCACTGTGCTATCTCCCCACGGCTGGCCGCCTGACTATCACAGTCATCAAAGCTCGCAATCTTAAGGCCATGGATATAACTGGGGCATCGGGTAAGAATACCACCATTCGAAAGCATTTAATACTGAAAACATCTGCAGCCCATTACAACAACAACTTGCCTTTATATAGCACCTTTAACATAATAAAACATCCCAAGGAGCAATTATCGGGCATAATTTTACGTCAAGGCACATAAGAAGATATTAGGGTGGAAAAGAGGTAGATTTTGAGGAGTGTCTAAAGGAGACCATGGAGCAGAGAGGTTTCCGGAGAGAATTCCGGAGCTTAAGGCCTAGTGAGCTAAAAGTAGGGCCGCCAATGGTGGAATGGTTAAATTCAGGGATCCACAAGAGGCCAGAATTAGAGGAACACAGATATCGCGGAGGGTTGTGTGGCTGTAGGAGATTACAGAGATAGGGAGGGGCGAGGCCATGGAGGGAATTGAAAACAAGGTTGAGAATTTTAAAATCGAGGTGTTGCTGGACTGAGAGCCACAGCTCAGGAGTGATAGGTGAATGGGACTTGGTGCGAGTTTGGATACAGGCATTAGTGTTTGAGATGAGCTCACGGTGGAAGATGGGAGGATGGCCAGGAGAGCATTGGAATAGTTGAGTCTAGAGGTTACAAAGGCATGGATGTGAATTTCAGCAGCCGATGAGCTGAGGCGGGGCAGAGACAGGCAATGTTAAGGAGGTGGAAGCAGGCAATCCTGTTGACTAGCTTGTTGCTCCAACAGATCCGTACGTGAAGATATCTCTGATGTGCGATGGGAGGAGGTTGAAGAAGAGAAAAACATCAACAAAGAGAAACACATTAAATCCTGTGTACAATGAAGCCATAGTCTTTGATGTCCCTCCTGAAAATATTGACCAAGTGAGCTTGCTAATAGCTGTCATGGATTACGATCGGTGAGATACCTGTTTAAAAATATTGTTAAAATAGCTGTTTAGTGCAATGGAGAAAAAAAAATGACAATCAGAAAATACACAAGGTTTGCCAGCATCTGAAAGGGGGAAAAAAAACAGATTAAGATCTTGGGTGTGATACCTTTGTCAGAAATAAAAACCCAAAGTCATGTACCCAAATCATTTTTTGTTTTTAGTTGTCAGTTCCGATGAAGAATGGTCTCCGCCTAAAATGTTTGTCCCGCCTTTTCTTGTTATTGATACTGATGGACCTACTGTGTATTTCCAGCATGTTTTATTGCCCGTTAACTACAATTAATCACATTAATAATGCATACAATTCAGCAAAGAAAGACACAAGAATTCATATTTTCTCTTTGTCAAATCTTGCAAATGAGGAAGGAGCAAATCCACTCTCGGGGTTCAATGAAGGATCAGGCAATTGAAAAAGAAAATGGGGGCTAGTCCTGTCCATTCTGGACACAGCTCCTTCTTCTGTTTAAGTTTCCCCCAACTGGTCCATTCCCAAACTCCCTATTCAGCTGGAAAACAGGAGAAGGGGTCGGCCATTTAGGACTGATATGAGGAGAAGTTTCTTCACTCAGAGGGTCGTGAATCTTCGGAATTCTCTATCCCAGAGAGCTGTGGATGCTTAGTCATTGAGTATATTCAAGACTGAGATCAATAGATTTTTGGGCTCTTAAGGGAATCAAAAGATATGGGGATCGGGCAGGAAAGCAGAATTGAAGTTGAAGATCAGCCATGATTTTATTGATTGCAGGAGCAGGCTCAAGGGGCTGAATAGCTTCCTCCTGCTCTTACCTCTTATGTTACTATGATTTCCCTCTTCAGTGTCTGACTCTTAAAAACCTAACGGAGTACAAGCACTTAACACAAATTCAAGCACATATTATACCACCAATACAAATTTGTTGATGGGCCTCCTAGTTTTTACCCTTGCACCAAATGTGACTGAAGAATAGTGTGAGTCCAAATAATAAGCCCTGCTGGCAACTTTCAGCTTCTGCTAATAGCCTGAAAACATTTTCTAGTTTTTGAGAACGAATTTGTATCTAAAATATTCCACAGAGTAACCACGGCCCCCAGATGTGTATTCACAGCTTCAGTACTGCCTTGGGGGGTGAGATCTCCTGAGAAATAGTTTGACAGAAAGCTGGTTTCCAGCATTTTATCAGCCGAAAGCCAAAATGATTCTGAAACAAGCTCAAATGTATCCTTCAAAAAAGACTTCAACATACTGATTTAATAATCCTTTGAAAATATGCAAAAGTTTCCTAATTTTCTCAATGATATTGAATCTGGACCAGCCTTAGTAATGTGAGCTTAGGTGTTTTCAGGTCTTCTGTATTTTTTGCAAAGTTCTGCGGGTTGGTGAAATCTCAACTCTGTGCCTGTGTCTGGAGCGGTCAACTCTTCCCATTGAGATATGATGTGGTTTTTGCTTGTCTTGGGCAACTCTGGCATCTAGCCAAGTCCTCACAGGTACTTTTTTTATTCAATCATGGGATGTGAGCATCGCTGCCAAGGCCATTTATTCCCCATCCCTAATTGTCCTTGAGAAGTTGGTGGTGAGCCGCCTTCTTGAACTGCTGCAGTCCACGTGGTGTAGGTGCACCCTCAGTGCTGTCCGGGAGGGAGTTCCAGGAATTTGACCCAGCAACAGTGAAGGAATAGTGATATAGTTCCAAGTCAGGATGGTGTGTGGCTTAGAGGGGAACTTGCAGGTGGTGGTGTTCCCATGTATCTGCTGCCCTTGTCCTTCTAGGTGGTAGATGTTGCAGGTTTAGAAGGTGCTGTCGAAGGAGCCTTGGCGAGTTGCTGCAGTGCATCTAGTATACGGTATATACTGCTTCCACTGTGCACCAATGTGAATGTTTAAGGTGGTGGATGGGGTGCTGATCAAGTGGGCTGCTTTGTCCTGGATGGTGTCGAGCTGCTTGAGTGTTTTGGAGCTGTATTCATCCGGACAAGTGGAGAGTATTCCATCACACACCTGACTTGTGCCTTCTAGATGGTGGACAAGCTTTGGAAAGTCAGGAGATGAGTTATTCACTGCAGAATTCCCAGTCTCTGACCTGCTCTTGTACTCACAGTATTTACATGGCTGATCCAGTTAAGTTTCTGGTCAATGATAACCACCAGGGTGTTGAAGGTGGGGGATTCAGCAATGGTAATGCTGAACGTTGTCACGCTCACGCAATATGAACTTATGAACTATAAGAATGAACTAATGAAGTATAAATCTGAAACGGACACTTCCCTGTCACACAAAATGGAGTTGAGAGGTCAGGTGACCTTTTCTTTCCTGCCAAAACACTTGGAACTGCAAGAGCCCTGAGCTAAATTTCATGTCTGGACAAGTCTTGGTGAAGTCATTAAAATGGAAATGACTCTTCCTATAGTAATGACTGCGTTTCTCCAACGAAACAAAATAAAAACTGGGTTCGCAATACTGTTGCAGACACTTCAACTCCAAACTTGAAATCCAGAATATGGGTGTGTAAAGCTCTATTTTATCAAGATGGTATATGGATGAGTGATACATGGACTTCATTGTCTGACAATGGCCTAACCATCAGAAACTATTTATGAGGACAATGGCAAGAGATACTCTGGTCACATTAGGGTAGGCGGTGGCGTAGTGGTATTATCACTGGACTAGTAACCCAGAGACCCAGGGTATTTCTCTGGGGACATGGGTTTGAATCCCACCACAGCAGAAGGTGGAATTTGAACTTAATAAAAATCTGGAATTAAAAACTAATCTAATGATGGCCATGAAACCATTGTCGATTGTTGTAAAAACCCATCTGGTTCACTAATGTCCTTAAGGGAAGGAAATCTGCTGTCCTTACCTGGTCTGGCCTATATGTGACTCCAGACCCACAGCAATGTGGTTAACTCTTACATGCCTTCTGAAATGGCCTAGCAAGTCACTCAGTTGTACCTAACCGCTACGAAGTCTATAAAAAGGAATGAAACCGGACGGACCACCCGGCATCGACCTAGGCACCGGAAACGACAACGGCAAACCCAGCCCTGTCGACCCTGCAAAGTCCCCTTACTAACATCTGGGAGCTTGTGCCAAAGTTGGGAGAGCTGTCCCACAGACCAGTCAAGCAACAGCCTGACATAGTCGTACTCACGGAATCATACCTAACAGACAATGTCCCAGACACTGCCATCACCATCCCCGGGTACGTCCTGTCCCACCGGCAAGACAGACCCAGCAGAGGTGGTGGCACAGTGGTATACAGTAGGGAGAGAGTTGCCCTGGGAGTCCTCAACATCGATTCCGGACCTCATGAAGTCTCATGGCATCAGGTTAAATATGGGCAAGGTAACCTCCTACTGATTACCACCTACCGCCCTCCCTCAGCTGATGACTCAGTACTCCTCCATGATAAACACCACTTGGAGGAAGCACTGAGGGTGGCAAGGGCACAAAATGTACTCTGGGTGGGGGACTTCAATGTCCATCACCATAAGTGGCTCGGTAGCACCACTACTGACCGAGCTGGCCGAATCCTAAAGGACATGGCTGCTAGACTGGGTCTGCGGCAGGTGGTGGGGGAACCAACACGAGGGAAGAACATACTCAACCTCGTCCTCACCAATCTGCCTGCCGCGGATGCATCCGTCCATGACTGTATTGGTAGGAGTGACCACCGCACAGTCCTTGTGGAGACGAAGTCCCGCCTTCACATTGAGGATACCGTCCATCGTGTTGTGTGGCACTATCACCGTGCTAAATGGGATAGATTTTGAACAGATGTAGCAATGCAAAACTGGGCATCCATGAGGCGCTGTGGGCCATCAGCAGCAGCAGAATTGTACTCAACCACAATCTGTAACCTCATGGCCCGGCATATCCCTCACTCTACCATTACCATCAAGCAGGAGACCAACCCTGGTTCAATGAAGAGTGCAGGAGGGCATGCCAGGAGCAGCACCAGGCATACGTCAAAATAAGGTGTCAACCTGGTGAAGCTACAACCCAGGACTACTTGCATGCCAAACTGCATAAGCAGCATGCGATAGACAGAGCTAAGCGATCCCATAACCAACGGATCAGATCTAAGCTCTGCAGTCCTGCCACATCCAGCCGTGAATGGTGGTGGACAATTAAACAACTAACTGGAGGAGGTGGCTCCACAAATATCCCCATCCTCAATGATGGGGGAGCCCAGCACATCAGTGCGAAAGATAAGGCTGAAGCATTTGCAACAATCTTCAGCCAGAAGTGCCGAGTTGATAATCCATCTCGGCCTCCTCCTGAAGTCCCCAGCATCACAGATGCCAAACTTCAGCCAATTCGATTCACTCCACGTGATATCAAGAAACGACTGAAGGCACTGGATACTGCAAAAGCTATGGGCCCTGACAATATTCCGGCAATCGTACTGAAGAACTGTGCTCCAGAACTTGCCGCGCCCCTAGCCAAGCTGAGCTCCAGGACATCACTGCAGGAGTACCTCAGGGTAGTGGCCTAGGCCCAACCATCTTCAGCTGCTTCATCAATGACTCTCCTTCAATCATAAGGTCAGAAGTGGGGATGTTCGCTGATGACTGTACAATGTTCAGCACCATTCGCAACTCCTCAGATACTGAAGCAGTCTGTGTAGAAATTCAGCAAGACCTGGACAATATCCAGGCTTGGGCTGATAAGTGGCAAGTAACATTCGCGCCACACAAGTGCCAGGCAATGACCATCTCCAACAAAAGAGAATCTAACCATCTCCCCTTGACATTCAACGGCACTACCATCGCTGAATCCCCCGCTATCAACATCCTAGGGGCTACCATTGACCGAAAACTGAACTGGAGTAGCCATATAAATACCGTGGCTACAAGAGCAGGTCAGAGGCTAGGAATCCTGAGGCGAGTAACTCACCTCCTGACTCCCCAAAGCCTGTCCACAATCTACAAGGCACAAGTCAGGAGTGTGATGGAATACTCTCCACTTGCCTGGATGGGTGCAGCTCCAACAACACTCAAGAAGCTCGACACCATCCAGGACAAACGCGGCCCGCTTGATTGGCATCCCATCTACAAACATTCACTCCCTCCACCACCGATTCACAGTGGCAGCAGTGTGTACCATCTACAAGATGCACTGCAGCAATGCACCAAGGCTCCTTAGACAGCACCTCCCAAACCCGCGACCTCTACCAACTAGAAGGACAAGGGCAGCAGATACATGGGAACACCACCACCTGCAAGTTCCCCTCCAAGTCACACACCACCCTGACTTGGAACTATATCGCCATTCCTTCACTGTCGCTGGGTCAAAATCCTGGAACTCCCTTCCTAACAGCACTGTGGGTGTACCTACCCCACATGGACTGCAGCGGTTCAAGAAGGCAGCTCACCACCACCTTCTCAAGGGCAATTAGGGATGGGTAATAAATGCTGGCCTGGCCAGCGATGCCCACATCCCGTGAATGAATACAAAAAAAAGAAAAAAATATAAACTAGGTTTCTGATAAAAGGCTTTAATAGGACACTTTCTGAGCAGACAGAGAGAAAACCATCTGTGCCAACGAAGTAAAAAGACCTTGCCTAGTACTACTAGCTTCAAGCCACATGTGGACAGAGACTTGAGTTAGCCCTGAACTCTCCACCTGAGGAACCATACCAGGGCTTCGCCATTGAACTTTGGCTGGAGCATAACAAGAGAAATCTGCTACTGCGAACATAAAACAACAGCAAATCGGTTCTCCTAAACCTCCAGTGCTCTTCTTCAGTGGACAAAAAAAGGATTACAGGCCTGCATCGTTTCAAGTCTTCACCCCAGGGAAAAGCAAGTGTAACAGAGAACTCTTGAAATCATGAGACCCAAACACATGCTATTTTTATAATCACAATCTTTTCTTGAGTGTGTGTGTATCTGCATGAGTGTGAGAGTGGGTGTAGTCACATATATTCAGGTGTTGAACAATAAACATTATCTTTCTTTGAAAACTTACAAGAAAACCTGTCATTTGTCGGTTCCTAAAACACACGGAAGCTAAAACATTTTTTCAAACATGCTGTCTTCAATCAGTTGAGAGGTGAAAAGGGGGAGCCATACCTATCATCTCTCTCCTGTCCATAACAACGTCAAGGGGAGATGATTAGATTCTTTCTTGTTGGACATGGTCATTGCCTCACACGTATATGGCGAGAATGTTACTTGGGGCTGACATTGCTACTCTGAAGATTAAACAGCCCCTATCCCCTGAGGTGCTAGACAACAATCCATTCACTCCTCATCTCAAATTTCTTGTTAATTGGTTTATTTAAGGCCCAAGCAAGCAGGTAGATATGCCAACAATAAAATACCCAGGATTAATTAAAAGCACAGTTATTTTCAGGAGGATTGATTTTAATTCCACAAATACTGTGAAGAAATGAATAATAGCACATTGAGGATGAAATAGACTATTTTACAACAATACCAGTTATTCATTTTGAAGGGACCTTTTCCTTTTTCTGCCTTTTTAAATCCAACTAGCTCATGACTCCAGTCAGTGGATATCAGCAAGAATACAATGGAGGCCATAGCCACAGCATAGATGGAGCTACCTGGACATGTCAGAGAACCAGTGCCAAAGGAGACTGTGACTATCCAGGCAGATGTTCACTGAGATTTGTGCCCTTGTAGTGGAAGACCTCACACCTTGAACACCGCCTGCCATGTCCTGCCGTCAGTCACTGTGGCCTTGAACTTCTTCACCTCTGGCTCTTTCCGAGGATCAGCAGTGGATCTTGGTGGGCTCTTTCAAGTATGAGCACAACCATTCCATCTTGCAAGTCACTGGGCAGTGCATATAATTTCAAACAGATGGGCCTCGCAGGCACAGAGAACAGTGGAATTTGCCTCTAGCTGGATTCCCGCAGGTGCAGGGCATCATTCATTAACCCATGTGGCCATCAAGACACTGAGTGCGATTCATCAACAAGAAGGACTTCCACTCTCTCAACGTTCATCTGGTCTGCCACTACAAGAGCTCCCTCCATGTGTGCGCTCGCTTTCCTGGCAGATGCCATGACTCCTTCATCCTCGGCAGTCCAGCCTGCTGCTTCTCTTCATTCCACTCCCCCAAACTTCATGGATGGATTCTAGGGGACAAGGGCTATCCCTTGATGAGATGGCTACTCATTCCTTTACGTGACCTCGAGACAGAGGCACTACAGCCTATGCTATCTGTTCACAAGGATCACCATCGAGCAGGCCATTGGGCTTGTGAAGATGCAGTTCTGTTGCATGCACCGGCCCTGAATTACATTCCTGCAAGAGTCTCACACATTGTGGTGGCCTGCTGCGCTCTCCATAACATGGCACTCCAGAGAGGTGTGGACCTTGAAGCGAGTGAGGGCCTGAAATGACGTCTCATTGGAAGAAGTGGAAGAGGAGGAAGAGGAGGGAGAATCAGAGCAGAGAAGTGCACAGGCTGTGCAGGGAGCTGGCCAGGGTCAGCGTGGGACTCAAGGTTCTCATCAGGATGCCATCAGCATCTGATCCAAGCATGTTTCAACTGAGCCCTCTAACCCAGGAGGATGACATGGTTTAGAACTCACTTTGAGTTGCCTGTGAGAAAACTTCCATTGAAGACACAGCATTGAATGGATCCATTTTTACAGCCAATGAAGGACGCACATCTCTCCAGAGGTCTCATTGTCCTAAGGTAACAAAGTAACACATTTACAAGTGAGGCAAACCCCAGTGAACCACTCAGTTCTCCATGCGACGTGGTGCGGTGGCCTCCACTCTCAGCCACTTCTAGGCGGTGCTCCCCTTGTGGCCTCAGATGAGATGGAGGCAGCCTGCTCGCGTGTGTCTGCTTGTGAGTGAGGTGCACGTGACAGTTGTCCTCGTAGTAGAGGTGCCAGCAAGGGACACCTCCACAGGCTGTTGCACTGGCATCAATGCAGGGGCTGCCTCTGTCACAGGGCCATGCTGCATAGATGGTGCCTCAGCCAGCGGTACCAAGAAGGCCGATGATGGGGCCCCATGAGGGAAGGCTCCTTCATCCTCATTGGTGATTGCATCAGCACTTGGATGGCGCCCCAGATGGCTGGAGGGGTGCATCGGATGGGGCACGTCTGGTATCCACTCCATGCATCTTTATGCCAACAATGCCACTGAACAGCCCATAATACACAGCACCGCATAGATTCTGTGCATGTCAGTGTGCTGCTCCTCTATCTACTCTACGGTTGGCCACTCTCTCAATGGAGGAGCTCATGCGTTCAAAGCCCTGAGCCATGGTGGTGCACGTGGGCTGGATGGACTCCTCCATTCTCAACCCATGACCCCAC
Source organism: Heterodontus francisci (assembly GCF_036365525.1). Lineage (NCBI taxonomy): Eukaryota > Metazoa > Chordata > Chondrichthyes > Heterodontiformes > Heterodontidae > Heterodontus > Heterodontus francisci. The sequence goes on from NC_090384.1 coordinate 103,257,773, forward strand.
ACTGACTCAGGGAACCCTGACATCCCTGACATGTGGGAGCACATCTGCTGCTGCTGGTCTAGGTAGAGCCTCCTTTCCTGTGACTCCCAAGGCCCTGCATCTGTGCCCAGCTGAGCAGGGCTGTGTCTGTCCTCCATGCTCCAAGGGTGACTGCTCACAGCTGCCTCCACCTCGCTCACCTCCTGCTGCTTAGGAGTGCCATGCTCTTCACCCAGTGCCACCCCTATCTAATCACCCGCCGATGTGCACCCTCCACCGGCGCAGATACATTCACTTGTAAGATGTGACCGTGCTGGTTCTGCTGTATTGACTTCTTGCGATGGCCTGGGGGGCCGTGACAGGACTCAGGTGCTCCCTCTCCACGAAGGAACCTGTGGGGGGGGACACAAGAAGGAGATCATGAGAACTAGCCTTTGCCAGCAGAACCCTGTGCTGTGCTGAGGCCTTCCAATGCAACTGAGGCATTGGCATCCTGTCGGATGGGGATCAGTGCCCTCCGGTCACTTCATGACACATTGTTGTATCTTTTCACCCTCTCCTCCAGTTATACCCAGCTCTCCCACCCCAACTTGCTCCTGCAGGGCCACCCTGGCAATTCCCTCCTCCATAGCAGTGATGATGGCGACCTGTGCATTCCTCCTCCAGTCAGAGCCCTGTCCCTGGCATTATGTGCCCCATTCTGCAACTAGGACAAAAGAGAGAAAAGTAAAGGTTCTGCTGGCCTCTGTGACCAATGCCAGTGGCTCATACACATTAGAAGTTGCACCTATCAGTACTTGCAATCCTCAACATGGATCGCAGGATCATTTGAGACCTCAGGCGGTGGTCGTCCCTGACCTTTTGTGAGTCACCCTAGGCCCAGATAAGGGGCCTAGGAGCCATGGCCAACAGCGGAACCAGCGAATTTTCAGTGGTGATGGCGGCAGGGCTAGAACCTCAAGGGACAACGGCTGCTTACAGGTGAAGGATCCTTCAGGATGAGGACTTGTGTTTCCTTTAAAGTACGCTTGAGGAAGGCAATGGGAAACCACCTCATGTACTTTTTCCCTCGTCATATTGCTCCTTTCTCATGGAAGTTAAAAAATGTGAGGCTCTTGTGAGCAACTGAAGAGGAATGCGCAGGACCATGAGGTGTGGAGAAAGGAGTGGACAACCTGCCCTCGGGAATATCACCACTACTATAATCTCGAACAGCACTATGGCTCTGAGCCTTGCTGAGGTGTCAGTAGGTACGCTGGGCACACATTTCTCCCATGTTCAGGAGCAGCAGGCTCCTCAGCTGGAATGTCTGCTGGAGGTTGAAAACTCAGGGGCTTGTCACCAGGGCCTCACGTTGCACTCACCTTGCCAGAGTGAAGAAGGTCATTGAACCTATTCTGGCTCTGCACCCAATTCCTCCGCACTACACTTCTGCTGCTGACTGTTTCAGTCGCCTCCAGCCATGCCTGCTTTGTGTCACCTTCTCCTTCCACCCTCTAGAAAGAAGACATCCCTCCTATCCCTCACAGCCTCCAGGATCTCTAGGTCAGCATCTGAGAAGCTAGGGATAGGCTTTCCCCGGGTGCCAGGCCTCTGTCTCTCCTCCAGTCTCCCTGGTTCTTGAATTTCTTCTTTCAAATAGCACCCTTAGTAATGGCTGCGGTGGTGCCTTTAAATTGGACCCACACTTCACAGTCCCCCCTCCATCCTGCATCCGCACCCTCCAGCCAATTAGCAGCCATCCTCTGCAAAAATCCCCCCAGAGCAGATTCGGGACACGGGAACAGTCCTGACATTGGTTTCCCAGCCCCGGAGACATAATTGTTTCTACTGTGCCTCGACTGAGCCACCAGGAGGCAGTTTGTCCTGTTGGGATGCCCAAATACCCTTCTCTGCACAATCCTTGCACCTTCCCCACCCTCCCCCCACGCAGCTAACCCCCCTCACCTACCCTGTTCCCTGTCCCAATCCCTCCCCACCTCCCTTCACCTATCCCCTCCCCTACCCCACTCCCCCTCACCTGCCCCTCAGTCGCAGCTACCCCCAACCTTCCCCACCCACTTCACCTACCTCCTCCACCCCTCTCACCTACCCCCTCCCCACCCCACTCCCCGTCACCTACCCCCTCACCTGCAGCTACACCCCACCTGCTCCAACCCTCTCACTTACCCCCTCCCCCACCCCACTCCCCCTCAGCTACCCCCCCACCTACCCACCCTGCTCACCTACCTCCTCCACCCCCCACACCTCTCCCCTCCCCCACCACCCCTTCCCCCATCCCGCTCCCGTCTGATAATGTGACCTGGTCTTGGAAAATGCTTACCTTCTGGAGAAAGCTGCAGTGTGGATGGGAGTTGGTCTGCAGCTCAAGTCTCCAAATTCGCCGATCAACAGTCTTAACCATATCAGCTGTTCTATCAGGCACCTCTTTTAGGACCTAATTTCCATTCTGTGCAAGCGGATGGGTTTTGAATGGGTTAAAATCAGGCCCTCTGAGTGCATTTACGTGACAACCCTGGAGTCGATGCAAAATTACCTCACTTCACACTGATGCTATAGTTAAGAACTTGCCCTCCCAATTTGTAAAGTTTCACAAAGTGGGATCGCAAAACTGGAATTCAGGAATTCTGAAATTATGTGTTAATATTGGGTGGAATGTCTTGCAGGATCCAATGACTTCCATGTTCAAATTCCTGATGTATAGTCCTGGCATACAAATATTTGCCCCTGGTGTGCAACTTGGTGATAGTGTAGTGTAAAGAGAGGCTAAATCCTAGAGTCAGGGTCTGGAGTGATACTGGATCAACGTAGGGGTGAAATTTGGTGCTCCACTCTGCAATCACTCAACTCTACATCCAGTAGGTAGGGTATTCTAGTCATTTATGGCTCTGGGCAAGGAGCTCTGAGATTGTGAGTTCAAAACCCACCATCGTACCTTGTGAAATTGAATTCAATGAGTGTGACAACTTGTGAGCAGGTACCAGAAGACGATCATGAAAGCTCCTGGATTGTAGTTTTTTTTTTAAATAAAAGACTCCAGTCTGAAGCTCGGTAATAGGACTCTCAATACCCTTGGATCACCCAGTGATGAGCAACAATATTATGTCATCAGTGTGGCCCACATCTCAAAATAAAATGTGGAACAAAAGAGCTCAAACAAGTTTCCTGTTGATGTGAATGAGAAACCACTTCATATCAGAATAGAACCTTAGCAACTTCTCCCATCCTTAATCATCATACTTTCTTAAAAGTCTTTCTGATCTGTTTGTTCGAGATGTGATCCCCGTTTTAACTTTTTAAGGAAAATTATTATGACAAATTTTTCACAGTGTAGGTCACAACGAGGTCATCGGTGTGTGTCATGTGGGGAATGATGCAGAGAGGCTGGGCCGCGATCATTGGAATGAAATGCTCAGCTATCCACGCAAACCTATAGCACACTGGCATCAGCTGGCAGAGGTAAGCAATTAATGATGTATTCACTAACCTGCGACAGGTTTATAGCGATGTGAAAGAATCATCTGACTAGCATCTGCATATGTGGAACACACAGGGTTGTGCCATGCAGCCTTAGGGCAGAGGTAGATTGGGCTAAAAATTGGACCTTGTTGCACCTGTTTGGGTACAAAATGGGTGTAACCAGGCACAATCTGGGAGGAACCATACCCTGCACCCCAACAATATCCGACATGAAATTGGGTTGGGTCATTTTTCAGGCATCTGGGGCAGCCGCCTAAGAAAGACATAAAGTCCCCTGGCATATGATAATGCCTATCTTAGGACCCCTCTGCCAAATTGGGCTGCCCTTCGTGGGCTTATTCCACTATGGTTTTCTAAACATGAATGTGACTTAGCCATCGAAAAGACAAGTTCACTATTTTTATTTAATGTTCAGTAAGAACAGGAGTGCTCCTCCTGGTTCCACAGCATTCCTCCTACCTACGAGTTGAATCCCACCCCCATGGTTCTTGGGGGTCTTTGCTCTCACTCACCAACTTCCCATCCCAGCACTTACCTTCATTTCGTGAGATGGGCAAGCTGCCCGTTTAGGTGTGACGGGGCCATCAGACAGCCTAAAATATTGAAGTGACGTCCAATTTTGGGCCAGCCTTGGGCCTGGTTGTGTAGCACTGATTCTGGGCTCGAAAGTGGGAACAGACAAAGTTTTACCGCCTAAAGTTCAAATCCCTGTTCCCATTACTTCCCATTTACCTCAGCTGCAGACATTAGTAAAATTTCAGAGAGTATAGGCGCATTCTACTCAATCTCTCCTCATAGGACAGCCTCCCAGGAATCAATCTAGCAAACCTTTATTGCACTCCCTCTAAGACAAATATATCCTTCCTTAGAGAAGGAGAGGAAAACTATACACATATAATTATAGAATGATACAGCACAGACGGAGACCACTTGCCCCATCATGCATGTACTGGCTCTTTAAAAGAACTATCCAATTAATCTACTGCCTTCGCTCTACTTCCATTTTCAAGTATTTATCCAATTTCCTTTTGAATATTGCTATTGAATCTGCTTCCACCACCCATTCTGGCAGCGCATTCCAGATCACAACAACTCACCGCAGAAAAAATTCTCCTCATTTCCCCTCTATTTCATTTGCCAATTTCCATAAAGCTGGGTCCTCTGGTTCCCAACCAGTGGAAACAATTTCTCCTTACTTACTCTAACCAAGCCCATCATAATTTTAAACACCTCAATTAAATCTCCTCTTAACCATCTCTGCTCTAAGGAGAACAATCACAGCTTTTCCATTGTCTCCACATAACTGAAGTCCCTGATCCCTGATACCATTCCAATAAATCTTTTATGCATCCTCTCTAACAGGAAGGGGAATGCTTCAGAATCTCTTTGCTTGTTTCCTCACGTCAACTTTCCTATTTGAATTTAGATATAGAACTTAATGCAATTAATTATGGCTGATTCTGAGACTTCTGTCACATATTGTACAGCTAGCCTTCTCTCCTCTTGCGCCTCTGAGATTGTAGTTTAATTTTTTTCATTTCCTGTTGATGCTGCAGTTATAGTATAAACACTGCCTTGAATTTGGAGTCAGGACCTAAACTGAAACCAGAATAAAATGGATTGGGATCGCCCCTGGGATGATGGAGTCTTACTCTGCTCCACTTCTGTGTTGATTGGAGCCTTCATGCCCATCTCATGCTTCATGTTTAGCATCAGTACGAAGCAGTCGCCCAAGACCTGCCTAATCAATATGTGGAGGGATTGTTTTTATATATTCAAAAAAGTACTTTTCATCAACCAGTTTTATTTTCTAATGTTGGTGCACTGATGAGCCATCTCTTTAAATCCAAAAAAATGCATTCTCTACACCAATATTAAATTATCCCAACTGGTCTATAAAATAGAGAATTTGCCAGAACAACATATATACGAACATACAAAAAACATACAAATTAGGAGCAGGAGTAGGCCACCCGGCCCTTCAAGCCTGCTCCGCCATTCAATAAGTTAATGGCTGAACTGATTACTCCACATTACCACCTACCCCCGATAACCTTCCATCCCCTTGCATATCAAGAATCTATCTACCTCTGCCTTAAAAATATTCAAAGACTCTGCTTCCACTGCTTTTTGATGAAGAGAATTCCAAACACTCACGGCCCTCTGAGAGAAAAAGTTTCTCCTCATCTCTGTCTTAAATGAATGACCCCTTATTTTTAAAAAGTGACCCCTAGTTCTGGATTCTCCCACAAGGGGAAACTTCCTTTCTACATCCGCCCTGTCAAGACCCCTCAGGATCTTATATGTTTCAATCAAGTCGCCTCTTACTCTTCTAACTTCCAGCAGATACAAGCCTAGCCTGTCCAATCTTTCCTCATAATATAGCTGGCACACCACTCGTTACATCTTGCCAACCAGAAAATGACCCATTTATGCCTACTCTCTGTTTCCTCTTATCTAGCCAATCTTCTATCCATGCCAATATGTTACGCCCTACACCATGAGCTTTTATTTTCTTCAATAACCTTTGATGTGGCACCTTATCAAATGCTTTCTGGAAATCTAAGTACAATACATCCACTGGTTCCCCTTTATCTACAGCACATGTAACTCCCTCAAAGAACTCCAATAAATTGGTTAAACATGATTTCCCTTTCACAAAACCATGTTGACTCTGTCTGATTACCTTGAATTTTTTTTAAATGCCCTTCTATAACGTCTTTAATAATAGCTTCTAACATTTTACCTAAGACAGATGTTAAGCTAACTGGCATGTAGTTTCCTGCTTTCTGTCTCCCTCCCTTTTTGATTAACTAAAGTAATCAGAGCTAAATTAATTTTACTCCAGAAAATCAAAACCCATATATTATTGAAATGTGTGGTAATTAATAAAAGGTGTAATAACATTGAAAGTGACTTTACTTGGTGGAAATTAGGAGGTAATTCAAATTGAATATCCTTGTGTCATTTGTTTCAAATGGCAATATTCCTGAATTAGCTTTTATATTTTCTACACTTTCACTGCAACATATCCTTCCTGAAGCAGTTTTAATTTGTTTTAAATTCCCTTCTATCCTTCAGGGCCTTGAGCAGATTCAATGACTGACAGTTCATCTCTAATACTTAATTTGTATAAAGATATGCAAATAAATAAGGAGTTCTGGTGCACAGTATTAGTCTCCATATAACAAAAAGGATATGGAGGCATTGGAGAAGGTGCAAAATAGATTTGCAAGGATGATACCAGAACTGAGAGGTTATATATATCAGGAAAAATTGAACAGGTTATGGCTCTTTTCCCTAGATAACAGAAGACTGAGGGGCGGCCTGATAGAGCGTAATGAAGGGGTTTGACAGGATCTTTCCACTTGTGGGGATACCACAGCTGGGGGCCATTAATATAAGATAGTCAATAATAAGCCCAATAGTGAATTTAACAGAAACTTCTTGACTTAAAGAGTCGTGAGAATGTGTTACTCGCTGCCACAGGGAGTGGCTGAGGTGAATAGCATTGATATATTTAAGGGGAACACATGATAAACACATGAGGCAGAAAGAGATGGGAGGATATGCTGATAGGATGGGATGAAGAGAGGTGGGAGGCGTCTCGTGTGGAGCATAAACACCGATATTGACCTGTTGGGCCAAATGGCCGGTTTCTTTGCTGTAAAATTCCATGTAGTTCGATATAAAGGATTTACTTCCAAATATTTGCACTTGTTAGCTGTAGGGGGATAGTAGCATTGTGGGAATCATTCCGGATTTAGTTAGCGGCACGAAAACAGCAAAGTGAAATCGCCGCCCCCGATGCGATGGGACTTAAATTGTAGAACAGTTACTTAGAATATATTTGCATGCAGTTGATCGCGATTCAGTGGGGGGCTTGGGATTAAGAGGATGACAGGCAGCCCTCACGTACTTTCGAATTCCAGGCCATTGAAAAGTGGCGACACCGAGGTGGGGCCTCAGTGTCATGTTGGGTAGGCAGCCGTGACCAGTATTGGATCGGGGAAGAGGGGGGAGGCCATTGTCAGTCTGCAGTGCTGTGCGCTCTGCAAGCAAGTGGGCTTGGTCTCGGGTGGCAGTGCTGGGTGGGCTTGGTCTTGGGTGGTTTGGATGGGTGGCCATACCATTGGGGGATGAGAGAGTGGGGTAGCCACACTGCTGGGTGAGGGTCAAGTAGCCATACTATCAGGTGAGAGGGTTGGCTATCAGCAAGGGTAGGTACTGAGGGCCATCAGCGTGTAAGCCGGAAGGAGTAGCAAAGGTAAATTCAAAGGACAGCGCTCTGGAGGCCTATTGATCACATGGCAGGGGTACCATACACCCTGTCTTTGTCGACCCCGTGGTGTGATGCAGAGCCTCCAACAGATGGAGGGCCAGGAGGCAGCTGCATCTGCTGGCGAAGCTTCACGACAAGAGCAGCAGCAGCCGGCCGTGCCAAGAAGGGCCCACTTGCACCAGAGAGTGTACCAGACTTGCCTCAGCTACCTCCAAACGTCTGAGAGGCATTATCAGCAAAGACCGCGGCTCTCCAGGGAGGCCATCACTGACTTATGCGCCCTGCTGCAGGACGAGTTGCGACCTCTGGGATTTGGGGATCACCTTATGCCAGTAGACCAGAAGATCACAGTGGCATCTGGATCTTTCCAGGGATCCGCCAGGGACATGTCTGTGGTCTCCCAGGCATCAGCCCACCACTGCATCAAGGAGGTGACCTGTTCGAGATGGCCAGCGACTATGCGCTACCGATTGACCCTGACAGTCAGGCCGAGAGGGTCATCGGATTCAACGCCAGCGCTGGAATCCCCCAGGTGCAAGGTTGCATGCATGTGGTCATCAAGGCTCCCTCGGACCAGCCAGCCTCCTTCTTCAACAGGAAGGGCTTCCATTCCATCAACATACAACTGGTCTGCAACCATCAAAAGCGTTTCTTACAGGTGTGTGTGCGCTTCCCAGGAAGTAGCCATGTCGCCTACATATTTCGACAGTCCCGGGTGCCACAGCTTTTCAGGCCCCCAGCTCACCTTCAGGGATGGATCCTTGGGGACAAGGGCTACCCATTGAAGATTTGGCTACGGACACGCTATGAGGAACCCTTGCGATGCAATAAAGGAGAGGTACAACATTTGCCACAGCTCTACCCGAACGACCATCAAGTAGGCCATTGGGCCTGTGTCTGGATCAATCCGGTGGAGCCCTGCAGTGTGCCCCAGTGAGGGTCTCGCATATCGTGGTGGCCTGCTGTGCTCTGCACAACCAAGCACTACAGAGGTGGGGGAGGCCTTGCCTGACGAGGACATGATTGAACGCCACTCCTCAACCAACTAGGAGGACACAGAGGAGGGTGATCAGCAGGCAGCACTGGATGTTGAACCCCTTGCACCACAGGCCAGGCACATTGAGTGACGAGTCAAGAAGGCAAGAGACAGACTCACACTTACCCACTTCCAGCCACCATCATGGCCTCTCAGAGTGAAATCAATAAAGACTCACCTCCATGCATTCAGTCTCTTGCCTCCTTTCTATTTGGGTTCCATGCCTAGTGCTCAGCTTCACATGCTCAGGCCCAGGTGAGACGTTGAGCAAAGGAAGACTTTGTCTACACTGGCAGCCCACTAAGGCAGAAGGGTGAGGTCAGCATCTCACAATTAACGCATGAAAGGATAAACGTTTCCACAATGAATGTTAACTTCAATAATGAAAAAAACTTCATAACACAGGACAAATGGCAAATGAAAAAAACAGGTCAGTGTCAAAATGTCAAACTATTGTCCCCCACACTTATGTCCCTCATCCATTCTCCATGGCAATGCCTCAACCAATCAAAAGTGACTTGCCAACCAATCAGCATCCTTTTCTCATGCATTATAAATTGTTGTTCTCTCTTGAAATTTGGCATTCTTGCATCTGTCCTGATGAGTGCAAGACTAAAGCTTCGACAGCATGTCTCTTTTTTCAAAAAAAAACTTCTCAGTGCCGTTTTCCATATAATGGCCAAGTGAAATTGATACAGAAATTATCATGGGCAATAGAAGCAAACACATAATGTGTTTGTGTGACTTTCCAGCGGAATCTAGGGATTCTGAAAGATAAACCTTTGGTATGTAAAAGAGGTTAATAAAAGGCAAATAGGATTCTGGATTTTTGGCACCTTGCATTGAATATGAAACAGGGAAGTGATGTTGAATCTGTGTCAGATTTTGATTAGGCCGCAGTTGGAGTAATGTGCATAGCTCTGGGCATCTCATTACAAGATGGATATTTTGGCTATGGAGAGGGGACAGTGAGAAATCACCAGAATGGCAGCAAGAATGAGAACTTACAATTTTAAGAGCGGGATGGATATTAGGGCTGCTTCACTGGGGATCTAATGTGTCAGCTGTGGCTCAATTAGTAGCAACTCACACTCCAGGAGTAAAAAATTCAAGTCTGACACTACAGTGCGGTACTGAGGGAGTGCTGCACTGTCAGACGTGCCATCTTTCAGATGAGTTGTTAAACCAAAGCCTTGTCTTCCCTCTCAGGTGGATGTCAACGATCCTATGACACTATTTCAAAGAAGAGTTTTCCCCGGTGTCCTGGCCAATATTTATTCCTCAATCACCATCACAAAAACGGATTGTCTGGTCACTATCTTATTGCTGTTTGTGGGAGTTTGCCATACACAAACTGGCTGTTGCCTTTCCTACAGTGCAACAGTGACTACACTTCAAAAGTACGTCATTGGTTATAAAGCACTTTGGGATGTCTGGTGGTCATGAAAAGTGCTATATAAATGCAAATCTTTTTTTTCTTTTTGTGGAAGATTTCAATATTATGCAAGGTTTTGAGAGAGTAACTGATGAATTATTGGTCTCACTGGTTGCTGAGCTAGTAACAAGGGGGCTGAAACTATGAATTCTTCATAACAAAGGGGGAGGTTAGAATACTTTTTTTTTAACACAGAACATGGAATTCTTTACCACCAGTGTCCATGAAGGCAGAGACAACAAACCTGAATTAGCTGGGAAAATTATAGAGTATTTATTGGTGTTAATCTGTGAATCTCCCAGCAATTTGTAACAAGGAAGAGATAGACTGTGCATTGTGAATCATTGCAAGTTACTGGATGATTTGTATCACTCCGCCATTAGCCACAGCTCAACCTCAACCTGTCCACAAGTTTCAAGAAATTGATGCATTTGCACATTAATTGCTCATTTAAACTCACGGCAGAAAGTTAGGGCTGGTACTTCACAGCGTGAGGACCCTTTTAATGATGAGATTTGTATTCTCCAGCCTAAAAAGGGAACAATGTAAAATGTGGCGTTTCCTTCCTACAGGTAGTAAATTGTTAGAGATTTTAAAATTTTTAATTTCACATTTATTAAATTATTTTTTAACTTTTTCTTCTGTCTCTTTTTTTTCTCTCTCTCTCTTAATCCAAGCTTTGTTTCCCTCTCCTTATTTCTCTTTGTGGACCTGATTTGACTCTAATTCATCCAATTTCCTTTTCTGTCATTCCTCTGTTTCTGTCTCAATCCCTAATTCACATTGGTTAAGGAGATGAACTGTTGGTCCTTTCCCTCACTGAGGTCCCAGATGTCCCATTGTCCTCATTGGGCCATTATCAGTTTGCACTCCCAGCAAGTTATGATGCAAAGGAATTTTGGGCTGAAGGCTGAGGGAAATATCTAACTATCTGGGCATGGTTTGAGATGAACCACTCCAACAAATTCCACACCATTGAAGTACATTAAATGGGAATTGGATTAGTATTTTACAAGTATTTACAAGGAATATAAAAGGTTACAGGGAAAAGACTGGTAAGTAGGACTAGAGTGGATAACTTGATCTGAGGGGTTAGCAGCAGCATGGGCATGATGGACAGCATGGCCTCCTTCTGTGCTATAATTTCTAGGATTCCTCCTCCTATTTTAATGCACGCATTAACCAATAAACAGATCAACAGCTGTTTTAAAATGGCAGACAGACTATCAGAATCACAGAATCACAGAATTGTTACACTGCAGAAGGAGGCCATTCAGCCCATCATGACTGCACCAGCTCTCTGAAAGAGCATCTCCCTCAGTTCCATTCCCCTGCCTTCTCCCCATAACCCTGCAACATGCATATGAGTTGAACATTGATAATACATTAATAGGCCCCTGTTCTGTCCCTGTGTGTTTGACCACGTGCATGTCTACTTTGACCATCTGAGTTTAACAAACAGCTGGACAAAGCCAGTCTAGTCTGCCCAGAAGTTCAGTACTGAACAAAATAATTTGTTATCCAGCTTACTGTAAAGCCCATCTCCACTGAGCTCGTCAAACCTGATAACTTAAGGGAAGACAGTGGTAATATCACTGAACTAGTAATCCAGAGGCCCAGGTTAATGGCCTGGGGACACGGGTTGAAATCCCACCACAGCAGCTGGTGGAATTTAAATTCAATTAATTAATTAAAAATCTGGAATTGAAAGCCAGTTTCAGTAATGGTGCCACGAAACTATCATCGATTGTGGTCAAAACCCATCTGGTTCACTGATGTCCTTTAGGGAAGGAAATCTGCTGTCCTTATCTGGTGTGGCCTACATGAGTCCAGACCCACAGCAATGTGGCTGACTCTTAACTGCCCTCAGAAATGGCCCAGCAAGCCACTCAGTTCTCAAGGGCAATTATGGTTGGACAACAAATGCTGGCCTTTCCAGTGGCGCCCAAATCCCATGAATGAATTTCTACAAATTGATTGAAGGAATAGCAGTATCTTCCCCAATCGTTTTAATGGAAGCTAAATAATGCTGTTCACTAAGTGTGACATGCTATAAAGCAACCAGTATGGAATCATAGAGTATTACAACACAGCAGGAGGCCATTTGGCCCATCATGCTTTTGCCGGCCCTTTGAAAGAGCTACCCAACTTGTCCCACTGACACGCTCTTTCCCCATAGCCCTGCAAAGTTTTCCCTTTCAAAATTTCCTTTTGAAAGTTACTATTGAATGTGCTTCCACTGCCCTTTCAGGCAGCGCGTTCCAGATCACAACAACTCACTGTGTAAAGAAATTCTCCTCATTTCACTTCATGCCAATCATATTAATTCTAGATCATCTGGTTACCGATGCACCAACCAGTGGAAATGTCAATAATGTACAGCTCAAAGACTATCCACTGATGCAAATTAAAAAATATTTGCATATTTTCAATTAGTTCAATCATGGTAACGATTGCAAACAAAATGGCTTTCAGTAGGGCTGATTGATTTCCCAGTGAGTTAACCAAACTTATGGAATATGGGGTCAGTTCCAACCCAGATGGCATGAATATATTGGTAGCTGTGAAGCTTCCAAAGTGCAGTGGGTTCAATTAGGTGCCTGACAGATCTTTGGCTTCATAAAATTTGCTCAATATCGACAGAATTTTCCCTAATTTACACTAATTAGGCAATCTGGCCCATGCTGCTCAGCAAATACAATCAGTCATGTAAGAACTTAAGAAATAAGAGCAAAAGTAGACCATACAGCCCCTCGAGTCTGCTCCATCATTCAATAAGATCATGGCTGATCTTCTACTCAACTCCACGCTCCTGCCTGATCCCCACATCCCTTGATTCCATTAGTACTCAAATTCTATCAATCTCAGTCTTGAATGTAACCAACTGGGAATCCACAGCTCTCTGGGATAGAGAATTCCAAAGATTCACAACCTTCTGAGTGAAGAACTTTCCCCTCATCTCAATCCTAAATGGCTGACCCCTTATTCTGAGGCTATCACCCCCTAGCTCTGGATTCTCCAGCTGGGGAAACAGCCTTGTAGCATCTACCCTGTCATGCACTCTAAGGATTTTATACATTTTAATGAGATCGCCTCTCATTCTTGTAAACTTGGGAGAAATAGGCCCATTCTACTCAAGCTCTCCTCATAAGGCAGCCCTCTCATCCCAGGAATCAATCTTATATTGAGGTTTCAAGATGTTGTCAGGGTGATTTGGATGGAACCTCTGACCAATGCTGTGCTTGATTTGGTCATGAAAGGTGTTCCAGTTGGTGCATTAATATCACTTTTTGTGTACACATCAAACCCAGGCCTCTGGATTCTCAGTAATTCCTGATTTTGCTTGATTTAACTCATTTTGTCCCTGAGTTAAAGTATAAAAAACCTCAGAGAGAAATGACAGATTAAACATACATCTTCAGGACCTTCAGTTGGACTAGATGATACACTAGTTGGACATTTGTGAGATTTGAACTGATCACAAAATCCAAATCAACTTGGGATGATTTGGTTTCATTTGAAAACACTAGTATTTCGGCTGATTTGAAACAGTTTATGATGCTTCAGCTCTTGAGACGTGCCCCAAGCAGAATGACAGCAGCAATGTCATGGGAAGACCATCACTTGCAAACTTGCCTCCAAGCTACACACCATTCCCAGCTTGGGGATATATGTAGCCATTCCTTCATCATTGCTTGGATCTGGAACTCCCTGCCCAACAGCTATTGGGAGCATTTTCACCGCACACAATGCAATGGTTCAAGAAACAGGCCCACTTCTACCCCCTCAAGGGCAACTAGGGTATGGGCAAGAAAATGCCAGCCTTGTCCACGCTGCCCCCATCAAGAGAATGAACAAATAAAAATCATCATCGTTAGACTATCGTCTAACTTTCACACATCTTCATACACTTCACTGTCACCCATCTATTGTTCTGTACTCTGGCTTATGGATGCTATTGGCTAATTGATGGATTAGCTCATCTGCATTGCAGTGGCATTTCCTCCATCGAGGGCCCCACTGACACTTCTCCAGGTCTCCTTCATCCAAAGACACTAGCACATTCTAAAAGTGGTTGGATAACCTAACCACCACCTTCCATGGTCTTGCAATAAGCAACCCCACCGCCCCACCCACCCACCCCCCCCCCCCCACCCACCATCTATCCATCCTGACGACCACCTTTGTGTGCGGCTGCATCAAGCTGTGTGTAGACCTCCAGTACGCAAACTCCAAGTGTCACTACGTGCTGAGGTTCTATCTGTCCCCGGTGTTGCGAAGGATGGGCCTGGTCACATTGCCACGGAACGCTCCATGCAGTTGGATCGTGCCGTACCACCTATCCTTCGTGGAGCCGTTTCTGCGGGAAAACACCTTTGACCACCGATCCATCAGGCAGTGGTCTGCACGGAATGTCCTCAAGGCCCTATGGGAAAAGGAGACGGTGGATCCTGTCGGATGGTTCCCCGAGCAGACCACCAAAGTTATTTGGCAGAATGCCTCATCACCAGAACTTTCAAACAAGCACCAAGATGTAGTTTGGCTGGTGGTGAGAAGAGCCCTCTCTGTCAGATCCTTCCTGCACGCCCGAAGTCTCGCCCCCTCCGCACAATGCCCCCGCGGTGGCTGTGGTGGGGAAGAGACGGTTGCCCACCTCCTACTGGAATGTGTCTTTGCAAAGCAGGTGTGGAAAGAGATGCAGTGGTTTTTGTCGAGGTTTATCCCAAGCAGCTCTGTAACACAGGAGTCTGTGCTCTACGGGCTGTTCCCAGGGACGCACACCGAGACAAACATCAACTGCTGCTGGAGGACTATCAATTCGGTGAAAGATGCCCTTTGGTCTGCCCGAAACTTGCTGGTCTTCCAGCGCAAACAGTTGTCCACAACCGAATGTTGCGGACTGGCACATTCCAAGGTCCAGGACTACGTGCTGAGGGACGCACTAAAGCTTGGGGCAGCTGCAGCAAAGGCTCAATGGGGAAAGATCACAGTGTAACGTCCCCCCACCAAGTTGAACTGAGGGGCTGGATCCATGGGAAACCCCTCGAACTGTATGGTAAAATTTTGTGTGCTGTAAAATGTAAAAATGTATATGGCACGACAAGTGAAATGGAAGGGTTGTGAGGCAACTCAGGATTGTAGTGAAGGAAACTGATCACCTTTGCACTGTTTGTAATTTTTGACTTGGCGCTGTTTGAAACTGGTAATGTATTTTTTACAGATTTTTATGACTAAAGTATATTTTGGAAATAAAAAATAAAAAAAATTGCCTCCAGGCCGACAACCCTCCAACATCTCTGTGCTCCTCCAATTCTGACCCCTTGCACATATCCCATTTCAATCCCTCCATCATTGGCGGCTGTGCCTTCAGCTGCCTGGCTCCTAAGCTCTAGAATTACCTTCCTGCCTCTCCACCCCTCTCTCCCCCTTTAAGAGGCTCCTTAATACCTACCTCTTTGACTAAGCCTTTGGTCACCTGCCCTAATATCTCCTTATGTGACTTGCTGTCAAATTTTATTTGATAATGCTCCTGTGAAGCACCTTTGGAAATTTTACTCTGTTAAAGGTGCTATATAAATGCAAGTTGTTGTTGATCACTCACAGGTAATACCAGATACTACTGTCATTTCAGTAGCCAGTTCTAACATCTAATCCAGTTGTTATGACCAGGTGAGAAAGGGGTCTAGGGGTTCCCTCTCAGCCTTTGCCTGGTTTAACTGTAACAGGGTTTAATTTAAAAATCACCATGTTTTTAGCTCCCCTTCAGTGAATCCTTGTTCACTGCTCTCCAATTGTAAGGCAAAGAAATCAACCAGACAGGTTTTCTTAGATTTAAACAAGAAAGGTGGAAGTCTATTAACCTTAAACTCTAATTCCGCTAGCGACCAAGAATACGCTGTGACCACGCTAGCATGCATACACGATAAACACACACGCAGATAGAGACAGAAAAGTAGAAAAAATAAAGGGGAAAAGTTCAAGGCAATAGCTGGGATTTATTTATGGTCCTTTAAGTTTGATGTAGAGTCTTTGATTGCTGGTAAGTCCTGCCATTTCGTTGGGGCCCAGTGCACACTTTAAAACTTGTTTCGATGTAGGAGTCTTTTCTCTCTTGAGGATTAAGTGACTTCACTGGATCCAGAGATTCATGAGAGAGAGAGAGAGAACTAGCCAGGAGAGACACTCTCTTCTTCCAAGTTCAACTGCAATCTGACCCAAACTGTCCTCTGAGCAGTTCAAACAAAACTTGGGTCACATGACTCGCTGTTTTAACAAACTCTTGCGTTTGTGGATTCTCCATCTTAGCAGACACCCTGGAATGCTGGCTTTCTTACACGTTCAGTGTCTGGTGATCAAAATCCATTTGGGTTAATTGGATCAGGGAGCCATCCTATTGTCTCCGGGCACTGTCTCTTAGAATGCAAATGTTTTCCAGCCACTGCTGATCTCTTTAAACAAGTCATTTCTTCATTCCAGCAACAGTTTAAAATTAATGTTCATATGACAAAATTAATATGCCTCATTCTGGGCAGGTGGGGTCTTCATGACACAGTGCAGAAAAGTGATGAGGCACCATGTACATGTAAGCAGTAAGGACATGGAACTCACTGTCACAGGGAGTGGTTGAGATGGATAGCATAGATACCTTTAAGGGAAAACTGGATAAACACATCAAGGAGAAAGGAATAGAAGGATATGTTGATAGAGTGGAGCATAAATACCAGCATAAGCTGGTTGGGCTGAATGGCCTGATTCTGTGCTGTAACATCTATATCATTCTACATAACTTCTCCCATTTCAGAAAGTGCAGCAGCTGAGTAATGGGACACTTTTTTTCCCTCCTCCACCTCCTCCTCAGTTGTTCTCCCTGTGAATATGTGGTGTCCTATTGGGAATTATGTGACAGAAGTTTCATGCCTCCTCTTCACAGGCTTCTGATGTGTAAAAAGGAATAGATAACAGCCAGGGTTTCATTCATTCTTTAACCCCTTAATTAATGTAATGTTTTTCCAATGAATCAGATCTGAATTGTAGTCATCTATCTGGCCCAGCTATTTTTCCAGAACTCCTAAAGGTAGGAGGCCATACATAACTCTAAAGGATTTGTGTTTCTTTCTTTCGTTCTGTCTGATATTGATCGGAGGTACACATATTGATAAAGTTCCTCATACGAGACTGTTAGCTAAAGATAAAGCCCATGGAATTGAAGGCAAATTATTGACCTGGTTGGGAAATTGGCTGAACACAAATAGACAGAGATTAGTGATAATGGGCAGGTACTCTAACTGGCAGGATGTGATTAGTCACTGGGGCCTCAACTGTTCACTGTATTCATTAATGATTTAGATAATGGAATAGAAAATCCAAATTTGCCGATAACACAAAGATAAGTGATATTGTAAGTGATATTGTAAGCAGTGTACATGGAAGTGTAAAATTACAAAGAGAAATTGATAGATTAAGTGAATGAGAAAAACTGTGGCAAATGAATTTCAATGTAGGCAAATGTGAGGTCATCCACTTTGAAAATCAAAAAAACTTGCATTTATATAGCACCTTTCATGGCCATTGGACACCCCAAAGCACTTCACAGCCAATGAAGTATAATCACTATTCTAATGCAGGAAATGCGGCAGTCAATTTGCACACAACAAACTTCTACAAGCAGCAATGTGATAATCTGTTTTGGGGATGTTGATTAAAAGATAATCATGTGCTCAGGCACAACTCCCCTGCCCTTCTTCAAAACAGTGCTGTGGGCTCTTTTAATCCACCTGAGAGAACAGATAAGGCCTCAGCTCATCTGAAAGATGGCACCTCTAACTGCACTGAAACATCAGCCTTGATGCTTGTGCATAAGTCCTGGGTTGGGACTTGAACCTACAGCCTTCTAATGCAGAGGTAAGTTTGCCAACTAAGCCAAAGCTGACACTATCTGGGATTAAACCAGATTAGGCAAGGTATTTTCTAAATGGTGAAAAGCTGGAACAGTGGAGGTCCAAAGAGACTTTGAGGTCCAGGTACAGAGATCCTCAAAGCATCATGAACAGTTAGAGAAAAAAATCAAAAAAGGCACATGGAATGCTGGCCTGGAGGAGTAGAATACAAGGGGGTCAAAGTCATGCTTCAACTGTACAACACCCTGGCTAGACCACACCTGGAGTTACTGTGAACAGTTGGGCACCACATCTTAGGAAGGTTGGTCTTGGAGTGAATGCAGTGTAGATTTACTAGAACGATACCCAGACTCTAAGGGTTAAGCTACAAGGAGAGATTAAACAAACTAGTGTTGTATTCCCTAGAATTTAGAAGGTTAAGGGGTGACATGATCAAAGTTTTCAAGTGGAAGGGAGGTCTGCCTGGATCTGGTTCTGGGGAATGAGGTGGGTCAAGTCAATCAGCTGTCCATGGAAAAGGACAAGGCACAATCCAAAGTAAAAGTACTAGATGGAGGAGGGCCAATTTCATTGGGGTAAGAACAGATCTTGTCTCATGTAGGTTGGAATCAAAGAAATTGAACAATGGGCTGCTATTAAAGAAGAGATAGTTCAGGTACAGCTGAGGTACATTCCTATGAAGGGAAAGGTAGGATAAACAAAGACACAGCTTCCCAAATGTCAAAAGAGACAGATAGTAAGATGAAGCAATAAAAGGGGGTGCATGACAAGTGTCAGGTTGATAATACATGTGAGAACTGACTGAATATAGAAAGTTCAGAGAAGAAGTGGAAAGGAAATCAGAGAGGCAAAGAGAGAGGATGAGAAGAGACTGGCAGCTAACATAAAAGATAATCCAAAAGCCTTCTATATGCAAATAAATAGTAAAACGGTGTTAAAAGGAGGAATGGGGCCGATAAGGGACCAAAAGGGGGATTTACACATGGAGGCAGGGACATGCTTCTAAATGAGTACATTGCATCTATCTTTATCAAGGATGAAGATGCTGCCCAAGTCATGGTGAAAGAGGAGGTAGTTGGGATACTGGATGAGCTAAAAATTGTTGTTAAGATGTTGGAAAGGCTGGCTGTACCTAAAGTCGACGATTCACCAGGACTGGATCATATGCATCCGAGGATACTGAGGGAAGTAAGGGTGAAAATTCTGGAGGTGCTGGCCGTAATCCTCGTTAGATACAGGGGTGGTGCCAGAGGACTGGAGAATTGCAAATGTTACTCTCTTGTTAAAAAAGGGTGTAAGGATAAACCCAGCAACTACAGGCCAGTCAGTTTAGCCTCGGTGGTGGAAAAGCTTTTAGAAATGATAATCTGGGACAAAATTATCAGTTACTTGGTCAAGGGTGGATTAATTAAAGAAAGCCATCATGGATTTGTTCAGGGAAAATTGTGTTTAACTAATTTGATTGTGTTTTTTGATGAGGTTACAAAGAAGGTTGATGAGGGTAATACGGTTGATGTGGTGTATATGGACTTCCAAAAGGCATTTGATAAAGTGCCACATAATAGACTTTCCAGCAAAGGTGAAGCCCCTGGAATAAAAGGGACAGTGGCAACATGGAAATGTAGTTGGCTAGTGACAGAAATCAGAGATTAATGGAGAATGATTATTTTTCGACTAGGGGAAGATATACAGTGTGGTTTCCCCAAAGGACAGTACTAGGACCACTGCTTTTCTTGATATATATTCGTGATCTAGACTTGAGTGTGCAGGGCACAATTCAAAATTTTCATATGACACAAAACTTGGAAGTATTTTGGACTGTGAGGAGGCTAATGATAGACCTCAAGAGGTTACAGACAAGTTGGTTGAATGGGCAGACAGGTGGCAAATGAAATTTAATGCAATGAAGTTTGAAGTGGTACATTTTGACAATAAGAACAAGTAGATACAATATAAAATATAGGGTACAATTCTAAGGAGGGGTCCAGGAACAGAGGGACCTGGGGTATATATGCATAAAAAATGAAATAACTGCATTTATATAGCAACTGTCACAACCTCAGGATGTTACACTTCACAGCCAATAAAGTACTTCTGAAGTGTAGTCACTGTTGTAATATAAGAAACTGCATCAGCTAATTTGTGCACAACAAGCTCCCATACACAGCAATGTGATAATGACTGGACAATCTGTTTTGGTGATGTTGGTTGAGGGATGAATATTGGCCGAGAATAATGGGGAGAACTCCCCATCTCTTCTTTGAAATAGTGGCCACCTGAGAAGGCAGACTGGACCTCGATTTATTGTCTCATCTGAAAGATAGCACCTCTGACAATGCAGCACTCTCTCAGTCAGAAAGAGAATTGCATAAAAGTTGGAGAAAAAGGGATCAAAAAGGTGACTGTCTCAACTTATTGGCAGCTCATTATTGTGTTTCACAAACCACTGACAGAGGGGCACAAAGAACCATCACATGATATTGTCACATTTGTAATCAGTATTTCTGACTTGACACACAGGGCTAACAGTCTCTGACTACCCTGTGGACTGTTGTGGTAATCCACAGCATCATTGACCGACTAGAACAATGGTTTCTGAATCCCACTTGTGTTAGGGTCTCCTGCTGCTGTGTTATCCCTTACCATGAGAGCAATTCTTCCCCTCTCCCCCCCCATGCCGAATCCCTCACCCACAATGTGCTGCTCATTAACTCCAATGCCCTTGCCCCCATGCCCTGACCCTTACCCTCAGTGCCCCACCCCCAACCACCAGTGCCATGCCCCTTTACCTCCAATGGTAGTAACATTCAGCTAATAATTTTAATCCGTCTGTTTGTTCAAATCTTGTTTGCACAGAATTCCACTGCTTGGGTCTTGGCACAGACTGCTAGTTTACATTGGCAGAGTCAAGACGTTTCATTTGACTGCTGGCGTCTCGCTCGACAGCTGTCTGTCTGGGGGGGGCTTTTGTTTTGTGATACACAGCCACCCATATACACAATGTACAGATGATGAAGACGTGGAGTTGAGTCAACTCATGCTGCCTGGGTCTGTTCCTGGCAGACTATCTTCTGTGGAGAGGGTTAAATTACTGCGTCCTTATTCTTGAAGTCAGATTATAAACTACATAGAAGTTGTAATGTGGAAACAATGGGCTCATCCAGATTGTACTGGTGTTTATCCTCTACACGAGCAGTATCCTAATCCCCTTTCCTTCAACTACCTACCTCACCCTATCTTGAGCATGTACTCCAAGCTGACACTCCCGGTGCAGTACTGAAAGAGCACTGCACTGTCAGAGGAATCATCTTTTGCAGAAGACACGGTGAGTTGCTATGATCTGAAAGGGCAGTGGAAGCAGATTCAAACATAACTTTCCAAAAGGAATTGGATAAAAAACTTGGAAAGGAAACATTTTCTGGGGTATGGGGAAAGAGCAGGGGGAAGCGGGACTAATTACACATCTCTTTCAAAAGGGGCAACATGAGCAACAAGGGCTGAAAGGCGTCCTGTGGTTTAGGATTCTAGGAGGCATCTGCCTCTACATAATGAGTGCTATAGAAATGTAAGTTGTTGCAATCTTTAGACCCTTCATCAATTTTAACAGAAACATGCAGCAGAAACTGGCTGAAGGTGAAAACAATGAAGGGAGTTTGAACGTGTTGATATTTTCTGCTCACAGTACCCGGATGCATGTCCATTTTTTTTTTTGCTGATTCAGTGTATAATGTTAATGCTATCTTTTTTTTTTGCTTGTGTATGTGTTTGTAATGCAGTGGCTGAGACAAGCTTGTGTTGGCAGCCAAGGTTCCTACCACTCTCTCAAAACACCGCCATCTCCTTGAGAAAAGGGAGAACTGCCATTCCTCCAGTCTGACACACCAAGGAACTTAATGGGATCCTGATCACAACCGCTCCTGAAGACTCGGAATCGGGAAAGACGTGAACACAGGGAGTTCTGTGCCGATTGCCTAATTTAGAAATTGGTTTCTCGCTCTCTCTCTCTCTCTGTTTTAATTTTCCATGCATGGAGACGTTGTATTCGGTTGCATGCTGGTTGGTCATTTATTTTCTTTTAATATATATATATATACCTTGTTTGTGTGACCATCACCACATCACTCCCGGAGTGATGTGCAAATCCTGTGGTTTTGACAAGGTCAAGGTTCACCTTGAGTCGAGTTCTGACATCAGTGTTTTTTTTTTCATAGTCCTAATATGTGACTGTATTATTTGGTCTGTCTCTTAATTATAACCACATCAAACACATCTTTGATGAAATGAAGCCAAAACTATTTTAATACAGGATATGCATGTTTTATTTATAGTAACGAGAGCTGCAGTTTCTACTCCCGAGAGAAATGTGGCACCAGCTTGCATTCATCCAGGTTTTGGTGATATTCATTTTTAAGGGGACAAAAATTCTTTTTTCTTAATATTAACACAAATGGCAATTTAAATGTATTGTGATTTATTCTTTATAAGCATATGGTATGTAAAAAAAAAACTCAGTTCCTAATAAAAGAAACAGTTTTGACATGAACTTAGTTAGTTTCTCGTCTCTGCAGCTACTTATAGTACATTCTTTAGATTTATTCATTGACTGAATAGAATTTACGGCACAGAAACAGGCCATTCGGCCCAATCTGGTCCATGCCAGTGTTTATGCTTCATATGTGCCTCCCCCCCAACCTACTTCATCTTACCCCATCAACATATCCTTGTTCCCTCATGTTTATCAAGCTTCCCTTTAAATGTGCATCCTATTCGCCTCAACCACTCCCCGATGTAGTGAGTTCCACATTCTCACCACTGTCTGATAAAAAGGTTTCTCCTGAATTCCCGATTGGATTTGTTAGTGACTCTGTTATGGTTATGGTCCCTGTTTCTGGTCTCGCACGCAAGTAGAAACATCGGGCTGGATTTTCCGGCAGGCGCGGAACCCCAATGTAGGGCTCATATGAAGGTCCTGAGCCCAACCATATCGTCAGCGTACCTGCCTGCGCAAACTCCTAGAAGGCAACCTCTAATTGATCGTCTCCGTACTTGCCTTCCTATTAAGAATGGAGCTCTTGAGGCTGCAAACACAATCAGAGGGCCTGCAGTGATGTCAAGCCAGCAGTCCCACCCGGAGGGGTGGCTGCTGCCAAGCCAGGCAGGCGAGTGCAAGGATACCTCAACATGGAGCTGCCCTCAGTTGCCTGCAGAGAGTCAACAAATAAAGAGGCCCAAAGCCGATAGGGATATGAAGGGAAACCCCCTCCGGAAGAGTAGTGACAGCCAGGGGTGCGGCCTTTCATCCCCACAGCTCCCGTCATGGGGGAATGGAGCCTCCGGCTGCAATGGCTCTCTCTGCCGGCGAGAGGTCACCTCAGTTGAGCTGGTGGCCTCCGTACATGGTGGGGGACCTCTCCAACATCAGTAAAATACTAGTGGGGGCTCAAAATGGCCCCTAATTGCAACCTTAATTGGCTAACCACCTTCATGGAGCAGGCAGCCCACCCTGTTCCCAGCCCTCCCCCAGGAAAGTCCCCCAGAGGTGTGAGCGCATCGTGGAGCTGTCCCGACAAGGCTCCCCCCTACTTTCCTGGCCTCCCCGCCTCACACCCCGTCTGCACGGGGCTGGAAAAATCCAGTCCAACTTCTCTATGTCTACCCTATCAAACCCTTTCATAATCAGGTCAACACTCAATCTTCTCTTTTCTAGAGAAAATACTTGTATGATTGACCAGTGGTAACATTACTAAAATAGTGATCCAGAGACTTGGATTAATAAATCAAAGTTCAAATCCCACTGTGGGCAGTTTGAAAATCCAAACTCCAGTTTAAAAAAGATCTGCAATTAAAAAAAACTGGTACCAGTGAAAGTGACTACGTAGCTGTCGAATTGTTATAAAAAGGCAACTAGTTCACTGATGTCCTTTGGAAAAGGAAACCTGCTGTCCTTACCTTGTTTGTCCTGCAAGTGACTCCAATCCCACATCAATGTAGTTGACTCTCAACTGCCCTCTTAAGTGGTCTAGCAAGTTATTCAGTTCTGTTACGACTGACCACTCGAGTCAAAGCCCCCAATCAAAATATATATCCTTCTGATTGCGGTGGGAGCAATGCACTGTCAAATCAGTCCCGCCACTCCACAGATCACCTAACATATCACTTTAAACTTTCCAAATTAAAGAAAACCACAGCCAAATTGACCATCTATTAACCCCCGAATGAGGATAACCAAACCAGGTGTCTTTAGATCAAAACATTAACTGTTTAATTAGAAAAACTAAATTCTTAAACACGACTAAGATATAAACAACATTTAAAATAGAAAAATTAGTGTCCTTGCAGATTTACGCTCCTGCAGAAGTGGAATCTTCAAATGTGGAACAGTCCAAGGTTGTTTGAAGTCCTCACAGCCGATGGGGAAAAAAAGGTTCTTCAACAATAGGACAGTCAGTAGTTTATTTTGAGAAGTTGAAGTCATGCTCTTCTTCCAGCAATGAATTCAGCAATCAGCAATTTGCAGACACTTTTCAATGAATCAATTTGGCTTTAGAATTTTGAGGGGTGAAAAAGTGATCAGTCTAAAATTCACCTTCCTTCAGTTTTATATTATCAGAGAACTCTGTTAGGGTTCATGCTGGTCCAGCTGCCTGTCTGTGTCTCAAAAGCCAGATTTTCAACTAGTTTCAAATGTCAATTGGCATCATTGTATCTCGTGTCCTTGGTCCTGAGTGGCTGTTGCCTATGACAACGAGAATGCATTCTTTGACTCTCAGTCCCTGGAGCTTGCTGCCTTAAAGCAATACTGATCCGTTTCCAGCCTTAAAGGTACACTGCATACTTCCTGGGAAAATAAAACTACAGGATCATCACACTTCCTAGGGGTAGGCAATAAATGTTGGCCTTGCCAGCCACACACACAACCTAAGAATGAGTTTAAAGCAATCTTATGCAAGTGTGAGACATTTTGGAGAGAACAGAACTAATTCCTGATCCAACAAAGAGTGAAAGGGGAAGATGTTGAACTGGAAAAGGGACAGATGAATGGGAGATGCATGGGACCTGGAATTTGCTGCCTATGAGAGTAGTGGAAGCAGAGATAATGAAATATTTGAAAGGATAATTGGATGCACAGTTGAGGGAAATAAACTTGCAGGGCTTGAACAGGGGAATGGGACTAACTGTAATAGAGAGCTGGAATGGACTCAATGGGCCAAATGGCCTCCTCTGTGTTTTACTAACTCTAATATCACCGAATAGGCTCAGCATCAAATTTTTGTTTGATAACACTGCTGTAAAGCACCTTGGGATATTTTAACACATTAAAGGCACTATATAAATGAAAGTTGTTGTTGAATGCGTTCAACAGTGCAGCACTCCCTCCATACGGCACTGGGAGATATGTGCTCAAATCGCTGGAGCGCGCTTTGAACCCACAATCTTCTGACAGGGAAGTGAGCTTTCTACTCACTAAGCTGAGGTCAACATTGGACGTAAATGCACATAATCCAAGAATAAAGGAAAGACAGTAAACTAATTTTGGCTGAAATGCCCCATGCATCTGTCCCTTTCCCAGATCAGCATCATTCTCTGTGTCATAGTCTTTTTTATTTGTTCGGGGGATGTGGGCATCGCTGCATATGCCAGCATTTATTGTCCATCCCTAATTGCCCTTGAGAAGGTGGTGGTGAGCTGCCTTCTTGAACTGCTGCAGTCCTTGTGGTGTAGGTACACCCACAGTGCTGTTAGGAAGGGAGTTCCAGGATTTTGACCCAACGCAGTGAAGGAACAGGAACAGCATTATCGTTCCAAGTCAGGATGTTGTGTGACTTGGAGGGGAACTTGCAGGTGGTGGTGTTCCCATGCATCTGCTGCCCTTGTCTTTCTATGTGGTAGAGGTCGCAGGTTTGGAAGGTGCTGTCGAAGGAGCCTTGGTAAGTTGCTGCAGTGCATCTTGCAGATGGTACACACTGCTGCCATTGTGCATTGGTGGTGGAGGGAGTGAATGTTGAAGGTGGTAAATGGGGTGCCAATCAAGTGGGCTGCTTTGTCCTGGATGGTGTCGAGTTTCTTGAGTGTTGTTGGAGCTGCACTCATCCAGGCAAGTGGAGAGTATTCCATCACACTCCTGACTTGTGCCTTGTCGATGGTGGACAAGCATTGGGGAGACAGGAGGTGAGTTACTCGCCGCAGAATTCCCAGTCTCTGACCCTACTCTTGTAGCCACAGCATTTATGTGACTGGTCCAGTTCAGTTTCTGGTCAATGGTAACTCCCAGGATGTTGATAGTAGGGGATTGAGCAATGGTAATGCCATTGAACATCAAGGGGAGAGGGTTAGATTCTCTCTTGGTGAGATGACAATTGCCTGGGAATTGTGTGGCATAAATGTTACTTGCCACTTATCAGCCCAAGTCTGGATATTGTCCAGGTCTTGCTGCATATAGACATGAGCTTCTTCAGTATCTGAGGAGTTGCAAATGGTGCTGAACATTGTGCAATCATCATAGAACATCCCCATTTCTGACTTTATGATGGAGGGAAGGTCATTGATGAAGCAGCTGCCTTGATGTCAAGGGCAGTCACTCTCACCTCACCTCTGGAGTTTGGATAAAGGTTGTAATGCGGTCAGGAGCTGAGTGGCCCTGGCGGAACCCAAACTTAGCGTCAGTGGGCAGGTGATTGCTGAGCACGTGCAATTTGAAAGCACTGTCGACGACACCTTCCATCACTTTGCTGATGATCGGGAGTAGACTGATAGGGCAATAATTGGTCGGGTTGGATTTGTCCTACTTTTTGTGCACAGGACATACCTAGACAATTTTCCACATTGCTGGGTAGATGCCAGTGTTGTAGCTGTACTGGAACAGCTTGGCTAGGGGCACAACTAGTTCTGGAGCACAGGTCTTCAGTACTATTGCCGGAATGTTGTCAGGTCCCATAGCCTTTGCAGTATCAAGGGTTTTCAACCATTTCTTGATATCATGTGGAGTAAATCGGATTGGCTGAAGACTAGCATCTGTGATGCTGGAGACCTCAGGAGGAGGCCGAGATGGATCATCCACTCGGCACTTCTGGCTGAAGTTGGATGCAAATGCACAGCCTTGTATTTTGCACTGATGTGCTGGGCTCCCCCATCATTGAGGATGGGAATGTTTGTGGCGCCTCCTCCTCCTGTCAGTTATTTAATTGTCCACCACCATTTACAACTGCATATTACTGGATAACACTGCTGTGAAGCACCTTGGGATATTTTAACACATTAAGGCACGATATAGGTGCAAGTTGTTATTGAACGCATTCAACAGTGCAGCACTCTCTCCATTTGAAACTGGGAGATATGTGCTCAAATTGCAGGTCATTAACACTTACTGCAGAAAAATGTTCTTCCTCAATTTCCCTCTACATCTGCCTTTCAAAATTTTATGCCTGTGTTCCCTAGTCCTTGCACCATCAGGTATTGAGTACAGCTTTTCTTTGTCTACCTCAACGAAACATGTCATAATCTTTGTGACGGAAACCACACCTGCCAAATGGAAACATATTAAATTTGTCATATGGAACACTATTTGAATGTTTACTGGACATTGAACATAACTTGTTTAAAAAGACCACAGAGCAGTGGCTGAAAACATGGCTGCATATTTGCATTCTGGGAGACAGTTGCACAGAGAGACAATGGGAGTGCTCCCTGTTTCAATTAGCCAGATGGTGTTTATCAATAGTGATGATCAAAAGACATTGAGAGTCATTGTGCTAGAGCCAGCACTGCACCCCCACCCCCCTCCCCCCACCGACTGTGGTCTAGTAAGCTTTGAAGAATTAACAATCCTCATAGGCGATGCTATTTCAAACAAAGAGTTAGTCACATGACTAACCTGTTGCCCAACCTGGGAATTGATTGAATTGTGCATCACAGTAAAGTTTTGAGACAGACTGCAGGGGTCTTCTGTCTTGAGGCTTAAGTTGCTTCTGTGGGTCCCTGGAATTTTGCGTGAGAGACAGAGAAAGAGACCAGTTCTGAAGATGAAAGAAATGTAAGGTCTCTTGCTCTCTCTCTCTCTGTCTCTCTCTCTCTCACACAAAGCTCCAGGGACCCATGGAAGCAAATTAAGCCTCAAGACAGAAGACCCCTGCAGCCTTCTGGAACATGTTTGGAAGTGTGCACTGGGCCCCAACGAGACCGACAAGACTTAACTTCAATCTAAGACATTCCAGTGAAATGAAAACCAGTAACTAAATTCCATATACTACTCCAAACTCTCCCCCCTTAATTCTTTCTCCTCCTCTGTATTTATTTGTGTGTGTGTTTATCGCGTATGTATGCTAGCGTGGTTGCGTCGCATATTTTTAGTAACTTTAACTGAGTTAGAGTGTTAAGGTTAATAAACTCTCATCTTTCCTATTTAAACCTAAGAAAACCTGTCTGATTGGTTTGTTTACAATTACAATTAGAAAGCAGTGAGCAAGGACTCACTGAGGTGAAGCTAAGAACACTGTGTTTTAAAAGTTAAACCTTGTTATGGCCAAACCAGGAAGGGAACGAGCGGGGAGCCTGAGACCCCTTCCTCGCCCAGTCGTAACATCTTGTACATCTCTGTCAAATCTTCCGTCAATCTCATTTGCTCCAAGAGCAATCCCAACCTAACCTTGTAACTAAAATCCCTCATCCCTGGAACCACTCTGGTATATCTCCTCAGTATCCTCCCAAGGATCTTTGCATCCTTCCTAAAGTGTGGTGACCAAAACTGGACACAATACTCTAGTTGTGGCCTAACCAGAGTTTTATAAAGGTTCAGCATAACATCTCTGCTTTTGTACTCAATACCTCAATTTATGAAGTCCAAGATCCCATCTGCTTTATTAACTACTCTCCCAATATGTCCTGCCACCTTCTAAGATCTATGCGCATGATTCTCGCAGGTGCCTCTATCCCTGCACATTAGGATAGTGAACAAAAGTTTAGTCAAAAAGATAGGTTTTAAGGAGCATCTTAAAAGTGGAGAGTGGTAGTGAGGTGGAGAGATTTAGGGAGGGTGCTTAAGGTCTTGGCAGCTGAAGGCACCGTCACCAATGGTGGAGCGATTAAAATCAGGAATACTCAAAAAGGCCAGAATTGGAGGAACGCACAGACATCTCAGAGGGTTGTAGGGCTGGAATAGGTTACATAGAGAGACAAGAGAAGCTGGAATTCTTCTGCCTAGCACAGAGAAGGTGAAGTCGAGATTTAATAGAGGTGTTCAAACTTATGAAGGATTTCAATGGAGTTAATAGGAAGAAATTGTTTCCACTGACAGGAGGCTTGATAACCGGAAGATACAAATTTAAGATAATTCGCAAAATAACCAAGGGGGAAGATGAGAGAAATTTTACGCAGCGATTTACTGTGATCTGGAATGCGTTGCCTGAAACAAATGGTAACAGATTCAAATGGGAATTGGATAAATACTTGAAGGGGAAAGAATTGCAGGGCTATGAGGAAAGAGCAGGAGGAATGGAATGAATTGGATAGCTCTTTCAAAGAGCTGGCACAGCTCTATGCTAAATATTTGTAGATTCATGGGGACCCTATGGTGACACCATTTTAACCCCATGCACTAAATTTAGTTGAAAATGCCTTTTGCTCAATCCAGGTAATTGTACTTTGCCCCAGTATCTTTACTGAAAATAACATCTCCCACCATTCAGTAACCAAGGAAGTAAAGCAGCCTCGACAATCAAAAAACACTCACACACTTTGCTTTTCACCTTACCATTTTACCAATAAATGCACCAAAATGTTAAAATTCACATGCACAGTCTGTGCGAATATGAGTTTTGAGATCATGTGACCAGTGACTGTCTACTACTAATATTTTACTTGCCAATCAGAAATCATAGGCGCGATGGGCTGAATGGCCTCTTTCTGTGCTGCATGCTTGTATGAAATACAATTAGTCAATTCTCCACTAGCCACACGTGACTAACATTGGAAAACACTGATCTAACTTAATTTTGACTTGAGTTCTAGTCCCCTCACTGGCACTACACTGAACACTCCCTGCTTTAAGTACAAGTGTCGAAACTGTGGTGCACGTTTTCCTCAGAGAGTAGTGAGTCTCTGGAAGGTGCTGCCTGCCGGTGTGATGAATGCTGACTCTCTGCATCATCTTCAAGAGGGAGCTGGACTAGTTGCTGACTGGGCAGATACTGCATCATATAAAAGTGTCTTTATAGAAAACACTTGGTCCATGTGATCGTCTGGACTGGTTTCAATTGTCTGAAGGGATCAGAGAACATTCTCCAGAGTACATTTCCCCTTATTAGCTATTTTTTCTGGTATTCTGCCTCTCCCAGAATATTACATGGCTGCAGGGGTGGGGGAAGGGAAGGAAGGATAGGAAGTGTTCCATCACGATGCTCCAGCCATCATAATATGGGGCAGGTTTGATGGACCAGTTGGTCTTTTCCTGACCATCAATGTTGTACGTTCATCTGTTTGGGCTACAGAGAAGCAGCAGCTGATCTTCTAGGTACCCTGTATGTCTCCTGTTGGATACCCATTTAATGCTAACAAATAGGGAGCACACTGTGCAATAACATCACCGTCATCAGTATTCAATATGCAGGAACATCCAGACTGCCAGTGTGATGAATGAACAGGGCTCTAATAACCTAAAGAATCAATGGAGCAGTACTCACAAAGAGGAGTTAAGATAAATTAAACTTTAATACAACAATCACCAATTCCTGCATTATCATGTCATTTATTTACGGAACGAGGAGTGATCACTGTTCGACAGGAAGAGTTGGCGTTTGAATGACTCAGGAATGAGTTGAGCAATGCAGAATTCCGGACTCATTAAGCTGGCTTGTGATGACTTGTTATACATGTGTAGCCAATAATCCATTGTATTGGTTTTCAACTGAGGAAGTGCTAATCATCCACTTACTGCTAAACCAAGGGGAAAACAGACATCATCAAGGTCTGATTGATAAATTTCTGGGGAAGCAAAATAAACTACATTATGGGATGTCCTTTGGCATTGCTTACGCTTACTACCAATGTGGTGTATTGCAGCCAACAAGTCATAGAATCATAGGATCATAGAAAGTGTAAGACGCAGAAAGAGGCCACTTGGCCCATCATGTCTGAGCCAGCTGAAAAACGATTCACCTATTCTAATCCCATCTTCCAGCATTTGGTCTGTAGTGCTGCAGATTACAGCACTTGAGGTGTATATCCAGGCTCATTTTGAATGAGTTGAGAATTTCTGCCTCAACTACCCTTTCAGGCAGTGAGTTCCAGATCCCCACCACCCTCTGGGTGAAAAAGTTTTTCCTCATCTCCCTTTTAATTTTCCCACCAATCACTTTAAATCTATACCCACTCGTTACTGACCCCTCTGCTAAGATGAATAGACCCTTTACCTCCACTCGATCCAGACTCCTCAAAATTGTGCACATTTCAATCAGATCTCTCTTCAGTCTTCTCTGTTCCAAGGAGAACAACCCCAGCCTATCCAATCTTTCCTCGTAGACGCATTTTTCCAGTCCTGGCAACATCCTCGTAAATTTCTTCTGTACCCTCTCTAGTGCAATTACATCCTTTCTGTAATGAGGTGACCAGAACTGCACACAGTACTCAAGTTGTGGCCTAACTAATGAGTTATACAGTTCCAGCATAACCCCTCTGCTCTTATATTCTATGCCTCAGCTAATAAAGGAAAGGATTCCATATGCCTTCTTAACCACCTTATCGACCTGTCCTGCTACCTTCAGTGATCTGTGGACATTCACTCCAAGGTCCCTGATTTCCTCTATGCTTCTCAGTATTTTCCCATTAATCATGTCTTCCTTTTGCATTGTTTGACCTCCCCAAGTGCATCAGCTTACACTTCTCTAGGTTGAATTCCATTTGCCACTTTTCTGCCTATCTGACCAGACGATCAATATATTCCTGCAGCCGAAAGCCATCCTCCTCGCTATCTACCACACAGCCAATCTTTGTGTTGTCTGCAAACTTCTTGATCATGCCCCCTACATTTACGTTCAAATCATTAATATATACCACAAAAAGCAGGGGACCCAATACTGAGCCCTGCGGAAAGCCACTAGAAACAGCCCTCCAGTCGCTAAAACACCCGTCAACAATTACCCTTTGTTTCCTGCCACTGAGCCAATTTGCATCCACCTTGCTGCATTTCCCTGGATCCCATGGGGTTTTATTTTTTTCATCAGTCTGCCATGTGGGACCTTGTCAAAAACCTTGCTAAAATCCATGTAGACCACATCAACTGCACTACCCTCATCTATCTTCCTTGTTACTTCTTTAAAAAATTTCATCAAGTTGGTCAGACAAGATCTTCCCTTTCCAAATGGGCTGTGGCCTCTTTCTGTGCCTTAAACTTTCTATGATTCTAAATCCATGCTGACTGTCCTTGATTAACCTGTGCCTTTCTAAGTGACAGTTTATCCCGTCTCTCTGAATAGATTCCACTACTGAGGTTAGACTGGCTGGCCTATAATTATTCAGTCTATCCCTCGCTCCCTTTTTAAATAGAGGTACAACATTAGCAGTTCTCCAATCCCCCGGCAGCACACCTGTATCCAGTGAGGACTGGAAAATGATGGTCAGGCCTTCCACTATTTCCTCTCTTGCTTCCTTCAACTGCCTGGGGTACATTTCATCTGACCCTGGTGATTTATCAACTTTCAAGGATGCTAATCCCATTAATACATCCTCTCTCCCTATGTTGATCACATCCAATACTTCACGCTCCTCCTTCTTATCTACAATATCTGCATCGTCCCCCTCTTTTGTGAAGACAGACACAAAGTATTTATTACCTTCCGGGAGAGCAGCGAACCTGCGGGAAGAACACCGAGTGGGGAGCCGATACATACAGCCCAAGGATCACGGCCCACAGCATTTACCTTCCAGGAGAGCAGCAGAGAGGAGCAGACCTGCGGGAAGAATACGGAGCGGGGTGTGGATAAATACAGCTCGAGGATTGCGGCCTAGAGCATTTACTTTCCAGGAGAGCAGCAGAGAGGAGTCCAGGCGTGCCTGAGTTTGAAAACAAAGTGAACAGTGACATCACAGGAAAGTTGCAAGGTTATTGGTTGGTGAGTAACTGCTGTTAGGGAGTATCAGTAAACAGCTGGGTTCGTACACTACTGTTAAGGTGTGTGTGTAAATAGCTTAATAATAAGGAACAAGTGAGTAGCTGGAATCTTCTTGAGTAAGTTTTATTTTAACTAGTGAACTGTGTTAATTTTTTGTAAGATTTATCAGTACTAATAAGGTTTTATTAATAATTCTAAGCTGTTGTAGTACTGATAATGTTTTTCTTTTCAGCAGTAGCAAAGGGTCAACTAATAAATAAAGGTATGGCAGGTTACTTCAACCTTGAGCGTGCACCTCCTGTGCAATGTGGGAGCTCCAGGATGCTTCCCAAAGCTTGGAGAACCATCTGTGCAGGAAGTGTCATCAATTGAAGCAGCTTGAGCTCCGGGTTTTGGAAGCTGAGCGGCTGCTGGCGACACTGCAGTGCATTCATGAGGATGAGAGCTACGTGGATAGCACGTTTATAGATGTGGTCACTCCACAGATTAAGAGTATGCAGGGAGAGAGGGAATGGGTGACCATGAGACAGTCAAAAAGAATCAGGCAGGTAATGCAGGAGACCCCTGAGTACATCTCACTCTCCACAAGGCATTCAGTTCTGAATACTGAGGTAAGTGATTCTTCACCTGGGAGTGCAGCTAGAGCTAAGTCTGCACCACGGGTGGCTCAGCTGCACAGTGGGGTACAGGGAAGACTGGATGAGCCATCGTGATAGGTGATTCAATAGTTAGGGGAACAGACAGGCGTTTCTGTGGCTGCAGACGTTAATCCAGGATGGTGTGTTGCCTCCCTGGTGCCAGGGTCAAGGATGTCACTGAGCGGCTGCAGAGCATCCTGAAGGGGGAGGGTGAACAGCCAGCAGTCATGGTCCACATCAGAACCAATGCCATAGTTAGAAAGAGGGATGTGGTCTTGCAGTCAGAATTTAGGGAGCTAGGTAAGAAATTAGCAAGCAAGGCCTCAAAAGTAATAATCTCCGGATTACTCCCAGTGCCACGTGCAAGTGAGTATAGAAATAGAAGGATAAGACAGATGAATGCATAGCTGGAAAGATGGTGCAGGAGGGAGAGCTTCAGATTCCTGGGACATTGGGACTGGCTCTAAGGAAGATGGTACCTGTACAGGCCGGATGGGTTACACCTGAACAGAGCCGGGACTGAGTTCCTTGCGGGACGCTTTGCTAGTGCTGTTGGGGAGGGTTTAAACTAGATTGGCAGGGGGATGGGGACCGGATGGTAGACTCAGTTGGGACAAAATCAGAAATTAAAATGGAAGGCGGAAAATTAATGGATGATTCTGGAAGATAGAGGAACCGGGGTTAGAAAATTTTAAAAAAAGGTTGGCAGTGCTCAATGCAAGGAGTACAGCAAATAAAGGAGATGAGCTGAGGGCACAGATAGACACGTGGCAGTATGATATCATAGCTATTACAGAAACATGGCTTAAGGAGGGACAGAAATGGCAGCTCAATGTTCCTGGTTACAGGGTTTTCAGATGCGATAGGGAGGGGGATAAGAAGGGAGGGGGAGTGGTAATTTTGGTCAAGAAAACTGTTACAGCTGTGAGGAGGGATGATATTATTTTATTTATTTATTTATTTAGAGATACAGCACTGAAACAGGCCCTTCGGCCCACCGAGTCTGTGCCGACCATCAACCACCCATTTATACTAATCCTACACTAATCCCATATTCCTACCACATCCCCACCTGTCCCTATATTTCCCTACCACCTACCTATACCATGGGCAATTTATAATGGCCAATTTACCTATCAACCTGCAAGTCTTTGGCTGTGGGAGGAAACCGGAGCACCCGGCGAAAACCCACACGGTCACAGGGAGAACTTGAAAACTCCGCACAGGTAGTACCCAGAATCAAACCCGGGTCGCTAGAGCTGTGAGGTTGCAGTGCTAACCACTGCGCCACCATCAAATGAGGTCATATGGATTGAGCTAAGGAACAAAAAAGGGGCAATAACACTGCTGGGAGTGTACTATAGACTCCCAAACAGTCAGAGGAAGATAGAAGAGCAGATATGTAGGCTAATCTCTGAGAAGTGCAAGAACAATAGGGCAGTAATAGTAGGGGACTTTAATGACCCCAATATTAACTGGGATAGTTCTAGTGTGAAAGGAATTGAGGGAGCAGAATTCTTGAGGTGCATTCAGGAGATCTTTTTTGCCCAGTATGTAGCAAGTCCAACAAGAGAGGGCGCAGTTTTAGACTTAGTTTTAGGAAATGAAGATGGGCAGGTGGAAGGAGTGGCAGTGGGAGAGCATTTTGGTGGTAGTGATCATAATTCAGTCAGTTTTAACATAATTATGGAAAAGTACAGAGATAGAACAGGAGTTAGAGTTCTCAATTGGGGCAAGGCCAATTTTACTAAACTGAGGAGTGATTTAGCGAAAGTGGACTGGAAACAGCTACTTAAAGGTAAATCAGTGTCAGAACAGTGGGAGGCATTCGAAAGGGTGATTCAGAGTAAACATGCTCCCACAAAGAAAAAAGTTGAGACAGCCAAATCTAGAGCCCCATGGATGTCAAGGAGCCTACAGGGTAAGGTAAGGCAGAAAAGGGAAGCTTATGTCCGACACCAAGAACTCAATACTACAGAAAGCCGAGAGGAGTATAGAAAGTGGAGGGGTGAAATCAAAAAGGAAATTAGGAAAGCAAAGAGAGGGCATGAAAGAATATTGGCAAGCAAAATCAAGGTGAACCGAAAGATGTTTTATCAATACATTAAGAGTAAGAGGATAACTAAGGAGGGAGTAGGGCCCATAAAAGACCAAAAAGGTAACCTGTGTGTAAGCACGGATGATGTTGGTGCGGTTCTTAATGAATTCTTTGCGTCTGTCTTCACAAAGGAGGGGGACGATGCAGATGTTGTAGTTAAGGAGAAGGAGTGTCAAGTATTAAATGTGATAAACATAGGCAGAGAGGAAGTATTAATGGGATTAGTACCCTTGATCTGAAAATGAGTTTTTTTGGAGGGAAGGGGCAATCAATAAAGTTTTCATTCATTGGCGGGGTGGGAAAGGAGCTTGAATAATTTATTAAATTTTGCACATTACATTTTTATTGCCTGTTTCCTTAAAAATGTCAATTACATGTAAGGGCTTGAAGCCCTTTAAAAATGGCACCAGCGCCTGTTCAGTGGCGCCAGACGCCAATGCCAGGGAAGAAGTGCCCACCCCCTCTATGTCATCGAGGGCGGGCGGTCTGGCTTGGACATGTAAATAAGCCACTGTGTTAAATATCGCGGCAGCTCCACAGGGCAAATCCCGCGTACGTGTCCCGCAAATTTTGAAGCCGCCGAGATCGCCGATGACTTGTAAAAATCCGGCCCATGAGTTTCTTTGTGTTATCTTAAGCAACACAATGAGGTGAGTGGATTCTAGTTCCTTGAAGAACTCAAGAAGGTTTATTAACAGCTAACTAGTACATACACCACAGAGCAAAGTATATACAGAACCTTTGTCCAGGATGTTGATGTGCAGAATGACTATGGCTTCTAGTCACATGACTACATCCTGGTACTTAGCTCATTAACATACTGAGTTCTTTAAAGGGACATCACTCATAAAGCGATCGTACATCAGGGTTTGTATTGTGGAATTGCCAATAGGGGAGGCGGTGGACTAGTAACCCAGAGTATTGCTCTGGGGACATGGGTTCGAATCCCACCACAACAGAAGGTGGAATTTGAATTCAATTAATAAAACCTGGAATTTAAAGCTCGTCTAATTATGGCCATGAAACCATTGTCTATTGTTGTAAAAACCCATCTGGTTCACTAATGTCCTTTAGGGAAGGAAATCTGCTGTCCTTTCCTGGTCTGGCCTACATGTGACTCCAGATCCACAGCAATGTGGTTGACTCTTACATGCCCTCGAAATGGCCTAGCAAGCCACTCAGTTCAAGGGCAATTAGGGATGGGCAATAAATGCTGGCCTGGCCTGCGATGCCCACATCCCATGAAAGAATTTTAAAAAAACACTGGTTGGATGTATTCCTGGAGATTTTATCACATGACTTCTTCCTTCCAGTTGGCTCCATTGGTTGCTTGATATGTCCATCCTCGAGCAGCCCCGCTTTCCCACAACCAATTGGAAACCATACAGATTCTTCATCACCCAATTGGATGTTTCTTGACTGTCGATCAAACAGCCTTTCCTTTCCTATCTGCAATATTTTAATAGCTTATAAACAAAAATGTTAAATGAACATTTTTATTTTTGTAATGCCTTGATAACAGGTTTCTATTTTTTTTTTAGAGATACAGCACTGAAACAGGCCCTTCGGCCCACCGAGTCTGTGCCGACCATCAACCACCCATTTATACTAATCCTACACTAATCCCATATTCCTACCAAACATCCCCACCTGTCCCTATATTTCCCTACCACCTACCTATACTAGTGACAATTTATAATGGCCAATTTACCTATCAACCTGCAAGTCTTTTGGCTTGTGGGAGGAAACCGGAGCACCCGGAGGAAACCCACGCAGACACAGGGAGAACTTGCAAACTCCACACAGGCAGTACCCGGAATTGAACCCGGGTCCTGAGTGTTGCTCCTAGCACTGTCCTGAAGAATTATTCTTAGACTCCAAGGTAACTCTTGTGGGTTGGAATCACTAATGTTTTGCCCTCTAAAGCCTGGGTTTTTCGATCATCGCTTTTTTTTTCTTCATTTAGTCCCTGCGTTCCTATTTCAGCTTGCCCTTTGTCTTCTCAGTGAAAGCTTTTGTAGCCACAGTATTTCTCGACTGTGAATTTAATTACTGAAAGCCTTTTCCCACATCAAATCCAATTCTGTCTAGACAAGGCCATTAATAACCAGAGAATCGAGCAATCACGCCTTACAAACTGAAGGCTAATGGTTTTATCCTTCTTTGATTATCTCACAAAGTCGCTCTCAGATGAATTACACATTACCCTCAGTGCTCATAGAGTCATAGAGTTATACAGCACAGAAACAGGCCCTTCGACCCATCGTGTCTGTGCTGGCCATCAAGCACCTAACTATTCTAATTCCCTTTTCCAGCACTTGGCCCGGAGCCTTGTATGCTATGGCATTTCAAGTGCTCATCTAAATACTTCTTAAATGTTGTGAGGCTTCCTGCCTCTACCACCCCTTCAGGCAGTGTGTTCCAGATTCCAACCACCCTCTGAGTGAAAACATTTTTCCTCAAATCCCCTCTAAACCTCCTGCCCCTTACCTTAAATCTATGCCCCCTGGTTATTGACCCCTCCACTAAGGGAAAACATTTCTTCCTATCTAACTTATCAATGCTCCTCATAATTTTGTATACCTCAATCAGGTCCCCCCTCAGCCCTCTCTGCTTTAAGGAAAACAACCCTCGCCTTTTCAGTCTCGCTTCATAGCTGAAATGCTCCAGCCCAGGCAACATCCTGGTGAATCTCCTCTGCACCCTCTCCAGTGCAATCACATCCTTCCTATAGTGTGGTGCCCAGAACTGTACACAGTACTCCAGCTGTGGCCTAACCAGCGTTTTATATAGCTCCATCATAACCTCCCTGCTCTTATATTCTATGCCTTGGCTAATAAAGGTAAGTATCCCAAATGCCTTCCTAACCACCTTATCTACCTGTGCTGCTGCCTTCAGTGATCTATGGACAAGTACACCAAGGTCCCTCTGACCCTCTGTACTTCCTAGGATCCTACCATCCATTGTATATTCCCTTGCCTTGTTAGTCCTCCAAAAATGCATCACCTACATATGCTGTATATATCTAAGATTCTACTCAGTTGACCTCACATAATTACATAAATTCAGCTTGTTTAAATAATTTTGTGGTGCAACAGGCCCTTTAGGCATGATGTACTGGGAGGTCTATGGAGTCGGGGGTGAGAGGGCATAGAGGGCCAGAACGCTGAGCACAAGCAGCTAATAAAGGTCTGCCAACCTCCCTCAAAATACTGCCATTGTGGGGTGTAATAACCTCCTAATGTTGAGTGTTAGTGCTCTTGCCTCTGAGTCAGAAGGCTGTGGGATCAAGCCCCACTCTAGAGATTTGAGCACATAATCTAGGCTGACACTCCCAGGGCAGAGGTGCCATCTTTCAGATAAAATATTAAACTCAGGCCCTGTCTGCCTTTTCATGTGGGTGCAAAAGATTGTAAGGCATTGTGTTGAAGAAGAGCAGTGGAGTTATCCATGGTGTCCTGGCTGATATTTATTCCTTAACAAACATCACAAAAAATCCGATCATTTATTTCAATGCTGTTTGTGGGAGCTTGCTGTGTATAAATTGCTTGCTGAATTTCCTCCATTACAACCAGTTACTACACTTCAAAAGTATTTAATTGGCTGTAAAGGGCTTTGGGACGTTCTGAGATTGTGAAAGTCGCTATATAAATGCAAGTCAGTCTTTATTGATCTTGGGAAGCCAAATGAAGGGGTGAAAGGTGAAAATATACAATTCTTTAACCATTTCCTTGTAGGCACTGAGTGCCTGAACAGACATATACTGAGAACTCCTAATTAGCATCATGTTATATGAGGCTAGTGGCTTCTGATCTTTTTTTTCCAGAATATATTTTATACATTATTGAATCTGCATTTCATCATCTGTCTCATTATAACAAATGGGATGTAATTTAATTATTCATATGAGATACTTCACACAAATCAGTTTAAGGTGTTTTAGTTTTTGAAATGTTTCTGGCATATATTACTGATCGTGATGGTTTGATAATGTCTACTGTGTGCCTGCATTGGGCAGCATGCAGTGTGCAGGGATTCACCATGTTTATCAAGGCCTTGGCTTTAATGCAACTTAGAGGTCCTCCTTCAGTGGTTGCTGGTGCCTGACCTCCTGATTACTGACGTCCCCACTAACCAGGGCTGCCAGTTTTGATCCGACCTATTTCTGGAGGTTTCAGTGCATGGCCTCCCAGGCTCAACGACCCCTCCTCTATGGTTCCTCAATAGGTCTATCCTCACTACACCCATCCCCTTCCAACACCAATTGAAAACAATAGCTTGCATTTATATAGTGCTTGTAATGTAGTAAAACATCCCAATGCACTTCACAGGAGTGTTATCAAACAAACTTTGGCACAGAGCCACAGAAGGAGATATTAGGACAGGTGGCCAAAAATTTGGCCAAAGAGGTAGGCTTTAGGGAGCATCTTCAAGGAGGAGAGACAGGCGGAGAGGTTTAGGGAGGGAATTCAAGAGCTTAGGGCCCAAGCAGCTGAAAGCATGGGTCACATGGGCTATTGCTAGCCACCACTAAGGGGAGATGGTGGTGTAGTGGTAATGCCGCTGGACTAATAATCTGGAGGGCTAGTTATTGTTGCAAAAACCCATCTGGTTCACTAATGCCTTTTAGGGAAGGAAATCTGCTGTCTTTACCTGGTCTGGCCTACATGTGACTCCAGACCCACAGCAATGTGGTTGACTCTTAGCCACACTCTGAAATGGCCTAGCAAGCCACTGAGTTGTCAAGGACAATTAGGGACGGGCAACAAATACTAGCCTTGCCAGTGCTGCTCACATCCCATGAAAAGAAAAAAAACCCACCCTGCCTTCTCTGATCACAACCTCAATCCCTCACCACACCCCTTTCCAATCCAAGCCACTGTTATTTGCCCTCTCCTGCCTCCTCATTGTGTTCATCAGCTGTCTGCAGCTTTTCAGTTGGATGATAATGAGGACTGAGGCCCAAGATTAGGTGCTCCTCAGGTCTATCTGCTCAGGCATGGGGACCATCCCCTCTAATTCACCCACTCCTGGGCACAAACAGATTTTCAATCTGAAAACTCTTATGGTCCCAGGCAGGAGTGCTATATGCCATGCAGCAAACTGTCAAACTATGACTAGAAGGAGCAAAAATAACATTACTCCACAACTTTGCCCCACGTTTCCCTCCTGACCTGCCCTTCCCCTCCCCCTTTCTCTCTCAGCAGTTGTGGAGAGGTGGTAAAAACAATAAAATGATAGGAGGACCTCCCACAGACAAACAAAATAATTACTTCAACATCTGTCCCATTAATGATGTTCTAATGATCAGTTCTATCATCTCGTTTGTGATGTCCTCGGGACTGAGTGAGGTTTAGCCTAGTTTAGTATGAGATGTGAGGCAAAGACAGAGAGAGACAAAGACTGCAGCAGCTGAGCGCAAAGGCTTCCTCTTTATTCTGTGTTTAGTTTCAATTTCCCTTTGCTAGCATGTGTGTTCTACAGCAGCCTCTAGAGTACATAATGCACAATGCAATTGCAACTTCAAAACACTACAAGACAACATCGTTCAGCCACTTTGATGTGAATTTACTACCTTTCTGGCTTTTGTCTCTTTCTTTGAAAGTTACTGTTAACAGAAACTGACCACATTAAGTGGTAGCTCAGTTGTACCCATCTATCTGTTGACCATTGCACCTCTTTCCTCAACCATTAGTAGTAACTCCCTACCGCTCGGGAATAGGCAGATGTAACAGTTCTGCTGAAGTCATAGATTTAAGGCAATTGCCCTATCAAAATTCAAGTTTCTCCATCCACCTGTCCACCTGCTACAAGGAACTAGTCAGGAGTGTGATGAGATACTCTCCACTTGCCTGGACTAGCACAGCTCCAACAACACTCAAGAAGCTCGACACCAGGGGGAACAGTAGTGTAATGGTAATCCAGAGGCCTGGACTAATGTCCCAGGGATACGAGTTCCAATTCCACCAGGGCAGCTGGGGGAATTTAAATTCAATTAATTAATGAATCTGGAATTAAAAGCTTGTCTCAGTAATGATGATCATGAAACTACCAGATTGCTGTAAAAACCCATCTGGTTCACTAATGTCCTTCAGGGAAGGAAATCTGCTGTCCTCGCATGGTTGGGCTTATATGTGGCACCAGACCCACATCAGTGCGGTTGACTCTTAATTGCCCTCTGAAATGACCTAGCAAGCCACTCCGTTGCATCAAAACGTTACTCAAAAGTTGCAATTCAAGAAGGCAACTCACCACCACCTTCTCAAGGGCAACAAGGGATGGGCAATAAATGCTGGCATTGCCAGTGACTCTCACATCCCATGAATGAATCGAAAAAAAAGGGCAAAACATTCAGTTTGATTGGTACCTCATCCACCATCTTAAACATTCACTCTCTCCAGCACTGGTGCACAGTGGCTGCAGTGTGTACCATCTACAAGATGCACTACAGCATAAAGACTCCTTCAACAGCACCTTCTAAACCCGCGACCACTACCACCTAGATGAAAAAGGGCAGCAGACGCATGGGAACACCGCCACCTGCAAGTTCCCCTCCAAGTCACACACCATCCTGACTTGGAACTATATCACCGTTCCTTCACTGTCGCTGGGTCAAATTCCTGGAACTCCCTTCCTAACAGCACTGTGGGTGTACATACCCCACATGGACTGCAGCAGTTCAAGGAGTCAGCTCACCACCACCTTCGCAAGGGCAATTAGGGATGGGCAATAAATGCTGGCCTGGCCAGTGACGTCCACATCTTATGAGCGAATAAAAAAAAAATTGCA
Source organism: Heterodontus francisci (assembly GCF_036365525.1). NCBI lineage: Eukaryota > Metazoa > Chordata > Chondrichthyes > Heterodontiformes > Heterodontidae > Heterodontus > Heterodontus francisci. The sequence continues at coordinate 103,300,509 of NC_090384.1, forward strand.
ACCGCTTGTAACGCCACAGCAGTTAATGATCCAATTCAAGCTACTTCACTGCCTCAGTTCAATTTGCCCATCATCCCTGGAAGGTATTGCCATTTATCACTAACCATTCAAATTTGATCCTTGATTGATCGTGCAGTGTACAAATTCCATTTGGCTAATGGACTAGAATTTGATTTCTGGTCTACCTGTGTGTTAAAAATTGCTTTCACTGGAACTGGAGTAATGGAAAGCAATTTAAAGTGGGGCATTAGCAATGTTTCTGAGTTCCAAATCATTGCTAAGATGCGAAAGATACTATGCTTTTTTTTTTATGGTTTTGGATCCTTTCTGCTGTAAAACAAACCACAGAGGTTTTAGAGGGAAACTGGGGTGAATGGCATTGTTCAAAGTGCAGAGAGCCTGAAAATAGAAAAGCAAAAGCAAAGATGCAGTAAATCAGGAAGCTGAAGGATTATATGGCACACCAAGTGTGGGTTTTAAATGTCTCAAGATTATAAAAGGTAGAACAAAGGAACGTGGAAATGTAGTAAATAATGAGGAGGATAGCAATAGACTTCAGAGGGACATAGACTGGTGAAATGGGCAGGGACATGGCAGCTGAAATTTAACAGAGAAGTGTGAAATGATGCACTTTGGTAGGAAGAATGAGGAGCTACAATATAAGCTAAATGATACAATGGGAAACAGGGGTGCAGGAACAGAAACACCTGAAGGTATAAGTACACAAATCTTTGAAGGTGGCAGGATGACTTGATTAAAGATGTTTAAAAAAAGATTTGCATTTATATAGAACCTTTCACGACCACAGGATGTCTCAAAGCACTTTACAGCCAATTAAGTACTTTTTTGAGGTGTAGTCACTACTGTAAAGTAGGAAACGCAGCAGCCAATTTTCACACAGCAAGATCCCACAAACAGCAATGTGATAATGACCAGATAATTTAGTTTTGTGATGGTGTTTGAGCGATAAATGGTGGCCAGGACAAAATGATGCAATGCTAAAGTGGGTGTAGGAACAGAGAGATCTGGGAGTTCACATACATAAATCTTTGACAGTGACAGGACACGTTGATCAAAAATATGTACAGGATCCTTGGCTTTATTTAATAATGGCCTTTGCTGCTCAATCAAAAGGATTGGAAAAATCAGACCTTTTTCACTGCCACAGAGATGTTTTCAAAATTATGAAAGGTGAATCAGTTACAAATGGGTCACAGACTGAGAATTGCACCTAGAAGAATGAAGGGGAAATTGGGAAGAAATATTATTTTTGCACAATTATTGTGGCATCTGAGGGAGGGGAAATTGCATTATTTAACAGGGAGATATAAGATACAGGGAAAGAGCAATAGGAAATGGGATGGTGTAGGTCAGTCCAGTTGACAGACTAGAATGACACAGACACAATGAGCCGAATGGTTTCATTCTGTGCCATGTTTTAATGATTCTTTGTTTTAAATTTTTGGTACAGAAACACGCTAACTTGCATTCCTCATTTTTTAAATACCACTTCTGATTGATCCACCCAGCTGCTGAATGACAGTTGGTGAGAGAACAACATGACAGGCTGAATTCTGTCAGCTCGCCACCAAGACAGAATCACAGAATAATACAGCGCAGAAGAGGCCCTTCGGCCCATCAAGTCTGCACCGATGCTTTAAAACACCTGACCTGTCTACCTAATCCCACTTGCCAGCACTTGGCCCATAGCCTTGAATGTTATGATGTGCCAAATGCTCATCCAGGTACTTTTTAAAGGATGTGAGGCAACCCGCCTCTACCACCCTCCCAGGCAGTGCATTCCAGACCGTCACCACCCTCTGGGTAAAAAAGTTCTTCCTCAAATCCCCCTTAAACCTCCTGCCCCTCACCTTAAACTTGTGTCCCCTGGTAACTGACCCTTCAACTAAGAGGAACAGCTGCTCCCTATCCACCCTGTCCATGCCCCTCATAATCTTGTACACCTCGATCAGGTCACCCCTCAGTCTTCTCTGCTCCAGTGAAAACAACCCAAGCCTATCCAAACTCTCTTCATAGCTTAAATGTTCCATCCCAGGCACCATCCTGGTGAATCGCCTCTGCACCCCCTCCAATGCAATCACATCCTTCCTATAATGTGGCGACCAGAATTGCACACAGTACTCCAGCTGTGGCCTTACCAAAGTTCTTTACAACTCCAACATGGCCTCCCTGCTTTTGTAATCTATGCCTCGATTGATAAAGGCAAGTGTCCCATATGCCTTTTTCATCACCCTATTAACCTGCCCTTCTGCCTTCAGAAATCTATGGACAAACACGCCAAGGTCCCTTTGTTCCTCGGAATTTCCCAGTGTCAGGCCATTCATTGAATACTTCCGTGTCACATTACTCCTTCTAAAGTGTATCACCTCACACTTTTCAGCGTTAAATTCCATCTGCCACTTTTCTGCCCATTTGACCTACCAGCGGCAGGTCCAAAAATGGGCGCCATTCCCGAATGCAACGTGGATGGCAAGCCCACCACGATCCTGTGGACATTTTACATACTGGAGGCGATTACCCCTACAATCATGCAGCAGGACGGAAGGCAAGACGATCATCACGTCATCGGATGACCTCAGAGCAGATGTTGGCGCTGTATTTATAGGCCTGCCAACCCTGCATTCACTCCGGCCTTTTGAGAGCAACTGCCTTTCACAATGTCACTTGCTGCCCCAGGGCCCCTGCATTGGACTGATAGGAATGGAAGCTGAAATGGAACCTGCATCAGCCATGGCAGAAAGGAGACATCGAGTGGCCCCACGGTTTAGTGATTCCGGGTACTGCCTGTGTGGAGTTTGCAAGTTCTCCCTGTGTCTGCGTGGGTTTTCTCCGGGTGCTCCGGTTTCCTCCCACAAGCCAAAAGACTTGCAGGTTGATAGGTAAATTGGCCATTATAAATTGTCACTAGTGTAGGTAGGTGGTAGGGAATGTAGGGACAGGTGGGGATGTCTGGTAGGAATATGGGATTAGTGTAGGATTAGTATAAATGGGTGGTTCGGCACAGACTCGGTGGGCCGAAGGGCCTGTTTCAGTGCTGTATCTCTAATCCCTGGAGATTCTCCTCCAGGCTGCCTGACCAAGAAAGCCTGGGCAGAGATCGCAGAGGAGGTCAACAGCTGTGGGGTCACCACACACACACCCCCACCCCCCCCCTCCAAGACAGGTCCAGTGGAGGAAGAGAGTCAATGACTTCATTCATTCCACCAAGGTGAGTGCTCCACGCCTCTCTCCTTTTGAGGGTTTGCATGAAGCTATGCAGTAGCAAGAGAAACATGGGGAGGGACACACCACAAAAGCACTGGCAAAGGGGGTCAAGCATTACCTCATCCTGACAGATGCATGGCTGCATCTCGGCCACAGGCCTCTCTTTCACAGCTCGTGCCCATTAACTCCTTAAGAGCTGACGGGAGGATGAGCTCTATGGGAAAGCCCAGAAAGGTACAAGGTGCTGCCGCTAGCAGATCTGTCATATTGCTGTTTCAACGAAGTATGACTATCTCCCTCTTTCCAGTTGCAGGACAAGAGGGCCCATAACATGAGGGAGACATCATGGACTGGTGAAGGGATCCCCGACATTAGGCCTCTCTTCACAGCAGAGGAGGAGGCACTTGAACTGGCAGGGACCCAGAGCGGCCACTCCATAGCAGATGGTGAGACTGGAATCCCCGTGCAAGAGTGTGAGGACTTTTGTCCATCAAGATACAGTTCAACTCTGGAGACCTACATCACGTATGGTTGGCACGACTAGATCTGCTCATCCTAACCCCTATGTGTTTGTGTTCTCTCATGCAGGTCGGCACTCGCAAGAGACTCCAAAGGGGGACAAAATTTCACCTCTGAGGAGGAGGAGCACTCAGAAGATGTAGCATCCCATGACTCTCCTGCACCTTCCACCAGCGCAGATTCTTTCACCTCAGTGGGTTTCCGCTCTGCTGTAGAATCAGGGTCACTGGTGAGAGCACCGCACACACGCCCGAGCAGCAGGCTGGGGCTGAGACAGCCTAGGCCTCTGATAGAGGACTATGGATGGCCGGGCCCATGCTGCGCCCCAGGCTCATTACGAGCCTCTGGTGTCCACAGCACAGGGCATGCTGCAGTTGCAGAGAGGGATAAGGCAACATCTGGCGGAGATGCCAGAGGCCATGCATAACCTTAAGCAGGTGATGGAGGAGTCCATCCATGTCATGAGTGCTGCCATGTCTCAGCCAGATCCCACAGATGCGTGCAGACCTGCACACCATTGCCTTGGCCATGAGCTCAATGCAGCAATGCCAAGGTGAGAGAAGTGGCATACTAGGCCCCCACCTGCCAAGAATGAGGCACATTAATTTTGTCATGAACATTGATTTTAAACTGTTACTGGAGTGAAGAAAGGACTTGTTCAATAGATCAGCCGTGGCGGAAAAAGACATTTGCATATTAACAGACAGTGTTTGGAAGGACAAAGCAGCCGTTCCCTGACACGTTCAAAGCATAATGGACTTTTGATCACCAGACGTTGAAGGTGGGGGAGCTCGCATTCCAGGTTGACTGCTAAGATGGCTGAATACACAAACGGACATGGTCAAAACAGCTAGTCACCTGACTAACCTGCTGGGCAACCTGAGTTTTTTTGAATTTGTACAAAGAGTTTGGGCAGAGTGTCTGTTTGCTCCTGGACTGAAAAGACCTCTCCTGACTGGCTCACCACAGCCTCTCCTGTCTGCTCCCATCTCTTTCTCACAGAACTCCAAATACATTGAAGACACGTGAACCCCAAGAGAGAAAAGTCTCCTACAGCAAACAAGGTTTAAAAAGAACACTGGGCCCCAACGAAAGGCAAGATCTACCTACAATCAAGGACTCTACAGTGAGCGCAAAGATCCGTAACAAAAACCCTCTTCAGAGATTGCCTCAAACTTTTCCACTTTATTTCTTCTGCTCTGTTCTGTCTCTATCTGCATGTGTGTATTGCATATGCATGCTAGTGTGAGCATATTGTGTATCCGTATGCGTTAACCAAATTCGAGTTTAAGTTTAAGAAATTTCAACCTTTCTTCTTTAAACCTAAGAAAACCTGTTTATGCTTGTTTCTTTGCCTTATAATTAGGAAGCAGTGAACAGGGATTCACCAAGGGGGAGCTAAAAACACGGTCTGTTTAAAATTAAACCCTGTTATGGTAAGACCAGGTGAAGGCTGAGAGGGACCCCTAGACCCCTTTCTCAGCTAGTCGTAAGAGAAGGAACGGGGGGCTGGAGTTTTCTCCCACTCCTCGTCCTTCTCTGGTCAGCAGGGAGGTTAAGGGAGCCTTGAAAGGGAGGAGGAGAGGCTGTCCTCCACAGCTGGGGGCTCCCCTCATGTTGCTCTGAGTGTGGACAGCGGCTGCTCAGCCCCTCTGCCAGTGAGCCCAGCTCCAGTAGCCGTGATGCCTGAGGAGAGTCCTGTACCTGTGCAGGAAACCCTCAGGCAGTTGGTGCCCTCCAGGCTTCAGGCAGCTAGAGGATGCCCACCAAAATCATCACTGCCTCCAGCCCAGCTGCTAGCACAGGGGTCACACCTCATAGGAGCACTGGCAAACGTATTAAGAAGACCACCTAGCTACACTTTGGGACTCACGGGTGTACAAAATATGTTATGTAGTGAATAATTAAAGTTTCTTTTGTTGGAATCATTAACGATCATTGTCTGAAAGTATTTTTCCATTCTGCCTTAATTGTGAGCTGCTAACTTTCCCCTTCCCCCTTAATGCAATGCCAATGTGACCACTGGCCTCATTATCATATGTTTTCCCATGGGCTCTAGCGCTCATTGTAGCTGCTCGCCTGTCAGCGAACACAAGTGGAAAGGAGGTGACAGAATACATTCCCTAAGGTGAGTCTTTATTGGACTTTCTGTGAGTGGATATCAGGGTGGCTGGAAGCAGATGACTATGAGGTTGTCTCTTGCCTCCTTGGCCTGTCACTCAATCTGCCTGGCCTCCAGTGCAAGGTCTTCACCATTCAGTGCTGCTTGCTCCTCTCCCTCCTCTTCATCGGTGGAGGGGTGCTGCTCAGGCATCTCATCTTCACATAAGGTCTACCCCCTCTGCAGTGCTAGATTGTGTAGAGCACAGCAGACCACCACGATACACGAGACACTTGCTGCGGCATACTGCAGGGCTCCACTAGATCGGTTGAGGCAGTAGAATCTCATCTTCAGTAGCCCAATGGCCTGCTCGCTGGTCGTTTGGGTGGATCTGTGGCAATTGTCGTACCTCTCCTCTGCCGCATTGCAAGGGTTCCTAACAGGCATGAGAGGCTAAATCTTCAATGGGTAGCCCTTGTCCCTCAAAATGCATCCCTGAGGGTGAATGGGAGACCTGAAAAGCCATGGCATATGGGACTGCCGAAGTATGTAGGTATCGTGGCAGCTTCCCAGGAAGCAGGCACAATCCTGCAGGAAACACTTTTGATAGTTGCAGGCCAGTTGTACGTTGATTGAATGGAAACCCTTCCTATTGATGAAGGCGGCTGGCTGGTCCATTGGAGCCTTGATGGCCACATGCATGCAATTTATCACACCTTGCACCCGGGGATATCCAGCGATGGCGCTGAACTATCAGGGTCAATCTGGTGGTGCACAAATTCGCTGGCCCTCTTGAAAAGGGCATTGGTCACCTCCTAGATGTAGGGGTGGGCTGCTGCCTCAAAGACCTCACATATGTCACCGGTGAATCCCTAGAGAGCTCCAGATGCCTAGAAGTTTAGTGCCACTGTGATCTTGACAGCCACTGGCATAGGGTGACTCCCAAAACCTAAATGTCGCAACTTGTCCTACAGCAGAGCGCATAAGTCAGTGACGGCCTCCCTGGAGAGCTGCAGTCTTCATTGACAATAACGCTTGGACATGTGGAGGGAGCTGAGTTGAGTCTGGTACGCTCTCTGACACAGGTGGGCCCTTCTTGGCATGGCCAGCTGCTGCTGCTTTTGTCGTGGAGCTTCATGGACAGGCACAGCTGCCTCCTGGCCCTCCTTCCATTGGAGGGGCTGCATCACGTCACAGGAGTCCAAAAAATACAGGGTGTATAAGACCATGCCAGGTGACCTGTGGGTCTACAGAGCGCTGTTGATGCAGTAACGACCCTGCCTTGGCAACTGATCTTTTGACAATTCTCTCAGTGGAGTCCCTGATGGCACTCAAAGCCCAACCTTACAGATAGCCGACCCTCTCTTCCAGCTGTATGAGTGAGCAAGCATATCACACAACAGTTTGATAACACGTTTCAGGACCCCCCAACCCATGCAAAATCCTTGCAGAGCCCCCGCAACCCCGATTCTCCTTGCAGAGCTCCCATGACCCCGGTCCCCCTTGCAGAATCCCCGAGACCCCCCTCCCCCTTGCAGAGACCCTGAGACCCCGAGCCAACCTTGCAGAATCCCCAAGACCCCAATCCTCCTTGCAGAATCCCCAAGACCCCAATTCTCCTTGCAGAGCCCCCAAGACCCCGCTCCCCCTTACAGAATCCCCGAGTCCCCACTCCCCCTTGCAGAGCCCCCGAAAGCCCAATTCTCCTTGCAGAGACCCTGAGACTCCGATTCTCCTTGCAGAACACACAGCAACACAGTCCGACAGTGGCCTGTTAACCACCCCCCCACCCCTTCATCTATTCAGCACTGAAGCCTCTCATCTCGCTGCCGCCAAGTTTTAACAGTCATAAATCCAAAGGCACCTGAGTGCCACCCGCCATCCACTAAATCAAGAGCCAAGCATTAAATCCCAAATAATAAGATGTAAATGCATTATAAACAACCTCTCAGCAATTTAAAGTAGCTTCCCGTCGCATAGGGGCAGCATTGCCGCCTTGGTGCTTTCCCATCGTTGACAAAATCCAGAATGATGTCACGATGCCGGACAGTTCCGACGCAATTCTCCGTCCCTAACATCACCATACCCGCATCGAATGGCCACATTAAATTTTGCTCGACAAGGACACAATAATCTTGTTACATCAGTTCAGACAGCCTGTGAACTTTGTAAACAATCCAGGGGAATGGAAAAACTGTGGCAAATGGATTTTAAGGTAGGCAAATGTGAGGTTATCCACTTTGGACCGAAAAGGGATAGAACAGGGTATTTTCAAAATGGTGAATGGCTAGAAACAATGGAGGTCCAAAGAGACTTGGGGATCCAGGTACCCATTGATCATTAAAGCGTTATGAACAGGTACAGAAAATAGTCAAAAAGGCTAATGGAATGAAAGGAGGCCGAAGTCATACTTCAATTATACAAAGCCCTGATCAGATCTCACCTGGAGTTACTGTGGGCACCAGACATTACAAAGGATATATTGGCCTTGGAGACAGTGCAGCATAGATCTACCAGAATGATACCTGGACTCCAAGGGTGAAATTACAAGGAGCAATTACACAAACTAGGGTTGTGTTCTGTGGAATTTAGAGGATTAAGGAGAGATTTTATTGGCTTTCAAGATATTGGGGGAACAGATAGGGTAGACAGAGAGAAAATCTTTCCGCTGAGTTGGGGAGTCTAGGACTGGGGGCATAGTCTAAAAATTAGAACCAGACCATTCAGGAGTGAAATTAGAAAACACATCTACACACAAAACATGGTAGAAGTTGGAACTCTCTTCCGCAAACAGCAATTGATGCTGGATCAATTGTTAATTTTAAAACTGAGATTGATAGATTTTTGGAAACCAACTGTATTGAGGGATTTGGGGCAGAGGTGGGTATATGGTGTTAGATTGCAGATCAGCCATGATCACATTGAAAGTAGGAACGGGCTCGAGGGGTTAAATGGCCTCCTTCAGTTCCTATGTTCCAAACCAAACCAAACTAAACCAAACTAAATCAAAATCAATCAAGCATTTTGTTCACAGCTGTTCAGGTTGGAAACCAGAGCAGAAAAGGAGACCACTTGGCCCATATTTTCCTTAAAGGAGAAAAAACTTGAGAGAGTGGTGACAACATCCTGTTAAAAGCTTACGGCACATCTCCCTGTATCTCTATAATACAAGCCTACATTTTTGTTTGTTCAGTCCCTAGAAATGGACGACATTGCCCATCCCTCGGTGCCCTGATCAGGTGATGGAGGGTCTTCTTCTTTGTAGCACTTTGATGCAACTGGGTGGCTTGCTGGGCCACTTTTAGATGGCAGTTAAGAGTCAACCATGTTGGTATGGGATTGGAGTCACATATAGGTCCAGACTGGGTAAGATTTCCTTCAAGCCACCTGTGAACTTTAGTACCGTGGAAGCAAGCAATTTTAACCTCATCAGTTTCTATTGAAGTCAACGGGGACTAACATCAGACAAGGTGTAAAGCCAGCATTCCACCCCAGCCCGTGGGTTACCTGACTGGGGAATTACATTAAAATTGCGCCTCTAAAGTTGGAAATGAGTGAACCAGTTGTTTTTTCCCCAACTTCATGGTAACTTTCACTCAGTACAGTCTTTTATTTCCAGATGATTTCTTAAACGGAATTTAAATTCTCCAAACTGCCACAGCGGGATTCCAACTCACATTCCCCTGGGTTATTACCCCAGTAATATAATCAATCCATTACCCCACCCATAACGTCTCTGAAGCTTTGCCAAGTCAGTTCTCTCAGTGTCAGGGGTGAGCTCACACTGACGTAGGTGCAGGAAGAAATCACAGCATAAATAATTAAACAAATGAGTGAAGCATCAGGCTCCCAAAGGGCACTGTCACTTCTTTAAAATATTAATTTACGATCTGATCTTTCCTATCATATTCCACCTGACATGGCAGATGCCAAAAATAACTAAAAGTTATTCATACATTTCCCATTCGGGAGAGTAGCTTGTTATTTATTGATGCATCTCAACTGGGAATGAATTGAAAATATGCTAATACTTTTCAAACTTATGAGGTGACCCATTAGTAATTTGAGTATAAAAATATGAAATATATCGCTATCTAGTCCACCTGTATCACTAAAAGTGAAACCCTGGACCATTCGGTGCAACAAACTCCCCCCTGCTCTTTCCCCATAGCCCAACATTTTTTTTTTCCTTTTCAAGTATTTATCCAATTGCCTTTTGAAAGTTACTATTGAATCTGCTTCCACTGCTCTTTCAGGCAGCTCATTTCAGATCTCAACAATGCACTATGTTAGGAAAAAAAATGATCTTCATCTCCCCCTCTGGTCCTTTTGCCAATGAGTTTTAAACTGTGTCCTCAGGTTACTGAACCTCCTGCCAACAGTTTCCCATTTACTCCATCAAAACACTTTGTAATGCTTTTGAGAGCAGTGGATATGGTGCTGGTGTGGTGAGGAGGGGTGGTGGTGGGAGAGGGGAAGAGGGAAAACATGAGATAAGTGAAGGGGAAAACAAAATTCTCCACAATTCTCCTCTCATCTTTTGAGAAGAAACTTCTCTAAATATGAAAGAATTGGCATTTATATAGCACCTTTCATAACCTCAGCACGTCCCAAAGTGTTTTACAACCATTTAAGTATTTTTGAAGTGTAGTCACTATTGTAATGTAGGAAATGTAGCAACCAATTTGTACCCAGCAAGATTCCAAAAACAATGTGATAATGATCAAATAATCTGTTTTAGTAATGTTAGTTGAGTGATAAATATTGGTCCAGGATATTGGGGAGAACTCATTGGCTCGTCATATTCTAGAATTACAGACTGTTGTTCCTCACTCAAGGAACAAGCTCCAAAGAAGTGCGATCTAACTGGTTGCTGAGAGGAAAGTCAGCTCTGACAACCTGGGGACTTTGAAGTCAATTTTGTTTTCTATGTTCCTGTTGCTCTGTGTCCTGGGGCTAGATACATGATTCTGAGCAATATCCAGTCTTCCCCCTGTGCATGTGCATGGGATCAGGCAGTGATGCCACAATGGTGGAATAGCATCATCCCAGAACACGTATGTAGAAGGGTCACTTAGAACCATAGAACCATAGAAAAATTACAGCACAGAAGGAGGCCATTCAGCCCATCATGTCTGCGCCAGCCGGAAAAACTAGCCACCTAATCTAATCCCACTTTATAAAACTTGAGTGAGGTACTCCACTCCTTTATCACAGCAAGTAATCGATGGCTTCAGCAGGAGAGGAAAGAGGAAGGGGGAAGAGAATGAGGATGTGAGGATGAGGCAGGAGGGGATGAAGGAAAAAGGGGAAGTGGAGGTAAAAATAGGGAAGACGATGGGGCAAATGATAATAAGAATGGAATGGGGAAGAGAAAAAGAATGGGAAATGGGGAAGAGGATAGGGATGGGGAAGAGGATGGGAAATGGGGAAGAGGATGGGAAATGGGGAAGGGAAGGATGAATGTGTAAGAGGATGGGGAAGGGGGAAGAGGATGGGGAATAGGGAAGAGGATGTGGAATAGGGAAGAAGAGATGGATGGAGAAGATGATGGGGAATGGGAAAGAGGATGGGGATGGGGAAACGGATGGGGAATGGGGAAATGGATGAGGAATGGGGAATGGGATGGGAATGAGGAAGAGAATGGGGATGGGGAAGAAGAGGTAGATGGGGAATGGGGAAGAGGATGGGAAAATGGATGGAGAAATGGATGAGGAATGGGGAATGGGATGGGGGATGGGAAAATGGATGGGGAATGGGAAAGAGGATGGGGATAGGAAACAGATGGGGAACGGGGAAGAGGATGGAGGATGGGAGAGGATGGGGAATGGGGAAGAGGGAGTGAATGGGGAAGGGGATGGGAAATGGGGAAGAGGAGGTGAATGGGGAAGGGGATGGTGATAGGGAAGAGGATGGGGAAGAGGATGGGAAATGGGGAAGAGGATGGGGATGGGGAAGAGGAAAGAGGATGGGGAAGAGGGAAGAGGATGTGGAGTAGGGAAGAGGATGGGAAATAGGATGGGGATGGGGAAGAGGATTGGAATGGGAAAGAGGATGGGGAATGGGGAGGAGGATGGGAAATGGGGAAAATGATGGGGAATGGGAAGAGAATGGGGAAGGGGATGGGGAATGGGGAAGGGGATGGGGAATGGGGAAGGGGATGGGGGAAGGGGATGGGGGATGGGGAGGGGGATGGGCATGGGGAAGAAGATGGGAATGGGAAAGAGGATGGGGAATGGGAAAGAGGATGGGGAATGGGGAGGAGGATGGGAAATGGGGAAAATGATGGGGAATGGGAAGAGGATGGGGAAGGGGATGGGGGATGGGGGATGGGGGATGGGGAAGAGGAGGTGGATGGGGAGGGGGATGGGCATGGTGAAGATGATGAGAATGCGAAAGAGGATGGAGAAGAGGATGGGGGACGGGGAAGAGGATGGGGGATGGGGAAGAGGAAAGATGGAAAGGGGAGGAGGAATGGAAAAACATACAATGGGGAAAAGGGAGGAGGAAGAAGGGATACCCTGTGAGTAAAATGCCATAATTTAGCAGGAAAATGGTATTTAAAAGACAGAATGAAAGAGAGAATCATAGTTTGAGCTGGGTACGGAATTTACAAGCAACTTCCAATCTTTAGATTTCCTTCACCAAACAACAATTGAACTCTAAATGACCTTAGACTGTGTTTACTGACTACAGTTAGATTTTTGTGGCCTTAAAGGAGCAGATCACTTTAAGCACAGCTCCACCTTAACAGCAGAATAATACATTGTATGTTAGATGTTATAAATGCTTTTATTGATACTACGTAGCATGGCATTATACCATCAACAACACCACAGAAGATATACTTGCAAAGTATCAATGTATATCACCATTCTTTCATTGTTATATACACACAAACATACTATCTTTTGGTTTTGTACATAGGATCCTAGGAACAGGAGAAGACCATTCATGGCTGATCTGCATCTTCACTTCATTTATCTATCTTGATTTTACTCATTCTTGGGACGTGGGCATCGTAGGAAAGGCCAACATTTATTGTCTACTTGAACTGATGCTGCAGTCCATGGGGTGTAGGTACACCCACAGTGCTATTAGGGAGGGAGTTCCAGGATTTTGACCCGGTGACAGTGAAGGAACGGTGATATAATTCCATGTGTGTGACTTGGAGGGGAACTTACATATGGTGGTGTTACCAAGCGACTGATGTCCTTGTCCTTCAAGGTGATAGAGGTCATGGGTTTGACGGGTTCCGTAACCCTAAATACTTTTGGTGAACAAAAATCTATCAATCTCTGTTTTGAAATTTTATTTGACTTCCCACCTCAACAGCTTTTTTTTTGGGGGGGGGGATTGTTCCAGATTTCCACGACCCTTTGTTGAAGAAGTACTTCCTGGCATCACCCCTGAATGGCCTCGTGCTAATTTTAAGCTTGCGCCCCTTGTTCTGAACTCTCTCACCAGACGAAACAGTTTTTTCAATCAACTCCTTTAAACATCTTACAAAATTTAGTAGATCAACCTTAATCTCTATATTCAAGGGAATACAAGACTAGTAATTGAATCTTGCCCTCATAATTTAACCCTTTTAGCAACAACTTGCATTTATATAGAGCCTTTAACCTAATAAAACATCCCAAGATGCTTCACAGGAGTGTTATAAAGAAAAAGTAACAAAGCCCCATAAAGCGATATCAGGACAGATGGCCAAAAGCTTGGTCAAAGAGCTGGGCTTTAAGGAGTGTCTTAAAGGAGGAAAGATAGGTAGCAAGGTAGAGAGGTTTAGGGGGGGGAATTCCAAAGCTTAGGGCCCAGGCAGCTGAAGGCACGGTCATCAACGATGGAGCGATTAAAATCAGCGATTGTACAAGAGGCCAGAATTGAAGGAGCACAGTGATCTCGGAGGGTTGTGGGGCTGGAGGAGGCTACAGAGATAGGGAGGGGTGAGGCCATGGAGGGATATGAAAACAAGGATGAGAATTTTAAAATCGAGGTGCTGTTTGACCGGTATCATTCTAGTGAATTTGCACGACACTCCCTCCAAGGTTAATATATCTTTCCTGAGGTGCGGTGCCTGAATGCAATTACTACAGATGAGGTTCAGTCCAGAGTTCTGTACAGCTGTGATATTTACTTTCATATTATTGCAAATTGCTGACATGAGCCATCAGGAGAATGTTAACACGAAACAGTCTAACAGACTAATTGGAAGAGTCGCAATCTCAACGTGAATAGACTTAAGTGCAACAACAGTTAATTGGTCATTTCTTGCTAAAAATGATTCAGAGGGATCTAATTTTACTGACTGTTTCTCTTCGCTGCATCCACTGGATGCTCGTATAATGAAAGCAGGTCATGAGCACATGTTCAGGGTTGGATTCCTTCATTCCTTCAGGGTCAGAACAGTCAAGTAGAAATAAATTGCATACAAACAGTAGCTGGCACACTAACGCAAAGACTATTCACTGCTGAATGTTTGTAGAGAATTGGCAGTTTCAAAGGTTTCATGGACAGGTAAAGATAATGAAATTAAAAATCAAAATAGGAGAGACTTTCATTTATATAGCACCTTTTCCCATCCACAGGACTTCCAAATGCACGTCAGAACTAACCAATTGCCTTTGTTGTACAATCGCTGTTGTCTTTGCTGCCAAACGTGATGGCCATTTTGTGCACAGCAAACTCCCACAAACCGTGTTGCAATAACTAAGCAGTGCATTGCTGGTGTTGGGCCGTTGTGTTCTCCCACTGTGCACTTGCCCCCTGTGAAGCCGGAGAGTTATGCACACTTTGGTGGGGGGAGGTCCTGGTCACCTCTGGGAAGATCAGAATGGCATCCTAATTACTCAATCACCTCCCTTAATTGGCTTCCCACCACTGCCGTGTGGGTAGCCGTCAATGCTGCGAAGCCACTCCCAGTAGAAGTGCTCGGAGGCGGGAACGTATTGTGGAGACGGCCCAACGCTTTTTTCAGCCACTTTCCCAGAGGCCAGAATTGGCAGAGTGCAGAGGTCTCGGCAGGTGGTACGGCTGGAGGAGATTACAGAGATAGGGGAGGGAGCGAGGTCATCACGGGAGATCTTACAGGGGGTTAACTTGTTGTTGATTTTGGAATTTCTGTTTGTCAACTGTGAAACCTGAAGCTGTGCAGTGAGGCATGGCCTGTAGAAGGAAGAGCAGAGACTATCAGCAGCTAGAGAACAGGGCGATAACACCTGTGAGAATGGTCGGTCTATAAATGCCAAGTTAGAAGTCAGAGCTTTCCAAAACAAAAAGAATGGTTTAACAAATTACCGATGAAGGTTGAGCAGGATGAAACTGTTTGATATTCATAAAGCTCAGGTATGAGGGCACAGCTGTTGTCTTACTTTGGTTGATGGGGAAATTACTCTTCCATTAGCTGTGCCCCCTGCATCTGGCTGGCTTCTACTGGTAACCTTTACGAAGGACAGTTAGTAAGAGAATAAAGACAGCACACAGCTTCTTGGAACACATCCCAGAGGCAGAAATACCTCTAACATTATTCTAACGTCCCACTTAGAACTAACTTTGATCTTGAAGGATGTAAGAACTAGGAGAAAACATGAATCTATACAGATTCTTTGGATCTAATTAATGTTATTATATTATTTATAGATCTCTGTGGATTTCTTTAGCTGCATTCATTATGTACTGTCTTTTCAGCTTGTTATATTGACTCAAGTGAACTCACTGACAACCACCACAGGAGGATGGTAGTGTAGTGATTACATCCAAAACTCTCCTGCCCGTATCCTAACTCACTCAAAGTCTCATTCACCCATCACCCACTGCGCTCACTGGCGTATTGGCTCTCCGTTCAGCAACACCTTGATTTTAGAATTCTCATTCTTGTTTGCAAATCCCTCCATGGCCTCGCCCCTCTCTATCTCTGTAACCTCCTCCAGCTCTACAACCCTCTGAGATCTCCACACTCAGCTCATCCTGGGCTCCTGAATATCCCACAATTTTATTCACGTCACCATTGACAACAACAACAGCAACTTATATTTATATAGCACCTTTAATGTAATAAAACGTCCCAATGTGCTTCACATAGAATCATAGAAAGTTCAAGGCACAGATGTCTCTGCCAGCCGTAAAACGATCCACCCATTCTAATCCCACCTTCCAGCATTTGGTCCGTAGTCCTGCAGATTCTGGCACTTGAGGTGCGTATCCAGACTCCTACTGAATGAGTTGAGGGGCTCTGCCTCAACTATCCTTTCAGGCAGTGACTTCCAGAGCATCATCACCCTCTGGATGAAAAGGTTTTTCTTCATCTCCCTCTAATTTTTCTACCAATCACTTTAAATCTATGCCCACTCGTTACTGACCCCTCTGCTAAAGTGAATAGACCCTTCACCTCCACTCTATTCAGGCCCCTCAAAATTTTGTACATTTCAATCAGATCTTCCCTCTCTGTTCCAAGGAGAACAACCCCAGCCTATCCAATCTTTCCTCATAGCTGCATTTTTCCAGTTCAGGCAACATCCTCATAAATCTCCTCCGAACCCACTCTAGTGCAGTTGCATCCTTTCTGTAATGAGGTGACCAGAACTGCACACAGTACTCAAATTGTGGCCTAACTAATGAGTTATACAGTTCCAGCATAACCTCCCTGCTCCTATATTCTATATCTCGGCTAATAAAGGAAAGAATTCCATATGCCTTACTAACCACCTTATTGACCTGTCCTGCTATCTTCAGGGATCTGTGCACATTCACTCCAAGGTCCCTCACTTCCTCTACACTTCTCAGTATTTTTCCATTAATCGTGTATTCCTTTGCCTTGTTTGACCTCTCCAAATGCATCACCTCACACTTCTCTAGGTTGAATTCCATTTGCCACTTTTCTGCCCATCTGACCAGACCATCAATATCTTCCTGCAGCCTACAGTTATCATCCTTGCTATCTACCACATGGCCAATCTTTGTGTCGTCTCCAAACTTCTAGATCATGCCCCCTACATTTACATCCAAATCGTTAATATGTACCACAAAAATCAGGGGACCCAGTACTGAGCCCTGTGGAACGCCACTGGAAACAGCCCTCTAGTCGCAAAAATACCCATCAACAATAACCCTTTGTTTCCTGCCACTGAGCCAATTTTGAATCCACTTTGCTACATTTCCCTGGATCCCATGGGATTTTATTTTTTTAACCAGTCTGCCATTTGGGACTTTGTCAAAAGTCTTGTTAAAATCCATGTAGATCACATCAACTGCATTACCCTCATCAATATTCTTTGTTACTTCTTCAAAAAATTTGATCAAGTTGGTCAAACAAGATCTTCCCTTTACAAATCCATGCTATCCGTGATTAGCCTATGCCTTTCTAAGTGACAGTTTATCCTGTTCTCTCTGAATAGATTCCAATAATTTTCCCACCACTGAGGTCAGACTGACTGGCCTGTAATTATTCGGTCTATCCCTCACTTCCTTTTTAAAAAGAGGTACAATGTTAGCAGTTCTCCAATCCTCCGACACCACACCTGTGGTGTGAGGATTGGAAAATGATGGTCAGACCTTCTGCTATTTCCTCTCTTGCTTCTTTTAATAGCCTGGGGTACATTTCATCTGGCCCCGGTGATTTATCAACTTTCAAGGATGCTAATCCCATTAATACTTCCTCTCTCCCTATGTTTATCACAACTAATACTTCACACTCCTCCTCCTTAACTACAATATCTGCACTGTCCCCCTCTTTTGCGAAGACAGATGCAAAGTATTCATTAAGAACAATACCAACATCTTCCGCCCGAGACATACGTAACCTTTTTGGTCTTTTATGGGCCCTACTCTCTCCTTAGCTATCCTCTTACTCTTAATGTATTGATAAAACATCTTTGGGCTCACCTTGATTTTGCTTACCAACATTCTTTCATGCTCTCTCTTTGCTTTCCTAATTTCCTTTTTGATTTTACCCCTCCACTTTCTATATTGCTCTCGGCTTTCTGTAGTATTGAGGTCCCTGTGTCGGACATAAGCTTTCCTTTTCTGCCTTATCTTACCCTATATGCTCCTTGACGTCCTTGGGGCTCGAGATTTGGCTGTCTCAGCCTTTTTTCTTTGTGGGAGCATGCTTACTCAGTACCCCTTGAATCTCCCCTTTGAATGCCTCCCACTGTTCTGACACTGATTTACCTTCAAGTATCTGTTTCCAGTCCACTTTCGCTAAATCACTCCACAGTTTCGTAAAATTGGCCTTGCCCCAATTGAGAACTCTAACTCCTGTTCTACCTCTGTCCTTTTCTATAATTATGTTAAACGACCACCAAAATGCTCTCCCATTGCCATCCTTCCATCTGCCCATCTTCATTTCCTAAAACTAAGTTTAAAACTGTCCTCTCTTGTCAGACTTGCTACATACTGGCCAAAAAAGTTCTCCTGAATGCACCTCATGAATTCTGCTCCCTCGATTCCTTTCACACTAAAACTATCCCAGTTAATATTGGGGTAGTTAAAATCCCCTACTATTACTGCCCTATTGTTCTTGCACTTCTCCGAGATTTGCCTACAAATCTGCTCTTCTATCTCCCTCTGACTGTTTGGGGGTCTATAGTACACTCCCAGCAGTGTTATTCTCCCTTTTTTGTTCCTCAGCTCAATCCATATGGCCTCATTTGATGAACCTTCTAACATATAATCCAGCTGTAATAGTTTCCTTGACCAAAATTGCCACTCCCCCTCCTTTCTTAGCCCCCTCCCTATCACATCTGAAAACACTGTAACCAGGAACGTTGAGCTGCCATTCCAGTCCCTACTTAAGCTATGTTTCTGTAATAGCTATGATATCATACTGTCAAAGGAGCATGATTAATCAAAATTTAACACTGAGCCACATGAGGAGATATTAGACCAGATGGCCAAATCTTGGTCAAAGATGTAGGTTATAACGAGTGTCTTAAAGGAGGAGAGATAGAGAGTTTTAGGGAGGAATTACAGAGCTTATGGTCTGGGCGGCTAAAGGCACAGCCACCAATAGTGGAGCGATTAAAATCGGAGATGCGCAAGAGGCCAGAAAAGATGGGTGCAGAGATCTCAGGGTTTTCAGGGCTGCAGGAGATTACAGAGATGGGGAAGGTAGGGGGGTGGGGAGTTGGTGGGGGGGGGGGGGTTGCGCGTAGTGGTGGTGAGTGGGTAAGGCCGTGGAGGAATTTGAAAACAAGGATGTGAATTTTAAAATCGAAGCTTTGCCTAACCAGAGCCAATGTGGGTCAGCGAGCACAGGGGTGATGGGTGAACGTGCCTTCAGCTGACTGGGCCCTAGGCTTTGGATTTCCCTCCCTAAACCTCTCTGCCTCTACTTCTCTCTTCTCATTACAGACGCTCCTTAAAACGTATCTCTTTGATCAAGCTTTTGCTCACCTGTCCTGATATCTCTTTATGTGGCTCAGTGTCAAATTTTGTTTGATAACATTCCTGTGAAGCACTTTGGGACATTTTAAGACATTAAAGGCACTATATAAATGCACTTTATTGTTATGGAAAATCCAGTGTGAATTCCTTTCCAGCTTCTTGTCGATCACCTGGTGTTTACTCTCCCACCACACCCCAGCTGGGGAATTTTGTAGATCACCTGGTGTTTACTCTCCCACCACACCCCAGCTGGGGAATTTTGTAGATCACCTGGTGTTTACCCTCCCACCACACCCCAGCTGGGGAATTTTGTAGATCACCTGGTGTTTACTCTCCCACCACATCACAGCTGGGGAATTTTGTAGATCACCCAGTGTTTACTCTCCCACCACACCTCAGCTGGGGAATTTTGTAGATCACCTGGTGTTTACTCTCCCACCACACCCCAGCTGGGGAATTTTGTAGATCACCTGGTGTTTACCCTCCCACCACACCCCAGCTGGGGAATTTTGTAGATCACCTGGTGTTTACTCTCCCACCACATCACAGCTGGGGAATTTTGTAGATCACCCAGTGTTTACTCTCCCACCACACCTCAGCTGGGGAATTTTGTAGATCACCCAGTGTTTACTCTCCCACCACATCACAGCTGGGGAATTTTGTAGATCACCTGGTGTTTAATCTCTCACCACATCCCAGCTGGGGAATTTTGTAGATCACCCAGTGTTTACTCTCCCACCACATCACAGCTGGGGAATTTTGTAGATCACCTGGTGTTTAATCTCTCACCACATCCCAGCTGGGGAATTTTGTAGATCACCTGGTGTTTACTCTCCCACCACACCCCAGCTGGGGAATTTTGTAGATCACCCAGTGTTTACTCTCCCACCACATCACAGCTGGGGAATTTTGTAGATCACCTGGTGTTTACTCTCCCACCACACCCCAGCTGGGGAATTTTGTAGATCACCCAGTGTTTACTCTCCCACCACATCACAGCTGGGGAATTTTGTAGATCACCCAGTGTTTACTCTCCCACCACATCACAGCTGGGGAATTTTGTAGATCACCTGGTGTTTACTCTCCCACCACACCCCAGCTGGGGAATTTTGTAGATCACCCAGTGTTTACTCTCCCACCACATCACAGCTGGGGAATTTTGTAGATCACCTGGTGTTTAATCTCTCACCACATCCCAGCTGGGGAATTTTGTAGATCATCTGGTGTTTACTCTCCCACCACACCCCAGCTGGGGAATTTTGTAGATCACCTGGTGTTTACTCTCCCACCACACCCCAGCTGGGGAATTTTGCTCTTTTCTTGTGCCAAGTGGAAAATTGCTTTTGTGGTTTTGTTCTGCTTCCACAGCAGAATGCACAGGGATATGGGAAATGCCAGACGAGAAAAGTTCAGGACCCCTCTAACCTGCCAGACTGAATATTGAGTTCAATAATTTCAGAGCATGATGGGGCCCCCCTTTTTATTTTTATTTTTAGTTATTTTTTATTTTTTCCTTTTTATTTTTTATGCATTTATTTTATTTTAGTTTGTTTAGTTTGTTTCTACTGTGCCTACCCACTGTTTTTTTCACGTTTGTGCTTGGGGCCAGACTGTTCAGTTTTCTGTCAATTAACACCCTCTCTGTACTAATGTTTTGTCTTTCACCACACTATTAACATACTATTTGCTTTGCTCCATGACCTTCTGGTCAGTTATTCTCTGTGACCTTGTCCTATCAACACCTTCTCTTTTGTTATCCCTTGCCCCACCCCCGCTTTACTTGCTTAAAAACTTTTACATTTCTGGCTCTGCTAGTTCTGATGCAGGGTCACTGACCTGAAACGTTAACTCTGCTTCTCTCTCCACAGATGCTGCCAGACCTGCTGAGTATTTCCAGCATTTCTTGTTTTATCCCATCTGGTCCCATCCTGTTAGTCACATGATACAATGATAATGGAGCTGTTAACTTATCACAGCGATCAATCTCTATCAATGATTCTACAACAGATCCAGACATGAGGTGTGGAAAACCTGCAGTGATGGAGAGCTTTAGGAACTGTAGTTTCAAAGTCACCTTTGAATAATTACACTGTGCATTACAGCTAGCTTCCTCACTCAAAACATATGTGTCCAGTCCCTCCACCATCGTGTCTGCAGTGTATCTCCACAGGATGCACTGCAGCAACTAGCCAAGGTTTCTCAACAGTGATCATCCTGCTATTTATTGGGCTCCTTCATTGGGACTGGGTCAAACTCCTGGAACTCCCTACGTTACAGCACAGTGCATATGGCTTCACTATATGGACTGCAGTAGTTCAAGAAGGTGGCTTACCACCACCTTCTTAAAGGCAACTAGGGACGGGCAATAAATTCAGGCCTTGCCAATGACACCCATATCTGGAGAACAAATATTTTTTAAAGGCCTGATATCACACACTCCTATCTGCATTAATCAGTCTGACTGATGAGCAACACTAAATGAGATCTGCTAATAGTTGTTAGAGCACTTGGTCTTGGACCTCAGGACTTCCCAAAGTGCATTACAGCCAATGAAGTGCTTTGTGCTTTTTGAAGTGCAGTTATCATTGTAATAGGAAACACGAGAGCCAATTTGTGCACAGTAAGCTCCCACAAGCAGCACAGCGATAATGACCAGATAATCTGTTTTAGTTCTTTTGGTCAGAGTAGATAGGACGAAACTGTTCCCACTCGTGAAAAGATCGAGAATGAGAGGGCAGGGAGTTAAAGTAATTGGCAAAAAAAAACAAAAGTGACATGAGGAAAATCTTTTTCACGCAGCAAGTGGTTAAGGTCTGGAATGCACTGCCTGAGAGTCTGCTGCAGGCAGGTTCAATCGAGATATTCCAAAGGGAATTAGACTGTTATCTGAAATGGAAGAATGTGCAGGGTTAGGGGTGAAGATGGGGACAAGACACTAGGTGAAATGCTCATTCAGAGAGCCTGTGTGGACACAATGGGATGAATGGCCTCCTTCTCTGCTGTAACAATTCTGTGATTCTGGTTGAGGGCTAAACATTGGCCCAGGACACTGGGGAGCACTCTTCCTGCTTTTCTTCCAGTAGTGCCATGGGATCTTCTATACTCACCTGAGCAGTAAGCAGAGGGGCGCAATAGGGGCGCAGCTGGGCAGTAGGAAGTTGCAGACTCGATTTCCCTCCCTTACTCACTTGTAGATCTCGCACCAGGGCTTTAACATTTCAGAGGAAGAAATCAGCCTGCCCTCGTAATGCAATAAATCATTTCAGGTATTGAGCTCTTCACAAAGTTAAGCAAGACATGTGGTCTTCCCATGCCCAAAATCCCAGTGCGTGCTCCAATGTGAAGCTCCGTGCCTGGTCCGCTAACTTGCAAATCAACCTGCATATTCCACTGTGCTGGGTAGAAATTACACCCAGCTGCCGATGCCGCTGTATGTAATTCCAAGCTTAATGATCCTCAGTTACCCAGATAGGCTCAAGGATCATTGTCTATATTCTTTAGAATAGACTTAGAGGCAACCTGACAGAGATTGCAAAAATAATTAAAGGACTGAATAGTGTCCCTTTTGATAGATTATTTCAGTTTAGCAGATTGAGGAAGGTCAGTGCATGTGAGTTTAAATTATATGACAATAGGAATCGACTGGATCTTCGGCTATTCTTCTTTGCCCAGAGAGTGGGCATTTTTTAATTAGTTCATGGAATATGGACATCACTGGCAAGGCCAAAATTTATTGCCCATCCTTAATTGCCCCTTGAGAAGGTACAGCAAGTAATTAGGAAAGCTAATAGAATGTTATCGTTTATTGCGAGGGGAGTTGAATACAAAAGTAGGGAAGTTATGCCTTAGCTATACAGGGCATTGGTGAGACCACATCTGGAGTACTGTGTACAGTACTGGCCTCCTTATTTAAGGAAGGATGTAAATGCGTTGGAAGTAGTTCTGAGAAGGTTTACTAGACTAATACCTGGAATGGGCGGGCTGCCTTATGAGGAAAGATTGGACAGACTAGGCTTGTATCCACTGGAATTTAGAAGAGTAAGAGGTGACTTGATTGAAACATATAAAATCCTGAAGGGTCTTAACAGGGTGGATGTGGAAAGGATGCTTCCTCTTGTGGGAGAATATAGAACTTTGGGTCACTGTTTAAAAATAAGGGGTCATCCATTTAAGACAGAGATGAGGAGAATTTTTTTCTCCCAGAGGGTCATGAGTCTTTGGAATTCTCTTCCTCAAAAGTCAGTGGAAGCAGAGTTTTTGAATATTTTTAAGGCAGAGGTGGATAGATTCTTGATACGCAAGGGGGTAAAAGGTTATTGGGGGTAGGCGGGAATGTGGAATTGAGGTTACAATCAGATCAGCCATGATCTTATTGAATGGCAGAGCAGGCTTGAGGGGCCGAGTGGCCTACTCCTGCCTCTAATTCGTATGTTCATATGTATGTTTGTAAGGTGGTGGTGAGCCGCCTTCTTGAACCGTTGCAGTCCATGTGGTGTAGGTACACCCACAGTGGTGTTAGGGAGGGATCTCCAGGATTTTGACCCAGCTACAGTAAAGGAACGAGGATATAGTTCCAAGTCAGGATGGTGTGTGGCTTGGAGGGTAACTTGCAGGTGGTGGTGAGCCTCTGGCTTGTGTTACCTGCTGGTGTGGTGGGTGCTGATTCTCAAGAGGGAGCTGAACCAGTCCTTGACTAGGGTAGAGATCACATCATATCAAAGTTCTGTGTCTTCATAGCTAACACTTGGTCTGTGTGATCTCTTGGACTGGTTTCAATTGTCTGAGAGGGTCAAAGACGAATTTTCCAGTGCATTTTTTTTCTTAATTGCCCAGGAGTTTTTCTCCAGAGTTTTTTTTGGTTCTCTCAGGAGATTACTGTTGTATGGTCACCTTAAGAGTGATGTCCATTTAAGATCTCAGTGTGCTAATGAGTTATGTACCAGAATGTAGTCATGTGACTCGAAGCCAGGGTCACTCTGTAACTGTAACATCCGGATGAAGGTTTTGTAAATACTTTGTTCTGTTTGGTAAACACTTGTTTAGCTGTTAATAAACCTGTTTGAGATCTTCAGCAAACTGGACTCCACGCACTTCATTTATTTTGCATTAGACAACATAAAGAACCCATTACAGTTACATGGCTGTACATTGTGAAGTTGTGTAGGTTGGGGAGTGGGGTGGGGGTGCGGTGATTGGAGTTAATGTCCTGTGATGATGCTCCAGCCATCAACATGTGGGGCAAGGTTTGCTGGACTTGCTGGCCTTTTTTCTGCCCATCACTTTCCTGTGCTCTCTTTCAGTGCAGGCTGGGGGTCTAGAACCAGGGGAGGCGGTGGCGTAGTGGTATTGTCACTGGACTAGTAACCCAGAGACCCAGGGTATTGCTCTGGGAACATGGGTTCAAATCCCACCACAGCAGAATGTGGAATTTGAATTCAATTAATAAATCTGGAATTAAAAAGCTACTCAAATGATGGCCATGAAACCATTGTCATTTGTTGTAAAAACCCATCTGGTTCACGAATGTCCTTTAGGGAAGGAAATCTGCTGTCCTTACCTGGTCTGGCCTACATGTGACTCCAGACCCACAGCAATGTGGTTGACTCTTACATGCCCTCTGAAATGACCGAGCAAGCCACTCAGTTGTATCTAACCGCTACAAAGTCAATAAAGAGGAATGAAACCGGACGGACCACCCGGCATCGACATAGGCACCGGAAACGACAACGGCAAACCCAGCCCTGTCGACCCTGCAAAGTCCTCCTTACTAACATCTGGGGGCTTGTGCCAAAGTTGGGAGAGCTGTCCCACAGACTAGTCAAGCAACAGTCTGACATAGTCATACTCACGGAATCATACCTTACAGACAATGTCCCAGACACTGCAATCACTATCCCTGGGTATGTCCTGTCCCACCGGCAGGACAGACCCAGCAGAGGTGGAGGCACAGTAGTATACAGTAGGGAGGGAGTTGCCCTGGGAGTCCTCAACATTGACTCCGGACCCCATGAAGTCTCATGGCATCAGGTCAAACATGGGCAAGGTAACCTCCTACTGATTACCACCTACCGCCCTCCCTCAGCTGATGATTCAGTATTCCACCATGTCGAACACCACTTGGAGGAAGCACTGAGGGTGGCAAGGGCACAAAATGTACTCTGGGTGGGGGACTTCATTGTCCATCACCAAGAGTGGCTCGGTAGCACCACTACTGACCGAGCTGGCCGAGTCCTAAAGGACATTGCTGCTAGACTGGGTCTGCGGCAGGTGGTGGGGGAACCAACACGAGGGAAAAACATACTTGACCTCATCCTCACCAATCTGCCTGCTTGCTTCTGTCCATGACTGTATTGGTAGGATTGACCACCGCACAGTCCTTGTGGAGACGAAGTCCCACCTTCATATTGAGGATACCGTCCATCGTGTTGTGTGGCACTATCACCGTGCTAAATGGGACAGATTTTGAACAGATGTAGCAATGCAAAACTGGGCATCCATGAGGCGCTGTGGGCCATCAGCAGCAGCAGAATTGTACTCAACCACAATCTGTAACCTCATGGCCCGGCATATCCCTCACTCTACCATTACCATCAAGCCAGGAGACCAACCCTGGTTCAATGAAGAGTGCAGGAGGGCATGCCAGCAGCAGCACCAGGCATACCTCAAATGAGATGTCAACCTGGTGAAGCTACAACACAGGACTATCTGCATGCCAAACTGCGTAAGCAGCATGCGATAGACAGAGCTAAGTGATCCCATAACCAACGGATCAGATCTAAGCTCTGCAGTCCTGCCACATCCAGCCGTGAATGGTGGTGGACAATTAAACAACTAACTGGAGGAGGTGGCTCCACAAATATACCCATCCTCAATGATGGGGCAGCCCAGCACATCAGTGCGAAAGATAAGGCTGAAGCATTTGCAACAATCTTCAGCCAGAAGTGCCGAGTTGATGACTCATCTCGGCTTCCTCCTGAAGTCCCCAGCATCACAGATGCCAGACTTCAGCCAATTCGATTCACTCCGCATGATATCAAGAAACGACTGAAGGAACTGGATACTGAAATGGGCCCTGACAATATTCCGGCAATAGTACTGAAGACCTGTGCTCCAGAACTTGCCGCGACCCTAGCCAAGCTGTTCCAGTACAGCTACAACACTGGCATCTACCCTGCAATGTGGAAAATTGCCCAGGTATGTCCTGTACACAAAAAGCAGGACAAATCTAACCCGGCCAATTACCGCCCCATCAGCCTACTCTCTATCATCAGTAAAGTGATGGAAGGTGTCATCAACAGTGCCATCAAGCAGCACTTGCTGAGCAATAACCTGCTCAGTGACGTTCAGTTTGAGTTCCACCAGGGCCACTCAGTTCCTGACCTCATTACAACCTTGGTTCAAACATGGACAAAAGGGCTGTACTCCAGAGGTGAGGTGAGAGTGACATCAAGGCAGCATTTGACCGAGTATAGCATCAAGAAGCCCTAGCAAAACAGAGGTCAATGGGAATCAGGGGGGAAACCCTCCGCTGGCTGCAGTCATACCTAGCGCAAAGGAAGATGGTTGTGGTTGTTGGAGGTCAATCATCTGAGCTCCAGGACATCACTGCAGGAGTTCCTCAGGGTAGTGTCCTAGGCCCAACCATCTTCAGCTGCTTCATCAATGACCTTCCTTCAATCATAAAGTCAGAAGTGGGGATGTTCGCTGATGATTGCACAATGTTCAGCACCATTCGTGACTCCTCAGATACTGAAGCAGTCCGTGTAGAAATGCAGCAAGACCTGGACAATATCCAGGCTTGGGCTGATAAGTGGCAAGTAACATTTGCGCCACACAAGTGCCAGGCAATGACCATCTACATCAAGAGAGAATCTAACCATCTCTCCTTGACATTCAACAGCATTACCATCACTGAATCCCCCACTATCAACATCCTAGGGGCTACCATTGACCAGAAACTGAACTGGAGTAGCCATATAAATACCGTGGCTACAAGAGCAGGTCAGAGGCTAGGAATCCTGCGGCGAGTAACTCACCTCCTGACTCCCCAAATCCAGTCTACCATCTAAAAGGCACAAGTCAGGAGTGTGATGGAGTACTCTCCACTTGCCTGGATGGGTGCAGCTCCAACAACACTCAAGAAGCTTGACACCATCCAGGACAAAGCAGCCCGCTTGATTGGCACACCATCCACAAACATTCATTCCCTCCACCATCAAAGCACAGTGGCAGCAGTGTGTACCATCTACAAGATGCACTGCAGCAATGCACCAAGGCTCCTTAGACAGCACCTTCCAAACCCACGACCTCTACCAATTTGAAGGACAGGGGCAGCAAATACATGGGAACACCACCACTTGCAAGTTCCCCTCCAAGTTACACACCATCCTGACCTGGAACTATATCGCTGTTCCTTCACTGTCGCTGGGTCAAAATCCTGGAACTCCCTTCCTAAAAGCACTGTGGGTGTACCTACCCCACATGGACTGCAGCGGTTCAAGAAGGCAGCTCACCACCACCTTCTCAAGGGCAATTAGGGATGGGCAATAAATGCTGGCCTGGCCAGTGACGCCCACATCCCATGAATGAATTAAAAAAAACACAATATCAGAATAAGGGGTAGGCCATTTAGATGAGGAGGAATTTCTTCACTCAGAGATTGGCGAATCTTTGGAATTCTCTGCCCTACAGGGTTGTGGAGGCTCAGTCGCTGCGTATGTTCATGACGGAGTGCGATTGATTTATACATATTAAAAACATCAAGGGCTACAGGGGTAGTGCAGGAAGTAGAAGATCAGCCATGATCTCTTTGCATGGCGGAGCAGGCTTGAAGGGCTGGATGGCCTACTCCTGCTCCTATTTCTTGTGTTCCTATGTTCTCACATTATCTTCATTAATCCTCAGCACGTCAAGTGTTCATAGCCAGAACTCGCCAATTGTAAATCCTACCCTGGTAGGATTCCAAAGCTGGGATATCGTAATTAGCAGGCTAATGAATAAAGTGTGGCGGGGATCACACTGGGATCATTTGGAGAGTCTCAGTGTTATCACTAATGTTACATGCTGTTCTACAAGCCACAGCAACAATCTAATTGTGCCCTACAGGACTACAACTGTACACCCCCTTTTCATAATATAGATTCCCACCCTGAAGCACTCTTAACTGAACATTTCCTCACTTAAATACTTTTGGCAAATACGTCTCCTTCAAGTTTTTTTCTGAAAGTCATTAGCCAGCACGTTTAAATCACAACCAGTTAGGCTTTCCTTAAAGTATAATTTAGAAGCAAAATAAAATTTGCTATTTCGTCAGAAAACTGTTCGAGTTTCTGAAAATATGCCTCTGGTCTGGTCACCTCTTTTTTAGAGCGAAATTTCCCAAGTATCTCCGATCTTTCATCTAGAGCAGGGCTGGGCAAACTCTGGCCCGCAGGCCACATCAGGCCCGAGAGGGTTTTTCATCCGGCCCTTGGGCTGCGTTGCATTCCAACAATTATTTAATTACTTGCGCTGAGAATTGAAGATTTTGAGAGAAGATGGAAATGGAGATTATCTGCTTTTATCGGCATAGAGTAGAGTGACCTTCAATGGATGACCACAGGAAGTAATCCAAGATAAGCCAATGAGCAAAGTCCAGAGGCTGGCTGGTTTTTTGTAAGCTAGAAGCAGGGAGCAGTTGCCATGTGAGAGGAAGGAAGTGCACATGGTGGAGCACTGAGAACAGCACCAAGATTTACTCACATTGTTTGTCTGTTTGTCTCCTGATTCCTGCTGACCTTGTGTTAAGCACTGGAACACATTTAACTGAAGAGTTTTAAAGTGCCGGTGAGAAGAGCATAGTTAAGTTATTTACCATTTACTGTGCTTATCAATTATTTTCATTGATCTGTCAACAAGCATTTATGATGTTCTGTTAAAATATTTTACAGTAGATGCTTGAGTGTTATGTGATTTGTTTCTTATCTATAATTGTTAAACTATCTTCTGGAAGTTTATAACTGTTTCAAACTTTCTTTTACTTTGCAAAATGTTACAGCAGTTGTCAAGTAACCAGTTTTATAGTTTTAATAATGGCATAATAATATCAGAGGCTAAGATAAGTTTTAGCATGCTAATAATGTCATTTTTCTTAAGACCAGAATTTTACGCCACCCCAGTGAGCCGGATGGTGGTGGGGGGGTTCGCGTAAAATTGAGCGGGAGGCTCCGGGAGGCCTTCCCGACCCGCTCCTGCCTCCGTCCCACTTTACATGGGCTGGGGTGGCGAGAAACGGGCCGCCCGCCCCAGGCCAATCTAGGCCCTGAAGTGACCACTTAATGGCCACTTAAGGGCCTTCGCCCGCCTCCACGGGGATTTTACCCGTGGCAAGCGAGCATCCAGGAGACGTGAAAGGCCGCCCAGTGAAAGTTGGCGGCCTCTCAGCACCCCAGGGGTGGGCCCTGACAAACGGGCACAAGGTGCCTGATTGAGGGCCGCCCCGCTTCCCCAACCACACCCAGGACCCAAAACAGACCCCTCCTTCCCCCCACACGACCGCCCTTGCCTCGCCGGGGCGCGACCAATCACCCCGGCGAGGCAACCCTAACTTACCTGTAGTCCTGGCTCCATGTCCTCGCTTGGGCTGCAGTCCCAGCAGTGGCCGCCACTCCCGGTGTCGCTGCTGGGACCAAGAGCTGCCGGCCCAATGATTGGCCAGCAGTTCAATGAGTTGGGACTTCCTCCCTCAAGCAGGTGGATGTTCCGCCTTGGTACAATTAAAGCCCGGCAACCCCGTAAATTGCGGGACAGATCCCCAGGCCGGGCGGAAGCAGGTCCGCCATCGAGTTTTACATCGGTGGCCAGCTCCCATCCGCCCAACATAATATCCAGCCCTAAGTGTGGAAATGACGTGATGGGTTCTTCATACAATAACAAATGTTAATGGTAGCTATTGACACAATTCATTTTATGAGTGCAACAGTTCACCAAAACTTCAGTGGCCCTCCAGCCCTAATAATTGCCCACCCCTAATCTAGAGTGTGGACGTCTTCTAATAGAGATCAGTCTGTTGACTCTTCTTTGCACTGCCTCCAACAACTTGAACGTCTCCCTTTGTGTCTTGATGACCAGAAGAGGAACCAGCAGAGACCAGGTGTGATCTGACCAACACCCTGTACAGTTTAAGGATGAATTTCCCCTTTAATTTCTACTTCACTGTTTCGGCTAAGAACTGCACAGAACAGATTTTTTCTTCACTTTGGCAAATAAGAATTATTTTTCAAAGGGTTTGTGTATTTGTGAGTATTTTCATTGTCTTGTCAGTTTAATATCTGACTAGTTAACTAAAAGGCTAAGCTGCAGGGTCCCATATTAAAAGGATAATAGAATGAAAATGCGCTTTTTAAAACTGAGCAATTAAAAATCAAATCTTTTTTGTCAAAGGAAAGAAGCTTTTGTGTTTCTGAAGAAATCCTTTGAGTTGCACCATTCAGTTCAGAGTGGAGATAGAGAGCTGTGCTAAACTCATTCTTTTTGTATCTTCACGCAGAGACCAGTGTGTGGTAGTGGATGGATCTACAGCCTGATCAGTCTGACAGGCCTCAACATGAACACTTCTTCATATCATCAACCATCTGAACACTACTTGATGGGGGTTTAATCCTACACAGAGGGTTTTATAGGTTCCCACATCCATGGGAACAATAGTGTAATGGGAATGTTAATGGACTAGTAATCCAGAGGCCTGGACTAATGCTTCGGAGACACAAGTTCTAATCCATGGCGGCTGGTAGAATTTAAATTCAATTAATTAATAAATCTGGAATAAAAACCTAGTCTCAGTAATGGTGACCATGAATACTGACTTGTCATAAAAACCCATCTGGTTCACTACTGTCCTTCAGGGGAGGAAATCTGCTGTCTTTACCATCTGGCCTATATTTGACTCGAGACCCACAGCAATGTGGTTGACTCTTATCTGCTGACTGAAATGGCCCAGCAAGCCACTCAGCTGTATTCAAGATGACGGTTCGCTGCTAATTTCTCAAAGGCTGTTGGGGATGGGAAATAAATGCTGGCTTTGCCAGGGACACGCACTTGCTGCTTGTGGGAGTTTGCTCTGTGTAAATTGCCTGCTGCGTTTCCTGCATGACAACAGTGACTAAGTTTCAAATATGATTCATGAGCTGTAAAGCACTGTGAGATGCCCTGAGGTTGTGAAAGGCGCTGTAGAAATGCAATTTGTTTCTTGCTATGAAGTAGATGGTGAGGTTTCTAAAGTAAATTTAGAAAATTAAGTGGACCCCCTGACACTCGTTATCGTAAAGTGATGCCGAGCAACAAGGCGGGATTTCAATTCCCAGGTCAGAACCCCAACGTCGCAATGACTTCCTGGTCCTGACCCCACGCCGATGTGGAAACGTGAACCCGCCGCAGTTTTGTTATGCATAGTGCGTAATTGGCCAGGAATCGTGTTTGCCACCCAACTAGCAGCGGCAGATGCAAGACCAAGCCAGAACTGCTCCTGATTTAAAGAGCAAGTGGCAGCCATTACTGAGGCTGCCACTTGTCCACAACCTGAGCAGAGGGCAGTGGGCAGGGGCCCCACCCCCCCATGTTACAAATAAGCAGTAGGTCCCATAAACTTTCCCAAACGGAAAAGACAAATGAACATCTCGGGTGCAGATCCAGTCAGTTCTAACAGTAACAAAAGTTTCCATTTATATAACACCTTTATAAAGAGAAACCTCCTAAACAGAGGCATGAGGATAAATAAACGACAAACCAAAGAAGGAGAGATAAGGGAGGGTGCCCATAAAAAGGATCTGCACTTTAAATGTTAGCCTATAATTTCTTTTTTCAGATGCTAATAGACTTGCCAGGGTATTACCAGAATGCTCTGTTTTTATTTCAGTCTGTATTGAATCCCATCTCTCTCGTGTACCTTGGCAATTAGCTGTTGCTGACAACTCTGCATCATTTCTGTTGCCAACACTGTGAGGACCATCGCACAGTCTTCTCTCCTCAATGCTGCCATTTTACCTCTGTCCCACCATTGTAGATCGCTCCCCACTATGTCACCGCCTCCCTCTCCACATTGTAGTTCTGATGGCGCATTGAACCCAACCCATGAAAAGAAAATCCAAATCTGTCCCCTGAATGAGCTGACAACAAACTCATTAATGGCCTTAATTGGCCATTTAAGAAGCTCGGGAGGGTTGTCTTGGCTCATTCTGAAATCTGAGTGTGCGGATCTCACGTCGGGAAACCGGCACACCGACTCGGTGGGGGGCGAGGTGAGCTTAACTGGCTGCCAACCACTGAATTCACCTTCTCTAACAATCCAAAATCTCACCTGCAGTCTCATGTCCATTCCCTGGTGATCTGATAAAGGTTTACCCTTGAAATCATCACTTCCTTTTATTGTGCAGGTAGCGATGGAGAAGGCGACACACATTATGTTGACTGAGCTACCTACCAGTTGGATAGAGTGTCTCCTCCAGCTATTAAATACTTGTTAAATATACTGCTAAATAGATTCTCATCGCCATAAAAAAATGCATCATGGATTGCTTCCAATTTGTACAATTCCCCGGGGATGAATCACAGCCATTGAAAGCCAATATAAATTAATGAGCAACAGTAGGTCTATGGGAGATATGTCACTGAGTATTTCTGCTCCAACAGTAAGTACAGTCTTAATCAGACATAAGTTCAAAGAGTAAGAGGTAATACAAAGTTGTTACTGAGCTTAATTTAATCGGTTCCACTTTATAACAATTGGTGTAACTGGTGATTTTGTTCGAAAATTTGTATGGTAATTTTTGATGTCTGTAATTAATTCACATGGTAACCATCACTTTACATTATCACTATGTCCACCCAGTAAAAAGAAAGAAAAAAGATCTTGTCTTTATGTAGCGCCTTCCACCATCTCAGGATGTCCCAAAGCACTTTAAAGTCAATGACGTACTGAGTCAGAAGGATGTGGTTTCAAGTCCCGCTCTAGAGATATGAGCACATATCCAGGCTAAAACTCCTAGTGCAGTACTGAGGGATTGCTGCACTGTCAGAGGTGCCGTCTTTTGGATGGAACGAAACCAAGGTCCTGTATGCTCTCTCTGATGGATGTAAAGGATCCCATGACACAATGTTGAAGAACAGCAGGGGAGATCTCCCCAGTGTCCTGGCCAATATTTAATCCTCAATCAACATCACTAAAAACACAGATTATCTGCTCATTATCTCATTGCCGTTGGGGGAGCTTGCTATGTGCAAATTTTCTGCCACATTTCCCGACAGTACAACAGTGACTGAACTTCAGAAGTACGTCATTGGCTATAATCCACATAGGGCCATCCTGAGGTCATAAAAGGGGCTATAGAAATTGCTTTTCAAAATGGCTGGCACAAACTCGATGGGTCGAATGGCCTCCAGCTGTGCAGTACTGTTCTATGACTCTATGAGAAATGCAAGTTGTCACTTTCTGTTATGGATGTGATTTTCATTTTATTATCCATTTTCTCCGCACCAGCTCCCCTGAATGTTTTGGACAAATCTTTCTCATTTTTGCTCGGGTGTTGAGTAATCTCTTGGTTGGAGCACATTGGTGCGAGTGAGACAGGGAGGACTGAATGTCTGTAATGTAATCTTCTGTCTGATTAATATGAGAGGGTGGATAATCTGCTGGGTTTCGCAATGGCCCCTCAACCCCTGTTACCCAATTTTCCTCCACCAAAGTGCAAAAAGGACCAAATGTCCCATTGATTCTCACTCGGGTACAGCCCTCAGATAGTGTGTGACCTTAAAGGGTTAAGATAGTCTATATTCTCCTTGCCTAACCATCCAAAGTCAATGGAAAATAATGGTGGAGAGTGAAGGGAAACTCAAGGAACAATTCCTACTGCCACCCCAGCCTGGCATTCCCACCCACCCCTCCCCCTGCTGAGACTGGCAGGGGGCCCTTCACCGACTGGCACAAGGGAATGACAGTGGTCGAGCAGGGGCCTGAATCACCAGGTGACTTTGTTTCTTTGCACCCCACTTACCACTAGTTCCCATGGTCATAGGACCAAGAGGAGGCCATTCAGCCCCCTTAAGCCTGCTCCATGTGTGATCATGGATGATTTGTAAATAAACTCTGCCTTTGCTTCATATTCCTTCATAACGTTACCTTTTAATAATCTATCTATCTCAGTCTTGAAAGCTTCAATTGACCACAACAAACTTTTGGGAGAGAAAGTTCCAGATTTATACAATCCTTTGTGTGAAAACATGCTTCCTGATTTCACTCTGGGATAGCCCAGACCTAATGTTATTATGCTTCCTCATTCAAGTTTCTCTCTATAGCTAGCCTTTTGAATCCTTTTAACATTGGAATCACCTTTTAAAAATATTTTAAACACGTTTTAAACAACATCCCATTTGTAGAGCTGAAGACCTGTGCTCCAGAACTAGCTGCGCCCCTAGCCAAGATGTTCTAGTACAGCTACAACACTGGCCATCTACCTGGCAATGAGGAAAATTGCCCAGTTATGTCCTATCCACAAAAAGCAGGACAAATCCAATCTGACTAAATACTGCCCCATCAGTCTATTCTCAATCATCAGCAAAGTAATGGAAGATGTCATCGGCAATGCTATGAAGCGGCACTTACTCAGCAATAACCTGCTCACTGGCACTCAATTTGAGTTCCGCCAGGACAACTCAGCTCCTGACCTCATCACAGCCTTGGTCCAAACATGGACAAAAAAGCTGAATTCCAGTGATGAGGGGAGATTGACTGCCCTTGACATCAAGGCAGCATTTGACCAAGTGTGATATCAAGAAGCCCTAGTAAAATTGAAGTCAATAGGAATCAGGGGGAAAACTCTCACTGGCTGGAGTCATACCTAGCACAAAGGAAGATGGTTGTGGTTGTTGGAGAAAAATCATCTCAACCCCAACACATCGCTGCAGGAGTTCCTCAGGACAGTGTCCTAGGGCCAACTATCTTCAGTTGCTTCATCAATGATATTCCCTTCATCAGAAGTGGCAGGCCAAGGATAGAAATGTGGGCATGAGAGCAGGGGGAATGTTGAAATGGCAAGCAACCGGAAGCTTGGTGTCATGCTTTCAGACTGAGCGGAGGTGTTCTGCAAGGCGGTCACCCATTCTGCTTTTGCTCCCCCCAAAGTAGAGACCATGCTCTCATGTCAACACTTCCATCTTTGGCCTACTCCAGTGTTCCAGTGAACATCAACGCAAGCTCGAAGAGCAGCACCTGATCTATCGGTTAGGCACTCTACACCCTTGTGGACTGAACATTGAGTTCAATAAGTTCAGAGCATGACTGGCCTTTTAAAAAAAAATTACGAAATTTTTTATTCTATTTTATTTTATTTTTTAACCATGTGTCTGTTTTTCATGTAGACAGAGCTGCTCATTATTCTGCTATTAAAACTCTCTGTGGACTAATGCTTTGTCTTTCACCACAAGCATTAACACACTCTTTGCCTTTGTCCCAGGACAGCTTTGTTATTGAATCTCTCCTGCCCTATCACACACCTCCCCTTTTGTTCTCTTCTCCCCACCACCACCCCACTACCCCCACCCCCTTCACTTGCTTAAAACCTAATTCTTTTCTAATCTT
Source organism: Heterodontus francisci (assembly GCF_036365525.1). NCBI lineage: Eukaryota > Metazoa > Chordata > Chondrichthyes > Heterodontiformes > Heterodontidae > Heterodontus > Heterodontus francisci. The sequence continues at coordinate 103,336,346 of NC_090384.1, forward strand.
TGCCAGTTCTGATGATAGGACACAGACATGAGACGTTAACTCTGCTTCTCTCTCCACAGATGCTGCCAGACCTGCTGAGTATTTCCAGCACTTTCTGTTTTTATTCAGTTTTCCAGCATCAGCAGTATTTTGCTTTTATATAAGTCAGGAGTGTGATGGAATACTCTCCACTTTCCTGGATAGGTGCAGCTCCAACAACACTCAAGAAGCTCAACACCATCCAGGGCAGAGCAGCCCACTTGGTTGGCACCCCATCCATCACTTACAACATTTACTCCCTCCACCAGTGCATAGTGACAGCAGTGTGTGTTGTCTACAAGATGCACTGCACCAAGGCTCCTTCAACAGCACCTTCTAAACCCACGACCTCTACCAACTAGAAGGACAAGGGCAGCAAATACATGGGAACACCACCACCTGAAAGTTCCCGTCCAAGTCACACACCATCCTGACTTGGAACTATATCACCGTTCCTTCACTGTCACTGGGTCAAAATCCTGGAACTCCCTTCCTAACAGCACTGTGGGTGTACCTACCCCACATGGATTGCAGCAGTTCTAGAAGGCAGCTCACCACCACCTTCTAAAGGGCAATTAGTGATGGGCAATAAATGCTTACCTTGCCACATCACAGGAACAAATACAAAGACAAGTCTCGATCAGATCACTCCTCAATCTTTTACATTTGAGCAAGCATAAGCCTAGATTACGAAACCCGTCTTCATAATTTAAGCCTTTAGCCCTGATATCATTCTGGTGAATCTGTACTGCAATCCTTCCAAAAACAATTATATCCTGAGCTGTGATGCCCAGGACTGAATGCAGTTCTTTCAGATGGACTCTGACCATGGTGCTATACAACTGAAGCATCACTTCATCCCCTTTGTAATCCAGCCCCCTCAAGGTAAAGGTTAAATAGGGTCTGGGAAGTGGCAATAATAACCTTGGTTGGGGAATGGAGGGTGATGACCTTACAGAGCCTTCCTCTTCCTCCAGTTTTGGCTGTGCTGGAGGCCTCATATGTGGCCACGGACCTTGCTGACTAAAATCAGTGTCACTGGGATCCTCGCTGCCATTGGGATTCTCCTCTCCACAATGCTGGACTCCCTCTTGGCTGTGAGAATCTCACCGTGCATAATCACTGACCCTCCCCAACCTTGCACGACCAAGGGAAAGTGGACAGGATGAATTTGGAGAGGTAGTTTGAAAGACTCAGCTTGACAGAACTCCACCCAACCCCCTACCCCCTGCTCCACCACCCCCACCCTCCCTTACAGGGAAGAATCCAGCCTACTAAGTTTGACACAGTGACTTTGGTAGGAAGAATGTGGAGAGGCAATCTAAACTAAATGGTGCAATTACAAAGGGGTTGCAGGAACAGGGAGAGCTGGGGGTGTAAGTACACTTGTTTGAAGGTGGCAGGACAAGCTGAGAAGGCTGCTTAAAAAAATGTAGGATCCTGGGCTTTATCAAGAGAGGAAGAGTACAAAAGCAAGGAAGCGATGCTAAACCTTTATAAAGCACTGGTTAGGCCTGAGCTGGATATTGTGTTCAATTCTGAGCACCACACTTTAGGGAGGATGTCAAGGCCTTGGAGGCAGTACAGAGGATATTTACTGAAATGGTACCAGGGATGGAAAACTTCAGTTAAATTAAGAGATTAAAGAAACAAGGATTATTCTCCTTCAAGCAGAAAAAGTTTTTGAATGTGTTTCCATAGAATGAATAAGGAGAAACTGTTTCCAGTGACAGAAATATTGGTAATCTGAGGACTCAGATTTATGGTGATTGTCAAAAGAACCAGAGGCGACATGAGGAAACATTTCATTACACAGTGAGTTGTTGTGATCTGGAATGCGCTGCCTGAAAGGATGGTGGAAGCAAATTCAATAGTAACTTTCAAAAGGGGAATAGTATAAATACTTGAACAGGAAAAAAATTACAAGGTTTTGGGGTAAAGATCAGATGTGTGAAACTAATTGGATAGCTCTTCCAAAAGAGCCAGCACAGGTATGATGGGCTGAATGGCCTCCTTCTGTGCTGTATGATTCTATAAAATCATAAATGTTGGTGTGATGATAATTGCTTCTCTGTATCCTGCAGCTAATGATGTGTAAATTGCTTCTGAGAGAAGAATTGGAGATGGCAGCTGTCGTTTGGTCTGTTAGAAACATAGGAACAGGACGAGGCCATTCAGCCCCTCCAGTCTGTTCTCCCATTCAATTCCATCATGGCTGATCTGTATCTTAACTCCATCTAACCACCTTAGTTCAGTAACCCTTAATACCTCTACCGAACAAAAATCTATCAATCTCAGATTTGAGATTTTAATTGTCCCCCAGTCTCAACAGCCTTTTGGAGGAGAGAGTTCCAGATTTCCATTACCCTTTGTTTGGAGAGGTTCGTCCCGACGTCATCCCTGAATGGCCTAGTTCTAATTTTTAGTTTTTGTCCCGTCGATTTGGACTCCTCCACCAGAGGAAATAGTTTCTCTCTATCTACCATATTAACTCCCTGAATCACCTTGAGCCAATACTTGAAGTTACAGATTATAAGCGTGAAACATGAAAAGTCAGTAATATTACCAAATACCTCCATTCTCAGTCTTGCTGCTCCCTGGTGTGGAAATAAAACAAAATTATATTTTGTCATTCTGGAAAAAAACTTGCAGTTTGCAAGCTCCACGAGGCCTCTGGGAGTTGTACGTCCCATGTAATTATTGGAAAAGGAATCCACAGCTGTTGATGCATCATTACATGAAATGCGGCTGTACTCATATTTGCATTCGAGATGAGAATGGTGCATATCGTCAGTCAGCTAGCTCGCTTGCTCCTTTTCCCCACTGTGTCTTACACTTCAATACTGTTATGTATTCACTAAGTCTAAAATGAAGCTTATTGCAAGCAGCCATTGTGGAACTTTTATTTACACCTCCCCAACACAGAGGGCAGCAGAGAGGCAGTATAGCAGTATACAGAATAAAAACAGAAACTTCTGATACATATGAATATACGAATTAGGAAGAGAAGTGGGCCATTCGGCCCCTCGAGCCTGCTCCGCCATTTAACAAGATCATGGCTGATCTGTTTGTGTCTCGAATTCCACACTCCCATCTTGCTTAACAAGAGTCTATCTACCTCCGCCTTAAAAATAGTCAATGATCCCGCCTCCACCACCGCTTGTTTAGGTTAAAGCCCTTTCTACTTCCCTAGTTATACGGTTTTCTAGAACACTGGTCCCAGCACGATTCCGGTGCAGACCGTCCCAATGATACAGCCCCCACTTTCCCCAGTACTGGTGCCAATGTCCGACAAACCGAAACCCACTTCTCCCACACCAGTCTTTGAGCCATGTATTCATTTCACTAATCTTATGTGCCCTCTGCCAATTGGCACGTGGCTCAGGTAATAATCTAGAGATTATTACCCTTGAGGTTCTGCTCTTCAATTTGGTGCCTAGCTCCTCATAATGTCTAAGCAGAACCTCTTTCCTAGTCCTACCTATGTCATTGGTACCTACATGGACCACGACAACTGGATCCTCCCCCCCACCCCCCCCACTCCAAGTTCCTGTCCAGCCCTGAGCAGATGTCCCGAATCCTGGCAACACAGCCTTCTGGACTCACACTCTTGGCTGCACAGAACAGTGTCAATCCCCCTCACTATATTATCCTCTACTACCACTACATTCCTTTTTGCTCTCCCCCCCACCTCCGTGAATGGCTTCCTGTACCACAGTACGATGGCCAGCCTGCTCATCCACCTTGCAGACCTTGCTTTCGTCCATACAGGTTGAGAGCACCTCAAACCTGTTTGACAAATGCAAAGTCTGAGGCCTCCTCCACTACTGTCTGCTTGGTCCTATTACCGGCCTCACTCATGGTCACATCCTCCTGTCCCTCACTGCAGACCAAAACAGATTGCTCTGTTCTAAGAGGTGTGACCGTCTTCTGGGACAAAGTGTCCAGGTATTTTTCACCCTCCTTATGTTGCGCACTGTTTGCAGTTTGGCTTCCAGATCAATAATCCTGATCCGGAATTCCTCTAGCTGCTTACAATTTCTGCAGACGTGTTTGCCCTGGATCGCCTTGGCACCCAGGAGCTCCCACATACCACAGCTGCAACATAACACCTGTCCTGCCATTGTTATTTATGCTATTAGTTAATTTACTGTACTTACTTTTGTAAAGAAGACCACACCTGCCAAAATGAGACATATTAATTTCATCATGTAGAACATTATTTTTGAACTGTTACTGGTCTTGAAATAACTTGTTTAAAAAGACCACAACAATGGCTGAAAACATGGCTGCACATTTGCATTCTAAAAGACAATTACCTGAAGAAGACAATAGGAGTGCATCCCTGATTCAATTAGCCAGATGGATTTTGATCAAGAGACATTGAATGTATACAAACCAGCATTCCACCCTGCCACTGTGAGTGTCTAGTAAGCTTGGGGAAAATCCACAAACCTCGCTGAAGAGGTTGTCCCAAATAAAGAGCTAGTCACATGACTAACCTGCTGGCCAATTTGCAGTTAATTGAATTGTACTCACAGAACAGTTTGGGGAAGAGACTGCAATTTGAAGACCAAAGAGAAGGAAGGTCTCTCCCTGTCTCTCTCTCTCTCTCTCAAGCAAAGCTCCAGGGACCCATGGAAGTAACATAAGTCTCGAGACTGAAGATCAGCAAAACAACTTTGAAAGTGTGCACTGGGCCCCAATGAGAACTGCGAGACTTAACTTCAATCAAAGACTTTACATCCAACACAAAACCAGTAACTGAACTCCAGCAATTACTTCATACCTTTCCCTTATTTCTCCTCCTCTGTCTTTTTAAATATCTGCTCCCGCTGCTCTCTCTCTCTCTCTCTCTCTCTCCCTCCGGCCTCTGACTCTTTGGCACGCTTTTTAAATGAAAGATGAAAGATCACTGACTGGAAAGGTTAACTCTGCTTCTCTCTCCACAGATGCTGCCAGACCCGCTGAGTATTTCCAGCACTTTTTATTTCAGATTTCCAACAGCCGCAGTATTTTGCTTTTATTATAGCAGTATACAAATGCTTAGCTAACACAATACACATTCTCAGCCGGTTTAATACAATACACACACTGGGGAATTTGACATATGTTAATGTATGGGGGAAAGGCGTTATGAGGCATTCTTCTGATAGAATAACAAGTATGATATTGTCTCAAAATTACAAATCACTATTGGTGTCACATTATTTGCTGATACTTGGCAGTCTGCCATATCAGTGAAGCCATTGAAACATTCAAAATAAACACCACAAAAAAGTAGAGGATTGGCATGGGGAATCAGTGAGGAGTTCATCCACAAATATCTTCAAAGGTTTTTTTTTCTATAAATTTTAAATGTATGGTCATCATTCAGCCCATTGAGTCTGCTCCAATTGATACACCCAGTCTAATCTCACTCTCCTGCTCACTCCCTGTACCCTTTAATATCCCACCCAGTCTAATCCCACTCTCCTGCTCACTCCACACACCCTTCAATATCCCACACAGTCAAATTCCGCTCTTCTGCTCACTCCCCATAACCTTTTTTTTTTATTTCATGAGATGTGAGCGTCACTGTCAAGTCCAGCATTATTGCCCATCCCTAATTACCCTTGAGAAGGTGGCAGTGAGGTACACCCGCAGTACTGTTAGGGGTGAAGTCCCAGGATTTTGATCCAGCGACGATGTAGGAATGGCGATATTTTTACAAATCAGATTGGTGCATGACTTGCAGGAGAACTTGCAGAGAGGTGTGTTCTCATGCACCAGCTGCCCTTGTCCTTGTCCTAGGTGGTACAAGTCACAAGTTTGGAAGGTGTTGTTGAAAACACCTTCGAGTTGCTGCAGTGCATCTTGTAGATGGTACATATTGCTGCCACTATGTGGCAGTGGTGGAAGGATTAAAAGTTTAAGGTGGTGGATGGGGTGCCAATCAATCGGGCTGCTTTGTCTTGGATAGTGTCGAGCTTCTTGAGTGCTGTTGGAACCACACTCATCCAGGCAAGTGAAGAGTATTCCATCACGCTCTGAACTTGTGCCTTGTAGATGGTGAAAAGGCTTTGGGGAGTCAGGTGAATTACTCGCTGCAGAATTTCCAGCCTCTGATCCACTCTTGTAGCCATCGTATTTATGTGGCTAGTCCAGTTCAGTTTCTGGTCAATGGTAATCCCCAGGATGTTGATGTTGAGGGATTCAGCGATAGTAATGCTGTTGAATGTCAAGAAGAGATGATTAGATTCTCTCTTGTTGAATATGGTCTTTGCCTGGTACATGTATGGCATGATTGTTACTTGCCACTTATCAGTCCAAACTTGATTGTTGTCCAGGTCTTGCTGCATACAGGCACTGACTGCTACATTATCCGATGAGTAGGAAATGGTGCTGGAACATTGTGCAATCATCAGCGAACATTCTCACTTCTGACTTAATGACGGAGGGAAGGTCATTAATGAAGCAGCTGAAGATGGTTGGGCTTAGGACACTACCTTGAGGTTCTCCTGCAGCAATGTCCTGGGGCTGAGATGTTTGGCCTCCAACAACCACAGCCATCTTCCTTTGTGCTAGGTATGACTCCAACCAGTGGAGCGTTTTCTGCCTGATTCCCATTGACTTCAGTTTTGCTAGGGCTCCTTGATGCCACAATCGGCCAAATACTGCTTTGATGTCAAGGGCAGCCATACTCACATAACCTCTGGAGTTAAGCTCTTTGTCTATGTTTGGACAATTGTTATAATGAAGCCTGGAGCTGATTGGTCCTGGTGGAACCCAAACTGAGAATCGGTGAGCAGCTTATTGCTGAATAAATGCTGCTTGAAAGCATTGTCAATGACAACTTTACTTTGCTGATGATTGAGAGTAGACTGATGGGGAGGTAATTGGCTGGCTTGGATTTGTCCTGCTTTTTGTGGGCAGGACATACTTGAGCAATTTTCCACATTGCTGGATAGATGCCAGTGTTGTAGCTGTACTGGAACAGCTTGACAAGGGGTGTGGCCAGTTCTGGAGCGCAAATCTTCAGTACTATTGCCGGAATATTGTCAGGGCCCATAGCCTTTGCAGTATCCAGTGTCTTCAGACTTTTCTTGATATCCCATGGCGTGAATCGAATTTACTAAAGACTGGCATCTGTGATGCTGGGGACCTCAGGAGGAGGTCGAGATGGATCATCCACTCTGCACTTCTGATTGAAGATGGTTGAGCCTTATCTTTTGCACTGATGTTTTGGGCTCCCCCACCATTGAGGATGGGGATGTTTGTGGAGCCTCCTCCTCCCGTTAGTTGTTTAATTGTCAACTATCAATTACCACTGGATGTCCAGGACTGCACAGCTTTGAGCTGATGCATTGATTGTGGAATCGATTAGCTCTGTCTATAACATGCTGCTTCCACTGTTTAGCATACATGTAGTCCTCTGTTGTAGCTTTGCCAGGCTGACACCTCATTTTTAGTTATGCCTGGTGCTGCTCCTGGCATGGTCTCCTGCACTCCTCATTGAGGGTGGGTCCCCTGGCTTGATGATAATGATAGAGTGGGGAATATGCCAGGCCATGAGGTTACAGATTGTGGTTGAATACAAATCTACTGCTGCTGGACCTCATGGATGCCCAGTTTAAAGCTGCTGGATCTGTTCTCAGTCTATCTCATTTACTGCCACACAACACGATGGAAAGTGGCCTCAGTGTGAAGACAGGACTTCATCTCCACAGGACTGTGCGGTGGTAACTCTTACCAATACTGCCAAGGACAGATGAATCTGCGAGAGGTAGATTGGCGAGGGTGAGGTCAAGTAGGTTTTGCCCTCTTGTTGGTTCCCTCACCACCTGCTGCAGACCCAGTCTAGCAGCTATGTCCTTTAGGACTAGTAGTGGTGCTCCGAGCCACTCTTGGCGATGGACATTGAAGTTTGCCATCCAGAGTACATTCTGTTACCTTGCTACCCACAGTGCTTCTTCCAAGTGGTGTTCAACATGGAGGAGTACTGATTCGCCAGCTAACGGAGGGTAGTAGGTGATAATCAGCAGCAGCTTTCCTTGCCTTTGTTTGACTTGATGCCATGAAACTACATGGGATCTGGAGTCAATGTTGAGGACTCCCAGGGCCTCTCTCTCCCTGTGTATATCACTGTGCCGCCACCTCTGGTGGGACAGGACATACACAAGGATGGTAATGGAGAACCTAAACCCATTCTCCTGCTCACTTCCCTCACCCTTTAATATCCAATTCAATCTAATCACACTCATCTGCTCACTCCCCATACCCTTTAATCATCCCACCTGTCTAATCCGACTTTCCTCTGACTCCCCATACTCTTTAATAGTCCACATTTTCAATCAACTGACTAATTCTTTAAGAGTGCTCATGGACTTGTCCGCCACAGTTCTGGGTATGTGTATTGAGCTTAACAATTTCCATGAAGCAGCTATTTATATTTAGTTTGGGAATGCTCTCCATCACTTGCTCTGTTCCTTGTTGCAGTCAGTATCCTCACCAGTCACTTGAATTTTAATAAGTTTGTGCGTAGCTCAATTACTGCTTCAGTTTGTATTGGAATCAAGAGATCATTGACTCTTCAAATGTTCTATAATGGCCCCAAAGCCTATGTTGGCAATTAACATGGTTGCATATTCATATTACAATCACATCTGTTCATAACTGTTACTGAGTGTTAGAAAAAAGTATTTTACAAAAGAAAAAACTTGCATTTATATAGTGACTATTACTTTACAGCCAATTAAATACTTTTGAAGTGCAGTCACTGTTGTAATGTAGGGAATCGCGGCAACCAATTTGTGCACAGCAAGCTCCCACAAACAGTAAAGAAGTTAATGATGGGGTACAAAAACAAGAAATGCTGGAGTCACTCAGCAGGTCTGGCAGCATCTGTGGAAAGAGAAGCAGAGTTAACGTTTCGGGTCAGTGACCCTTCTTCGGAACTTCTCCGTTCCGAAGAAGGGTCACTGACCCGAAACGGTAACTCTGCTTCTCTTTCCACAGATGCTGCCAGACCTGCTGAGTGACTCCAGCATTTCTTGTTTATGTTTCAGATTTCCAGCATCCGCAGTATTTTGCTTTTATTTTAATGATGGGGTAATCTGTTTTTAGTAATGTTGGTTGAGAGATAAATATTGTTCAGGATGCCAGGGAGAACTTACAAGCTCTGTTTTTAATAGTGCCATGGGATCAGACAGGGCCTCAGTTTAATGTCTCACCTGAAAGACGGCACCTCTGACAGTGCAGCACTCCCTCAGTACTGCACTGGGAGTATTTTGTGCTCAATTTTCTGGAATGGGGCTTGAACCCACAACCTCTGACTCAGGAAGTGAGGGTGCTGAGTTTACCTTACAGGAGAAGAATTGTAATTCAACATCAGCAAGCTCACAGGGAACTCTTTAACAAGTTTCTTGTGACAAATCCCATCTGTCAAATGGCAGGCTTTGAACTACCCTGGCAAGACTGGTCCTTGCTAAACAGGTTCAGGATAAGCCAATGCCCCTGTGCAGCCAACCTCTACCACTGGGCCTCAGTACAAACCCCTTATCCATTTGTGGACAGACACAAACAATGCTGCATATTACCGAGGACTGTCCCCTCTACAGATAAGTGACGGACTAATCACCTTAAACTCAGCAAATGAAGAGGCTATCACTTGGCTCCGGGGATTTGTATTTGCTAAATAATAAATAATAGCAAGTCCATAATTTTGTATCATGAAGAAAATAAATTGCAGGGTGATGAAATTCAGAAGTATAATTAAATAATAAACACCTTCAGATCTTCCATGTTAGCAAAATGATTTCCAAAGCTGTAAAAGTTCCAATATTTTCAAAATATTGTTCCACAGAATTGAGATATTAAGTTAATAGCATCACACAACAGATTCTTTCTATAAATCAACTGTTAAATTCCTCTGCGTTTGATAGTTGCTCCATCACGGGGCCAATAATTTTCTTTTTATTAAATTTACACTAAATATCAATCATTCGCCTGCTTTTGAGGCCTAACATTGACTGGCTGACAGAGCTAAGGGTGAGCGCAGCCCCAAGGTAGATGTGGGCTGGTCTGTTTATCGGGCTGCAGTCATAACCAGCAAATTTCAATCGGCACACAGGGCCGGATTTTGTTCTCATCCCGATGGCGGGTTTCATGGTGGGGTGGGGGGGGGGGTCTGGCGGAGAATGGGGGCAAAATCGCCTGCCACGGAACCCAACGTCAAGATTTTGAGTTCTGATTCTCCGGGGGGTGGGATAAGCTGACGACAACCTTCCCACCCAGACGCCAAATAAGGGCCTCATCCTGCCACCGCTGGGAACTTACCAGTGGTTGGGGGGGGGAGGGGGCCTCTGCCATACCGGGAGGGCGCCTTGGAAAATGAGGTGCCCTCCCTGCGGGCTTGGTGGGGGGGGGGGGGGGGAGCCTTCTTTGTGGGCAATTTGTGGTCCACAGAGGACCCCCACTGGGAATAAATGTACCCCCTGGGACCCCCACCCCCTGGACTTCACGCCCACCTTCCACCCCTCCCTTTACCGAGGCCTTCCAGATTGGCCCTGGCGACCCTGCCTCACCTACCTCTCTTCTCCGGGGTTCCAGCGCTGGGCCTTGCTCTGAGGCCTCTGCAGTACTGGCAGTGACCATCGCTCTTGGTGGCGTTGCCAATACAGCGGAGCTGCCGGACCTGTGATTGGCCGGCAGCTCTTGGAGGCAGGATCCAAGTCTCGATAAAGTGTTTAAAGGGACGGGGGATCCCGCCTCCTTAAACCTTGACCCCAAAAGACCGGAGGATCGCTCCAGGGGTCTGAAAAAAAAGGCACAGCGGGGTTCCCTCCGACTTTTAGGCCTGGTGCCGGGAGCCCCACTTCCTGCACAAAATCCAGCCCACTATGGGTGGAAAAAGTTAAGAATAAAACAAGATTCTTGCGGCCAAAAGTAATGTTTCCAATGATGTCGCTGTGACATATTTCCACTCTTATGTAAAAATAGGCCAGCTATTATTAACAAGTTGCATTTAGGTAACTGTCATTGTTGAGCAGGTCGCACTCTGTCCTCTATGTCAGGAGGTTTTGGTTTCAAACCCCTCTGCAAAGACTTAAGCATATAACCCAGTGCAGTGCTGAGGGAGTACTACACTGTTGGATGTGCTGTCTTTCTCGAGCTCTGCAGGGCTCCTCCAATTCTGCTTTTCATGGCTCTATCATTGGTGGGTGTACTTCCAGCTGCTGAGGCCCTCAGCTCTGGAACTTTTTTCATTCGTTTTTGGGGATGTGGGCGTCACTGGCCAAGTCAGCATTTATTACCCATCCCTAATTACCCGTGAGAAGGTGGTGGTGAGTTGCCTTCTTGAACCGCTGCAGTCCATGTGAAGTAGGTACACCCACAGTGCTGTTCGAGAGGGATTTCCAGGAATTTGACCCAGCGGCAGTGAAGGAACGGCAATATAGTTCCAAGTCAGGGGAACTTGCAAGTGATGGTGTTCCCATACATCTGCTGCCCTTGTCCTTCAAAGTGGTAGAGGTCGCAGGCTTGGAAGCTGCTGTCTAAGGAGCCTTGGTGTAGTGCATCTTGTAGATTCCCTCTCTGTCTTCCTTTAAGAAATTCTACCTCTTTGACCAAGCTTTTGGTCACCTGTCATAATATCACGTTATGTGCCTCAGTGTCAAATTTTATCTGATAATGCTCCTGTGAAGCACCTCAGGACATTTTACTACATTAAAGACGCTATATAAATGCAAGTTTTGTTGTCTTTTGGATGATAAGTTAAACCAAGACCCCATCTGATCTCTCAGGTGGATGTAAAAGACCCCATGGTGTTATTTGAAGAAAAGCAGGGGAGTTCTCCCCGGTCTCCTGGCCAATATTTATAACCTCAACAAAGATAGCTAAAAAGCAGCTTATGTGGGAGCTTGTGGGAGCTTGCTGTGCACAAGTTGGCCACTCCGTTTCTACATTACAACAGTGACTACACTTCAAAAGTCCTTCATCGGCTGTAAAGTGTTTTGGTACGTCCTGAGCTTGTGAAAGGCACTATAGAAATATAAGTTCTTTCTTTCTATATGGTACCTCACCTAAACAGCCATTCTTCACCTGTAACCTGAGCACAGTGGGTTACACAGTCAACCCCATTCATATTCTCATTCAAAATTCTTCTGTAGATGTGTTGAAGTAGAAATTACTGGTAAAGCAATCAGGAGCAGCAAGCCTGCATGATTACCGACTCTTACTTTTTCCATTCTGCCCCCTTCCCATCCTGGCCTCCTTCTGTGCTATTATTCTCTGACACCACACAGCTGAGCTTTCAGTGAAAATATTTCATTGAACCGCCAGAGAGCTGTCAAAGCTTTCGAAGCTTTCCAAAAAAAAAAGTTAATGTCCAATTACTTGGTACAGAAGAAGAAAAACAACATTTCTGAGCGGAGCTGATACTTTAAAAAGAGCATGGTTGTTTTGTCAAAGAGTAGGAGAAAGGAACATTTACCCGACATTGCCAGATAGCATCTAATAACGAACAAATCACAGCTGGCTAAATGGCACCACAATGTCCCAGACACTAACTGCAACATGCGGACATGATAAGTATTAATGAACCAAACAGCCATCTGCTTACGTGGCACATTTGATGTGTTATGTATTAACGGTCTTTAGAGATAGGGATTATTTGACAAGAATACCTTACTAAAGTAAACAGCTATAAATAGATGCTTGGCCACAGCTACAGAGACTTAATGAGGGTGTGTGAAAGGCATAATAGAGTAACAACTTCCATTTTTCTGGTTTTAGAAAGATCAGCTTGCTTTATTAGTGGTGATCTCTTTCTGTACATTTTCAAGATCCACATCTATTACATGCTATTGTTACCAAATAAAATTGTTCTGTGTTGGGCAGCTTTCTTTTCCGAATTCATCTTGTCACTTTAAAAATCAGAGTACTCACACATCAAATTGCAACAATGGAGAATCCGGTCTTTAATGAGACATCATACTACACTGTCTAGTGTGTGTGCTCAGGTCTCACACTTCACAATTCCAGTATGAGAACAATAAATGAAAGCACAATTCATAAGTTCTTTTTAATGTTAATGTTATCAGTTCTGCTAGGCACAACACATTTCACCTTTTCTTCTACTGTCACCATTTTCAATACAACATTAGCATTAAAAAAGCGTTATGTGTTATGCTATTTATGGCCTGCTTCTATCTTGTAGACATCCAAAGTTATTAAAGTTTAAAGTTACTAACCCACGATTTCTGCCAACTAGAAGGACAAAGGCAGCAGATGCATGAGAACACTACAACCAGTTCCCCTTCAAGCCACACACCATCCTGACTTGGAATTATATCGCCGTTCCTTCACTGTCGCGGGGTCAAAATCCTGGAACTCCCTTCCTAACAGCACTGTGGGTGTACCTACCCCACATGGACTGCAGCAGTTCAAGAAAGTGGCTCATCACCACCTTCTCATGGGCAATTAGAGATGGGCAATAAATGCTGTCCTAGCCAGCGATGCCCACATCCTATGAACGAATATTAAAAAAAAATGTACAGTTGTAGCAAGACTTCCCTACCTTTTTACTCCATCCCACTTGCAATAAATGCCAACATTCCATTTGCCTTCCTGTCTTGAAAACCCCACCTGCCAAGAATGAGGCATATTAATTTCATCATATGAAATATTAATTCTAAACTGTTGCTGGACTGAAAAGATGACTTGTTTAAAGAGATCACAGCAGTGGCTGGAAACATTTGCATTCTAAGAGACTGGAGGAGACAATGGAACTGCTTCCAGATCCAATTAACCCAAATGGATTTTGATCACCAGACATTGAATGTGTAACAAGCCAGCATTCCATCCCCACAACCTCCAACGCCGCCCCTCCCCACCCACCACCACCCCGAGGGTGTCTGCTAAGATGGAGAATCCACAAAAAATACAGGAGAGTTTGTTGGAAAAGCCTAGTCACATGACCAACCTGCTGGCCCAGGGTTTTTGAATTGTGTTCACAGATCAGTTTGAAGACAAGATTGCAATTTGAAGACTAAAGAAAAGGAAGGTCTCTCTCCCTGACTCTCTCTCTCTCTCTCTCATGAATTTCCAGATCCACTGAAGCCACTTAAACCTCAAGAGAGAAGACTCCTACATTGAAACAAGTTTGAAAGCGTGCAGTGGGCCCCAACAAAACAGCAATATTGAACTGTAATCAAAGACTCTACATTGAACTCAAAAGACAATAAATGAACTCCAGCTATTGCTTCAAACTTTTCCCCTTTATTCTTTCTCCTCTTCCATCTCTAATTGAGTGTGTGTTTATCACGTATGCATGCTACTGAGGTCGCATCGGGCATTCGTAGTAGTTTTAACCAAATTAGAGTTTTAAGGTTAATAAACTTACACCTTTCTTTTTTAAATCTAAGAAAACCTGTCTGGTTGATTTCTTTGTCACTACAGTTGGAGAGCAGTGAACAAGGATTCACTGAGGGGACACTAAAACACGGTGTTTTAAAAATTAAACCCTGCTACGGTCAAACCATGAAAAAGCTGAGAGGGAACCCCTAGACCCCATTCTCACCTGGTCGTAACACTTCCTAATTACTTGTTGTGCCTACATGCTAACTTTTTGTGATTCATGTACTCTGTACTTCAGCATTCTGCAGTCTCTCTCCATTGTCCACTTAAGCTCCATGTTCTACTGCCCTCATAAACTCTTCGGATCATTTTATTCCTAGAAACACAAGTGAGCTGATTGACATCTTCCAGACCATCAAAGACATTGATGAGTAAATTTCACACATTCCGTCAGTACCTTTATCTGAGAGGATAGCCTTGCCTTAGACTTACTTCCACAATGCATTCCAGGCTCAGCAGAAAGCTGTTTTAACTCAGCATATGCTGATCCCACAAACAGCCCAACGCAAGTCCCAAAATTGGACTGATATAGAGAAGATTAGCATGGCCCCTGCCCAAGAATGAGACACAAATGTGTGAAGCATTCCATATTTTTATATTCAAGACAGAGGTTGATACATTTTTGGATACAAAGGGAATTAATGGATATAGGCATGGTGCGAATGAAAATGGAATTGAGGTAGAAGATCAGCCATGATCTTATTGAATGGTGCAGCAGGCTCGAAAGGCCAAATGGCCTACTCCAACTCCTATTTCTATGACATCGAGGTACGCAGGTAGCGTGAACTCTCGTTCACCACAAGATCATTTATTGATAAGCTCTGGAACTCCTTCTCTAAACCTCTCAGCTTCTCTCTCCTCCTTTAAGACATTCCTTGAAACCTACCTTTGAACAAGCTAATATCGCTTTGTGTTGCTCGGTGTCAGCTTTTGTCTGATAATCACTTCTGTGAAGCACCTTGGAGCATTTTGCTGCATAAGAGGTGCTATATAAATGCAAATTGTTGTTGTAAATCACTTATTTTAAAAGTGGATGATTAGCAAAGCATTGCAACCACTTCCGATTTCCGGGTCCACAACCGATGTCACTTCTGGGTCACCCTCTGATGATGTTACTTGCTCCCAAAAATTTCAAACGTGTATGAGCTCATTGCTAAGCTGCTGTTAAGAATTTGAATGTTGTCTTCACAGCGTATGTCTTGGCCAACATCTATCCCTCGTCCAACATCACTAAAACTGATTAGCAGGTCATTATTACATTGCTGTTTGTGGGATCTTGCTTTATATTTTACATTCATGGGATGTGAGAATCTCTCATAAGGACAGAATTTATTGAACATCCCTTGCCCTTGGACAGGTAGTGGTGAGCCATCTTCTTAATTGAGTGTCTTGCGAAGGCAATTAAGAATCAACCACATTACTATGGGGCTGGAGTCATATATAGACCGTGAGAGAACATTAATGAACCAGATGGGTGTTTACAACAATCCACTAGTTTCATGCTTACTGATACTAGCCTTTTATTCCAGATTCATTTGTTTGAATTTAAACTCTCCAGCTGCTGCAGTGCGAAATGAACTCATAGCTCCAGATTACCGACATAAAAACATGACAATTATCCTACCATATCCATGCTGTGCATAAATTGGCTGAACCTATCTACATTACAACAATGACTACACTTCAAAAAGTAATTCATTTGCTGTAAACTGCTTTGAGACATCCTGAGGTCGTGAAAGTTCCTATGTAGATGCAAGTTTTTCTTTTTTTCAAATAAAATCAGCTCTGCACCCCATGTTGATAAATGTATTAATAAGTTACCTATTTAAAGAAAAGCAATCAAACATCACACTTAGCCCAAAATCGCTAGACATCCCCTGGCCAAGAGAGTGGGCAGTAAATCTGCAACTTTGTAAGTAACCCACTAAGAGGCGGCTAGCATGGATTAGGATGGTGCACACACACTAAATTGGTTCTTGTCCTTTGAGTGAGTGTCTAACCTCTGCTGGTCACTTAGCTTTGACATTCTAACAACTCAAGAATGAAATATATGGTGAACTGTACATAGAACCTTTTTCCTACACTCCATGTTGTAGGGGGCAAGAGTGGTTATGATACGGGATTAGTACTCCAGAGGCCTGGATTAATATTACTCAACCAACATCACTAAAACAGATTATTTGTACACACTTTATACTACCATATTTTCTGGGCCATAAGACACACTTTTACTCTGGAAAAAAAATTGCTTAAAATTGCCATGTGTCTTATGGCCCAAATTTTACCCCAGTCGCAGTATTTCAGAGTTGCCCACAGTGATTAGTTTGTTGTGTTTTTTTTGTAAGATCTGGTGCGAACCCTAATGGGCACAAAACAAAAATGGTTTTCTTATACTGCAAGATTCAAAGTGGAAGTGGTAAGGTTTTTCCAAAGAGTATGGAAATAAAGCAGCTGAAAGATAGCTGGTCTTCCACCAATTGAGAAAATGGAAGGAACAAGACTTCATGCTGCATTCTTGTTTTTGTTCTGTAATGGTAAATGTAAATATTCAAAGCCTATATACACTGAAATATTTTTTCCTAAATATTTTCCTTTAAAATCCTGTGCCTCTTATGGTATGGCAAATATGGTAATTTGGGTCATTTAAACTATTCAAAGTATATAGAGTATAAAAACAAGAAATGCTGGAACCACTCAGCAGGTCTGGCAGCATCTGTGAAAAGAGAAGCAGAGTTAACGTTTCGGGTCAGTAGCCCTTCTTCAGAACTGACAAATATTAGAAAAGTCACAGGTCATAAGCAAGTGAGGTGGGGGTGGGGCAAGAGATAACAAAGGAGGTGTAGATTGGACCAGGCCACATAGCTGACCAAAAGGTCATGGAGCAAAGGCAAACAATATGTTAATGGTGTGTTGAAAGACAAAGCATTAGTACAGATTAGGTATTAATGCACTGAATATTGAACAGCAGCAAGTGCAAACCTGAAAATAAAAAACTGTGGGTAAGCAAACTGTACAAACTAAGATGAAATGAAATAAATGCAAAAAAAAGATTGTAAAAAATGTAAAAAAAGAATGTAAAAAAAAAAGAAAAAATAACTAAAAATTAAAGTAAAATGGGGGGCTGTCATGCTCTGAAATTATTGAACTCAATGTTCAGTCCGGCAGGCTGTAGTGTGCCTAATCGGTAGATGAGATGCTGTTCCTCGAGCTTGCGTTGATGTTCACTGGAACACTGCAGCAATCCCAGGAGTATACAGAGGCCTGGATTAATAATACCAAAAACTTGCATTTATATAGCACCTTTAATGTAATAAAATTAGTCCCAAAGTGCTTCACAGGAGCAATTATCAACAACAACATGAAGCTGTTGAACTGTTATAAAAGCCCAACTGATTCACTAATGGTGTTTAGGGAAGGAAACTGCCATCCTTACCCAGTCTGGCTTGTAAGTGACTCTAGTCCTACATCAAAGTACTTGACTCTTGCTAACAGCCTAGCAAGCATCTCAATCGTATCAAACTGTTACCGAGGAGGTTCACCAGGATGTTGCCTGGTATGGAGGGCGCTAGCTATGAAGAGAGGTTGAGTAGATTAGGATTATTTTCATTAGAAAGACGGAGGTTGAGGGGGGACCTGATAGAAGTGTACAAAATCATGAGAGGTATAGACAGGGTGGATAGCAAGAAGCTTTTTCCCAGAGTGGGGGATTCAATTACTAGGGGACACGAGTTCAAATTGATAGGGGAAAAGTTTAGGGGGGATATGCGTGGAAAGTTCTTTACGCAGACGGTGGTGGGCGCCTGGAATGCATTGCCAGCGGAGGTGGTAGACGCGGGCACGATAGCATCTTTTAAGATGTATCTAGACAGATACGTGAATGGGCAGGAAGTAAAGAGATACAGACCCTAAGAAAATAGGCGACAGGTTTAGATAGAGGATTTGGATCGGCGTAGGCTTGGAGGGCCGAAGGGCCTGTTCCTGTGCTGTAATTTTCTTTGTTCTTTGTTCAAGGAGTTGGCCCACCATCACATTCTTGGGGCAACTTGGGATGGGTAACAAATGCCAGCCTGTCCCACGTCACGAGAATGTATTTTTAAAAATAGCATTGTTGGAGAGCTTTGAGTTAATTAAGGAGATTGCGCTTGACTAATCAAATTTTTTGATGAAGTAACAGAGACAGTTGATCGGGGAATGCAATGGATGTTGTCTATATGGATCGAAGAAAGCCTTTGACAAAGCACCACATAAAAGGCTGATTAACAGAATTGAGGCTCCTGGAATCGGAGGCCCAGTATTAACTTGGATTTTAAAAAGCCTTAAGAACAGAAAACAGCAAGTCATGGTAAATGGTTGTTTTTCAGATTGGAGGATGGTGGACAGTGGTGCTGCCCAAGGGTCAATGCTAAGATCACTGCTTTTTTTTTGATATATTGGATATTGGATATTGGAATACAGAGTAAAGTTTCAAAATTTGCTGATGATTCCAAACTTGGAGGTATGCCAGACAGTGACGATGACATTAATCAACTGCTCAGGACATAGATAGGCTAGCAACATGGGCAGACAAGTGGCAGATGGAATTTAATACAGAGAAGTGTGCGGTGAAGTATTTTGGCAGAAGGGATAAGGAGAGGCAATGTAGACTTAATGGCACAGTTCTAGTGTGCAGGGACAGAGGGACCTTCAGGTTCTTGTACATAGACCTTTGAAGATGGCAGGACATATTGAGAGAGTAATTGGCAAAGCACATAGGATCTTGAGCTTCATAATTAGAGGTATTGAGTACAAAAATAGGAAGTTATACTGAACCTTTGTAAAGCTCTGGTTAGGCCATTACTAGAATGTTGCATCCAGTTCTAGTCGCCAGGCTTTAGGAAGGATGTGAACGTCCTTGAGAGGGTGCAGAGGAGATTTACTAGAATGATTCCTGGATTGAGGGAATTTAGCTACAAGGTTAGATTGGAAAAGCCGGGGTTGTTCTCCTTGCAGCAAAGGAGATTGAGGGGAGATTTAATAGAGGTGTACAAGATTATGACAGGTTTGGATAAGGTAGACAAAAAAAGCTGTTCCCATTAGCTGATCATACAAGGACTAGGTGACACAGATTTAAGGACCCAATGGGCCAAATACCTCCTTCTATGCCGTCATGACTCTATGACTCTATGACCTGTTGAACAGCTCTGTCCACTGACTGCATAATTATTCGCAGAGCCACTTTAATAGGCCACTTTACAAGACCCCCACTGTTTATCTGGCAAGAGCCCAGCACAACAGCTCAGAATATGCTTTAGGTCTTTGTGTTGCTGACACAATATGAGGAATCTTGTGGACCCTGTTAGAGGCAGCACCTCCAGCTACCTCTGAAATCTGTGATGGAGGGGGCAGGACAATGGGCAGATCCTCCTTGCACTGGGAGTGGCCACCTCCCCAGCACCCAAAGATGGCCTGTCCAGTCCAAGAAGTATGTGTTACAATCAGGTGAGGAAGGGTTGTAGGGCTCCCCTCTTTTCCCTCTCCTTGTTTGACCACACCAGGTTTATTTCTTTTTAAGTGGATATACTTGCCCATTCAGTGAGTGTTTAACTGTTTACGTGCCATGATCATAAAAAGAGCCAATCGGATAGGTTTTCTCAAAGTTAACAAAGAAAGAGGTTAATTTTATTGTACTTAAACCGATCTAAGTAAAACTAATAAAATACACTCCAACTTTCACATAAACACACACACATGCACATACAAATAGGGTACACAGTGGGGAAGGATAAATTGGTTGAATTAAAGTCCAGAGAAATAAAAGGGGTTATACTGTCTGTGGAGGTTGGAGACTCGGCTGGCTTCAGGCTGAATTCAGTGGTCCTGAGGCTTCCAGTTTGATGAGGTAGGCACGGATTCAGTGGTTCTTCAGGAGGTAGCAGTGTGACTGAATTCCTTCGAGAGAGAGATCTCTGTCTGTTCTTTCCAGCAAGTTCTCGACTGTGTAGCTGACAGAGGTTTCTGTCTGTTCTTTCTGAAAAGTTCTCTATCCACAATAGCTTAAGTCTTTAAGCACAGTGAACATCGATCAGTGAACAGACTAATACAATCAAACATAGATCAATTAAACCACTGGTCACCAGAGTCTGCAGCAGGGAATATGCCTCAATGTTCACAGTCAGCAGACAGAGTTTGAATCTTGCAAGGTTTGAGTGGGTCACCTCCACCAGTTTAATATTCAGGTTTCCAGCCGGTGGATTAAAAAATAATCCTTCAACTTAGCATGTTTTCATGACAGAGGGTGGAAGCTGGCCCAACTGAGGAGGGGAGATGGTGGGTGCGTCTAGGTGGGGTCAGCGCAGGAGGTCACAGATTAACCCAACTGCCATTCTCACAGGCTGTGGGTTTTCAGGCCCGAGTATGCTTTGGCGGAACGTTGCTGGAGGTTGAGGCATTTGCAGCCAATATGGGGGCTAAAATTCCTCGTGGCTTCTTGCAATCCTCTGCCGTAACTTTTCGGTAAATGTTACCCATGTGGATCTGCTCCTATGGCAGCTCACCGGCTCGTGAGCTGAGACTTTCTTTTTAAAAGGCTTCTACACCCACTGTCTCACACAATCTGTACACGTCATCATAACTTGGGTAACTTAAACCATTTGGAGTACACTTGATCCTATGTTGCTAAGGCAATTAATGGCTGTATGATTCAACTTGGCAAAGGGACCAGGGGTCCATTGGACTGTGCAATATTTACAGAAAGTACCCCGCACAGCAGGCTTTGAAAACCACTGGCCACAGAAATCATCTGTTTCAGATGCAGATCCTGATTACTACAACCCATGAGCAGTGGTTATGTTATTTGAGATGTAATGCAGGCCAGAAAAAGGTTCCCCTTCCATTTAATAAATAAAACTTTTAACCTCAAAATCTTTACAGTTGAGGCGATTGATTGAACGGTCTAATCTGTATATACAACAACAGCTAAGACTTGCATTTATATAGCGCCTTTCAATTAGTAAAAGCATCAAGGCACTTAACAGGATTGGTTGTGAAACAAAATTTGACAACAGGCCGTGCGAGGAGATATTAGGACAAGTGACCAAAAGCTTGGCCAAAGAGGTTTAAAGAGCATCTTGAAGGAGGTGAGAGAGGTTTAGGGAGGGAATTCCAGAGCTTAGGGCCCAGGTAGATGAAGGCACGGCCGCCAGTGGTGGAGCAATTAAAATCGGGATAGGGCAAGAGGCCAGAACTGGAGGAGCACAGAGCTCTGGTAGGGTTGTCAGTCTGAAGGCAGTTACAGTGATAGAGATTGACAAGATCAATTACAAACCTGCGCAGTCAGCAGCGATGGGTAATCTTAATTACGATTTGAATTCAATGTGCTGGGTGCAATTATAGTAAATGACGCTTAATACATGTAGCTGTTTGATCTGATAGATCAGTTTTCATGAGAGACAAGAGAACAAAAGAATATGATGAGATGAGGTAGATGGAAAGGGAGGAGACTCACGTGGAGTATAAATACCAGAACAGATTAGCGGGGCCAAGTGGCTTGTTTTGTGCTGTGTATTCTATGTAACTCTATCCTATCTAATTCATGTGGTCCAATTTCAGGAGGGAGTGCTGTGAGACTGCAGGTCCAATTTCTGAAACCATCTTTCCTATCCTGCTGAGCTCATTTTCTTGAATTTGGCAGACTTGCTGTTCGGAAACTGTAAAGATTTTTTACAGATTGCCACGTTCCCCTGCAGAGAGAGTGAACCACCAGAGCCCAGCAGACTTCTTTTTAACTCATTCTCAGGCTGTAGGCATCGTTAGCTGTTTATTGTCTGTCCCTGGTTGCCCTGAGAAGGCAGTGGAGGACCTTCTTCTTAAACCACTCTAGTTGTGGTGGTTTCATCCAACTGAGACGTTTGCTGGACCACTTTTGAGGGCAGTCACTGTGATTGGAGTCACATAGAGACCAGACTAAGGACAGCAGGTTTCCTTTACTAATAGAAATGAGTTTTTATGACAATTTGACAGCTCCGTTTTTTTTTAATTCATTCATGGGATGTGGGCGTCACTGGCTATGCCAGCATTTATTGCCCATCACTAATTGCCCTTGAGAAGGTGGTGGTGAGCTGCCTTCTTGAGCCGCTGCAGTCCATGTGAGGTCGGTACACCCACAGTGCTGTTAGGAAGGGAGTTCCAGGATTTTGACCCAGCGACAGTGAAGGAACGGCGATATAGTTCCAAGTCAGGATGGTGTGTGACTTGGAGGGGAACTTGCAGGTGGTGGTGTTCCCATGCATCTGCTGCTCTTGTCCTTCGAGGCAGTAGAGGTCGTGGATTTGGAAGGTGCTGTCTAAGGAGCCTTGGTGCGTTGCTGCAGTGCATCTTGTAGATGGTGCACACTGCTGCCACCGTGCGTCGGTGGGGGAGGGAGTGAATGTTTGTAGATGGTGTGCCAATCAAGTGGGCTGCTTTGTCCTGGATGGTGTCGAGCTTCTTGAGTGCTGTTGGAGCTGCACCTATCCAGGCAAGTGGAGAGTATTCCATCACACTCCTGACTTGTGCCTTTTAGATGGTGGACAGGCTTTGGGGAGACAGGAGATGAGTTACTCACCGCAGGATTCCTAGTCTCTGACCTGCTCTTGTAGCCACGGTATTTAAATGGCTACTCCAGTTCAGTTTCTGTTCAATGGTAGCCCGTAGGATGTTGATAGTGGGAGATTCAGCGATGGTAATGCCATTGAATGTCAAGGTTGTCACTTACGGTGTCAGATTTCTTTTTTAAAAATTCAGATTCATAAACTGCCATGGTGAGATTTGTGTTCATATTCTCTGGATTACTAGTTCAGTAATAGCCAACAAACTATCAAAACCAACATGAGCTTGTGGTTGCAACTTAAGCTAAGTATAATCTACTGAAATTTGAGGGCTAACCTTCTGCAATTAGTCTGCCTGAATTATAGGATCATTTATGTCCACCTGCAATGATCTGCAGTGCCTCGGTTTCATGCCCCAACCAAAAGAAAGCACAACTCACAGTGCAGCACACCCTCAGTATTGCACTCAGAGTTTCAGACTGGATTTTGTGCTCAAAAGTTTAGGACTGGGACCCACAAGCTTCTCGTTGAGAGACTAGAGAGCACCCCACTAACCACAGGGCAGTCGCTTCGATGAGATACTAAAGATACCTGGAGTGGGGTTTGAACTTACAACCTTCTAACCCCATAGATAAGCATGCTACTCACAGAGCTAAAGCTAACACTAAAGAAGCCAACACTCCATTGCCTCACTGCTCTGCTAATATAGGGAGTATGTTGGTTTCACATTGAGTACATACAGATGTCAGCAGGCAGTCCTGCAACGAGCCAACTCTGTGTCTGGCTTGGTTTCCTGATTTTAAAAGAATGTTGGGGGCCAATGGCCATTGATGTGTTTGGTTCTCAGATACAAGAACTGTAGCTCACTCCATTATAACCCCCTGCTAGTATATTCTTCCGTTCGCCCACTTTGCATCTACACACAGATGCTATTTTGATATCCATAAAAACCTTTGGGAGAAGTTAAGCACAGGAGACCGGACGGCTGAGATTTTGCCCTCAAGTTCCTAGTTGTAATGAATAATTGTACATCGTGTGCACTGGCAGATTCAAAACTTGATGGCTCATTAGCTTGATGTGAACTCTTACACAATTCAAATTAAACAACATCGACTTCTGTTTCGCATTACAGTCACTTAGAATTTTTAAAGCACGGTGAAATAAAAACGCACGTGTTATTAATTGAGCACTTATCAACAGCAGCTTGTTTTGTCTCAGCTCTTACCCTAATTAATGTTTTGGGGTCACGTTGAAATGGCAGTAGCTGTAAAGAGGGCACGATTCAACAGAGCATGATGGCACAGAGAGAGTGCCTGCAGCTGATTGGCCAACACCCACATTGTGATACTGCCCAAAACAAATGCCATGTCCAATAAGTTAATGATCTGTATTTCCATTAGGTGTAACGATTCATTCATCTTAGTTGAAAATGGAACTTGCTACCACAAGGAGTAGTTGAGGTGAATAGACTAAACGCATTTATGGGGAAACTAAATAAACACATGAGGGAGAAAGGAATTAAAGGATATGCTAATAGGTTGAGATGAAGAAGGGTGGGAGGAGGCTCGAGTGGAGCACAAACACCAGAATGGACCAGTTGGGCCGAATGGCCAGTTTCTGTGCTGTAGATCTATCTAATCCTACATAACTAAAAATTATTTAAGTTCGTTCACAGTTCATCAGGAGAAAACTAAGGGCTAGATTTTGTTCTCCCCCAGGCATCAGGTTCTGAGGTGGGGAGGGGGGCCTGAAGATGGCTCCGGATGAGGCCTGATCCTCCCGGTAGTGGCAGGGCTCCATGGCGGCACCCCACCCCACCCCCCCACACCTGCCGCTGGGCGACGGGAACACAATTTAAATATTCAAATGAATAAAATTAATACATTTAAATAGACTTACCTGTGATCTTGAGGGCCCGCGTGATCTTTGGTGCAGCGGCCGGCATTCCCGCACCTTCAGATCCCCATCCGGGGAAACACGGCACCACACCGTTGGGGAGGGGGAAGGAGGTAAGTTTATCAGTGCGGTGGGTGGGGGACAGGGTCAAATATATGTAATGGCTGTAGGGGACGGTGGGAAGGGTTGAACCTTAAACTGCGTGCAGTTTGCGGGGGGAGGGGGGGAGATCAGATGTAAAAGGTGTTTTGGGGGAAGGGAAAATAGTTATTCTAATTGTCATCGGGAGGCTGGAAAAGGGGCATTAGAAATTCATTTATTTAATTTTGGGGGTAGGACTTTAAAAATTTAAATTGGGCGGCAGGCATGGCTGCCCTTTAAAAATGGCGCCAGCGCCTGCTCACAGGCAGCTGACGCCATTGGTGGGGACGGACAGCCCGCCCGCTCCATGAGATTGGGATGGGCGGGCCACCCTGACTATTTAAATGAGCCGCCACGCTTAAGATCGCAACAGCTCTTTAGCGTGTGGGCCGCCATTTTTTGAGCTCGCCACCGAGATCGGCGGCAGGGTCTTTAAATCCAGCCCTATGTCTCTACATTAAGTTTCTCCTGGGCTGGGTGCCAGACTGGAAAAGTGTACATCTGTGGGGGAGGTTATAGAGTCGTAGCATAACAACAACACAGAAGAAGGTCATTCAGCCCATCGAGTCCATGCTGGCTCTTTGTAGAGCAATCCAATCAGTTCCATTTTCCCGTTCTATTCTCATAGCCCTGTATGTTTATTTCCCTCAAGCGCCCATCCAATTTCCTGCTGAAATCATTGATTGTCTCCGCTTCCACCACCCTCGTAGGCAGCGAGTTCCAGGGCATTACCACTCGCTGTGTCAGAAATGTTCTTCCTCACATCCCCCCTGCATCTCATGCCCAAAGTATTAAATCTGTGTGCCCAAGTCTTTGTACCATAAGCTAATGGGAACAGCTTTTCTTTGGCTACACTATCCAGACCTGGCATAATCTTGTACACATTTATTAAATCACCCCTCAATCTCCTTTGTTCAAAGGAGAACAACCCCAGCTTTTCCAACCTAACCTTGTCGCTAAAATACCTCATCCCTGGAACCATTCTGGTAAATCTCCAATGCACCGTCCCAAGGACCCTTACATCCTTCCTAAAGTGTGGTGACCAGAACTGGACGCATTACTCTAGTGGGACCTAACCAGAGCTTTATATAGGTTCAACATAACTTTCCTGCTTTTGTACTCTGCCTCTATTTATGAAGCCCAAGATCCCATATGATTTGCTAACTACTGTCTTAATATGTCCCGCCATCTTCAAAGAGTTATGCACAAGGTCCCTCTGTCCCTGTACACTCTTTAGAACTGTACCATTTAGTCTATATTTTCTCTCCCTATCCCATTTGCCAAATTGCATCAGCTCACACTTCTCTGTATTAAATTCCATCTGGCACTTGTCTGCCCATTCTGCTCGCTTTTCTATGTCCTATTGCAGTTGATTGGTATCATCCTCACAGTCTGCCACTTCTCCAAGTTTGGTACCACCAGCAAATTTTGAAATTTTACTCTGTATAGAGTCACAGTGACAAATGGGGAGAAGCGGAACCCACAAGGGAGCGCAGGGCAGCATGGGAAAGACCGGGGAGACCAGGGGAGCACGGGGAAAGCAGGAGAGACCTGGGGATAAATGGGGGGGGGGGGGGGGGGAAGCAGCACAGAAGAACATAGGCCTGACTGAGGGAGCACGAATGAATACAGGAAGTGCAGAGGGAGTGCGAGGGATGGAGGGGGAGGGTAAGGAGGTCAGGGGGAAGAGTGGAGGGGGTTGCAGGGAAGCAGTGGAAGGTCGGAGGAGTGCAAGGGAATGGTCGGGGAAAGTGGGGTAGCACGAGGGAAGGCAGGGGCTTGTGGAGAAGGCCAGAGGAACACAGGTGAGAACTCAAAATCATTAATCAAGGTGATGAATAACAAGAGTCCTAACACAGGTCCCTGTGAGACTCCAATAGCAACTGGCTCATTGCAGAGCCACTACCACTAATAACTACCCTTAGCCCACACAGATCAATTATTTCACTGAGCAAGTCAGCAGCATCTGTAGAGAGAGAAACAGAGTTAAGGTATCAGGTCTGTGACCTTTCATCAAAACTCAAGCCTGCTCTGCCATTCAATAAGATCATGGCTGATCTGTTTGTGGCCCAACTACACTTTGCTGCCTGCCCCCATAATCCTTGACTCCTTTGTAGATCAAAAATCTGTCTAACTCAGCCTTGAATATATCCAGTGGCCCAACATCCACTGCTCATGGGGGAAGAGAATTCCAAAGATTAACAATGCTCTGAGAGAAGAAATTCCTCTTCATCTCCGTCTTAAATGGGAAACCCCTTGTTCTGAAACTGTGCCCCCAGTTCTATATTCCAGCACAAAGGGAACCATCCTCTCAGCATTTACCCTGTCAAGCCCCCTCAAAATCTGATATGTTTCAATAAGATCACCTCTCATTCTTCTAAATTCCAGTGAGTATAGGCCCAACCTGAACAACCTTTGCTCATAAGACAACCCCTTCATCCCAGGAATCAACCTAGTGAATCTTCTCTGAACTGTCTCCAATGCAAGTATATCCCTCCTTAAATAAGCAGACTAAAACCGTATGCAGTACTCGAGGTGCAGTCTCACCAATGCCCTGTTCGGTTGGAGCAAGATTTCCCTACCTTCATATTCCACCCCCCTTGCAATAAAGGCCAACATTCCATTTGTCTTCCTAATTACTTGTTGTACCTGCATGCTAACTTTTTGTGATTCATGTATGAGGACACCCAAATCCCTCTGTACTGCAGCATTCTGCAGTCTCTCTCCATTTTAATAATATTCTGCTTTTCTATTTTTCCCACCAAAGTGGACAACCTCACATTTTCCTACATTATAATCTATCTGCCAAATTTTTGCCCACTCACGTAACCTATCGGCATGCCTTTTCAGACTCTTTGGGATGAATGTTGTGCCCACAGTGGAACTCCCAGTGCCAGGCCGAAAAGGCGGGGAATCCCACCTTGGCCAGCTGGAGCCCCCACCCCAGAGCGATTCTACGGCACCAGGCCAATTAACAGCCTGGCGCCAGGATCCCAGTCCCTTTAAAGAGGGGGATCCCACCTCCAAGAGCTGCTGGCGGCAATCAGACTAAAGGTATCAGCAACACCACTGAGAGCGTTGGTCACTGCCGGTACTTTAAGAGGCTTTAGACCCAGGCCCAGCTCTGCAGCCTGGATCCAATGTGAGTGAGACGGGATGATGGGGCTAGACCAGCAGGCCCCAGCGAGGTGGGGCGAGGGTGAGTAGAGGGGGATGGTGGTTCAGAGAGGTGCAGGTTTTCTTGGCAGGGGCCCTCAGTGGGCCACAGATTGCCTGCGGAGCAGGGGCCCCCTGCCGCCGCTGGTTAAACTCCAACAGCAGCAGAAAGAGGCCTTTAAGTGACAGCTAATGGCCCACTTAAGAGCCTCTGAAATAAAAACAGAAAGTGCTGGAAATGCTCAGCGGGTCTGGCAGCATCTGTGGAGAGAGACAGAGTTAACGTTTCAGGTCTGTGACCTTTCATCAGAACTGGCAAAGGTTAGAATTATTGTAATAAGTTTTAAGCAAGTAAAGTGGGAGTGGGGGAGGGGGAGGGAATGAACAAAAGGGAAAATGGATGATTGGGCAGAGGGCAGAAGAGATTAACTGACAAGGAAGTCATGGGGCAAAGGCAAAGAGAGCGTGCTAATGATATGGTGAAAGACAAAGCATTATTGCAGAGAAAGTGTTAATGACAGAATAATGAGCAGCTCTGTCCAAAAGCACAAACATGAAAAACCAAGTTTAAGGCAGGCACGTGGTAAAAAAAAAATGATAAAACAAAATAAAATAAAATAAAATAATAATAAACAAGGGGCCAGTCATGCTCTGAAATCATTGAACTCAATGTTCAGTCTGGAAGGCTACAGAGTGCCTCATCGAAAATGAGGTGCTGTTCCTCAAGCTTGCAGTGATATTCACTGGAACACTGCAACTGGCCAAGGACAGAAATATGGGCACGAGTGCAGGGCGGAGTGTTGAAATGGCAAGCAAACGGAAGCTCGGGATCATGCTTTCAGACTGAGCTGAGGTGTCCTGCAAAGCAGTCACCCAATCTGTGTTTGTTCTCCCTAATGTAGAGGTCAGGAGGTGATTGTTATGTATTCACTGGTTTGCTGGATGTTTTATATATCTGATTTATCTCAGAACAATGCAGAGATAACATTAGTTCTAAGTCAACAACTAGTTTATTTACAGTACTTAAAAATATCTCAGCACCTACAAAATGTCAGTACAATGTCTTTCAGAGCACAGTCTCTGTTTTTACTAGGCCTTCCAGACTGTTTCTTTAGTTTCAGTTTCGTAATACAATCAAACCCAGATCAGTTAACCCATTGAACATTGCAATGATCTAATAGAGGTTTTCAAGATGATGAGAGATTTTGATCAATTAGATAGAGAAAAACTATTCCCTTTGTGAATGGGTCAATATCCAGTGGT
This sequence comes from Heterodontus francisci, assembly GCF_036365525.1. Lineage (NCBI taxonomy): Eukaryota > Metazoa > Chordata > Chondrichthyes > Heterodontiformes > Heterodontidae > Heterodontus > Heterodontus francisci. The sequence goes on from NC_090384.1 coordinate 103,365,781, forward strand.
GATAGATTTAAAATCATTGCCAAAAAGTCTAGAGAGATGAGGAGAATTGTACACACTCAGTGAGTTGTCAGAATCTGGAACACGCTACTTGAAAAAACACTGACAGAAATAACAGGAAACAAAATTCCAGGGAGTGCATGGTAAAGAATTGAGACAGCAGGATATGTTCAGCGATGTGACATTCTTGGTTTGGAATGTTGCCTGATGGGGACTGAGCAGTCATAGACAAGCCTCTTGATGCTATACCACCAATTCTGCAGCCTGCAATTCCACCAGGCAAAGATAGGAAGACGGGAACTGAGGACGCCATTCATCCTCTCAAGTATTTCCTGCGATTCAATTGGATCAGAGTTGATCAGTATCTTATCTCCATCTACCCACCTGGGTTCCTTAATCCTTAATACCCTTGCCTAACAAAAATTTATCAATCTCAGTTTTGAAATTTTCAATTGACCCCCAACTTCAAGAGCTTTCTGGGGGAAGAGAGTTTCAGATTTCCACTACCTTTTGTGTGAAGAGGTGCTTCCTGACATCACCCCTGTACAACCTAGCTCTAATTTTAAGGTAAAGCCTCCTTGATCTGGACTCTCTCCAACAGAGGGAATAGTTTCTCTTTATCAACCCTATCAAGTCTTTGAATCATCTTCAACGCCTCAATTAGATTACCCCTTAACCTTCTCTACTCGGGGGAATACAAGCATTGATTACACAGTATCACTAAATGGACCCCATTTCGCCCTCCCAGAAAACTTGACGCAGCTGAAAACAGGAAATATTTTCAAAGCAATTACCAGATGTTGGTCGCTTACTGTATTCTGAGATTTAATTTGCGTCATGTTTAATCATTTTGCTTGCGGTTTCCTCAATGTAAGTATGGTGTAGGATTTGTCTGTGCCTTGCAGTGTAATTGAAATACCATTATTTCTTTTTGTTGCCTTTTGCTGTTTTATTTGGCTGGTTCTGAGCCTGCATGAGTCATTTCTATGCACATGGAAACAATTAGGATCTGGGAAAAAATATCCTGACTCCACGCACAAATGCACCCTACAGACACAGTCCGAGACTTCTGTCTGTTTAAGCTATCAAATACTAACTTACCAGCTCTTGGCACTGAGCATTTTAAATGCATCTGCTTTCTTAACGTCTTCAAAGAAATTTCAAACAATTGTATCTTGTTGCCTGTTTTCAGGACGAGCGAAAACTGAAGGCCTTGATCAAAAGAAACAGTAGGGGTTGGTATTTCATTCTGTCCATTTGAGCTTCTGGGATAAGATTCCCAATCATGATAGATTGCATCCGGCCACCAAGGCTGTTGCTGTTTCTGCTTTTAACCCAAAGCTTTGGACAAGCCCAACGGATGACACAAGATGCTTTGCTCATGCAATACATTGAGAGACGCATCATGCTACTCGAGGTAAGTGATACAGTCACCACCATGTACGTCTCATGTGCATTTGGACTTAGACTGAAAGAAAGCCTATCGCCTTGAAACTTTTAATTGTTAGCATCAATGACTTGCATCTGTATTGCACTGTTAATGTGTGCCTGCGACATTCTTTTATTGGCTATTTAACTGTGTATGGACTGAGATGAGGTGAAATTTCTTCACCCAGAGAGTGGTGAGCCTGTGGAATTCGCTACCACAGAAAGCAGTTGAGGACAAAACATTTTATGTTTTCAAGAAGGAGTTAGATATAGCTCTTGGGTCTAAAGGGATCAAAGGGTAGGGGGCCAAAGCGGAAACAGGTTACTGAGTTGGATGATCAGCCATGATCATAAATGAATGGCGGAGCAGGCTCGAAGGGCCGAATGGTCTACTCCTGCTCCTATTTTCTATGTTTCTATGTCTATGAATTCAATACAGATAAAAGATTTCAGTGGAGCAGAAAATAGCCTTTTCTAAATTATGAGTGGATTTGATAGAGTATATAAGGAGAAACTGTTTCCACCGATGAGAGGGTCAGTAACCAGAGGACACAGAATTAAAGCAATTGGAAAAAGAACCAGAGGTGAGATGAAGAGAAATAATCTTACGCAGCGAGTTGTTGTGATCTGGAACGCGCTGCCTGAAAGGGCAGTGGAAGCAGATTCAATAGTAACTTTCAAAAGGAAATTGCATAAATACCAAAAAACCTTAAGGGCGCTAGGGAAAGAACAGGGGAGTGGGACTAATTGGATAGCTCTTTCAAAGAACTGGCAAAGGCACAATGGGTCGAATGGCCTTCTATGGTGAGTGTAGCACGTTTGAGAAGATTGGGTGACTGTGATTCCCAAAGCTCTCCGCCAATGGGGAAATTCAGTGTGGCTGACACTTAACCGTTCTCCAAAAACATTCAGTTGTATCAGCATAGAAGCAGAGAAAATTTATAGCAAAGGAAGCCATTTGGCCCATAGAGTCTGTGCTAGCCAATAAAGAACTAACCAGCCTAATCCCACTTTCCTGCTCTTGGTCCATAGCCCTGTAGATTATAGTTCTTCAATTGCATATCCAAGTATTTTATAAATACAATGAAAGTTTTTGCCTCTGCCACCCTTTCAGGCAGTGAGTTCCAGACCCCCACCATCCTCTAGGTTAAAAAAAAAATCTCCTTAACTTCCCTGTAATCCTTCTACCAATTGCCTTAAATCTGTGCCCCCTGATTATTGACCTTTCTGCTAACAGAAATATCTCCTTCCTATCTAATCTATCTAGGCTTCTAATATTTTTATACACCTCAATTAATCTCCCCTCAGCCTCCTCCGTTCCACAGAAAACAACCCCAGCCTATCCAATCTTATCTCACAGCTAAAATTCTACATTCCTATCTAGTGTGATCAGATCCTTCCTGACCAGAACTGTATGCAGTACTCCAGCTGTGGTCTAACTAGTGTTTTATACAGTTCTAGCATAACCTCCCTGCTCTTATATTCTATGCCTTGGCCAATAAAGGAAAGTATCCTGTATGCCTTCTTAACCACTTCAGCTACCTGTCCTGCAACCTTCTGGGATCTGTGGACATGCACTCCAAAGTCCATCTGTTCCTCTACGCTTCTCAGTATCCTACCATTTATTGTGTAGATCTCTGAAGGCAGAAGGGCAGGTTAATAGGGTGGTGAAAAAGGCAGATGGGACACTTGCCTTTATCAATCGAGGCATAGATTACAAAAGCAGGGAGGTCATGTTGGAGTTGTACAGAACTTTGTTAAGGCCACAGCTGGAGTACTGTGTGCAATTCTGGTCGCCACATTATTGGAAGGATGTGATTACATTGGAGGGGGTGCAGAGGCGATTCACCAGGATGGTGCCTGGGATGGAACATTTAAGCTATGAAGAGAGGTTGGATAGGCTTGGGTTATTTTCACTGGAGCAGAGAAGACTGAGGGGTGACCTGATCGAGGTGTACAAGATTATGAGGGACATGGACAGGGTGGATAGGGAGCAGCTGTTTCCCTTAGTTGAAGGGTCAGTTACGAGGGGTCACAAGTTTAAGGTGAGGGGCGGGAGGTTTAAGGGGGACTTGAGGAAGAACTTTTTTACCCAGAGGATGGTGACGGTCTGGAATGCCCTGTCTGGGAGGGTGGTAGATGCAGGTTGCCTCATATCCTTTAAAAAGTACCTGGATGAGCACTTGGCACGTCATAACATTCAAGGCTATGGGCCAAGTGCTGGCAAATGGGATTAGGTAGACAGGTCAGGTGTTTTAATGCATCGGTGCAGACTCGATGGGCCGAAGGGCCTCTTCTGCACTGTATTATTCTGTGATTCTGTGATTCTGTGTATTCCCTTGCCGTGTTTGTCTTCCCCAAATGCATTACCACACACTTCTTGGGACTGAATTCCATTTGCCACTTTTCTGCCCACCCGACAAGTCCATTGATATCATCCTGCAGTCTACAGCTTTCTTCCTCACTATCAACTGCACAGCCAATTTTTGTATAATCTACAAACTTCTTATCATACCCCCTTACATTTTTAAGTCTAAATCATTGATATATCTCGAAAAGCCAGTGATCCAATACTGAGCTCTGTGGAACTCCACTGGAAACAGCCTTCTAGTCACACAAACTCCCATCAACCCTAACCCTTTGCATCCTGCCCCTGCTAGAACTACTTGAAAGAATACAGACTGCAGGAGTTAGAAATATGGAAAGATTTACAGCACAGAAGGAGGTCATTTGGCCCATCGTGTCCATGCTGGCCAATAAAGAGTCATCCAGCTGAATCGCACTTTCCAGCTCTTGGTCCATAGTCCTCTAGTCATGTGTATATTCATTTTTTTTTAATGTGGTGAGGGTTTCTGCTCTACTAGCCTTTCAGGCAGTGAGTTCCAGACCCCACCACCGTCTCGGTGAAAAAAAGGTTCAAAGAAGATGGTTAAACACCTGCTTCTCAGGGCAACAAGAGTTGGACTATAAATGCTGGCCTCGTCAGAGAAACAAACATTCTGAGAATGAATAATGATTGGGGAAAAAAACATAGCACAGAAACAGGCCATTCAGCCCAACAGATCCATGTTGGTGTTTCTACTCCACATGAGCCTCCTCTCACCCCTTGTATACTAGATGGAAGAAACTATGTGTATATTGCTGCCTCATGTGGGACATGCATGGGATGGGCAACAAATGCTGGCCTAGCCAGCAACGCCCACATCCCATGAATGAATAAAAAAGCATGTATGCAGGGCCCTAGACAATAGCCTGGGCAGAAGTGTGCTTCTGATGTTATTTCTCTATAGATAAGGGAGAGGACTTCCAACGAGTGGGGGGCCTGATGTCCTACCCAGAGCCTTTGGTCATTTCTGCTCTAATAGTCAGCTCTTGGCTGGACTGGTGCTGCAAAAATCATCAGAGAAGCATTTCCATCTTAATGGCCAGAACAACAACAACAACAACAAAACACAGCCAGACCAGTTTCAGTCCACAAAATAACATACTTTCCACCAGCTAATCCATGTCTACAGTTCAATGGTAGTCATGAAGACACTCACACTGAAACCTTTCTGCTAAAGAAGTAAGCGCAGATGGAAAAAAAAAGCCAAAAGGGTAGGGAAACCATTAACAAGTCGTCATGACGATTATGAAGTTTGTATTCCATGTGAATGCTGCGAGCTAAATGTTTCCCGTTGTTTACTCTAGCGATTTTGAAGTATCAGAATGCTCTCACCAGAAGGCTGCTTTTTTAATAACTTTTTTATCACCATGTCAAGTTCAGAGCAACAGAGCAGTTATAAAATAACTCACCAAATTATTTGTTGGTTAGTATTGAGCAGGGTTTTAAAGCTGGGTCTCACTAACATTGCTGCATGATTTACTTCGTAATATCCAGCAGTTAGCTTGTCTAAATTTCTTGCTGAGAAAGGGTTAAATTACAAGGACAGGTTGCATAGACTCGGCTTGTATTCCCCTGTGTTTGAAGATTAAGGAGTGATCTAACTGAAGTCTTTACAATGACTAAAGGATTTGACAGGGAAGATAGAAACAAACTATTTCCTCTGGTTGGGGGGAGTCCAGAAAAAGGGGGCGCAACATTAAAATTCGAGCTCGGCCGTTCAGGGGTGATGTCAGGAAGCACTTTCACACAAAGGGGAGTGGAAATCTGGAACTTTCTCCCCCAAAAAGCTGTTGAGGCTGGAGGTCAATTGAAAATTTCAAAATTGAGATTGATGACATTTTGTTAGCTAAGGGTATTAAGGGTTACAGAACCAAAGTGGGTCGATGGAGTTAAGATACAGATCAGCCCTGATCTAATGGAATGGCAGAACAGACTCAAGGGGCTGAATGACCTCCTCTTGTTCCCATGTTCCGATGAAAGCTCCAGATGTGGAGACATCTGCTAAAAATAGCACCGACAGAAAGCAAATAGCAAATGTCAGCTCCACAACTCCCAGTATTATAATTGTAAGCAAAGTATCAGAGACCAACATACATCAAAAGTACCCCTTCATAATATATAGAATTATAGAATCTTACAGCACAGAAGGAGGCCATTCTGCCATCGTGCCTGTGCCAGCTTTTTGAAAGAGCTATCCAATTAGTCTCACTCCCCCGCACTTTCCACATAGCCCTGTAATTTTCTCCCATTTAAGTAATTAACCAATTACTTCAATGAGTTGCTGTTGACGTTGTTATTGAATCTGCTTCCACCAAGCTTTCAATCAGCACATTCCAGATCATAAAAACCTGCTGAATAAAATATATTCTCCTCATCCAGTTCTTTTGCCACTTCTCTTACAACTGTGTTCTCTGTTTACTGACACTCCTGCCAGTGGAAGTGTTTTCTAATCACTTCTTACTGCTTTTTTTTTGGTGGTGGGGTAATGTTTAATTAGTGGCATGTTTCCTTTAATACTGCACTCAATTGTGTGTTAGCTATATCATCTAATCCTTTTCATAGGAAGTCAAATGTTTAATACTCAGGTTAGCTCTTCACTAATTCACCTTAACAACAGGACAGGCTGGAGAAGTGTAACCAAGACATGAACAAATATGTCAGGGAGTTCAGAGACTTCCGGAAAGCAATCACAGTTCGCTTGGATGGGTTGAGCATTCACAAAGCTGAGTTCAAGAATGAAGTGGACATTCTGGGATCCAGAATCGAGAGGATTGAAAAAGACATTGATTACCTGGAGGCACAGCAGCCAACTCAGCCATGTGTGGAGGTTGATGAGAAGTTGATTGAAGAACAGATCCAGCAAGCGGAGGAGAAAAGAAAAGCCAAGCTCCGATTGGCTTCAGGTGAGAACTGTTTATTTACCTCTCTTTGGTAACTATTTTCCCCACCCCCACTTTTTCCCCTGAAGAAATTGCCTTTTTTCCTTTTAACTTGTCAGGATGTGGGTGATTCTGGCATGTCACCCACATGTCACCCATCCCTCCTTGTCCTAAGAAGGTATTGATGGGCCCTCTTCTTGCACCACTGCAGTCTCATTATTGTGCTTTGCTCTAATTATTTTGTACAATGGAATAAACGACCACTTCAGAGGGGTGTTAAGGGTTAATCAAGTACTCTCAAGTCACGAGATGGTCAGGAAGGGTTGGGGTATGACTTTCTTGATGGGCACGTATTGAGTTTTGCAGTTTTCATGGTGAGGATTGGGAGGGGGTCTTCCAGAGGGGCGGCAATAGAGGGGCCCTCCACGGACCCTGGATTGCTGCCAAAGGAGAGACACCCCCCACCCATAACCCTGCTAGGAGGCCACCAGGTCTTACCTGGCGGTGTCTCCCGACAGTGGCAGGCCCCTCCACCTTCTACAAAATTGAGGTGGAGGTGGGAAGGGGCCCTTAAGTGGCCATTAATTTGCCACCTAAGGGTCCCAATTGGCTTGGAGCGGGAAGGCTATTCTTATCCTTCTCCGCCCTGGACAAAATGGTAGGTGACCCAGGCAACGTCGGGAACAGCACCCCTTGCCATTTTGTTTGCTCTCCTGCCTCTGTGCCCATCTCCAAGGGCAGCCCTGGTTTTTAATGGTATTGCAGCAACAACAACAAATTAACCACTTGCTTTTATAATGTGCATTTAACAGAGGCAAACCCAGTCCCATCCAACCTGCACAAGGGAAAATTCTCATGCAATTGACCTCCCTCAGAAAGGCCTTGATAGAACACCCACCACATCCTGATTCACACTTCAGCTTCTCCAACAAAAACAGCAACAACTTGCATTCATATAGCACCTTTAATGCAATAAAACTCCCAAGATGCTCCGCAGGAGCATTATCAAACAAATTCTAACACCGAGTCACATAAGGCAATTTTAGGGCAGATGGCCAACAGCTTGGTCAAAGAGGTTGTTTTAGAGAGCGTCTTAAAGGAGGAGAGAAAGTTAGAGAGACTGGGGGGTTTAGGGAGAAAATTCCAGAGCTTAGGAGCCGGGCAGCTGAAGGCACAGCCACCAATGATGGAGCGATGAGCACAGATATCCAGGAGGGTTGTGAAACTGGAGGAGATTTAGGGAGAGTTAGGGAGACGCGAGGACATGGAGGGATTTGAACACAAGAATAAGAATTTTTAAATCGTGGCATTGCTAGACTGGGAGCCAATGTAGGTCAGACAGCACAGGGATAATAGGGAAATGGGACATGATGCAGGTAAAGACACAAACAGCAGTTTTGGATGAGCTCAAATTTACAGAGGGTAGAATGTGGCGGGCCAGCCAGGAAAAGCTGAGTCTACAGGTAACAAAGGCATGGATGAGGGTTTCAGCAGCAGATGAACTGAGGCAGGAGTGAAGTCGGGCGATGATACACACTTCAAAATAGGCAGTCTTAGCAATGGCATGGATATGTGGTTGGAAGCTCATCTCGGGGTCAAATATGACACTAAGGTTGTGAAGTCTGGTTCAGCCTCAAACAGTTGCCAGGGAGAAGGATGGAGTCAGTGGCTAGGGAGCAGTTTGTAGCTTCGATCTTTTCAAAATGTAATTGGAGGAAATTTCTGCTCATCAAATACTGAATGTCAGACAAGCAGTTTGTAATTTAGCAACAGTGGAGGAGTTGAGAGAGCTGGTGGTGAGGTAAAGCTGGGTGTCGCCAGCATAAAGGCAAAAACTAATGCTGTATTTTCAGATAATATCGCTGAGGGGCAGCATGTCGATGAGAAATAGGATCCAGTCCAACAACTGATCGTTAACTCTCCATTTGAAGTGCTTCTTGGAAGCAAAGCTTTTCTGTGCAAGTATTGTCCAGGATGGAGTTGTATAGGCACTAGTAAAGCTCAAGGACTGAAGTTGTGGCATACCTGTCGGAGTGCGTGTTGAGGTGCAGTTGCAGATGGCATTAACTTTCCAGCAGCAAAAATTGAACAATTTGCCAATGAACCCTTGGCTGCTAAACATGTAATTTTATGAAGCAAAAATGAACGCAGTCATATTAAAATTCATCCCTCTGCTATTTTATCAGAGGTTTTAACCTGTTTACTTTGAAATGGTTAACATCGCCATTGAAATAGCACTGAGTTCCTCTCATGGTCTGACCGTAATTTATACCTTTGTTTCACTAATTATTGTTTGCCTCTAATGAATAATTTATTCCATTAGTTTATCTTCTCCTGCCACCTCGTATCCCCAACTCTCCCAACCTCTATAATCTCCCCGCACCACACGTTCTCCAAAGGTTAGACCACAGGTTGAGTGAAAGAACTGGAGGGGAAATTAGGAGAATTTGTTTCACATAGAAAGTTGCTAAGAGATAAAATGCACTACCTGAAAGGATGGCGGAAACAGATTCCAAAACTTTCAAAAGGGAATTGCACATGTACTTGAAGAGAATTCATTTGCAGAGTTATGGGGGAAAAAGCTGGAGTGTGGGACTAAATTGGACAGTTCTCTCAAAGAGCTGGCAGATGCAACAGGCCAAATATCCTTCTGCATTGTAAGATTCTATATCTATGGTTCTAGGTTGGAGCTTCAGCTCGACACTAAGAGGCGCAGTAGTGCAGCTGAAGGATTGGGGGCATGAGAGGAGGTGATTTTTTCCTTCTGGTTTTTCCCTTCCATCTGTTGGGAAGCATCTGGACTCTATGCAGCATCTCCCAACATTTCCTAAAGGCAGAGTTAAGATCCTTGACACTCAGATACAATAATGGCTATAGTGCTAGATTGGTAACTTTGAAATCTATGGCTTGACTTCTCCCATGCCAAGTTGTGAAACCGAATTCAATAAAGTTGGTAATTTGTGCGTTAAGATCAGCGGGAAAGATAACCATGAAAGCTACTATACAAATCCAGCTGGTTTGCCAATGCTCTTCAGGCAAGGGAACACGCCTTCCCTACTCTGTCTGGCTGACATGTGAATCCACTATGTGGTTCAAGAAGAAAGAACTTGAATTTATATAGTACCTTTCATAACCTCAGGACATCCCAAAGTGCTTTACAGCCAATGAAGTACTTTTGAAGTGTAGTCACTGTTGTAATGTAGGAAATACAGCAGCCAATTTGTACACAGCAAGCTCCCACAAACAGCAATGTAATAGTGATCAGATAATCTGCTTTCTCAGTAATGTTGGTTAAAGGATAAATATTGACCAGGACTCTACTTCAAACAACCCCATGGGATCTTTTGCATTCACCTGAGAGGGCAGATAGGGCCTTACCTTAATGCCTCATCTGAAAGAAGCACCTCCAACAGTGCAGTGCTCCCACAATACTGTGCTGGGAGTGTCAGCCTAGATTTTGTACTCTGGAGAGGACTTAAACCCCCAACCTTGTAATTCAGAGGAGAGAGTGCAACCCACTGAGCTATAGCTGACACCCAAATCTTAATGGCCCATGAAGTAGCCCAGCTAGCCATTTAGTTGTCAAGACTACCAGTGTGTTGGCTGCACAACATATCACATGAATATACACACATCCTGCCATGTCATGGTACACTATCTTGGTGCATTATCATTGTTAGACGTAGCTCAGTGGGTCGCACACTCGCCTCTCAGTCAGGTGGTCATAGTTTTGAAGGGACTTGAGCACAATAATGTTGCCTGGCACATCCAGTGCAGTACTGAGGGAGTGCTGCACTGTTGGAGGTGCCATCTTTTGGATGAGATTTTAAACCGAGGCCCCTTTTACCCCCTCGGGAGAAGACAAAAGATCCCATGGCACTACTTCAAAGAAGAGCAAAGAGGTTTTCCTCCGAAATAAAAACAGAAAATGCTGGAAATACTCAGTACATCAAGCAGCAGCTGTGGCGAGAGAAACACAGTTAATGTTTCAGGTCGATGACCTTTCATCAGAACTGGAAAAAATTAGAGAAGTAACAGGTTTTAAGCAAATACAGAGGCAGGGAAAAGGGGGGAGGGAAGGAAAGAACAAAAGAGAAGGTCTCTGACAGGGCAGAAGGATGCAGAGAAGGCAAAAGTTCTCCCCAGAGTCCTGGGCAATATTTATCCCTCAACCAACGTCACTATTGTTATTGGTCATTATTACATTGCTCTTTGTGGGAGCTTGCTGTGCATAAATTGTTTGCTGTGTATCCTACATTATAACAGTATTTACACTTCAAAAGTGCTTCATTGGCTGTAAAGTGCTTTGGGATGTCCTGAGGATGTGAGAAGCGCTATATAAATGCAAGTGTTTCTTTCTTGATGATCCACTTTTATTTTCTTCTGTTTTTGCACCAAACTTTCAACATTTGTCAAAACATCTTTAACTTGTGACATTGCAATGTAATTGAATCACCAGGACCACATTCTGGACACCTCTATGATCCCAGTAACATGTTTTGTCAGGCACATTATCAACCCACAGTCTCCTTTTTTAAGTCTTTAGTCAGCAGGCAATGCACCCACGCAGAGAGAACTAGGCCAGATTGTCTAGCTGCAGCAGAATTAATGAGACATGCCGACATGTACTTCACTGATACTAGCTTTAAAACTAGACCCCCTGTCTAGTTCCCATGTTTAACTCCAGCAACACTTTACAGGCACACATCACAATCTTCTGACGTAGCAAGTCTTCAACAAAGTCAAACTGGCGAGGAGGGGAGCGCTGACCACAATCAAAGGCACACTTTCCTCATTTAGATGTGTGACCTCCTGTTAAACAATTAATCAACAACTCTCGTCAGAAAAGCTGACTCGCGCTTTTGACTTTCTCATTCTGTTTAAGTAAAATAACACCTGTGTTTTGGTGTCAGCTGTGGCTCTGTGGGTAGCACTCTTTCCTCTGAGTCAGAAGGTCATGGGTTCAATATCGACTCCAGAGATTTGAGTGCATAATCCAGGCTGATACTCGCAGTGTAGTACAGAGGGAGTGCTGTACTGTTGGAAGTGCTCCTTTTGGATGAAACGTTAAACCAATGCCCTGCCTGCTCGCTCATGTAAAAGATCCCATGACACTTTTGAAGAAGAGCAGGGTTTTCTCCCCTGGGCCAATATTTATCTATCAACCAATCTGATCATTATCTCATTGTTGCTTGTGGAATCTTCCTGTGCAAAACATTTGGCTGCTGTGTTTTGCACATTACAATAGCAACTACACTTCAGAAGTACTTCATTGGTTGCAAAGCGCTTTGGGACATCCTGCGGTCACAAAAGACACTATAGAAATGTAAATTCCCGAGATGAGCTTCCAACCTCATAATTTTCGCTATCACTAAGACTGTCTGCTTCCACCTCTTGTAACAACACCGACTTCGCCCTGTCTCAGCTCTTCCGCTGCTGAAACCCTCATTCATGCCTTTGTTACCTCTAGACTCGACTATTTCAATGCACTCCTCACTGGTCTGCCTCAGTCTACCCTCCGTAAACTTGAGGTCATCTAAAACTCTGCTGCCCATGTCTTAGCTAGTTCCATGTCCTGTTCACCCATCACCCCTGTGCTCGCTGACCCACACTGGCTCCCAGTCAAGCAATATCTTGATTTTAAAATTCTCCTCTTTATTTTCAAATCCCTCCATGTCCTCGCCTCTCCCTATCTCTGTAATTTCCTCCAGCCCCACAACCCTCCAAGATATCTGCACTCCTCCAATTCTGGTCTCTTGAACACCCCCGATTTTAATCACTTCACTACTGGTGCCATGCCTTCAGTTGCTGAGACCCTAAGCTCTGGAATATCCTCCCTACATCTCTCCACCTTTCTACTTCACTTTCCTCCTTTAAGAAACTCCTTAAAACCTACTTCTTTGGCCAAGCGTTTGGCTATCTGACCGAATATCTCCTTATGTGGCTCTCTGTCTAATTTTGCTTTATAATGTCCCTGTGAAGTGCCTTGGGGCACTTTATTATATTAAAGGCGCTATATAAAAAAGTTGCTGTTGTTGTTGTAGCACCTTCTTATGATGAGGCTTTGCAAAGTGCTTCATATACAATGAATTGGCTTGAATTACACACTGACTGTTCTTATCCAGGATAACAACAACAAACGTAACAGCTTGCATTTATAGAAGCCTGTCACATTCCGTGATTTTTCTTAACCAATTTCCACAAAGAGGATTTAGAAGTAAGAATTGCTTTTAAGGATTGCCTTGTGAAGAAAAATATTTTCATTTAAAATTGAAAGGAAAAACAATATTACAAAATGTGATTAAAATGCGAATGAGCTTGAAAATGCTTCCCTGTAGCTAATTAACATTTCCTTAGTCTGTGTCTACAGTTGGTAACTCTGTCACACCCATTGTGTTGGCAGGTTCTTGGTTTCTGGGCCTTGTTTCCAGTCACTTAGCAGTCGTGCTCTCCCCTTCAGTTGTCAGCATAGCAAGACTTTAAATAAAAGAGAGACAGAAGCACATTAACTTGCTCAGTTTTTTAAGCAAAAAGTTGCAAGGGCAGGCTTTCACTGGGCTCAGAAGGAAAAAGCAGTATGGTGGTTCGGAGCTTTTCCTTGATTATTTTTGTATTACTACACTAAAACAATTTGTACTGCTGAATAAAGTGGCCCTGACCGTAATTGCTGCTCTGTTGATCACTTGCTGTGAAATAAAGTTGTTCGCTTTTCATATCTGGCCCTGTCTTACCAGCTAGTTTATCAATCTGCCTTCAAGAAAGTGGAAGAGACACATGTGAAAGACATAAATATCCAATTCAGATCACACTCCTAGACTTTGTTAATGATTAAGAAAATCTCTGGAATTCCCTCCCTGAACCTCTCCTCAACTTTACCTCTCTCTGTTCTTTAAGACAATCCTTAAAACTTAACTCTATGGCCCAGCTTTTGGTCACCTGCCCGAATATATCCTTATATGGCTCAGTGGCTAATAATGTGCTTGTGGGATATTTTACAGCATTAAAGGCACTATTATCATCTGAGATCCAGGACATCACTGCAGGAGTTCCTCAGCGTAGTGTCCTAGGCCCAACCATCTTCAGCTGCTTCATCAATGACCTTCCTTCAATCATAAGGTCAGAAGTGGGGATGTTCGCTGATGATTGCACAATGTTCAGCACCATTCGCAACTCCTCAGATACTGAAGCAGTCCGGGTAGAAATGCAGCAAGATCTGGACAATATCCAGGCTTGGGCTGACAAGTGGCAAGTAACATTCACGCCACACAAGTGCCAGGCAATGACCATCTCCAATAAGAGAGAATCTAACTATCTCCCCTTGATGTTCAATGGCATTACCATCACTGAATCCCCCTCTATCAACATCCTAGGGGCGACCATTGACCAGAAACAGAACTGGAGTAACGATATAAATACCATGGCTACAAGAGCAGGTCAGAGGCTAGGAATCCTGCGGCGAGTAACTCACCTCCTGACTCCCCAAAGCCTGTCCACCATCTACAAGGCACAAGTCAGCAGTGTGATGGAATACTCTCCACTTGCCTGGATGGGTGTAGCTCCAACAACACTCAAGAAGCTCGACACCATCCAGGACAAAGCAGCCCGTTTGATTGGCACCCCTTCCACAAATATTCACTCCTTCCACCACCAACGCACAGTGGCAGCAGTGTGTACCATCTACAAGATGCACTGCAGCAATGCACCAAGGCTCCTGAGGCAGCACCTTCCAAACCCGTGACCTCTACTAACTAGAAGGACAAGGGCAGCAAATACATGGGAACACCACCACCTGCAAGTTCCCCTCCAAGTTACACACCATCCTGACTTGGAACTATATCGCCGTTCCTTCACTGTCACTGGGTCAAAAACCTGGAACTCCCTTCCTAACAGCACTGTGGGTGTACCTACTCCAAATGGACTGCAGTGGTTCAAGAAGGCAGCTCACCACCACCTTCTCAAGGGCAATTAGGCCTGGCCTGCAACGCCCACATCCCATGAATGAATAAAAAATATATATAAAAGCAAGATGTTGTTTTCTTGATGCTTACATGGATATTGGGCCAGGTGGGTCAACTCCATGATGCAAGGGCTGTAGGATCCACTTAAGAATGTGACTGATGCCACTGAAACTCCAAAGGTATCTATGGCAGGCCCAAATTTGTAACAAAACCCTTGGGTTTGATTTCCTGATTCCCTGCTCCCCATAAACAGCCACTGTCAAAGTGAGCATAGATAAGAGAATTCGTGTTACAGTGTTGCAGCTCTGCCCCTGATCTGCTGCACTCCCTTTGAGCGAGAAAGGCATTGTGACCAATGGTTTGGTCAATAAGATATGTTATTAGGAGTCATCTGAAGAGGAGGAATGAGGTAGCAAGGCACAGTAACTAAATACGCAAGGCTAAAGTCTCTGTCACTAAAAAGCAGAGAGAGTGGTGATGTTAGGAATACCACTATTGGAGAGCATGGGGCATGTGCTGGCATACACTGCAGAAGAAGTGAGCAGCTTGAAGATGAGGACTAGAACAAAGAACAAACAAAGAACAAAGAACAGTACAGCACAGGAACAGACCATTCGGCCCTCCAAGCCTGCGCCGATCTTGATGCCTGCCTAAACTAAAACCTTCTGCACTTCCGGGGCCCATATCCCTCTATTCCCTTCCTATTCATATATTTGTCAAGATGTCTCTTAAACATCGCTATCGTATCTGCTTCCACCACCTCCCCTGGCAGCAAGTTCCAGGCACTCACCACCTTCTGTGTAAAGAACTTGCCTCGCACATCCCCTCTAAACTTTGCCCCTCGCACCTTAAACCTATGTCCCCTAGTAACTGACTCTTCCACCCTGGGAAAAAGCTTCTGACTATCCACTCTGTCCATGCCGCTCATAACTTTGTAAACCTCTATCATGTCACCCCTCCACCTCCGTCGGTCCAGTGAAAACAATCCGAGTTTTTCCAACCTCTCCTCATAGCTAATGCCCTCGAGACCAGGCAACATCCTGGTAAACCTCTTCTGTACCCTCTCCAAAGCCTCCATGTCCTTCTGGTAGTGTGGCGACCAGAATTGCACGCAATATTCTAAGTGTGGCCTAACTAAAGTTCTGTACAGCTGCAACATGACTTGCCAATTTTTATACTCTATGCCCCGACCGATGAAGGCAAGCATGCCGTATGCCTTCTTGACTACCTTATCCACCTGCGTTGCCACTTTCAGTGACCTGTGGACCTGTACGCCCAGATCTCTCTGCCTGTCAATACTCCTAAGGGTTCTGCCATTTACTGTATACCTCCCACCTGTATTAGACTTTCCAAAATGCATTACCTCACATTTGTCCGGATTAAACTCCATCTGCCATTTCTCCGCACAAGTCTCCAACCGATCTATATCCTGCTGTATCCTTTGACAATCCTCATCATTATCCGCAATTCCACCAACCTTTGTGTCATCCGCAAACTTACTAATCAGACCAGCTACATTTTCCTCCAAATCATTTATATATACTACAAACAGCAAAGGTCCCAGCACTGATCCCTGCGGAACACCACTAGTCACATCCCTCCATTCAGAAAAGCACCCTTCCACTGTTACCCTCTGTCTTCTATGACCGAGCCAGTTCTGTATACATCTTGCCAGCTCACCTCTGATCCCGTGTGACTTCACCTTTTGTACGACTCTGCCATGAGGGACCTTGTCAAAGGCTTTACAGAAGTCCATATAGATAACATCCACTGCCCTTCCTTCATCAATCATCTTCGTCACTTCCTCAAAAAACTCAATCAAATTTGTAAGACACGACCTCCCCTTCACAAAACCATGCTGTCTCTCGCTAATAAGTTTGTTTGTTTCCAAATGGGAGTAAATCCTGTCCCGAAGAATCCTCTCTTATAGTTTCCCTACCACTGACCTAAGGCTCACCGGCCTATAATTTCCTGCATTATCCTTGCTACCTTCCTTAAACAAAGGAACAACATTGGCTATTCTCCAGTCCTCTGGGACCTCACCTGTAGCCAATGCGGATGCAAAGATTTCTGTCAAGGCCCCAGCAATTTCTTCCCTTGCCTCCCTCAGTATTCTAGGGTCGATCCCATCAGGCCCTGGGGACTTATCTACCTTAATGCTTTGCAAGACACCCAACACCTCCTCCTTTTTGATAATGAGATGACTGAGACTATCTGCACTCCCTTCCCTAGGCTCATCATCCACCAAGTCCTTCTCTTTGGTGAATACTGATGCAAAGTACTCATTTAGTACCTCGCCCATTTCCTCTCGCTCCACACATAGATTCCCATCTCTGTCCTTGAGTGGGCCAACCCTTTCCCTGGTTACCCTCTTGCCCTTTTATATACGTATAAAAAGCCTTGGGATTTTCCTTAATCCTGTTTGCCAATGACTTTTCATGACCCCTTTTAGCCCTCCTGACTCCTTGCTTAAGTTCCTTCCCACTGTCTTTATATTCCTCAAGTGCTTCGTCTGTCCCTAGCCTTCCAGCCCTTACAAATGCTTCCTTTATCTTTTTGACTAGGCTCACAATATCCCGCGTTATCCAAGCTTCCCGAAACTTGCCAAACTTGTCCTTCTTCCTCACAGGAACATGCTGGTCCTGGATTCTAATCAACTGACGTTTGAAAGACTCCC
The DNA here is from genome assembly GCF_036365525.1 of Heterodontus francisci. Taxonomy (NCBI): domain Eukaryota; kingdom Metazoa; phylum Chordata; class Chondrichthyes; order Heterodontiformes; family Heterodontidae; genus Heterodontus; species Heterodontus francisci. The sequence continues at coordinate 103,383,106 of NC_090384.1, forward strand.
ACATGTCAGATGTTGATTTATCCTCAAACAGCCGCCCCCAATCTAAATTCTTCAGTTCCTGCCTAATATTGTTATAATTAGCCTTCCCCCAATTTAGCACCTTCACCCGAGGACTACTCTTATCCTTATCCACAAGTACCTTAAAACTTATGGAATTATGGTCACTGTTCCCGAAATGTTCCCCCACTGAAACTTCGACCACCTGGCCGGGCTCATTCCCCAATACCAGGTCCAGAATGGCCCCATCCCTAGTTGGACTATTTACATACTGTTTCAAGAAGCCCTCCTGGATGCTCCTCACAAATTCTGCCCCATCTAAGCCCCTAGCACTAAGCGAGTCCCAGTTAATATCGGGGAAGTTAAAATCACCCACCACTACAACCCTGTTACCTTTACATCTTTCCAAAATCTGTCTACATATCTGCTCCTCTACCTCCCGCTGGCTGTTGGGAGGCCTGTAGTAAACCCACAACATCGTGACTGCACCCTTCCTATTCCTGAACTCTGAACTCAATCCACTGGGGGATGGGAACCCAATAAAATTTGCAGACATGACTTAAATTCATGTTGAAATGCCAATGGTTTCATGTGGTGGTCAAAATTCTAACCTGCAGAGGATATGGAAGTTCCCAGATTAGATTTGTCACATGTTTGATGGGCCTGATGAAAGATGTGTGCACAAATAGCTCTCTTATAGCACCACCAATGGTGGGAGGCTACACTTGCAGGTTGGCAAAGATAGTTCCTATTATAAATATGGATATCGGAATTTATAATAGAAATATGAAAAAAGGACAAATTAGACAAGGTATATAATTTAAATTGGAGTCTGAATTATGTCTGAGTGTCCTCCTCCTAATCCCCTTCACTTGATTTTCACTACTTGGGAGTACGTTTGTCTTTGGACATAGTGTAAAATGGAGAGCCTCGGATCAGCTGCCTGCTTTACACCTCTACTGACTTTTATTAAGGAAACTGAGGAGGACCTCAATTCCGCCTCACCATGAAGAAGGAGTTAACCATGACTCTCCATGTGTAATCAATTGGAAATTGACTGGTACATGTATGTCTTTATCACAGGGGAGGCTGAAATACAAAGGGTGGAAGTTACGCTACAGTTATATAAAACTTTGGCTAGAGCCCATCTGATGTAAATTGTTCAGTTGTGGGCACCAAACCTCAAAAAGAATATTTTGGCCTTGAAGAGGCTTTAACACAGAATGATACTGGGGCTAAAAGGATTAAATTTGAGGATAGGTTGCATGGACCAGGCTTGTACTCCCTTGAGAATAGAAGATTAAGAGGTGATCTAATTGACATGTTTAAGATGAGTAAAGGAGTTGATAGAGCGTAGAGAGAGAAACTATTTCCTCTGGTGTGGCAGTACAGAACAAGGGGACAAAACGTTAAAATTAGAGTCATTCAGGGATGATATTAGGAAGCATTTCTTCACACAAAAGTGAATGGAAATCTGGAACTCTCTCCTCCAAAAAGCTGCTGAGGCTGGGGATCAATTGAAAATTTCAAAATGAAGATTGTTGTTAGGTAACTGTATTAGGGGTTACGGAACCAAGGTGGTGGATGGAGTTAAGGTACAGGTTAGCTTGATCTAATTGGATGGTAGAATAGGCTCAAGGGGCTGAATGGCCTACTCCTTCTCCTCTGTAGGAAAACAATACCAATGCTCATCATTAGACAAGTACAGAGCTGGGAACAGATTCAACTCGCATGGTTCAAGGTTGCTGGCCCAACTGCAATCCTAGTTGCAGTCTGTTTCCAATTCCCAGTCCCAGTCAAACATTCAGGACATGTTTCCAGCTATTACTAACAGCTGGAGCCGATGGCAGTTCCTGGAAATGAAGCACAAGTTCATCCAACATATTGTAAGACAAAACAAATCAGCTTTGCAAAACATTGCCGTCAATCACTAGGATAACAATCCATGTGTTGTAGTGGTTTTAAAACATTGATGTTATATGTTGGGTTTTAATTAAATGGATTTTGATTCAGTGGGGCATCCCACACCATGCCCCATTAGTTAAGCTTGCCCTATATCCTTCAGCTCAATAAACTTATGCCCACAAAATTGCTGGGAGTGTGAGCTGATACTGGTGCAGAGAGAGCAAAGGGGCATCTGGATTCTCAGTGAAAAAAATGGGACCAACAGACCATCTCCTTAAGCAATGAAATTTAAGGATTGAGAAAGAAACAGAGGATTAATGGAGAAGGAAGTTGGGTGAATTAGAGTCAAATCAGGTACAGAAAGAGAAATAGAGAGAGGGAAAGAAAGATTGGATTGAGAGGAAAAAAAGAAACAGAATGAAAAAGTGAGATTTATTTTCTTTTCAGATTTAATTTTAACATGTTCAAAATCTCCAACATAATTCACCACAAGAAGAAATGAGATCTCACAATTTTAATTGTATACTTCCAGTATTCATTTATAATAATTACATCATTAACAGATTACTTATGCTATTAATTACTAGACTTATTTTTTTCCTGTGGCAAGTTTAATGAGCAAATACTGTGCAACTCCAGCAATTTCATGGAACTCTTGGGAGGCAAAGATGTGATTTTTGTGAAGGTAACAGCGGAGTGATGCAAATCTTCTGGTAATTCGCAATTCACAGGATATCTCTTCCTTGCCACAAGTTACTGGACAATTTACACATTGATAACATATTTAGATGAGCACTTGAAATGCCATAGCATACAAGGCTACGGGCCAAGGGCTGGAAAATGGGATTAGAATAGAAAGGTGCTTGATGGCAGGCATGGACATGATGGGCCGAAGGGCCTGTTTCTGTGCTGTATAACTCTATGACTCTAGGTGTTGTTATTTTCTGAGCAAATCCCAGCCTCATGTATTATTAATGGCTGACAGCCTTGGCTCAGTGGCTAGTACTCATGTCTCTAGATCAGAAAGCTGTGGTTTTAATCTCTTTTCCAAGGACCTCAGCACATAATCCAGGCTGACATATCAGTGCAGTAATAAAGGAGTGCAGCACTGTTGGAGGTGCCGCCTTTCAGACGAGACGATAAACCAATCTTCCCTCTCAGGTGAACATAAAAATTCCTTGTTGTTGAACTTGGATGCCAGGGAGGAGCCAAATCCGACTACTAGATACAAATATCTTCCATTTATTTTTGTCAGATCCTTTTTGAATTTTAGAAAGAAGAAATAAAAGTTTTACAGTTATGCAGCACCCTTCATGACCTCAGGCTGTCTTCAAGCAGTTTACAACCAATGAAGTACTTTTCAAGCGCAGTCACTGTTGTAATATAGGAAACGCAGCAGTGAATTTGTGCACAGCAAGCTCCCACAAACAGCAATGTGATAATTACCAGATGACCTGTTTTCATGTCTGCACCATTGGTGGTCGGGCCTAAGCTGTGGAATTCCCTCCATAAGCCTTTGCGCCTCTCTACCCGGCTTTCTTCCTTTAAGACGCTGTTTAAAATCTTTGACCAAGTTTTTGACCATCTGTCCTAATATCACCTTGCATGACTCAATGTCAAATATTTTGCTCTTTGAATCACCTCGCAACATTTGATTACATTAAAGGTACTATATATAAATACAAGTTGTTGTTGTTATTGACATTGACACAGGACACACCGGGCAGAACGCCCCTGCTCTTCAGCATAATAGTAGGCGTGGAATCCTTTACACCCACCTGAGAGGTAAACAGGGCCTCATCTCACCCAAAAGATGGCGTCTCCAACAGTGTGGCATTCCATCACTGGCCGTGTCAGCCTAGATTACATGCTCAAATCTCTGGGGTAGGACTTGAAGCCACAAACTCTAACTTTAAATTCACCGGAGCCCTATGATATATTGAACATTTTTATCAGCCTGTCTTTTACAATTCAGTGATCTGTCTTGAACCTTCAAAGAGAGGTAGTCAAAGCAGATGGCTTCTGTAGAGGGTGAGAAAATGGAAAGAACGATTATGTAAGGAAATTATTTATAGTTTAGCACTGCACTTGAGAGCCATTATTTATTTTTACTACATGAGGAAGTTAGCGAGGTTTAATGATGACTGTAAAAATACATGTGGTACTTATACCATTCACCTGTGCTCTATTGCAGTTTAATAAATGTGTTTGGCAATTAAAGCATGAGACAATGACTCGTGTCAAGTTATTCTGCTGCTTTACAAAGACAAGGAGACTCATAAGACAGCACAGGATGTAATTAGTAGATGATACACGTAGCCCGCACTGTTACCCATCCTGTTGGATGTAAATAGGGCAGGAGAATAAGCACACATTCACGTGGCATTGTTTAAAGCCCAGGGCATCCAGCAGGAAATTCCTAACTTTATTTCCAAAGGAGGAAAATAATCAATGAAGAGATTATGGGGGAGGTGTCCAGTAGTCAGCAACGGAGAAGGATTGGGGGAGGGGCCGCACCTTAGTTGGCCAATTGACGCCCTTGGTCTGTCTGACCTACATTGGCTCCCAGTTGAACAACGCCTCGAATTTAAATTTCCCGTTCTTGTTTTCAAATCCCTCCATGGCCTCTCTGTATCCCTATCTCTGTAATCTCCTCCAGATATTATACCCTTTGAGATATTTTCATTCCTCCCAATCTGGCCTCTTGCACATCCCCGATTTCCATTGCCCCATCCTTGGTGGCCATGCTTTCAGCTGCCTGGGTCCTAAACTCTGGAACTCCCTCACTAAGCCTCCCCACCTTTCTTGCTGCTCTCTTCTGCTTTAAGACACTGCTGAAAGCCTCTCCCCGACCAAGTTTTTAGTCACCTGTCCTTATAACTCCTTATGTGGCTAGATGTCAAATTTTGTTTGATAATTCTCCTGTGAAGCGCCTCAAGATGTTTCATTACATTAAAGGCACTATATAAATACAAGATGTTGTTGATACCATACTCGTGCAGGCCTATGAATGGGCAAGCGGTCTCTCTGCCTGTAACAGGTGTGAGGCAGCTTTACTGTATAGAGATGTTGTGTGACACTGATGTAGGACTGGTTAATGCATTTGGCTGAAATCTCTCTCTGCCTTATTTCAGCAGACATGTTAACCTATTTAAAATAAACTCACGGCCTATGTATTTCAGAAGTTTTGATAGGGAGGGATCCTTTTATGTCTAGCTGACATGTTAGCTGTGGATCAATGGGAAACTCTCTTGCCTCTGAATCAATAGATCCTGGGTTCAGGATGCATTCCAGAGAGCTGAGCCCAGAATACAGGCTGACACCCCTGCTGCAGTATAATGGTGCCATCTTTCGGGTGTGATGTTAAAATAAGAACGCTCAGGTGGACAGAAAAGATTCCACGACTGCTACTTCAAAGAAGATCAGGAGAGTTCCTACTGGTGTACTGGAACAATATCTATCCCTCAACAAACATCACTAAAAAGATTATCTGGTTATTATTACATTAAAGTTTGTGGGAGCTTGCTATGCACAAAATTGCTGCTGTGTTTTACAGTGACTACATCTCAATGACACTTCATTGTCTATAAAGTGCTTTAGGATGAGGTGGGGTAATGTGCTATGTAAATAGTATTTCCAGCACAAAAGCAGACCATTTGGCCCAGCAGGTCTATGCTGGTTTTTAGCCTCCACATGAGCCTTCTCCTGCCCTCCACATCTCAATTTATCAGCAGATCCTTCTTTTCATTTCTTGTGTTTTTTTAAATATTCGTTCATGAGATGAGGGCATCGTTGGCTAGGACAGCATTTATTGTGTAACCCTAATTGCCCGTGAGAAGGTGGTGGTGAGCTGCCTTCTTGAATCGCTGTGGTCCTTGGGGTGTAGGTACACCTACAGTGCTGTTAGGGAGGGAGTTCCAGGATTTTGACCCAGCGAAAGTGAAGGAACAACGATATACTTACAAGTCAGGATGGTGTGTGATTTGGAGGGGAACTTGCAGTTGGTGATGTTCCCATGATTCTTCTACTCTCGTCCTTCTAGATGGTAGAGTTCACGGGTTTGGAAGGTGCTGTCGAAGGAGCTGGGTGAGTTGCTGCAGTGCATCTTGTAGATGGTACACACGGCTGCCACTGTGCGTCGGTTGTGAAGGGAATGAATGTTGAAGGTGATGGATGGGGTGGAAATCAAGCAGGCTGCTTTGTCCTGGATGGTATCGAGCTTATTGAGTGTTGTTGAAGCTGCAGCCATCCAGGCAAGTGGAGAGTATTCCATTACACTCCTGACTTGTGCCTTGTACATGGTGGACAGGCTTTAGGGAGTTTGGAGGTGAGTGACTCTCCACAGAATTCCCAGCCTCTAACCTGCTCTTGTAGCCACAGTATTTATATGGCTGGTTCTCTTCAGTTTCTGGTCAATGGTAACCCCCAGGATGTTGATTATGGGGGATTCAGTGATAGTATGCCATTGAACATCAAGGGGAGATGGTTAGATTCTCTCTTGTTTGAAATGATCATTGCCTGGCACATGTAAGCTACAGATTTTACTTGTGACTTTTTAGCCCTAGCCTGGATTTTGTCCAGTTCTTGCTGCATCTGAACACAGGCTGCTTCATTATCTGAGGAGTTGCGAATGGTACCGAACATTGTGCAATCATCAGCGAATATCCCCACTTCTGACCCTATGGTGGAGGGAAGGTCATTGATGAAGCAGCTGAAGGTGGTTGGGCCTAGAACACTACCCTGAGGAACTCCTGTAGTAATGTCCTGAGACTGAAATGGTTGACCTCCAACAACCACAATCATCTTCCTTTGTGCTAGGTGTTACTCCAACCAGCGGAGAGTTTTCCCCCTGATTCCCATTGAGTCCAGTTTTGCTAGGGCTCCTTGATGCCATACTCGGTCAAATGCTGCCTTGATGTCAAGGGCAGTCACTCTCACCTCACCTCTGGAGTTCAGATGTTTTGTCCATATTTGGACCAAGGCTGTAATGAGGTCAGGAGCTGAGTGGCCCTGGCAGAACCCAAACTGAGCGTCAGTAAGCTGTTTATTGCTAAGCAAGTGTCGCTTGATAGCACTGTAGACAATCCCTTCCATCACTTGCTGATGATCAGGAATAGACTGATAGTGTTATATTTTGGATTTGTCCTGCTTTTTGTGTACAGGACATACTTGGGCAATCTTTCACATTGTTGGGTAGATGCCAGTGTTGTAGCTATATTGGCTAGGGGTGCGGCTAGTTCTAGAGCACAAGTCTTCAGGGCTATTGCCGGAATGTTGTCAGGGCCCATAGTCTTTCCTCCTCCTTAGTTGTTTAATTGTCCACCACCATTTACGACTGGATGTGACAGGACTGCAGAGCTTAGTTCTGATCTGTTGGTTGTGGGATCGCTTAGCTCTGTCTATTGCATGTTGCTTCCGCTGTTTGGCATGCAAGTAGTCCTGGGTTGTAGCTTCACCAGCCTGACACCTCATTTTGAGGTATGCCTGGTGCTGCTCCTGGCATGCCCTCCTGCACTCTTTATTGAACAAGGGTTGGTCGCCCGGCCTGATGGTAATGGTAGAGTGGGGGATATGCCAAGCCATGAGGTTACAGATTGTGGTTGAATACAATTCTCCTGCTGCTTATGGCCCACAGTGCCTCATGGATGCCCAGTTTTAAGTTGCGAGATCTGTTTGAAATCTATCCCATTTAGCACGAGGGGGTATCCTCAATGTGAAGTCGGGACTTCGTCTCCACCAGGACTGTGTGGTGGTCATTCCTGCCAATACTGTCAAGGACAGATGCATCAGCGACAGGTAGATTGGTGGGGATGAGGTCAAGCAGGATTTTCCCTCTTGTTGCTTCCCTCACCATCTGCTGCAGACCCAGTCTAGTAGATATGTCTTTTAGGACTCAGCCAGCTCAGTCAGTAGTGGTGCTACCAAGCCACTCTTGGTAATGGACAATTGAAGTCCCCAAGCCAGAGTACATTCTCTGCCCTTGCTACCCTTAGTGCTTCTTATCGAGCATCTAGTGTTTATCTAACATGTATCTATACCATTCATCTCAACAACTCCCTGTGGTAGCAAGTTCCATATTCTTGCCACTCTCTGGGTAAAACTTTTTATCCTGAATTCTCTATTGGATTTATTAGTGACTATCATCTATTTATGGTCCCTAGTTTTGGTAGTCAGAAAATTAAGCCACTCTATATAAGCAAGTGAGAACATCTTCTCTACGTCAACCATGTCAAAACCATTTTATAATCCGAAAAACTGCCATCCATCAGGTCGTCCCTCAACCTTCTGTGACGGAAACCACAAAGGCCAAAATTAATTTTGTCATATGGAACACTATTTAAACTTTTACTGGACATTGAACTTAACTTGTTTAAAAAGACCACAGAACTGAACGGTTGAAAACATGGCTGCACATTTGCATTCTGAAAGACAGTTGCATAGAGGAACAATGGGACTGCTCCTTGATTCAATTTGCAAAGTGGATTTTATCAATAGTGATGTACTCCTCTATGTTGAACACCACTTGGAGGAAGCACTGAGAGTGGCAAGGGTGCAGAATGTACTCTGGGTGGGGGACTTCAATGTCCATCACTAAGAGTTGCTCAGAAGCACCACTACTGACCAAGCTGGCCGAGTCCTAAAGAACATAGCTGCTAGACTGGGTTTGGAGCAGATGGTGAGGGCACCAACAAGCAGGAAAAACATACTTGACCTCGTCTTCACCAATCTGCCTGCCGCAGATGCATCTGTCCATGACAGTATTGGTAGGAGTGACCACTGCACAGTCCTTGTGGAGATGAAGTCCCGCCTTCACGTTGAGGATACCGCCCATCGTGTTGTGTGGCACTACCACCGTGCTAAATGGGATAGATTTTGAACAGATCTAGCTACTTAAAACCTGGCATCCATGAGGCACTCTGAGCCATCAGCAGCAGCAGAATTGTACTCAACCACAATCTGTAACCTCATGGCTCGGCATATCCCCCATTCTACCATTGCCATCAAGCCAGGAGACCAACCCTGGTTCAATGAAGAGTGCAGGAGGGCATGCCAGGAGCAGTACCAGGCTTACCTGAAAATGAGGTGTCAGGCTGGTGAAGCTACAACAGAGGGCATGGGTCACGACCAAACCAGCTCCCCCAGAGGAGACTGAATTAACACTGCAGACAGATGACCATGAGGTCGGTCTGTCTGAAACTTTCTTTGGAAAATTAGAGGACCAAGGGAATGGATTAAATGGATCTTCCCCAGCTGAGGCTCACTGAGCTGACCCAGTACTGAGAGAGTTAACACAGGCTGCCCAGACTGAAATTGAAGCAGAGGGAGTCCCTGATTGCTACTATTTAAAGAATGAGGTACTGATGAGGAAGTGAAGCTCTCCTCAAAGACCTGAGGACAAAGTGTGGACAGTGGTTCACCAGTTAGTGGTGTCACAGAGGTATCGGAGAGAAATATTAGAATGACCCATGAGATTACAATGGCTGTACATGTTGGTATATGAAAAACCAAAGCCCACATAAGGCAATGGTTTGACTGGCCAAAACTCCACAAAGACGTGGTGGAGTACTGCAGGAGTTGCCACATGTGCCAGGTTGAGGGGAAACCTCAACCTACGGTGAAATCTGCACCCCTAAGTCCTGTACCGACGTTTGGAAGACCCTCCAGCAGTGGGCTGGTGAAGTGTAAGGGACGCCTGCCGAGAACATAAGTGGACAGACAGGCACTGGACTGGCAAAAGGTTAGAGAGGAAAGGGGAAAAGGGGACAAAGAGGACAGCTTAAAGGAGGTCAGGGAGGATTCCCAAATGAAAACCCCTACTGTCTGGTCAGCCAACCCTGAAATGCAGGAAGAATTAAACCCCATATCCTCTTATGTAAATACAGACACCAGAAGCACCCCACCAGGGTTGCTAACATCATTTGCAGAAACCTGCAGGGACAGGTCAAGAGGGCAGAGATACTGTAAGGGTGATGCCTCACCTAGTCGAAGTGTCGCAGGGGAGTGCAGTAGAATCTGGACAAATACCTGCAAGCAGAAATGTCCCAGAGGACAAAGGGAAGATTAGCAAAGAATCCACAGTCAGGAGAAAAGGGAAACAACAATGCCCTGAAGTAAGCAGCATTTGCATGACTCACCAGAGCACTGAATGTGAGGTCAGAGTGGATCCACCCACTGAAGCCTCACATGATCAGAGCTCCAAACCAGGGCTAGTTAAATCTAGCCATCCCCCTGCAGACCCCAACAGGAACAAAGGCACCCCAGACAATCATGGAAATGTGCAAACCTCAAACCTCCCCAAAAATCACATGTTTGTTGGGATGCCCATTCCCAACGTATTGCAGGCTGATAGTGCAGAAACCTTCAACCCCTTGGGCAACATGTAACTATCTCAGATCACGGAAAGGGGGGCAGTCGAAAGCAGCACTGCTACAAAGGCTGTAACAATTTTAAGATTTCTGAATGAATGAGAGAACTGCATGTGTGTTTTCCTGTACTTTCTCTTTCTTCTAAATTATAATGAAATGCTCCGCCTAATCCCACATTTCATTGGGCCAGAGGTGGAGGTGTGATGGAAACCACACCTGCCAAATGGAAACATATTATTTTTGTCATATGGAACACTTTTTATTTGAACTTTTACTGGACATTGAACATAACTTGTTTAAAAAGACCACAGAGCTGAGCAGCTGAAAATATGGCTGCACATTTATTTATTTATTTAGATTTATTTGCATTCTGAGAGACAGTTGGATAGAGAGACAATGGGAGTGCTCCCCGATTCAATTTGCCAGATGGGTTTTGTCAATAGTGATGATCAAAAGACATTGCGAGCCATTGTCTGTGTAAGAGCCAGCGCTCCACCCCTCACTGAGTGTGACTGGAGAACTTTTGAAATCAACAAACCTCGCAAGCGATGCTGTTTCAAACAAAGCTGGTCACATGACTAACCTGCTGGCCAACCTGGGCCCTGTTGGAATTGTGCCTCACAGAAAGGATTTGGGCAGACTGCAATTGAACTTCAAGAACAAAGCACCACTCTCTCCCTGTCTCTCTCTCCAGCAAAGTTCCAGGGACCCACAGAAGCAGCTTAAGCCTCAAGACAGAGGACTTCTTCAGCCTTCTGGTATCAGCGAAACAAGTCTGAAAGTGTGCACTGGGCCCCAATGAGAACAGAAAGACTTAACTTCAATCAAAGACTTTACAGCAAAACTGAAAACAGTAACGGAATTCCTTCTACTACTCCAAACCCTCCTCCCTTTAATTCTTTCTCCTCTGTATTTATTTGTGTGCGTGTTTATCTCGTATGCATGCTAGCATGGTTGCATTGCGTCTTTTTAATAATTTTAACTGAGTTAGAGCGATAAGGTGAATAAACCTACACCTTTCTTATTTAAACCTAAGAAAGCCTGTCTGATCGGTTCATTTACAATTACAATTAGAGAGCAGTGAGTGAGATTCACTGAGGTGAAGGTAAAAACACTGTGTTTTAAAAGTTAAACCCTGTTACAGCCAAACCATAGAGGGAGTGCAACAAAGGTTCACCAGACTTGTTCCTGGGACTGTCCCTCGAAGAGAGACGGGGAAAACTGGTCCTGTATTCTCTAGAGTTTTGAAGAATGAGAGAAACCTACAAAATACTCAAAGGCATAGAAAGGGTAGATGCAGATAAGATGTTTACCTATGGTTGGGGAGTCTAGAACTGGGGACACAATTTCAAAATAAGGGAGAAGCCATGTGGGACAGAGATGAGGAGAAATTTCTTTACTCAGAGGGTTTTGAATCTTTGGAATTCTCTTGCCCAGAGGGCTCTGGAAGCTCAGTCATGGAGTATGTTTAAAGCAGAGAGTGACAGATTTCTAAATACCAATAACATTAGGGGATATGAGGATAGTGTGGGAAAAAGGCATTGAAGTGGAAGATCAGCCATGATTATATTGAATGGCGGGGCAGGCTCGATGGGCTGAATGGCCTACTCCTGCATCTATGTTCCTATGTAAACAAGGAAAGGGGTCAAAGGGGAGCCTGAGACCCCTTCCTCACCCAGTCATAACACATCCCTTTTCCTCCTTTCTATATAAATACAAGCCTTCCTTTTTTTCCACTTAAACTACAAAATTGGCGAAAGGACAAATATTTCACTTGCATCAGTTTTGCAGTAAACTTAAAAATAAAAGTTTTTTTTTAAACTTTCACTGCAATAAAAACTTCTGCTGTCCCCAAAAGATAACTTGCTAAATGCTATTACTCTCACTGGGAGGCGGATGTATTCACAATTGTTCAGTCATTACTAACCACCCTAAACTGTGTATCGTTTTACCTCAGTACCAAAGGAAGGATATACTTGCCTAAGGGGGGTGCAATAAAGGTTTACTAGATTGAATCCTGGGATGAAAGGATTGCCCTATGAGCAGTCTAAACCTATATTCCCTGGAGTTTAGAAGAATGAGAGGTGATTTCATTGAAATGTATAAATTTCTTATAGGGCTGGACAGAGTAGATGCTGAGGGGCTGTTTTCCCCGGCTGGAGAGTCTAGAATTAGGGAGGGCAGTCTCAGAATAAAGGTAGGCCATCTAGGAACGTCACTGATAGGGTTGTGAATCGTTGGAATTCTCTTCCCCAGTTGCTGCAGATGCTCAGTCACTGAGTATATTCAAGACTGAGATCGCTAGATTTTTGGGCACTCAGAAAATTAAGGGATATGGGGATAGTGCCGGAAAGTGGAGTTGAGGTAGAAGATCAGCCATATACCTATGGAATGGCAAAGCAGACTCGAGGCAATGTATGGCCTACTTGTGCTTCTATTTCTGATTTTCTTAAACTGGATGAGAACTAATGCAAAGAAAACATACTGCTGTCAAACATGCCATGTCAAAGTGTTCAAGATATTGAGGGGAACTGAACGGGTAGATAGAGAGAAACTATTTCGGCTTGTTGGAAAATTGGAGGCATAGTCTAAAAATTAGAGCCAGACCTTTCAGGAGTGAAATTAAGAAACACTTCTACACACAAAAAAACGGTGGTAGAAGTTTGGAACTCTCTTCTGCAAATGGCAGCTGGTGCTAAATCAAATGTCATGGAGGCATAGAGTCAATCCAGCACAGAAGGCCATTCAGCGCGTCAAGTCAATTCTGGCTCTCTGTAGTGCAATCCAGTCAGTCCCGTTCCTCCACTCTATCCCTGTAGCCCTGCAAGTCTATTTCCATCAAGTGCCCATCCAGTTTCCTTTCAAAATCATTCATTATTAGGCGGCACAGTGGCGCAGTGGTTAGCACCGCAGCCTCACAGCTCCAGGGACCCGGGTTCGATTCTGGGTACTGCCTGTGTGGAGTTTGCAAGTTCTCCCTGTGTCTGCGTGGGTTTCCTCCGGGTGCTCCGGTTTCCTCCCACATGCCAAAGACTTGCAGGTTGATAGGTTAATTGGCCATTATAAAAAAATTGCCCCTAGTATAGGTAGGTGGTAGGGAAATTGAGAGACAGGTGGGGATGTAGTAGGAATCTGGGATTAGTGTAGGATTAGTATAAATGGGTGGTTGATGGTCGGCACAGACTCGGTGGGCCGAAGGGCCTGTTTCAGTGCTGTATCTCTAAACTAAACTAAACATTACTACTTCTACCACGCTGGTAGGCAATGAGTTCCAGGTCATTATCACTCGCTGTGTAATCACATCTCCTCACATTCCCCTGCATCTCTTGCCCAAAACCTTAAATCTGTGTCCCCTAGTCCTTGTACCATCCATTAATGGGAACAGCTTTTCTTTGGTCTACCTTGTCCAAACCTTTAAGAATCTTGTACACCTCTATCAAATCTCCCTTCTTTCTCCTTTGCTCCAAGGAGAACAACCTCATCTTAGAGTTATAGAGTCGCACAGCATAGAAACAAACCTTTTGGCCCATCGCGTCCATGCCGACCATAATGCCTATCTACACTAATCCCACCTGTCTGCATTAATTCCATATCTCTCTATGCCTTGCTCATTCAGGTACATGTCCAGATGCCTCTTAAATGTCGCTACTGTTCCTGCCTCCACCACCTCCTCAGGCAGCTCATTCCAGATACCCATTATTTTTTGTGTGAAAAATTTACCCCTTTGATCCTCTTTAAACCTCCTCCCTCTCACCTTAAATCTATGCCCTCTAGTTTTAGTCACCCCTACCATGGGAAACAGACTCTGGCTATCTACCCTATCTATGCCTCTCATAATTTTATATACCTTTATCATGTCCCCTCTCAGCCTCCTTCGCTCCAGGGAAAATAGACCCAGCCTATCCAATCTCTCTTTATAACTCAAGCCCTCTAAACCAGGCAACATCCTTGTGAATCTTTTCTGCACCCTCTCTAGCTTAATCACATCTTTCCTGTAGCGCGGCAACCAGAACTGCACACAGTACTCCAAATGCGGCCTAACCAACGTTATGTGCAACTATAACATGACATCCCAACTATTGGACTCAATGCCTCGGCCGATGAAGGCAAGCATGCCATATGCCTTCTTCACCACCCTGTCTACCTGTGTTGCCACTTTCAGGGAACTATGTACTTGCACCCCAAGGTCTCTCTGCTCAAGAACACTCCCCAGGCCCTGCCATTCACTGTATATGTCCTGCCCTGGTTTAACTTCCCAAAATGCGTCACTTCACACTTGTCTGCGTTAAATTCCATTTGCCACTCCCTTGCCCACTTTCCCAGTTGATCTATATCCTGTTGTAACTTTAGACAACCTTCTTCACTGTCCACTATACCACCAATTTTGGTGTCATCTGCAAACTTACTAATCATGCCCCTTACATTCACATCCAAGTCATTAATATATATGGCAAACAACAGAGGGCCCAGCACCGATCCCTGCGGCACACCACTGGTCACCAGCCTCCAATCTGAAAAACAACCCTCCACTACCACCCTCCGACTCATATCACCAAGCCAATTTTGTATCCAATTTGCTAGCTCACCCTGGATTTCATGTGTTCAAACCTTCTGGACCAGCCTACTACGTGGGACTTTGTCAAAGGCCTTGCTAAAGTCCATGTAGACAACGTCCATCACCCTGCCCTCGTCAATCCTCTTGGTCACCTCCTCAAAAAACTCAATCAAATTCGTGAGACATGATTTCCCACGCACAAAGCCATGCTGACTATCCCTAATCAGACCATGCCTTTCCAGATGCATATAGATCCTGTCTCTCAGAATCCCTTCCAATAATTTTCCCACCACTGATGTAAGGCTCACCGGCCTGTAGTTCCTGCTTCCCTTCTTAAACAAAGGCACAACATTAGTTATCTTCCAGTCTTCCGGTCCCTCACCCGTGGCTAATGATGATACAAAAATCTCTGCCAGGGCCCCAGCTATCTCCTCCCTTGCTTCCCATAGCATCCTAGGATACACCTGGTCAGGCCCTGGGGATTTATCCACCTTAATGTGCTTCAAAACCTCCAACACCTCCTCCTTTGTAATGTTGATATGCTCCAGGATATCGGTGTTCCCTCCCTTGAACTCACTAGCTTCCATGACCTTCTCCAAGGTAAATAAGGACGAGAAATATTCATTTAAGACCTCTCCCATTTCCCGTGGCTCCACGCATAGATTGCCACACTGATCCTTAAGGGGACCTACTCTCTCCCTAGCTACCCTTTTACTCTTAATATACTTATAGAATCTTTTAGGATTCTCCTTTATGTTATCTGCCAAGGAAATCTCATGGCCCCTTTTTGCCCTCCTAATTTCCTTCTTAAGTGTAGTCCTACATCCCCTATACTCTTGAGGGACTCGCTTGATCCCAACTGCCTATACTTGACATATGCCTCCTTCTTTGTCCTGACCAGACCCTCAATATCCCTCGTCAACCAAGGTTCCCTAAACTTGCCAGCCTTGCCCTTCCATCTAACAGGAACATGCCGGCCCTGAACTCTTCCTATCTCACTTTTAAAAGCCAGACGTCCCTTTACCTGTAAACAGCCTCTCCCATTCAACTTTGAGAGTTCCTGTCTGATGCCATTGAAATTAGCCTTCCCCCAATTTAGGACTTCAACCTGAGGACCAGTCTTATCCTTTTCCATAACTATCTTGAAGGTAATAGAGTTATGGTCACTGGTCCCAAAGTGCTCCCCCACTGACACATCAACCACCTGCCCATCCTCATTTCCTAAGAGGAGGTCGACTGTAGTCCCTTCTCTAGTAGGGCCATCCACATACTGCTTCAGAAAACTATCCTGGACACACTTAACAAATTCTTCCCCATCTGATCCCTTAGCATTAAGACAGTCCCAGTCAATATTAGGGAAGTTAAAATCACCTACTATTACAACCCTATAATTCCTACATTATCTTTGATTTCCCTACATATATGTTCCTCCACTTCCCTCTGACTATTGGGGGGCCTATAGTATAATCCCATCAAAGTGATCACCCCTTTCTTATTTCTAAGTTCTACCTATATGGCCTCGCTGGACATTCCCCCCGGGATATCCTCTCTAAGTACTGCCGTGATGTCCTCCCTAATCAATAGTGCAACTCCCCCTCCTCTCTTACCTCCACCTCTGTCACGCCGGAAGGATTGGTACCCTGTAACATTGAGCTGCCAGTCCTGCCCATCCCTCAACCACGTTTCCATAATAGCTATATCACAATCCCATGTACCGATCTGAAGATTACTACTTTGGATCCCACCCCCCTGCAAGACTAGTTTAAACCCTCCCGAGTAGTACTAGCAAACCTCCCCGCAAGGATATTGGTCCCCTTCCAGTTCAGATGCAACCCATCCTTCTTGTACAGGTCACCTCTGCACCAGAAGAGATCCCAATGATCCAAGTAGCTGAAGCCCTCCCGCCTACACCAGCTCTTCAGCCACGCATTCATTTGCCTAATCCTCCTATTCCTACCCTCATTCGCACATAACCTTGTAACTAAAATCCCCCAACCCTGGACTGTTCTAGTAAATCTCCTCTGCACTCTTTCAAGGACCTTCACATCCTTCCTTTAGTGTGGCGACCAGAACTGGATGCATTACTCTAGTTATGGCCTAACCAGAGCTTTATGAAGGGTCAGTAAAACTTCCCTGCTTATGTACTCAATAACTCTAATTATGAAGCCTAAGATCCCACATGCTTTGTTCATAGCTCTCCTGCCACCTTCAAAGATTGATGCAAATGAACCCCCAGGTCCTTCTGTCCCTGCACACTCTTTATAACTGTGCCATTAAGTATATACTGCCTCTCCCTATCCCCTCTGCCTAAGAGCATCACCTCACAATTCTCTATATTCAATTCCATCTGCCACATTCTGCTCGCCTAACTATGTCCGATTGCAGTCAGTTGGAATCATCCTCATGCCTCCAAGCTTGGTATCATCGGCAAATTTTGAAATTTTACTCTGTATTCCAATATCCAAGTCATTTATATACATCAAAAAAGCACTGATCCTTGCACTGATACTCGGGGAACACCAACCTCCGGTCTGAAAATCAACCATTTACCATAACTCGCTGTTTTCTGTCTTTAAGCCAATTTTTTATCCAAGCTGACACTGACCCTCCTATTCCATGAGACATAATTTTCTTAACCAGCCTCTTATGTGGCCCTTTGTCAAACTTCTTATTTTAATTCACATAGACAACATCGTTACATTCCCTTTTTCAACCTTCCCTGTCACTTCATCAAAAAATTCAATTAGATTAGTCAAACACAATCTGGATTTACAAATCCGTGCTGGCTATCCATAATTAACTCAAACCTCTCCAAGTGCCTGTTGACTTCTTCCCTGATTATTGTTTCTAAAATCCTACCCACCACACATGGGTACCACAACTGACCAGCCTGTAGTTACTTGAACTGTCCTTACACCCTTTCTTGAATAAGCGTGTCACATTTTTCACTCTCCAGTCCTCTGGTACCTCCCCCATATCTAGGGAAAATTGGAAGATTGCGGCAAACCCTTCCACTATCTCCACCCCCACTTCAGGATGTAAGCCATTGGGTAACTTATCCACTGTAAGCATAGCCAGCCTTTCCAGTACATCCTTCCTATCAATTTTCACCCCATCCATTACCTCTACCACCTTAAATCCTAGATTGATAGACTTTTATTAACCAAATTTATTAAGTTTTTAGTTTTTAGTTTTAGAGATACAGCACTGAAACGGGCCCTTCGGCCCACCGAGTCTGTGCCGGCCATCAACCACCCATTTATACTAATCCTACACTAATTCCATGTTCCTACCACATCCCCACCTGTCCCTATATTTCCCTACCACATACCTATACTAGGGGCAATTTATAATGGCCAATTTACCTATCAACCTGCAAGTCTTTGGCATGTGGGAGGAAACCGGAGCACCCGGAGGAAACCCACGCAGACACAGGGAGAACTTGCAAACTCCACACAGGCAGTACCCGGAATTGAACCCGGGTCGCTGGAGCTGTGAGGCTGCGGTGCTAACCACTGCGCCGCCCTAGATATGGGATTAAGGGGTATGGGAAAAAGGAAGATGTACGGAGATTGGTCACATATTAACCATGATCTCATTGAGTGGTGGAAGAGGCTCGAGGGGCTAAATGAACTCCTCCTCTTCCTCTGATCCTCTATGGTCTCATTAAAAACACAGTTTGCATCAGTGATCTCCGCAAATTAATTACAGCTCTTCAGACTTTTAATCTTGTTGTTGTTAAAGAGATATTTCTATTTTCTTTTTTGTCTCCTGCCCCCACTCCACTCCTGCAGATTGCGACCTCTTGCTCACTGGCATTAAGTCTCTGAAGATTGTTAAGAAAGCGGGTGAGACCCAGGGTTCTTGGATAAAGGACCCGGCCCGAGATTTTCAGAAGATTTATTTCTTGAGTGGGACCAGCGGCAATGTTCTCACCGAGTTCGGGGGCATTAAGGCCTTCATGGAGACCGTGGGCAGACAGGTGGCCAAGAGAGTGGTCCTTCCTTTCGCCTGGCAGGGAACGGGTCACGTGGCGTACAATGGCTTCCTGTACTTCCACCGCAACGGCACCCTCAACCAGATCATCAAGTACGACATCCGAAACGGGACGGTCAAAGACCGCATGCTCCTGCAGGGGGCAGGCCTAGTGCCAGCGTACCAACTCTCACCCTACACCTTCATTGACCTGGCCGTGGACGAGCAGGGCCTTTGGGCCATCCACGCTGAGCCGGACAATGGTGCTGGCACCATCATGGTCACCAAGATTGATCACCGCAACCTGGCAGTGGAGCACTCCTGGGACACCTCCTGTTCCAGCAAGGGGGCCGAGGCAGCATTCATGATATGTGGCACCCTTTATGTCATCTACAACACTCATCATGGCGGTCGGTCCCATGTCCAGTGCCTCTACGATGTCACCGATGTGGTTACCAGCGCTGATTTGCCAGTCCTGTACTTCCCCAAGCGCTACGGCAAGCATTCTATGATCCACTACAATCCCAGGGATCATCAACTCTATGCCTGGGATGACGGCTATCAGACAATCTACAAACTCATCACAAAAAAGAAACTTGAAAATCGACCTGCTTTCCAATAACTTCCATCTTTTTATTTTCACACGCGCTATTATAAAGTGATCTAAATTGCTGAACAATGGTTATCGTGCTTGTGACTCATCCAATATAATCCACCCACCCATACAATCAACAACTATTTTTTATTTTAATTTACCCAAAGCCAGTCCACCATCTACAAGGCACAAGTCAGGAGTGTGATGGAATACTCTCCACTTGCCTGGATGGGTGCAGCTCCAACAACACTCAATAAGCTCGACACCATCCAGGACAAAGCAGCCCGCTTGATTGACACCCCATCCACCGCCTTCAATATTCACTCCCTCCACCACAGACACATAGTGGCAGCAGTGTGTACCATCTACAAGATGCACTGCAGCAACGCACCAAGGCTCCTTAGACAGCACCTTCCAAACCTGCGACCTCTACCACCTCGAAGGAAAAGTGCAGCAGATGCATGGGAACATCACCACCTGCAAGTTCCCCTCCAAGTCACACACCATCCTGACTTGGAACTATATTGCTGTTCCTTCACTGTTGCTGGGTCAAAATCCTGGAACTCCCTTCCTAGCAGTACTGTGGGTATACCTCCACCACCTTTTCTTTTATTTGTTCATGGGATGTGGGCGTCACTGGCGAGGCCACCATTTATTGCCCATTCCTAATTGCCCTTAAAATGGGCTGCAGCAGTTCAAGAAGGTGGCTCACCCCCACCTTCTCAAAGGCAATTAGAGATGGGCAATGAATGCTGGTCTAGCCAGTGACACCCACATCCCGAGTATGTTCCTAATTAGTTGTGTTGAAACAAAAAGGACACATAAAAATCTGCAAATGCTAATAATACACAGCAGGTCCAATCACACCTTTAAATAAAAAGGGATGGTGAAGACAGGTGGGATCAGGACACTGTTCAGCTAAAGAGAAGATCGCCCTTAATGTTTCCAGATGTTGACAGATCTGCTGTGTATTTCCAATCACCTACATTTCTAGATATCCTTCAGTAACTTCTAACCACACTTCCCTCCAGACCACAGGGAGGGTTTCCCATCAGAATTCACAGGGAGGATCATCCAGGGCCACCACTGTTTAAATTTCAGTTGTATTTTTGGCTGTTGTGTACTATCTGCTCAGTAATCTAGAGCAGGACAGTTGATTCCTGTTGCAGAGAGGCAGCTATTGGGTTAAATGGCCAGTGAGCAGGTTTTGATTTTTGCTCTGAAAGGCTGGAAAGAGATGATGAGGACTGGGTGACATACAGTCATGCCAGGAGGTAGTGAGTGGGCACTAAAAGCACAGACTCTTGACTTGTGTCTGTTTGCTCTGCCCACTCCATCACCTCCTCCCAAACTTTATTCAGTCCTATTAAGGGACTTGCTCACCTCCCAGTTCCCAGTTCTGACAAAGGTGCGACAAGCCCCAAAAGGGTAACCCCTCTTTTCCTTTACTAGGTGCTTTTCATTTCCATTTTCTGGGGTTGATTTATTTTGAGGATTTTTCTGTCCTGCATTTTCATTTAAAAAGATGGCGAAGTCTCCACCACATTTATAACAAGTAACCATCTATACTAGGCAATTAACTGTAATCATCTTCCATCGCCGTTGCAGTAAAGGACAAAGGCGTTGCTTTCAATGTATTGAGCGTGCCGGCTTTATCAGGCAATTCAATAAGCTTTTTGTACCTCATTAAAGTGCAATTAATTTCATTGCTTAATCATCTCCATTCACCATTTTAAAAGCTCGACTGATTTCAGGCAAATTGAAGTGTCAGGGTTCTCAACCTTTTTACTTCTGAGGTCTCGCCCTTGTTTGAAAAATTCTAGGGGCCCCCTGCAGCAAAGTACAAATATGTTTTCTTTATTAACTGTGTATATTTATTATTCATTTTGTTTTACTTTCATCTTGGCTGCTATCCTCCAGTCTTTCCCATTCTTGAGTTGAGATTCTCTCTTTTCTCCACATTCCAAATGGCCAGAGACTGCTCACATAACTATCCTTCCTATTTGCAAGCTCTTTGTGCCTAAAGCAAGTAAATACATACTCGGTATACACACTGGGCAGAATTTTAATTCCCAATGGCACCGCAGACAGTAACTCAATTGCAACTTTCACACTCTGATAAATTCACTCATGGAATTACAAAATCAAAATGTACATTGACAATATTTGCATGAATGATTTTGTTTGATACAATTTAGTTGCACAGCAATTGTAACAAGCCGGGTCTTGACCAGTGTTTTACCATTCACACTGACTCCAAAGACATATAAATGCTTCCAAAAGTTAGGCTCTCATATGTTGTCATTGGTGTAGCTGTGACTCAGTGGGTATCACTTGTGCCACTAAGTCAGAATGTTATAAGTTCAAGGCCCATTTCAGGACTTGAGCACAAAAATCAAGGCTGGTATTCCAGTGCAGTGGTGAGGGAGAGCTATGCTGTCTCTTAGATGAGATCTTAAACTGAAGCTCTGTCTGCTGATAAAAGATCCCATGGCACTATTTTGAAGAAGAGCAGGGGCGTTCTCCCTTGTGTCCTGGCCAATATTTATCCCTCAATCAGCATTACAAAAACAGATTATCTGGTCATTATCACATTGCTGTTTGTGGGAGCTTGCTGTGTGCAAATTGGCTGTCATGTTTCCTGCATTCCAACAGTGAGTACACTTCATTGCTTGTAAAGCAGTTTGAGATATCCAGTGGTCATGAAAGGTGACAAATAAATGCAAGTCCTTTGTCTTCTTCTTGGCTGTAACCATCCACTGCAGGCCCAGCTCTCACCAGCTGCAACTTTACAAATAGCATACAAAAATAAAACATTTTACAAACAAGGACAAGATTTGTTAAGTACCCTACCCCACTCCTTCCCTCCAGTGTCTCCCTGCATGCATTGCCTCCAAACACTAACTGCCACTGCTGCCTTGCTCAAGGACCAGTTTAATTTTTTTTTCTCACTCTCTCTTCACACTTCAATCAAAGCCTGTGCAAACACAGAGAGACACCAGCTCTGATTCACTCTCATTGTCTGGTATCCCTTGATTGACAAGACATCTCAGTCGCTGCTTGTCCTGACTCCAGTTCTGATTGGTTTATTATCACATCAGTCTTTATTGTTTTTGGCGGACTCCTTGACACATTCTCACAGACTCCTATGCGGCAGTGCCCCCCTCTCCCCACTCCCCCAGTTGAGAAGCCTTGTATTAAACGCTTTTAAGTTTGTACTGCCGAGCATTCACCTGAGGAGCTCAGTGCCTCAGGACTGCAGTGTTGCTGATTGTATCAGGGAGTGTAGTGAGAAAAAGACTGAATGTCGGGATTACATCACTCAAGCTGTAAGATACATTGGCTTCATCTCCATCTTTCTGGCAAAGAGCTGCATCCCTTCCTCTTCGGAATATTAATTACTCCTACATGAGCTAGATAGAGCTAGAAGCTAAAGTGGCTCCTGACACTTGAGCGGAGGGAATGTGCAGGTGGGGGTGGGAGGGGAGCACGTTGAAATTGGACATGGGCAAGGGATGCCAAGCAGGAAGTGGAGCATTTGTCACACCTTACACGCCCTGCCCCATATTTCGGTATATTGGTGTAACAGTTCACCATTATGAAGCTGTTTGGTTCGCGCCCCCTGCCCAATTCCAATCAAACCCCCACTGTCTTTATTTAACGCTTTGTGATTTTACTGTCCACTGCTTATAGCAGGAAAATCGAGTTAGGACTAACACTCTTGCTTTATGCAATGGGGTCTGTACCACACACAGGGGCCACAAAGTGTACGGCCCACGCACAATGATCAGAATTTTATTCGATAAGAACCTTTTCTGCCTGAAAGTGAGTTAAGCACAGTCTACGCTCTTCAATCTTCTGATTTCAGCCGCCTGTGTATACCCCCACTCCCACGTCCTTGGTTCCACCCACAATAGCAGATCTCTTGGCCCCACTCTTCCAAGACCCTTGCCACATTTCCCACCTGCCTTTAAAACCTCCTTTTCTTTGACCTTGTCCCAATCACTGCTCCAAACTCTCAGAGCACTGCCCGATATCCATTTCCCCTCTGTAAAATTCCTCGTAACCTTTAACTATGTGAAAGATGTTATAATTTTTCCTCTAATTCTCCATCCCTCCCTCACTTCACCATGTTCCTTACATTGTACAGTTTTACACTCAACTCTACTTTGCCACTAGAATTAATGAACAATGACAAATAAACCCACAAGGGTCAAACGTCAATACTGTGGTGCATTTTATTAATTTGCTCTTGGGATGTGGGCAACACTGGAAAACCAATATTTATTGCCCTTCCCTAGTTGCCCTGAGTGCATTAGGAGTCAACTATGTGTTGTGGGATTGGAGTGATGTGTAGGAGTGGCCTGAAGGACATCTGGGAAACAGTTGGGTTTTTACAATAATCCAGGAATATTTATGCTCATTTTTTTCCTGGTGACAGACCACAAATCACAAATTTATTAAATTCTATTTTACAATGCTCCACTTTGACAGTTCAAATCTGGTGTCAGACTCCTGAAAACTGAATATGGGAAGCAGAATGAATTCTGAGCTGAATATTCCCAGGTTTAACCAGGTCCCTGGTTAACTCAATATATGATAAATTCTTCATTCTTGTGAAAAGAGTCTTATTTTGTTTTGTTCTAACAGCCAAAATCAGAAGCTTACTCTTATGGAAAATTGGGCATTTGCAAGAACAGGGCCAATGGATGCTGAAACAAACTAATATTGCAAAAAATTCCTATATTTCTGCACAATTCCATTATACGTCCGCGTCTTCAATGGAAGTGCCTATGTAAACTTGTCACACTGTAATTATACCCTCCTACCAATGGTGGCACTGTAGCACATCAAGTGTGCGTCTTACAGCTCACTAGCCTGCGTGTAGGCAATATCTTATTCAGTGACCAATTTCTATTTTTAAGATTCCTTTCAGTTATGCTACGAAAGAATAAATAAATAATGAACACCAAAGTATATATTTTTTTTCTATTTGTTCTTGGGCATTTATTGTCCTTCGCTGTTGCCCTAGCAATTGTTCATGCAAATGTATCGCTTTCTAAGCCAGTTCAGAGGTCATTCACCCAGAGTCAAGCATGTAGTGTGGGACTGGTTTAATGTAGGTTAGAACTGTGCAACTCTTTCCCACAAAAAGCTGTAGATGTCATCTCAATTAATAATTCTAAATCTGTGACTGATAAATTCTTCCTAGCTAAGGGATGTGGAGCCAAATTGGGGGTTGGGGATGAGGGGTTGGGGGGAGGGCGTGGGGTGGGGGTGGGGGGTGCGTGGATGGAAATAGGATATCGATCAGCATATGATCTCATTGAATGGAGAAACAGATTTGAGGGGCTGAATGGCCTAGTCTAGTCCCATTTACCTAAAAGACTTTAGGGTCACATGGACATGTTAGTAAAACTGCAAGTCAGTCGTCGACAGATAGAATGAACGTGTTGAATGACTGTTTCCTCGCCTTGATTTAAGGTGGTTGACCAAAAAAAAGCTGAGGTATCATGAGGAAAAGCTTTTTTACGCAGTGAGTGGTTAGGATCTGGAATTCACAGCCTGAGAGTGTGGTGGAGGCAGATTCAATCGTGGTTTTCAAAAGAGAAATGGACAATTATCTGAAGAGAAAAAATTTGCAGGGCTACAGGGAAAGCGCGGGGCAGTGGGACTAGCTGTGTAGCTCTTACAAAGAGCTGGCATGGACATGATGGGCTGAATGGCCTCCTTCTGTGCTGTGAAAATTCTACGATTCTGTGATTCTATTTAAAATTGTGCTAAGAGTAAGGAGAGAGATTAGTAGAAATATCTTTGCACAGTGGGCTGTTGCAGCATGGAATGTTTTGGGAAATGGTTGAGGCAAAGACAACTGCATTCTTTAAAGGAAAGTTGGATAAATATTAGAAGCAGAGGACTGTGGGGGGATGGCAGTACAATGGACTTAGTTTTGGATTTCTCCGGCAATGAAGCAAGTACGGACTAGATGGGCTGAAAAGCCTCTTCTGTTCTATAAACATCTGTGGTTCTATGAAGAGATTCAAATCAAATTCCACCGTAGGTCTCATCCCAATCACCTACCATTCTTGACAGTCCTCTTACCTTTGAATTAGAATATTCTAGGTTCACACTCCACTTCACAAATTCAATTCTGACATTCCAGATGACTGATCTTCTACCTTAAACCTACTTTCCCACCCTATCCGATTAGAGGAGTTGGTGGCATAGTGGTAATGTCATTGAGCTAATAATTTACAGGCCCAGGCTAATGCCCTGGGGATTTAGGTTCAAATCCTGCCATGGCAGCTGGTGGAATTTAAATTCAATTAATAAAAATCAGGAATTGAAAACTAGTCTCAGTAATGGTGCCATGAAACTACCTTTGATTGTTATAACAAGCCATCTGGTTCACTAATCCTCTCTTAAAGAAGGAAAGCGTCTGGCCTACATGTAACTCCAGACCCACAGCAATGTGGTTGACTCTTAACTGCTCTCTGAAATGGCTGAGTAAGCCATTCAGTTGTCAAGGACAATTAGGGATGGGCAACAAATGCTGGTATTGTCAGCAAAACCCACATCCCATGAAAGAATTTTTTTTAAAACCCATATCCCTTAGTAAGGTCTGTTTATCTTTGACTTGAATATACTCAATGAATGAGCTTCCACAGCTCTCTGGGGTGGAGAATTACAAAGATTCACAACCCTTTGACTGAAGAAATTTCTCCTCATCTCAGTCCTAAAAGGCTGACCCCTTATTCTGAGACTGTGGCCCTGTATTCTTGATTCCCCAGCAAGGGGAAACATTTTCTCAGCATCTACCCTGTCAAGCCCCGTAAGAATTTTATATGTTTCAATGAGATCACCTCTCATTCTTCTTACCTCATCCCCTCAGCTCAAGAATCTGTCTAGTGGACCTGTGTTGCACTCCTTTTAGGGTGAGTATGTCTTTCCCTAGGTAAGCAGACAATACTCCAGGTGCGGTCTCCCCAAGACCTTATACAATTGGAATAAGACTTCCTTACTCTTATACTCCAATCCCTTTGTAATAAAGGCTAACACATCATTTGTTTTGCAAATTGCTTTCTGTAGCTGCATGCTAACTTTCTGTGATTCGTGTACAAGGACACCCCTGCCTCTCTGAAAACCAAGTCTCTCACTATTTAAGACATATTCTGCTTTTCTATTTTTCCTTCCGAAGTGGATAACATCACACTTCACATTATATTCCACTGCTACATCCTTGCCCACACACTTAACCTGTGAATATCCCTTTGTAGTCTCTTTCTGTCCTCCTCACAGCTTAAGAACTTTAATGCAGTACCGAGGGAGTGCTGCATTGTTGGAGGTGCTGTCTTTTGGATAAGATGTTAACCCGAGGTCCTGGATGCTCTCTCAGGTGGATGTAAAATATCCAACATCAGTATTTCAAAGAACAGCAGGGGAGTTCTCCCTGGCGTGCTGGGGCCAATGATTATTCTGCTAAAAATCAGATTATCTGGTCATTTCTGTTGTTGCTGTGGGAGCTTGCTGTGCATGAATTAGCTGCTGTATTTCCTACATTACAACAGTGACTGTAACATGCTTTGCGATCACAAAGGAGCAATAGAAATGCAAGACTTTCTTTCTTTCTTATTAATATTCAGATATTTTAAAACAAACTTACTGAAATGAGTGAATAAAAATTGTTCTCTCACAAATATTATTCCAGAAATGCACATTGATAAAGCTGCCACGACTATTGAAAAAAAATGTCAATTAAAAACTAACACATTACTAAAAAGCTCACTAAACATTGCAACAAAGAACATCAAAGCTTGGGTCCCTTTAAGTGTCTCTCTGCAGGTGGAGTTTCCCTTGGCAGAAGCCCAGGAGACACATGGTAGATTTCTAACTTCACCTTCCCGGGTGGCTAGGCAACATCTGGATGGAACACGACAGGAAGATCTTGCGAGAAGGCAACACGTGGGCGGTAATCCACCTGTTCTCCCTTCCCATGAAATGAATGGAAGGAAAATCCCACACGTTCTTTAAGGAATCTGGAACCACGTCTTTAAGTAAAGGGCTTTGCATAGAATTACATTGAATTAACAGTGCAGAAACAGGCCATTTGGCCCAACTGGTCTATGCTGGCATTTATGCTTTATGCAAGCCTTCTTCATCTCACCCCATCCACATAACCTTCTATTCATCTCTCCCTCAAGTACTTATCTATCTTCCCCTTAAATGCATCTATGCTATTCACCTCAACCACTCTATGTGCAAGTGTATTCCACATTCTAGCCACTCTCTGGGAAAAGATGTTTTCCTGAATTCCGATTGGAATTATTAGCCACTATCTTATATTTATGGCCCCTAGTTATGATCTCCCCACAACTTTGCTGCATCTACCCTATCAAACTACTAGAAATCAGGAACTTTTCCCCCTAAAGGTAATGGATATGTGTAGGGCCCTACCAAATTCACGGCCATGAAAAATGCTTCATAGACTGAAATCTTGGGTCCTTTGTGAAATCAGCCATTTTGTGAACTTTGCGTGTTTTAGTGATTGACACAAGGGTCACCTTGCTGATTGGTAAATGACGGAGGGCTTCGGTGCAGTTTTGAGAGAAGCAGTCTCAAGTATTGGCAGACAAGTGAGAATGCCAGAATGAGCAAATCAAAGACAGCCACAACCGCTACTGCAGCACAGCGACTAAAAGAATTTGGGCATCACTGGCTAGACCAGCATTTATCATCCATCCCTAATTACCCTTGAGAAGGTGGCAGTGAGCTGCCTTCTTGAACTGCTGCACTCCATGTGCAGTAGGTGCACCCACAGTGCAATTAGGAAGGAGGTTCCAGGATTTTGACCCAGTGACATTGAAGGACAGCAATTGTCATTTCTGGTGCCTAGGTCAATGCCAGGTGGCCCATCCAGTTTCATTCCTTATTGATTTTGTAGCAGTTTGATGCAAGAGGCCATTTCAAAGGGCATTTAAGAGTCAACCACATTGCTGTGGATCTGGAGTCACATGTAGGCCAGACCAGGTAAGGACAGCAGATTTCCTTCCCTAAAGGACATTAGTGAACCAGCTGGGTTTTGACAACAATCGACAATAGTTTCATGGCCATCACTACACTGGCTTTTAATTCCAGATTTTATTAACTGACTTCAAATTCCACCATTAGCCATGGTGAGATTTGAACCCATGTCCCCAGAGCAATACCCTAGGTCTCTGGG
Source organism: Heterodontus francisci (assembly GCF_036365525.1). NCBI lineage: Eukaryota > Metazoa > Chordata > Chondrichthyes > Heterodontiformes > Heterodontidae > Heterodontus > Heterodontus francisci. The sequence goes on from NC_090384.1 coordinate 103,411,719, forward strand.
TCAGCAGTCCAGTGACAATACCACTACACCACAACCTCCTCACCTCATGCCCTCTCTGTGACAGTTGCACTGAGCGGGAGCATTCAGCACAGCAGCTTTGTGGTTGGTCAGTTTGTTTAAAAACATCGCCCTGTCAGTTTCACAGCTGACAGCTGCTGAAGCAGGAGTGCCCTTCCCAACATTGGACAGATTCGGGGTTTTCGGGCGGGCTTTTAAAAAAAGTCGGAAAACCCCGAATCTGTCAAAGTTGGGAAGCGTGTTCCTGCTTTTGCAGCTGTCAGCTGTGAAACTGACAGGGCGATGTTTTTAAAAAAGGCCGGTCTGCAAGAAGAAGACAAAGGGAAATTTCCCATCTCCAGTCACGGAGCCCTAGCGAGGATGTGGAACGGCCCCTGGTACAATTTACATCCACGGGCCAGATGGAAACCTTTGGCAGGCCCGATGCTGGCCCACAAGTTGTATGCTGGACAAACCTGTTCTACAGCATTCCTGAAAATGGTGCATATGTCCTGTAGATGGTGGATTTAAACTCGTTTAATGTGATCCCTGGCTTTGACAAGAACTGCAAGTTGAAGTTTCCTGTTTGGAAAAGCATCGCAAAAGAAGCAGATTGTACTTTACCTGTGCTGCAGTTTTGAAACTCTGTGGAATGCAGAATCCCCCCCCCTCTTGCAAGGCCAGCACGACACTGTCTGACAATCCCAACAAACACCGTGGACATGGAGAGAGCTGTGTCCAAACACGGACAGGTGTTCATAGCGCAGAGACAGGGAATGAAGAGAGACAGTTGCAGGTTGCTCCATGCACACATTCAACTACTGATTTCAGTGAGTAAAGAATGTGACCTGATTAGAGTCAGCTTTTTACAATAGTTTTTGAGTAGACAATAAATATCATCTGAAACCAGAAACCTCCTTTGTCTTTCTTTTGTTTTAAATAGATCGTTTTCATGGCTTGTTGCGATACCGTGAAATTTATAATTTAAATACGTGAAATCGTGAAATTTATGATTCTTAAAATGCTGTGACAGTGAAATTTGTTACATTTGATGGTGAATTCGGTAGGGTCCTAGATATGTGGGATCAGTTGGAGTTTTCAAGAATGAATTTTTACTCATTCATTAATAGGCAAAGGTAGCGAGGTATATGGAGCAAAAGCAGACAAATGGAGCTCAGGTAGGGAGGGAGGCAGTGGGAATGTCACTGGACTCGTAATCCAGAGCCCTGGCTAATGCTCTGGGGATATGGGTTCGAATTCCTACACAGCAGATGGTGAAATTTGAATTCAATTGATAAATCTGGAACTTAAAAAAAAGCTAGTCTAATGGTGACTATGAAAAAACTATTGCAACAAATGCTGGCCTAGCCAGCGACACCCACATCCCATGAAAACAAGCTGTGGCAGGACTGCAGAGCTGAGATCAGATCTATTGGCTGCTCAATAAATAGTTAATCTTCTATTTTAAACCTACAAGAAAACCTGTCACTGTCTGTTTATTTGACAAATAAAACACAGAGGAGGAAAAACCCTAGTAACATAAACACTTGCTGCGGTCAGTTGGGTGTTGAACAGTGGGGTCCTTTCAGACCCTTCACCACGTGGCCATAACAAGCATGAATCCGATACCTAGTCAGATAGAATGCAAGAATCCCTTCCTACAGATTCAGGAACATAGCAATGTAGGACAGGAATAGGCCAATTCAGCCCCTCAAGCTCGTTCCACCAATCAATTACATCATGGTTGATCTGTATCTTAACTCGACCTACCCGCCTTGGTCTGTAACCCTTAATACCCATGCCCAACAAAAATCTATCAATCTCAGTTTTGAAATTTTCAGTTGATTTCCAGCCTCAAGAGCATTTTGGGAGGAGAAAGCTCCAGATTTCCATTACCCTTTGTGTGAAGAAGGGCTTCCTGTCATCACTCTGAATGGCCTGGTTCTAATTTTAATGTTATGTCCTTTTGTTCTGGTCTCCCCCCACCAGAGGAAATAATTTCTCTCTATCTACCCTGCCCAATCGTTGAATCATCGAAAACACCTCAATTAGATCACCCCTTAATCTTCTTTACTGAAGGGAAAACAAAAGTGATTTATGACTTTAAGCCCTTATAGGGACTAAACCAAATCAGGAGTACATCCCTATGAATCTCCTTCAGTTAAGTTCAAACCAGACAAATTCTTATAGACACTTATTTGGGTCCAAAGAAGGAAAACTAACAAAGAATATTACCATCTTTCAGATAGCCTATTTTAATAATTATGGCAAAGTCATAAATATCCCAGACATTATAAGGGTCTGGGAATCTCTCTTCAATACATATCTCTCCATCTAAACAGACACCAAGAGGGGGTTCTTGTAGTTGTATACAGAATGCTACATGAGATGATTTATCAACTTTTATATATTTATTAAAGAATTTAACATGCAATACACTTTTAAGTGGATAAGTATATCACAATATCAAATATTACTGAGAAATGTAATACATAATCTTATTTCTAACACAGAATCCAAAAGTTTAAACTTGCTAATGTTACAGCAAAATATCTTAGAATATCCATCAAAATTTAAAGTAAACTTTTACCTTAAATTCCCCGAGTAAGCCATGGGGTGAGAAGTATTGTTTGAGGAATTCAATACTCCTAATTTTTGCTTCAAATACCCTCATGTTTATGCTGTTCCTAAGGTGTCATATGACCTTTCAGAATATAGGTGTTACCCTTCTGTGTGTGTTTTTCTTGCTTTTGAGATCCATATTTGGTTGTATCATTAACTAACATCTCCACTGAATGTTTTACTGGAAATTCACTGCTCTTGAAGTTGTGAGCATTTATCTGGTCAAAATATTTATAATTGTATTTACTTGACCTCTTGTTCCTGTAAGTACTACTCCATTTTATTGTTTTATTATCTATAATTGTGTTTCATGGTAGGTTGAACCCTCTTTGTGGGTCAATCTGCCTACATTTACTAACACCATCAATTAATTAAATTTATGGCTACCTTTTACTGATGTCACACAGGATATTTCTATGTGTGTGTTTATCCTCCAAGTCCCTGGCAACAGAGACGCTGAAATGGATTTCCTAATTTAAAAGTTGTTTCTGGTTCATATTCTATTGCAACAGGGACCTTGAACTAGGGGGAACTAGTAAATAAGGCCAGTAAGACTAAGAGGAAGAGCAGGCAGGGAGATGTTGCGGAGCACAGCGGGACTGGTGGTCTGAAGTGCATTTGTTTCAATGTGAGAAGTATAACAGGTAAGGCAGATGAACTTAGAGCTTGGATTAGTACTTGGAACTATGATGTTGTTGCCATTACAGAGACTTGGTTGAGGGAAGGACAAGATTGGCAGCTAAATGTTCCATGATTTAGAAGCTTCAGGCGGGATAGAGGGGGATGTAAAAGGGGTGGGGAAGTTGCATTACTTGTTAAGGAGAATAGCACAGCTGTACTGTGGGAGGACACCTCGGAGGGGTCATGCAGCGAGACAATATGGGTGGAGCTCAGGAATAGGAAGGGTGCAGTCACGATGTTGGGGGTTTTCTACAGGCCTCCCAACAGCCAGCGGGAGGTAGAGGAGCAGATATGTAGACAGATTTTGGAAAGATGTAAAGGTAACAGGGTTGTAGTGGTGGGTGATTTTAACTTCCCCGATATTGACTGGGACTCACTTAGTGCTAGGGGCTTAGATGGGGCAGAATTTGTAAGGAGCATCCAGGAGGGCTTCTTGAAACAATATGTAGATAGTCCAACTAGGGATGGGGCCGTACTGGACCTTGTATTGCGGAATGAGCCCGGCCAGGTGGTCGAAGTTTCAGTGGGGGAACATTTCGGGAACAGTGACCATAATTCCATAAGTTTTAAGGTACTTGTGGATAAGGATAAGAGTAGTCCTCGGGTGAAGGTGCTAAATTGGGGGAAGGCTAATTATAACAATATTAGGCAGGAACTGAAGAATTTAGATTGGGGCGGCTGTTTGAGGGTAAATCAACATCTGACATGTGGGAGTCTTTCAAATGTCAGTTGATTAGAATCCAGGACCAGCATGTTCCGGTGAGGAAGAAGGATAGGTTTGGCAAGTTTCGGGAACCTTAGATAACGCGGGATATTGTGAGCCTAGTCAAAAAGGAAAAGGAAGCATTCATAAGGGCTGGAAGGCTAGGAACAGACGAATTCCTTGAGGAATATAACGACAGTAGAAAGGAACTTAAGCAAGGAGTCAGGAGGGCTAAAAGGGGTCATGAAAAGTCATTGGCAAACAGGATTAAGGAAAATCCCAAGGCTTTTTATACGTATATAAAGAGCAAGAGGGTAACTAGGGAAAGGGTTGGCCCACTCAAGGACAGAGAAGGGAATCTATGTGTGGAGCCAGAGGAAATGGGCGAGGTACTAAATGAGTACTTTGCATCAGTATTCACCAAAGAGAAGGATTTGGTGGATGCTGAGCCTAGGGAAGGGAGTGTAGATAATCTCAGTCATCTCATTATCGAAAAGGAGGTGGTGTTGGGTGTCTTGCAAAGGCAACATGGTTTTGTGAAGGGGAGGTCATGTCTCACTAATTTGATTGAGCTTTTTGAGGAAGTGACAAAGATGATTGATGAAGGAAGGGCAGTGGATGTTGTCTATATGGACTTCAGTAAAGCCTTTGACAAGGTCCCTCATGGCAGACTGGTGCAAAAGATGAACTCACATGGGATCAGAGGTGAGCTGGCAAGATGGATACAGAACTGGCTCGGTTATAGAAGACAGAGGGTAGCAGTGGAAGGGTGCTTTTCTGAATGGAAGGATGTGACTAGTGGTGTTCCGCAGGGATCAGTGCTGGGACCTTTGCTGTTTGTAGTATATATAAATGATTTGGAGGAAAATGTAGCTGGTCTGATTAGTAACTTTGCGGATGACAGAAAGGTTGGTGGAGTTGCGGATAGTGATGAGGATTGTCAGAGGATACAGCAGGATATAGATCGGTTGGAGACTTGGGCGGAGAAATGGCAGATGGAGTTTAATCTGGACAAATGTGAGGTAATGCATTTTGGAAGGTCTAATGCAGGTGGGAAGTATACAGTAAATGGCAGAACCCTTAGGAGTATTGACAGGCAGAGAGATCTGGGTGTACAGGTCCACAGGTCACTGAAAGTGGCAACGCAGGTGGATAAGGTAGTCAAGAAGGCATACGGCATGCTTGCCTTCATTGGTCGGGGCATAGAGTATAAAAATTGGCAATTCATGTTGCAGCTGTACAGAACTTTAGTTAGGCCACACTTAGAATATTGCATGCAATTCTGGTCGCCACACTACCAGAAGGACGTGGTGGCTTTGGAGAGGGTACAAAAGAGGTTTACCAGGATGTTGCCTGGTCTGGAGGGCATTAGCTATGAGGAGAGGTTGGATAAACTCGGATTGTTTTCACTGGACCGACGGAGGTGGAGGGGCGACATGATAGAGGTTTACAAAGTTATGAGCGGCATGGACAGAGTGGATAGTCAGAAGCTTTTTCCCAGGGTGGAAGAGTCAGTTACTAGGGGACATAGGTTTAAGGTGAGAGGGGCAAAGTTTAGAGGGGATGCGCGAGGCAAGTTCTTTTCACAGAGGGTGGTGAGTGCCTGGAACCTGCTGCCGGGGGAGGTGGTGGAAGCAGGTACGATAGCGACTTTTAAGAGGCATCTTGACAAATACATGAATAGGATGGGAATAGAGGGATACGGTCCCCGGAAGTGCAGAAGGTTTTAGTTTAGGCAGGCAGCAAGATCGGCGCAGGCTTGGAGGGACGAATGGTCTGTTCCTGTGCTGTACTGTTCTTTGTTCTTTGTTTGTTCTTTGAAAGATCTTGAAATTTCTAACTCTACCTTCTTAAAGGGGAATGTCAGTGAGTCTTGAACACTGACCATTTATTCAATATTTAATTCTAAAAGGTATAATATATTAACTGTATCGAAATTCTACCTGTCTTTTTGTGGGATATGTCGAGCATTCTTTGTTCCAGTCCTACTCAGGCCGCCTCCCCCAACTCTTTTGCCGGTATATTGATGACTGTATCGGTGCCTTTTCCTGCTCCCGCCCCGAACTGGAAAACTTTATCAACTTTGCTTCCAATTTCCACCCTTCTCTCACCTTTACATGGTCCATCTCTGACACTTCCCTTCCCTTCCTCGACTTCTCTGTCTCCATTTCTGGGGATAGGTTGTCTACTAATATCCATTATAAGCCCACCGACTCCCACAGCTACCTGGACTACACTTCTTCACACCCTACCTAAGGACTCCATTCCATTCTCCAAGTTTCTCCGTCTCCGATGCATCTGCTCGGATGATGCTACCTTCCACGACGGTGCTTCTGATATGACCTTTTTCCTCAACCGAGGATACCCCCCCACTGTTGTTGACAGGGCCCTCAACCGTGTCCGGCCCATTTCCCGCACCTCTACCCTCACCCTTTCCCCTCCCTCCCAGAAACGTGACAGGGTTCCCCTTGTCCTCACTTTCCACCCCATCAACCGCCATATCCAAAGGATCATCCTTCGCCATTTCCGCCACCTCCAGCGTGATGCCACTACCAAACGCATCTTCCCCTTCCCTGTCAGCATTCCGAAGGGATCATTCCCTCCGCAACACCCTGGACTACTCCTCCATTACCCCCACCACCTCACCCCCGTCCCATGGCACCTTCCCCTGCAATCGCAGGACGTGTAATACCTGCCCATTTACCTCCTCTCTCCTCACTATCCCAGGCCCCAAATACTCCTTTCAGGTGAAGCAGCGATTTACTTGTACTTATTTCAATGTAGTATACTGTATTCGCTGCTCACAGTGTGGTGTCCTCTACATTGGGGAGACCAAACGCAGACCGAGTGAGCGCTTTGCGGAACACCTCCCCTCAGTCCGCAAGCAGGACCCCGAGCTTCCGGTTGCTTGCCATTTCAACACTCCCCCCTACTCTCATGCTCACATCTCTGTCCTGGGATTGCTGCAGTGTTCCAGTGAATATCAACACAAGCTCGAGGAACAGCATCTCATTTACCGATTAGGCACACTACAGCCTGTCGGACTGAACATTGAGTTCAATAATTTCAGAGCATGACGGGCCCCCCATTTTACTTTTATTTTAATTATTTTTTCTTTTTTTCTTTTTTACATTTTTTACAATTTTTGTTTTGTTTATTTTATTTCATCTTAGTTTGTTCAGTTTGCTTACCCACTGGGTTTTTTTCATGTTTGTACTTGCTGCTGTTCAATCTTCAGTCCGTTAACACCCTATCTGTACTAATGCTTTGTCTTTCAACACACCATTAACATATTGTTTGCCTTTGCTCCATGACCTTTTGGTCAGCTCTGTGGCCTTATCCAATCTACACCTTCTCCTTTGTTATTTCTTGCCCCACCCCCGGCTCACTTGTTTATAACCTTTGACATTTCTAATATTTGCTAGTTCCGAAGAAGGGTCACTGACCCGAAAAGTTAACTCTGCTTCTCTTTCCACAGATGCTGCCAGACCTGCTGAGGGTTTCCAGCATTTCTTGTTTTTATTTCAGATTTCCAGCATCCGCAGTATTTTGCTTTTATTCTACCTAATCAAGCCTATTATACCTATATTCCATCACAACACAAGCCTGGTTGTTAGATCCTGTTCTCATAATTTAACCCTTTTGGCGCCTCGATACTGTTCCGCTATTAAATGAGATCATGGCTAATTTGAGACCTAACTCCATGTACCTGCCTTTGCCCCATATCACTTAATACAAAAATCTATCAATCTCAGATTTAAAATCAGCAATTGATCTAGCCCCAGCATCATGCTGGTGAATCTGAAAGCTACTTCAAGGAAAATTACATCCTTCCTGAGATGCAGTCCACGCAATTGAATTCTGCTACTCCAAATAACTGGAGCTCGGTCCAGCTCTTTAAGTGAATGTGACTGCTGGGTTTTCCATTCAGTTCTACTGCTAGTCTGGTAGTTATTCCAACATCATCACTCCATGTCTTTTGTTTTCTTTCGTCTCTTAATTATGCATATATAATAACTATAATAGGAGGCTCAAATGTGGATTTCATCAGTTTTCACGCCAGGTGGCAAAAACACAGTAGAGATTTTATTGTCAATTAAATATAAGAAAGTTCTTTTGTAGAATTTTCCACTCGCCATATCAGTCTTTCTACATGTGGAAAATTGGAAAACCCTTGTAAATTTTACTTAGTTCTTAAAATAATATTTCCCTTTGAATTCTTATGGCACGAGCTGTACCCATTAGAGCCCAGGTGTCTCATAACTATTTGACAGCTCCAGCCAGTGTAACATTGTGTTAGGAGATATGGTAGACACCTGGTCAGGAAGTCACAAGTTCCAGTGTCGTGTCTGCTTCCGTGCCTGGACTGGATAAGCTGTACTCAATTTCCAGTCACTGGGTACCATGAGAGACAATACATGTCAATCTCCTCAGTCACTGAATCTAAAATCCCCAATTGTCTCACCTTTCCAGATGCAGAGATTTAATTGACCAGTAAAAAAAAACCGGTGTGAATTGAAATGATAAAAGGAATGAAAGAAAATTTCTACCTCATTTCATCCAGACACATGTTTCTGTAAGCATCGTCCACTCCTCCTCTGACATTGGGCCACTCCTCATCACACCCTCCAGTCCTCATCCTCACACACTCCCTTCCTCATCCCCACACCCTCCACTCATCATCACACCATTCATCCTCATTCTCACACCCTTCCCTCCTCATCATCACACCCTTTCCTTCTCATCATCACATCCTCCATCCTCATTCTCACACCCTCCATCCTCATCACATCCTCCATCCCCATCCTCATAGCTTCACCCCCTCCTCATCATCACTCCCTCCCCTCCTCATTTTCACACCCTTCCCTCCTCATTCCCACAGCCTCCCCTCCTCATCCCTACACCCTCCCCTCCTCACCCCTCACACCCTCCCCTCCTCAACCCCACACCCTCCCCTCGTCATCCCCACACCCTCCCCTCCTCATCATCACCCCCTCCCTCCTCATTTTCACACCCCTCCTCATCATCACACCCTCCCCTCCTCAACCCCACACCCTCCCCTCGTCATCCCCACACCCTCCCCTCCTCATCATCACCCCCTCCCTCCTCATTTTCACACCCCTCCTCATCATCACCCACTCCCCTCCTCATTCTCACACCCTCCCCTCCTCATCCCCCACACCCTTCCCTCCTTATTCCCCACATCCTACATCCTCAACACTCAAACGCTCCCCTCCTCACCCCTCACACCCTTCCCTCCTTATTCCCTACATCCTCACTCCTCATCCCTCAAACCATTCCCTCCTCATCCCTCACACACTCCCCTCCTTGTTACTCACACCTTCCCCTCCTCATCCCTCATACTCTCCCCTCCTCATGCCTATACCCTCCCTTCCTCATCCTCCACATTCTCCCCTCCCCAACCTTCCTGTCCTCATCCCTGACACTCTCCTCTCCTCAAACCTTACAATCTTTACCCTCTTCACCCATGTTAGATCTGGCTTAGCAATCGCACTGTTGGCTCTTGACTCAGAGGTTGAGGGTTCAAGTCCCACTCCAGAGACTTCAATCCATAATCTAGGCTGACACTACAGTGCAATACTCAGGGAATGCTACACTGTCAGAGTTGAGTCTTCTATGGGGAAATGGTGATTTCGTGGTAATGTCACTACCTAATAATCTGGAGGCCCAAGCTAATGCTATGGGGCCACAGGTTCAAATCCCACTGCAGCAGCTGGTGGAATTTAATTAATTCACTAAAATTTGGAATTGAAAGCTGGTCTCAGTAATGGTGCCATAACATTAGCATTGATTGTTATAAAACCCCATCTGGTTCACGAATGTCCTTTAGGGAAGGAAATCTGCCATCCTGACCTGGTCTGGCCTACATGTGACTCCAGACCCACAGCAATGTGGTTGACTTTTAACTGCCCACTGAAATGGCCTAGCAAACCAAGGACAATTAAGGATGGGCAACAAATGTTGGCCTTGCCAGCGATACCCACATCCCATGAAAGAATAAAAAATTCCCTCACAACCTCCCCTCCTCATCCCCCACACCCTCCATTTTCATCCCTCACACTCTCCCCTACTTAGCCCTCATACCATCCATCCTCATCCCCCACGCCCTCCCTGTCTTCTAAAGTCTAACCTCTCCCTCCCTCCTCCCCAGAACCATGTTATTGACTCCACCCAATCACAGGGCCAGAAGCCTCTGCGGCACCACAGTTAGAGGTGGTCACTGCTGAGGCTGCACAATGAGGGAGAGGGCGGCTGCATGGTGAGTCAGCCTCAAAGCCAAGGTATGTTTATTTTGAGCAGGCAATCGCGGGGGGAGGGCACACCTTCAAGCGATGGTGTAGTAGCCGTGGGGGACGGCGGCCATTGCCACTGGGGGGAACCCCACTGTGGACCACGAAGCAGCCACAAAGAAGGGCCCCCACCCCCGGGAACCCGCTGGGAAGCTCCTTGTGTTTACCTAGTGGTTTCCCCACCAAGTGCGGCCCCTCCCAATGCTGGTAAAATGATGGTCACCCAGCGGGCAGCTATGCCATGAAGCTTCCCACTGCTGGTAACATGCTGTAACGGCAGGAAGATGTTGGGCTTCCCTCCTGCTGACTGACGCAGCCATTTTACCAGCTCTTCCTGCCATTCTTCATGGGGCTGGTAAAATACCACCCCCTATTTCATACTCACCCTTTATCTCCGCTCTTTGAGGCACCTCAGGTGATCTTTCTGATTGTTGGTAAGTCTCACTTCACAATCGTAAGTCCAAATAGTCAAGGCTGACACTCCCAGTGCAGCACTGAGAGAGTGCTGCACTGCCCGATGTGCCAACTTTCAGATAAGACATTAAACCGAGATTCCCATCTGCCTTCTCAGGTGGAGATAAAGGGCTTGGACACACAGCTTTCTGAAGCGGAGGCAAGAGTACTACCTGCTGAGCTACAGCAGACAATGTTATTTGTGGAATCTTGCTGTGCACAAATTGGCTGCTGCGACACAACTCCATGACAATGGATGGCAGAAGAATTCCATGGGAATGCTTTAAGAGTTTGCCCACTCTCATCTGCAGTAGTTTGCAGACTATAAACAACTCATGATTGACATCTTTTACTAAACTTGACTTAGGGGGCAATCGGTTGCTCCTATTAAAGAAAAGACTTGCATTTATATCGCGCCTTTCATGACCTCAGGATATCGCAAAGTGTTTTACAGCCAATGAAGTCCTTCTAAAGTATATACCCTGCTCAATTTTGCAGAGTGTGGTATGGGCTTCTGATCTGGTGCTGTCCGTCTTCATCCAGCTGGGGGTGAGCTAAAATTACACCAGCCTCACCCCGCAGTTTTCACATCAAATTCAATCCAGTAATTTGCATAAAATAAAAAGCAGAAATACTGCGGCTGCTGGAGCCCCTCTGTGTGCAGCTTGTTGTTTGGTGCTAACACCTCATTAGAAAACTCTAACACAGCAAACACTGCCTCCAAGAGGAAATACAATAGTAACACATGACCATGAGACTCAGTTAGTCTGAAATATTCACCTATTCACTCCTCAGGAACATCTTGGAATCCCGAAGCCAGGGGTCTCAGAGCTTATGCCTTTGTGGGTTGCTAAGATACATACAGCCAAAGATAGCTTTGCATTTCTGTGGCGCCTTTCATAGCCTCGAGATGTCCCAAAGTGCTTTGTAGCCAATGAAGTGTAGTCACTGTTGTAATGTAGGAAATACCACAGCCAATTTGTGCACAGCAAGCTCTTACAAACAGCAATGTAATAATGACCAGATCATTATCTGATGTAGGTTGAGGGATAAATATTGGTCCAAGACACCAGGGAGAACAACCCCTGCTCTTCTTCAGAAAAGTGTCACAGAATTTTTTTTTGGCCACCTGAGATGTGACATTGGTTTACTATCTCATCCAAAAGACGGCATCCCTAGCAGTGCAGCACTCCCTCAGTGCTGCACTAGAGCATCAGCTAGGATTATGTGCTCAAGTCTCTAGAATGGGGTTTGACTGCACACCATTCTGCCTCAGAGTCAAGTTCTTCTGAAGGGACAAGTACATGTGAAAGAAAATGGGTGAGACTTCTGATTGGGGGAAGTAGCAGTGAAGTCATCTTTGTAAAGTTAAATAATTGGTGGTTGAACTCAATGAGATCTATATGTGTTATACAGACAGAAATCACTTCCCAGTTCCAATCACTTCTCAGGTAGATGTAAATGGTCCATGGCACTATTTAAAGAAGAGCAGGGGAGTTATCCCTGGTGTCCTGGCCAATATTTATCCCTCAACCAACATCACTAAAAAACTGATTCTCTGATCTTTACCACGTTGCTGTTTGAGGAATCTTGCTATGTGTAAATTGGCTGCTGCGTTTCCTACATTACAACAGAAAGTACACTTCAAAAGCACTTCATTGGTTGTAGGGCGGCACAGTGGTGCAGTGGTTAGCACCGCAGCCTCATAGCTCCAGCGACCCGGGTTCGATTCTGGTTACTGCCTGTGCAGAGTTTGCAAGTTCTCCCTGTGACCGCGTGGGTTTCCATCGGGTGCTCCGGTTTCCTCCCACAGCCAAAGACTTGTGGGTTGATAGGTAAATTGGCCATTGTAAATTGCCCCTAGTGTAGGTAGGTGGTAGGAGAATTGTGGAGATGTGGTCGGGAAAATGGGATTAATATAGGGTTAGTATAAACGGGTGGTTGATGGTTGGCACAGACTCAGTGGGCCGAAGGGCCTGTTTCAGTGCTGTATCTCTAAATAAAATAAAGCTCTTTAGGTCATCCTGAAGTTGTGAATGGTGCTACAGGAATGCAGGTTTTTCTTTTTGCAGTAGCAGAATGAAAAGTACACAATAGAAATTACAGGCTGTATAATAAGAACCCGTAACTCACTTATGTCAAACACCTCTCTTGGCTACTTAAAATGAAACAACCACCCCATGATATGAGTGCATTGAGAACTTGCATGTTAACATCATCCGTGCCTTCCTATTCTCAAAGGAAAAATGACCCTACTCCATCCCAGTGCCCATAATAGAATCATAGAATACTGAAGGATGCCGCACAGCACATAAACCTTGGAGGTGTGACAAACGGTGAGGATGATACCAGTCGATGCAACAAGACATAAATAGGCTGGCAGAATGGGCAGACAAGACAAGTGGCAGATGGAATTTCATACAGAAAAATGTGAGGTGATGCATTTTGGCAGAAGGGATGGGAAGAGGCTGCATATACTTAATGGCAATTCTAAAGAGTGTACAGGGACAGAGGGATTTGGGAGTTCATGTATATAGATCGTTGAAGGGGGCAGAACATATTGAGAGAGTAGTTAGCAAAGCATATGGGATCTTGGGCTTCATAAATAGAGGCATAAAGTACAAAAGCAGGAAGCTTATGCTGAATCTTTATAAAGCTCTGGTTAGGCCCCAACTAGAAAATTCCATTCAGTTCTGGTCAACACACTTTAGGAAGGATGTGAGGGTCCTTGAGAGGGTGCAGAGATTTACCAGAATGGTTCCAGGGATGAGGGATTTTAGTTACAAGGTTAGGCGACCACACTCTGGAAGTGGTTCAAGAGTTCACCTACCTAGGCTCAACTATCACCAGTAACCTGTCTCTAGATGCAGAAATCAACAAGCACATGGGAAAGGCTTCCACTGCTATGTCCAGACTGGCCAAGAGAGTGTGGGAAAATGGCGCACTGACACGGAACACAAAAGTCCGAGTGTATCAGGCCTGTGTCCTCAGTACCTTGCTCTATGGCAGCGAGGCCTGGACAACGTATGTCAGCCAAGAGCGACGTCTCAATTCATTCCATCTTCACTGCCTCCGGAGAATACTTGGCATCAGGTGGCAGGACCATATCTCCAACACAGAAGTCCTTGAAGCGGCCAACACCCCCAGCTTATACACACTACTGAGTCAGCGGCGCTTGAGATGGCTTGGCCATGTGAGCCGCATGGAAGATGGCAGGATCCCCAAAGACACATTGTACAGCGAGCTCGCCACTGGTATCAGACCCACCGGCTGTCCATGTCTCCGCTTTAAAGACGTCTGCAAACGCGACATGAAATCCTGTGACATTGATCACAAGTCGTGGGAGTCAGTTGCCAGCGTTCGCCAGAGCTGGCGGGCAGCCATAAAGACGGGGCTAAAGTGTGGCGAGTCGAAGAGACTTAGTAGTTGGCAGGAAAAAAGACAGAGGCGCAAGGGGAGAGCCAACTGTGTAACAGCCCCGACAAACAAATTTCTCTGCAGCACCTGTGGAAGAGCCTGTCATTCTAGAATTGGCCTTTATAGCCACTCCAGGCGCTGCTTCACAAACCACTGACCACCTCCAGGCGCGTATCCATTGTCTCTCGAGATAAGGAGGCCAAAGAAGGTTAGGTTGGAGAAGCTGGGGTTGTTCTCCTTGGAGCAAAGGAGATTGAGGGGAGATTTAATAGAGGTGTCCAAGATTACGGCAGTTTTGGATAGGGTAGACAAAGAAAAGCTGTTCGCATTGGCTTATGGTACAAGTAAAGGTTTTGGGCAAGCGATGCAGGAGGAATGTGAGGAAGAACTTTTTTATGCATTAAGTGATGTATTATGTCATGACCTGGAACTCGCTGCCCACGAGGGGGGTGGAAGTGAAGACAATCAATGACTTCAAAAGGAAATTGGATGGGCACTTGATGGAAATAAACATACGGGTGAATGGGAATACAGCGTAAGAATGGGACTAATTGGATTGCTCCACAGAGAGCTGACATGGAGTCGATGGGCCGAACGGCCTCCTTCTGCGCTGTTAAATGTTATGACTCTATGACGTCCCCCATGGACACCACGGAAGTACACTTTTCCAGTCTGGCGTCCAGCCCAGGAGAAACTTAACGTAGTGACTTAATTTTCTCCTGATGAACTGTGAACAAACTTAAATAATTTTTAGTAACGCAGGATTAGATAGATCTACAGCACAGAAACTGGCCTAATGGCCTCCTTCTGTGCTGTAATGATTCTATGGCTCCTTCAAGCAACAACCCAGTTAGTCCCTCTCCCCAACTCTTTCCCCATATCCATGCACTTTTTTTCTCCTTCAAGTTTTTATCCAGCTCCCTTTTGAAAGCTGCTATTGAATCTATATCCACAAGCCCATCGGACATCACATTCCAAATCCTAATCACTCGCTGCATAAAGAAGTTTTTCCTCCTGTCGCCTCTGGTTCTTTTGCCAATCACCTTAAATCTGTGTCCTCCGATTATCGACCCTTCGACCATTGGAAACACTTTCTCTTTATTCAGTCTCCTTAAATCCTTCATGATTTTGAACACCTCTATCAAATCTCCTCTTAGCCTTCTCTGCTGAAAGGTGAAAACCCCAGCTTCTCCAGTCTATCCATGTAACTGTAATCCCTCATCCTTGGAACTATTCTCATAAATCGAATACCATTAGGTGAAAGAGGAGATGCAGGAGGACGGAGTCTTTCAGCTTCTACATACAGCAGTGTGGGATGATGAGTTGTCAGTTACCAGTTACTGCGTTCTTATACTCATCCTTGTGGATAAGGGATGGCTCGGAGCTTTCAGAGGTTCGGAGGGTGGGGGTGGATGGGGGGATGCGTGGTCTGGGGTGGAGGGTGATACAGACCACCTCATGAAGATGGATACATTGGTCTTGGAGGGAGTGCAATGTAGATTTACTAGAATGATACCTGGTTAAATTACAAGGTTGGCATCCTTCCATCTAAGACAGATGATGGACAGGCAGCAAACAATCCACTTAGGTGGGGTGTCTTCTCTTGGTGCACCTTTGTTGATGGCTGTGAAGGCCAATCCTTGAGAGGCAGGTTCTGCCACAAGTGCTGCAACGTGAAGCTATCAAGTGACGCTGTGAGTTGTTGCTTTTGATGTTGGCGCCTGTTGCCAAGCTGCTGTAGCCACTGTGGTCATTGTGGTAGTGCACATCAGTCCACAGGATGTGTCGCCATTTCCCTCTTTCGCCAGCCAGTGACTCCCAAGTACGACAGTCGACATTCAGAACCTTCGCGTCATGCTTGCAAGCATCCTTGAAGTGGAGCTCTAGGAGAGATTGCACAAACTATGGTTGTGTTCCCTGCAATTTGGAAAGTCGAGGCTTGATTTTGATGGACCGAATGGCCTCCTTCTGTGCTGTATATTACTGTGATTGATTCTATGATTAGTGCAGGCCTCTTAATATTTGTCCAGTAACATAACCACTACACCACCGTACCCTGTGCAGACGTGCAGGCACTTCCTAGGTATGTATCAATATTTACAGGGGGTCACCGGGAGTGTGTCAGTATTTGCAGGGGGTCCCTGGGAGAGTGTCAATATTTACAGGGGACCCCACGAGTATATCAATATTTAGAGGGGGCCCCAGGAGTATATCAATATTTAGAGGGGGCCCCAGGAGTGTATCAATATTTAGAGGGGGCCCCAGGAGTGTATCAATATTTGCAGTGGGTCCCGGGGAGTGTATCAATAGTTGCAGGGGGTCCCGGGTGCATGCCAATACTTGCAGAGGGTCCCCAAACAGAAAACAACAGCACAGCTGAATGTGCAGAGTGGAATGTTCCATTGCTATCCAATAGAGGGCAGTTGCTCATTACATTTCACAGAATAAGCAATGCTGAATTGATGCCAGCCTAGAGTAACTCAACATAGAGTCTGCAGTGTCTTATCACAGTGCTGGTTCACATATGAATTCCACACTTTACATGGCGCCTTTTCCTACACATAATGCAATTGTCATTCTGTGTTTAAACAATTTATTTGAAGTCTATTTAACTATTTGAACAGAGCTTTTAAAGCCAAACTGTAAAATCATAATATATGAGTGATACCAATATAAATAACGCACCTAGAATAAAGAGGACATAAAATGTTCCCATTGTATGACATATACACAAGACTTTGCAACAATGCCTCAAATTTAAAATTCTCATCCTTGTTTTCAGATCCCTCCATGGCCTCACCTTACCCTATCTCTGAAATTTCTTCCAGCCCCACAACCCTCCGAGATCTCTGTCCTCCTCCAATTCTGGCTTCTTGAGCATCCCCGATTTTAATCGCTCGACCATTGGTGGCCGTGCCTTCAGTTGCCTGGGCCCTAAGCTCTGGAATTCCCTTCCTAAACCTCTCCAACTCTCCGCCACTCTCTCCTCCTTTAAGATGCTCCTTAAACCTACCTCTTTGACCAAGCTTTTGGTCAGATGTCCTAATATCTCCTGATGTGGCTCAGTGTCAAATTTTGTTTGATAATTGCTCCTGTGAAGTGCCTTGGGATGTTTTATTATGTTAAAGGCACTATATAAATGCATGTTGCTGTTTATTTTATTTTCTCACATGGCTTTGACTGACATACAACACAGTAATCAATGCTCTATTGAAAGCCTGTTTCGGTCCATTTGTTGTTTATTGTGCAATTGAGTCATACTGTTCAGAAAGGCCCCAGGGTCAAACCCTGGCATACTCTGAGTTCATAGAATGGTTACAGCACAGAAGGAGGCCTTTTGGCTCCGTCTTGTCCTTGCTGGCTCTCTCCATGCAACCAGCTAGTCCCACTCCCCTGCCCTTTCCCCGTAGCTCTACAATTTTTTTTCTCTTAAGATAATTAGCCAATTCCCTTTAAAAAGCCATGATTGAATCTGCCTCCACCACACTCTCAGATAGTGCATTCCAGATCCTAACCAATCACTGTGTAAAAAAGATTTACCATACGTTCTCTTTGGTTCATATGCAATTCACCTTAAATTGGTGTCCTCTGGTTCTCGGCCCTTCTGCCAATGGGAACAATTTCTCCCTATCTGCTCTGTCCAGACCCCTCATGATTTTGAACACCTCTATCAAATCTCCTCTCAACCTTCTCTTCTCTAAGGAGAACAACCCCAGCTTCTTCAATCTATCTAGGTAACTGAAGTCTGTCGTCCCTGGAACCATTCTCATGAATCTTTTCCCTTTCCAGTGTCTTCACATCCTTCCTAAAGTGTAGTGTCCAGAATTGGACTCAATACTCTGTGAGACAGAGCCAGCATTTTATAAAGGTTCAACATTACTTCCTTGCTTTGTATTCTATGCCACTATTTTTTTTATTCATTCATGGGAGGTGGGCGTCGCTGGCTAGGCCAGCATTTATTGCCCATCCCTAATTGCCTTTGAGAAGGTGGTGGTGAGCTGCCTTCTTGAACCGCTGCAGTCCATGTGGGGTAGGTACACCCACAGTGCTGATAGGAAGGGAGTTCCAAGATTTTGACCCAGCGACAGTGAAGGAACGTGATATAGTTCCAAGTCAGGATGGTGTGTGACTTGGCGGGGAACTTGCAGGTGGTGATGTTCCCATGCATTTGCTGCCCTTGTCCTTCTAGTTGGTAGAGGTCATGGGTTTGGAAGGTGCTTTCTAAGGAGCCATGGTGCGTTGCTGCAGTACATCTTGTAGACTGCAGCCACTGCTGCCACTGTGCGTCGGTGGTGGAGCGAATGTATGTTTGTAGATGGGGTGCCAATCAAGCGAACCGCTTTGTCCTGGATGGTGTTGAGCTTCTTGAGTGTTGTTGGAGCTGCACCCATCCAGACAAGGGGAGAGAATTCCATCACACTCCTGACTTGTGCCTTGTAGATGGTGGACAGGCTTTGGGGAGTCAGGAGACGAGTTATTTGCCACAGGATTCCTAGTCTCTGACCTGCTCTTGTAGCCATAGTATTTATATGGCTACTCCAGTTCAGTTTCTGGTCAATGGTAGCCCCCAGGATGTTGGTAGTGGGAGATTCAGCGATGGTAATACCATTGAATGTTAAGGGGAGATGGTCAGAGTCTCTCTTGTTGGAGATGGTCATTGCTATTTATAAAGCCCAGGATCCTATATGCCTTATTAACCGCTTTCTCAACCTGTCCTGCCACCTTCAATGACTTATGAACATATACACCCAGGTCTCTCTGCTCCTGCACCCACTTTAGAATCGTACCCTTTATTTTATATTGCCTCCCCTCATTCTTTCTACCAAAATATATCACTTCACACTTCTCTGCATTAAATTTCATCTGCCATTTGTCCGCCCATTCCACCAACCTATGTCCTCTTGAAGTCTATCACTATCCTCCTCACAGTTCACAATACTTCCAAGTTTTATGTTGTCTGCACATTTTGAAATTGTGCCCTGTACACCCAGCTCTAGGTCATTAATATATATCAGGAAAACCAGTGGTCCTAGTACTGACCCCTGGGGAACCCCACTATATACCTTTCTCCAATCCAAAAAAAAAACAACTGTTCACTGCTCCACTGTTTCCTGTCACTCAACCAACTTTGTCCCCATTCTGCCACTGTGCGTTTTATTCCATGGGCTTCAACTTTGCTGACAAACCTGTTATGTGGCGCTTTATCAATTGCCTTTTGGAAGTCCATGTACACCACATCAACTGCATTACCCTCATCAATCCTGTCTGTTACCTTATCAAAAAATTTAATCAAAGTTAAATATGATTTGCCCTTAACAAATCTGTGCTGGCTTTCCTTGATTAACCCACATTTGTCCAAGTGACTTAATTTTGTCCAGGATTATCATTTCTAAAAGCTTTCCCACCACTGAGGTTAAACTGACTAACTTGCAGTTGCTGGGCTTATCCTTACACCACTGTATCTAAGGAAGATTGGCCAGTGCCTCTGCAATTTCCTTATTTTTCTCAATATCCTCAGATGCATCTCACCCAGACCTGGTGACTAATCAAATTTAAGTACAGCCAGCCTATCTATTACCTCCTCTATCAATTTTTAGCCCATCCTGTGTCTCAACTACCTCCTCTTTCACTACAACTTTGGCAGCATCTTCTTCTTTAGTAAAGACAGATGCAAAATACTCATTTAGTATCTCAGCCATGCCCTCTCCCTCCATGCATAACCCCCCCTTTTGGTCCCTAATTGGCCCCACTCCTCCTTTTACTATTAATAGACCTATCGAAGACTTTTGGATCTTCTTATTTTAGCTGCCAGTCACTTCTCATAATCTCGCTTTGCTTCTCATTCCTTTTTTTCACTTCTCCTCTGAACTTTCTATATTCAGCCTGGTTCTTGTTTGTATTATCAACTTGACATTTGTCATATGCACCCTTTTTCTGCTTTCTTACTCGCTATCTCTTTCTTCATCAAGGGAGCTCTGGCTTTGTTTGCACTGCCTTTCCCCCATTGTGAGAATGTACCCAAACCATCTCCAATTTAAAGGCAGCCCATTATTTAGTGAAAGTTTTGCCTGCCAATCATTGATTCCAATTTACCCAGGCCAGATCTGTTCTCACCCCATTGAAACTGGCCCTCCTCCAATTAATTATTTTTACTCTGGATTTCTCCTTGCCCTTTTCCATTGCTAACCTAAACCTATGATGCTATGATCACTGTTCCCTAAATTTCCCCCAACTGTCACGTCATTCCCCAGAACCAGATCCAGTAATGCCTCTTTTGTTAAACTTCCAAGCCTGATTCTGAAGAATACACTGAGACTAGGATGCTTTGGTGGAGACTGTTTATTGCTTGTCACAGAGCTTACTTCTCCACTCCTAACAACACCCAGCCAGGGCTGCCTGGCTCTTCTTTATATACACATCAGAGTACAGTTAACTAATCAACACCTGTTACGACCAGATGAGAAAGGGGTCTGGGGTTCCTCCTCAGCCTTCACCTGGTCTTACCGAAACAGGGTTCAATTTTAAACACACCGTTTTTTTAGCTCCCCCTTAGTGAATCCTTGTTCACTAACTTCCAATTATAAAGCAAAGAAACTAGTCAAACAGGTTTTGTTAGGTTTAAAGAAAAAAGGTTGAACTTTATTAAACTTAAACTCTAATTCGGTTAACGCCTACATATATGCGACACGCCCATGCTAGCATGCATACGCGATACACACATGCAGATAGAGACAGAAAGAGGAGAAGAAATAAAGTGGAAAAGTTCGAGGCAATATCTGAAGATGGTTTTGGTTACTGTTCTTCGAGCTCGCTGTTGAGTCCTCGACTGTAGGTAGATCTTGCTTTTCGTTGGGGCCCAGTATTCTTCTTAAACCTTGTTTAATGCAGGAGACTTTTCTCTCTTAAAGTTCAGGTGTCCTCAGTGGGTCCAGAAGAGATGGGAGCAGACAGGAGAGACCTTCTCACTCCAAGAGCAAACAGTCTTTCTGAGTTCAAGAAACCTGTGGCTAGTTCAAAAAACCCTGGACCAGCCAGTTAGTCATGTGACTAGCTGGTTTAACCAGTCCTGGCTTTTGTGAATTGTATTACCTTAGCAGTCTCTGGAATGCTCTTCCTAACACCTTCAATGCCTGGTGATCAAAATCCATATGGGTTGAATGTGTCAGGGAATGGTCCTTTTGTCTCCACAAGCACTGTCTGTTAGTATGCAAAAGTTTTTCAGCTAAGTGTCTGGCAGCCTTTGTAACAGGCCTTCTCTCCTTCCCAGCAAGTTTAAAATCAATGTTCATATGACAAAATTAATATGCCTCATTCTTGGCAGGTAGGGGCCTGCATGACAACACCCATCACCTGTTCACCCAATTTACCTTGAACTATTAGGTATTTAACAACCATTAATAGAACAAAGAACAAACAAAGAACGAAGAACAGTACAGCACAGGAACAGGCCATTCGGCCCTCCAAGCCTGCGCTGATCTTGATGCCTGCTTAAACTAAAACCTTCTGCACTTCCGGGGTCCGTATCCCTCTATTTCCATCCTATTCATGTATGTGTCAAGATGCCTCTTAAACGTCTCTATGGTACCTGCTTCCACCACCTCCCCCGGCAACAAGTTCCAGGCACTCACCACCCTCTGTGTAAAAAACTTGCCTTGCACATCCCCTCTAAACTTTGCCCCTCTCACCTTAAACCTATGTCTTATTAGACACTAACATCCTTCCTCGTCTGACTGGAAACATACTGATCTAAAAGGTTCTCCTGAACACACTTTAGAAACTCTTCCACCTCTCTGCCAGTCACATTATTACTATCCCAGTCTATCCCAGGATAATTAAAGTCGCCTATTATAAATATTCTACAGTTTTTGCACTTCTCTGTAATTTCCTTGAAAATTTGTTCCTCTATATCTTTGGTGAGTTAGTTGATCTCATCTGGGCTTGCAATGAGCACTGCTATGAGTGGCTCTGGGCTAGGGATGGGAAAAATGTAGCCAGGGTTCCTGGCTCTGATGACTACCCACAGATCCAGACTGGAAAGTACGGTGTGGATCTGTGACAAGACTGGACACAGCTACACGTGACCTTGGTTAAAACAACTAGCTAACTTTTATTTTTATTTATTCTTTCTTGAGTTTTGAGCTTCACTGGCAAGGCAGCATTTATTACCCTCCCTAGTTGCCCTTGACAAGGCGGTGGTGAGCCACCTTCTCGAACCACTGCAGTCCATGTGGGGTAGGTACGGCCACAGTGCTGTTAGGGAGGGAGTTCCAGGATTTTGGCACAGTGCAGGAACAGTGATATAGTTCCAAGTCAGGATGGTGTGTAACTTGAAGGGGGACTTTCAGGTGGTGGTGTTCCCATGCATCTGCTGCCCTTGTCCTTCTAGGTGGTCGAGGTCACGGCTTTGGAAGGAGCCTTGGTGAGTTGCTACAGTGCATCCTGTAGATGGTACACACTGCTGCCACTGTACTTCAATGGTGGAAGGAGTGAATGTTTAAGGTGGTTTCTGCGATTACAATTGAGCAGGCTGCTTTGTCCTACTTTGTTTTCTGCCTTAATTCACTCTGTTAATTAGGCTACCAAATATAACCACTTGGCCCATGCATCAGAGGATGGGCAATGGAACCCAACCCCAGTAAGGGTCCAACACCTTTAAGAATAAAGGAGAGGAAACCTGTGAGGAGGAGGGAAAATAATATTTGGTTTTATTGTCCACATATTGGTTTAAACCACTGGCAGCATTTGATTCAGCAGTCACTGAATAGGCTGATGTAACCCCAACAATCTATATGGCCCCATTCAGTCTGCAAGTGTAGCCCTGAGCCTCCAATCATTTCAATGGTGTTGAGGTACAGATCAGCCATGGTAGAACTGAATGGCGGAATAGGTTCAATGGCCTCCTCCTGTTCCTATACTGTGGAAGATATCAGGTTGTGTGTGCATTTTGCGTCGAGTAAAGATCGACCAACATTGTCCCCCAGCTCATCCAAAACCGTGCTATGAAAATACCTGCCAGCCTGTTTTTATAACCTTCACCTCCCCTCTGCACCGGAACTCAATGGAATTAAATTGGAGAGGTGTTTAATCTCACCTGTTTAAACTATGGCCCAGAGTCAAAGTCACCTCAGGAGAGTTTTAAAGAACTTAATTATTGTATTGTAAAAATCAACAGCCTTTACAAAACTATGAGATCATTGAGAGAAAATAGCAGTTTGCGTATGTTGTGCTTTGAGGTGATGCAAAGTTAAATTGTGAGTGATTGTAAACAAATGCCACTATCTGAAGTGTGTCTAAACCTGTCTATCAATCACCAATGACGAGACATCCCCGCACCATCATCCCTCTGCCCTTATCTCATCCAGAGCAATGTCTGCTTTTCGACCAATCCTTTGAAGGTTTCCACAGCTTAGTGACCACTGTGTTTTCACAGTTGTACAGGAATGCAGTTTGAACAAGGAGGCCAAAACATAATTGCGTTGTAACACATTTATAAACCTCTTTTCGTGGTTGCTGACTTCACATTTGATCAGAAATGAACGATCACTCTTTTGTTGCAAAGGGAACCTGAAGCACGAGGGGAGCGATTTTAACTTTTGCTGCAAAACAGGTTGTTGGCAGGTCTTGCCTCATTTGTACTGATCCACGGCCTTGCCCTTCACTGCAACCACCTCCTGCCTTATATCCCTCCAAGATCTCTGTGCTCCTCCAATTCTGGCCTCTTGCACATTCCTGATTTCCATTTTTCCACCACTGGTGGCCATGTCTTCAGCTGCGTGGGCCCTAAGCTCTGGAATGCCCTCCTTAAAAATAACAACTTGCATTTATATAGCACCTTTCACATAGTGAAAGGTCCCAAGATGCTTTTCAGGAGTGTTAGCAAACAAAATTTGGCACTGAGGCACAGAGAGCTGGCATGGCCTTGATGGGCCCAATGGCTTCCTTCTGTGCCGTTATGACTCTATGTTATGACTCTATAAGGAGATATTAGGGAAGGTGACCAAAAGCTTGGTCAAAAAGGTGGGTTCTAAGGAGTGTCGTAAAGGAAGAAAGAGGGTTGGAGAGGTTTAGAAAGAAAATTCCAAAGCTTTGGACCCAGGCAGCTGAAAACACGATCACCAATGGTGGAACGATTAAAAGTGGGGACTCTCAAGAGGCCAAAATTGGAAGAACACAGAGACTGTGAAGGCCTGTAGAGTTGTAGGAACCCCTAGTTCCTGGAGTGGGGCTTGAACCCACAATCTTCTGACTCTGAGGCAAGAGTACTTTTGGCTTCTCTAGCCCCAACACAATTAGGAGACAGTAAAATACTTGCTATGGTATTGGTCTAACAGCTCAGAGAGTTGGCAGATCTGAATTGTCTTGGCCAATATTTATTTGTTGATCTGCGGGACGTGGTCCTCAAAAGTATTTCATTGGATGTAAAGTGTTTTGGGATGCCCTGAGATTGCGAATGGTGCTATATAAATGCAAATTCTTCCTTTTCTTGATGTGTAATGTAAAGCCAGTTTGTTGGTCGTAATGATATGTGCAAAAGGATGAAGGATTTGTTTCTGTTTAGACTTTTACAGTTTTTTTCAACATGTACAGTTTGGGCTGTGATTTAAAAAATCTTCAAAGTTCACTCAATAGAGCTCAACTCTGGAAGCTTAATCACATTTTAGTGAGCTGTTGGAGTCATAGAACATAGAACATAGAACATAGAACATACAGCACAGAACAGGCCCTTCGGCCCACAATGTTGTGCCGATCCTTTGTCCTCTGTCAAGGACAATTTAATCTATACCCCATCATTCTCCTTTATCCATATACCTATCCAAAAGCCTTTTGAAAGTCCCTAAAGTTTCTGACTCAACAACTTCCCCGGGCAAGGCATTCCATGCCTCGACCACTCTCTGGGTAAAGAACCTTCCCCTGACATCCCCCTTATATCTCCCACCCTTCACCTTAAATTTATGACCCCTTGTAACGCTTTGCTCCACCCGGGGAAAAAGTTTCTGACTGTCTACCCTATCTATTCCCCTGATCATCTTATAAACCTCTATCATGTCACCCCTCATCCTTCTCCTTTCTAATGAGAAGAGGCCTAGAATGTTCAGCCTTTCCTCGTAAGACTTATTCTCCATTCCAGGCAACATCCTGGTAAATCTCCTCTGCACCCTCTCCAAGGCTTCCACATCCTTCCTAAAATGAGGCGACCAGAACTGCACACAGTACTCCAAATGAGGCCTTACCAAGGTCCTGTACAGCTGCATCATCACCTCACGGCTCTTAAATTCAATCCCTCTGCTAATGAACGCTAACACCCCATATGCCTTCTTCACAGCCCTATCCACTTGAGTTGCAACTTTCAATGATCTATGCACATAGACCCCAAGGTCTCTCTGCTCCTCCACATGCCCAAGAACCCTACCGTTAACCCAGTATTTTGCATTCATGTTTGTCCTTCCAAAATGGACGACCTCACACTTTTCAGGGTTAAACTCCATCTGCCACTTTTCAGCCCAGCACTGCAACCTATCCAAGTCCCTTTGCAGACGACAATAGCCCTCCTCGGTATCCACAACTCCACCAACCTTTGTATCATCTGCAAATTTACTGACCCACCCTTCGACTTCCTCATCCAAGTCGTTAATAAAAATCACAAACAGGAGAGGACCCAGAACTGATCCCTGCGGCACGCCACTGGTAACTGGGCTCCAGGCTGAGTATTTACCATCTAAGACCACTCTCTGCCTTCTATCAGTTAGCCAATTCTTAATCCAACTGGCCACATTCCCCACTATCCCATGCCTCCTGACTTTCTCCATAAGTCTACCATGGGGGACCTTATCAAATGCCTTACTAAAATCCATGTACACCACATCCACTGGTTTACCCTCATCCACTTGCTTGGTCACCTGCTCAAAGAATTCAATCAGGCTTGTGAGGCAAGACCTACCCCTCACAAAACCGTGCTGACTGTCCCGAATCAAGCAGTGTCTTTCCAGATGCTCAGAAATCCTATCCCTCAGCACCTTTTCCATCAACTTGCCTACCACCGAAGTAAGACTAACTGGCCTGTAATTCCCAGGGTTGTTCCTATTCCCTTTCTTGAACAGGGGCACAACATTTGCCACCCTCCAATCACCTGGTACCACCCCCGTCAGCAGAGAAGATGAAAAGATCATTGCCAGCGGCTCTGCAATTTCATCCCTTGCTTCCCATAACATCCTTGGATATACCCCGTCAGGCCCGGGAGACTTGTCTATCTTCAAGTTATTCAAAAACCCCAACACATCTTCCCTCCTAACGAGCACTTCCTCGAGCTTACCAGTCTGTTTCACACCGTCCTCTTCAGTAATACACCCCTTCTCATTCGTAAATACCGAAGAGAAGTACTCATTCAAAACCTCACTTATCTCTTCCGGCTCAACACACAGTCTCCCGCTATTGTCCTTGACCGGACCTATGGTCCCCCTAGTCATCCTCATATTTCTGACATACGCGTAAAAGGCCTTGGGGTTTTCTTTTATCCTACCCGCCAAGCATTTTTCATGCCCTCTCTTAGCTCTCCTAATCCCTTTCTTCAGATCCTTCCTGGCCATCTTGTATCCCTCCAGAGCTATGCCTGTGCCCTTTTTCCTCAACTTTATATACGCATCCTTCTTCTTCCTAACAAGACTCTCAACCTCTCTTGTCAACCACGGTTCCCTCACATGACCATCCCTTCCCTGTCTGACAGGGACATGCTTATCAATGGCCCCTACTATCTGCTCCTTGAAAAAGTTCCATATTTCGACCGTGCCCTTCCCTGCCAGCATATGCTCCCAACTTATGCTCCTCAGTTCCTGCCTGACAGCATCATATCTACCCTTCCCCCAATTGTAAACCTTGCCCTGTTGCACATACCTATCCCTCTCCATTACCACAGTGAATGCTACAGAATTGTGATCACTATCTCCAAAGTGCTCGCCCACCAACAGCTCTATCACTTGCCCTGGTTCATTACCTAGTACCAAATCCAATATTGCCTCCCCTCTGGTCGGGCAGTCTACATACTGAGTCAGAAAAGCTTCCTGGACATACTGCACAAACACTACCCCATCCAAACTATTCGATCTAAAGAGTTGCCAATCAATATTTGGGAAGTTGAAATCCCCCATAATTACTACCCTGTGACTTCTGCTCCTTTCCAAAATCTGTTTCCCAATCTGCTCTTCCACCTCCCTGCTGCTATTGGGGGGCCTATAGAAAACTCCCATCAAGGTGACTGCTCCTTTCCTGTTCCTGACCTCAACCCACAGTGCCTCAGTCGGCAGATCCTCCTCGAAAATTCTTTCAGCAGTTGTTACACTATTTCTAACTAACAATGCCACCCCCCCACCTCTTTTACCACCATTCCTAATCTTATGAAAACATCTATAACCAGGTACCTCCAAAAACCATTCCTCCCCCTCACCTATCCACGTTTCAGTGATGGCCACAACATCGTAGTCCCAAGTGCCCATCCACGCCTTCAATTCACTCACCTTATTCCTGATGCTTCTTGCGTTGAAGTATACGCACTTTAACCCTTCTCCGTGCCCATCTGTCCTCTGTGACAGTGCTACCTTCCCCAATACCTCACTACACTCTTTGTCTTTCTGAGTGGACCCACTGGTCCCTGGATTACAAGTCCGGTTCCCATCCCCCTCCCAAACTAGTTTAAACCCTCCCGAACAGTACTAGCAAACCTCCCTCCCAGGATATTGGTGCCCCTCTGGTTCAGATGCAGCCCGTCCTGTTTGAACAGGTCCCATCTTCCCCAGAATGCAGTCCAATTATCCAAGAACTGGAAGCCCTCCCTCCTACACCATTCCTGCAGCCACGTGTTCAGCTGTGCTCTCTCCCTATTCCTAGCCTCACTATCACGTGGCGCCGGCAACAAACCAGAGATAACAACTCTGTCCGTCCGAGCTTTCAGCTTCCAGCCTAACTCCCTAAACTCACTTCTAACATCTGTGCCACCCTTCCTTCCTACGTCGTTGGTGCCAATGTGCACCACGACCTCTGGCTGCTCCCCCTCCCCTTTAAGGATCCTGAAGACGCGATCACAAACATCACGGACCCTGGCACCAGGGAGGCAACAAACCATCCGTGCGTCTCGCCTGCGCCCACAGAACCGCCTGTCCGTACTCCTCACCATCGAGTCCCCGATGACTAGTGCTCTCCCATTCTCCCTCCTTCCCTTCTGAGCCACAGTGCAGGACCCCGTGCCAGAGGCCCGGTCACTGCAGCCTGCCCCCGATAGGCCGTCCCCCCCAACAGTATCTAAAACTGTATACTTGTTGTTGAAGGGAACGACCACAGGAGATCCCTGCACTGACCTCTTCCTACCTCTAACTGTTACCCAGCTGCCTTTGATTTGTGGAGTAACGACCTCCGTGTAGCTTCTATCTATCAATAGTGGTTCTGTGGTGATGTAACGTCACACGGGCTTTGAATGCTGAATTTTTCAAAGTTTTGTTTCACTTATATTTTCATTAACAATAAAAACATGCATTTATATAGCATCTTTAACATAGCAAAGCATCCCAAGGTGCTTCACAGGAGCGTTAGTAAACAAAGTCTGACGCCGAGCAACATAAAGAGATATGAGGACAGGCGGCCAAAATTTTGATCAAAAAGGTAAGTTTTAAGAACACCTTGAAAGAGGAGAGAGAGGTGGAGAGGTTAAGTGGGGGGGGGGGATTCCAGAGCTCAGGACCTAAACAGCTGAATCCACAGCTGCTAATGATGGATCAAAGGGAGTTGGGGTTACAGAAGAGGCCACAGTTAGAGACACAGAGAGGTTGGGGAGAGGGCTTGTATGGCTGGTTAACGAGGTAGGGAAGGCACGGCCAGTTTAAATTCTAGAATGACAGTTCTAAAGTTGAAGTGTTGGGGCAGTGCAAGGAATTATAGGTCAGCAAGCTGGACAGGGGTGATAGGTGAATGGGACTTGGTGCAAGCAAGGACGTGGCCAGCAGAGTTTTGGATGGCCCCAAGTTTACAGAGGATAAACTTGGCAGACTGGTACAAGGGGTGAAGTCACATGGGATCAGAGGTGAGCTGGCAAGATGTATACAGAACTGGCTCTGTCATAGAAGACAGAGGGTAACAGTGGAAGGGTGCTTTTCTGAATGGAGGGATGTGACTAGTGGTGTTTCGCAGGGATCAGTGCTGGGACCTTTGCTGTTTGTAGTATATATAAATGATTTGGAGGAAAATGTAGCTGGTCTGATTAGTAAGTTTGCGGACGACACAAAGGTTGGTGGAGTTGCGGACAGCGATGAGAATTGTCAGAGGATACAGCAGGATATTGATCGGTTGGAGACTTGGGCGGAGAAATGGCAGATGGAGTTTAATCTGGACAAATGTGAGGTAATGCATTTGGGAAGATCTAATACAGGTGGGAAGTATACAGTAAATGGCAGAACTCTTAGGAGTATTGACAGGCAGAGAGATCTGGGCGCACAGGTCCACAGGTTACTGAAAGTGGCAACGCAGGTGGATAAGGTAGTCAAGAAGGCATACGGCATGCTTGCCTTCATCAGTCGGGGCATAGAGTATAAAAATTAGCAAGTCATGCTACAGCTGTACAGAACTTTAGTTAGGAAACACTTACAATATTGCATGCAATTCTGGTCGCCACACTACCAGAAGGACGTGGAGGCTTTGGAGAGGGTACAGAAGAGGTTTACCAGGATGTTGCCTGGTCTGGAGGGCATTAGCTATGAGGAGAGGTTGGATAAACTCGGATTGTTTTCACTGGAACGATGGAGGTGGAGGGGCGACATGATAGAGGTTTACAAAGTTATGAGTGGCATGGACAGAGTGGATAGTCAGAAGCTTTTTCCCAGGGTGGAAGATCCAGTTACTAGGGGACATAGGTTTAAGGTGCGAGGGGCAAAGTTTAGAGGGGATGTGTGAGGCAAGTTCTTTACACAGAGGGTGGTGAGTGCCTGGAACTTGCTGCCGGGGGAGGTGGTGGAAGCAGATACGATAGCGACGTTTAAGAGGCATCTTGATAAATACATGAATAGGATGGGAATAGAGGGATACGGTCCCCGGAAGTGCAGAAGGTTTTAGTTTAGGCAGGCAGCAAGATCGGCGCAGGCTTGGAGGGCCGAATGGCCTGTTCCTGTGCTGTACTGTTCTTTGTTCTTTGTTCTCTGATAACAGATTGGCTAGGCATTCATTCTAACAGTCACGTCTGCTGGTGACAGAAATATAGATGAGGGTTTCAGTATCCCATGAACTGAGCCGAGGGCAGAGACGGGCAATGTTATGGAGGAGGTGAGTTTGGTGATTAAGTAGATATGGGATCAGTAGCTCACTTGAGGTTCAGATAGCATGCCAAGGTCGCGCACAGTCTGTTTCATCCTCAGACAGTAGCCTGAGAGAAGAATGGAATTGCTGGCTAGGGAACAGAGTTTGTGACAGGAACCGAAGACAATGCCTTCAGCTTGCCCAACATTCAATGTTTGCTCACCTGAGCGTCAGAGAGGCAGCGTGGCAGGGTCAAGGAGGACCCTGAACAAGCTTCTCCTACCTTCTGGATTAAGGCTTGACAGGAGGGGACAGAGGGGCCTGTGGTGCTAGCAG
Organism: Heterodontus francisci; assembly: GCF_036365525.1. Lineage (NCBI taxonomy): Eukaryota > Metazoa > Chordata > Chondrichthyes > Heterodontiformes > Heterodontidae > Heterodontus > Heterodontus francisci. The sequence continues at coordinate 103,442,508 of NC_090384.1, forward strand.
GAGCTGAGGGTGGTACAATAATCCGTCCCAGGACTGTGTTGGAGAGCACCGCCTCCTTTCTCTGGGATTGTTTCATCACATGACAACGCCTCTCACAGGACTCCTGCCAACTCATGGAGACTGTCAGAGGGAGAGAATGAGTGTTTGGGAAGTGTGCAGCGCTACAAACTGAATATCTCACCCTTCTGGACTCTCAAGGCAAGTTTGTGCAGCGGATTGAGTGGCGTCCCGGAGCCCAGCTCCGCTTACAGCGAGTGACAGGAACAGGTGAGAACTGTTCACTCTCACTCCAGTCTCCAAACTCACGGGGGCGGGTGGTGGTGGTGGTGGGAAAGTGACCTGAAAGTTATTTGCCCATCTCTGACTGTTAGTTTCCCACTTTGCTTTAAATTGTAACTTGTATGAAAAGTCTCTGCTTTTCATTTTAGCGACCCTGGAGCTCTTGAATTTAACATTTCATTTTGTAAAGGTATTTTGCCAATTTAGGAATTTAAATTTTGCAGATTAATTTTCAATTGCGTATTTGAATTGATTTTTGCAAATATAATAATCCATCGATTATTTTACAAATCTATTTTCTTCGTCAAGGAGGTTTTGAAGATTGTTTATAAATGAAAAGATTTTAAAATTGCTCATTTTAATTGATTTTTAATCATGAGTTAGGTTGAGACCCCTTTAGTAGTGTAGACATCTGGTTGGTGCTGAGAAGTTGAACTTTCTTTCGAGTTAAAACTTCTTACCGCCAGTAAAACGTCCCTTCCTATTTTAAATACATTACTGCTGCCAAACATTTTAATCTGCTAGCTGTTTTCCCCTTTCTATAACAACCTTTGAATCTCGAGGTAACTTGTTGTTGGAAAGTTTCCTGTGTTTTTGTACTGATTGTGCAGTTAAATATTTCTTTTACTCTTCTGGTAGAAACAGCTCCCATAAGTAACACTGTGCTTAAAGGTACAAGCCTCTTGTTAAAATGTCCATGGGGGAAATGGAAGAGGTTTTTAAAAAGGGAAGTCACATTTCCTTGCAGTATCAGTTGTTGCTCTGTTTGAATCAGATGACTTGTTGGCTAGATTTAAAAACCACTAATAGTTCGAACTCTCTGCTCTTCATACTGCCTATCATAGATTGTAATTGAGTTTTTGTTTTGTTCCTGGGATGTGGGCATTGTTGGCCAGGCCAGCATTTATTGCCCATCCCTAATTGCCCTTGCGAAGGTGGTGGTGAGCTGCCTTCTTGAACCGCTGCAGTCTATGTGATATAGGTACACTCACAGTGCTGTTAGGAAGGGAATTCTAGGATTTTGACCCAGTGACAGTAAAGGAACAGCGATATAGTTCCAAGTCAGGATGTTGTGTAGCTTGGAGGGGAACTTGCAGGTGGTGGTGTTCCCATGCATCTGCTGCCCTTGTCCTTCTAGGTGGTAGAGGTCGCAGGTTTGGAAGGTGCTGTCGAAGGAGCCTTGGTGCGTTGCTGCAGTGCAGGGGGGGGGAAGGTGCGAAGAGGAAGAGGGCATCCTCTTCCTGCAACTCCTCGAACCCACCCTCCCCCTCCAAAAAAGCGTTAGAGAACTCATTACTTGTCTATATGCGAATGTACCGTAGGACTGAAAATGGCCTACACCAGTTTCTCAGTGCGAAAGGAGCTTTTGAACAATCACCAGCTTGTATTACACTGCTGCACAATTTACTTTTATATTCTGCTGCAGTTTAGAATGACTGGCTGATTTGGCAACAAGATATTTTGCGTCGCTGGCGGAGTCTGCTTTATTGCCCCCATGTGGGGATAGAAATTTGTCTTGGGCAAAACTGGACAACAGTGAACGGACTACCTGATTTCAATCTTTTTTGTACTTAAAATCGAGCGAAGTGTAGTAACGGGCATCTGATTCACTGCCTACAGCTTTAGCTACAGCCCCTGTTGAATTTCTAACCCTCTGTGCTCAAAAGTCATTGTGTTTAAAAGTGAAGGAAGCTTTTAAAGGTGGGCTGAGTTTATGTAGGTTAGACTATCTTGCTCTTATAGGAGGTATTTAATTAAGCTGGCAGCTGGAAACTCTGCAATACAGTTCAATTTTCATAGTTTATATTTTAATAATTGAAGCAGCATGAATAATTAATTACTTTTACTCTGTGCCACTGTACTTCCGTGCAATTTTTGTGGCATGTCATTGTAGAATTAAATGGGCAATTTTGGAATAACTGCTCAAATTGTCCCTTATTTCACCCCCTCTGCTTCCTTGCTGAGCACTTGCAAAATGTGGTACTTGATAGTTTTTATGAATGAGGCAGAAGAAAATTAAGTTTAGTCTGTTTATTTTATATTCATCATGTAGGGCTCCTCCAGTGGCTATGTGAGTAACTGCACCATTTGTTGTGTGTTGAGTCATATACCCCAGAAAGGACATGATCTACATTGAGTTAGTTGAGCCAAGCAGAATGCAATGTGCAAGCGCACTTCGCAAAAATTGTGCAATGAATAAAGTGATTTCTGGAGTGTGGAGGATTGTGGGTATCATAGCCACCATTTATTGAATGATTGGCCCATCAGGTGACCAGTTGTCAAAGTGTGGTTGCAGGGAGGCTAGAGGTGGGGGGGTGCGGGGCGGGGCGCGGAGGTGGTGGACATGCAATGAAATATCCTGGAATACGGTCCAACCAGAATTGTCAACTCTTGGTATAGTATCTGCCCCGGCTCGGTGATTGAATTCTCACCTCTGGCTCAGCAGGTTGTGAGTTCAAGTCCCATTTCAGAGCACATAATCCAGGCTGACACCAGTACAGTGCTGAGGGAGTGCTTCACTGTCGGAGGTGCTGTCTTTCAGATGAGATGTTAAACTGAGGCCCTATTTGCCCTCTCAGGTGAACTATAAAGAATCCTTGGCACTATTTTGAAAAAAAGCAGGGAGAGTTCTCCCCAGTGTCCTGACCATTATTTATCGCTCAATCAGCTTCACAAAAAAACAGCTGACCTAGTCATTATCGCAATGCTGTTTATGGGAGCTTGCTGTGTGTAAATTGGCTGATGTGTTTCCTACATTGCAACAGTGACTACACTTCAAAATATTTCTTAACTGTAGAACACTTTGGAATGTTTAAGGTCAGGAAATAGCAATACAAGGTATTGGATGGATGTTTTTCAGACTGCGAGATGCTTTGCAGTGGTGTTTTCCCCCAGTGCCAATTTTGGGTTCATTGTACTTTCCAATTTTTATAAACGGCCTAGGCTTGCGTGTAGGGAGCAACGTTATAAAGTTTACAGATGATACAAAACTTAGCAAGTAGATAGTGATGAGGACAACTATAGACCTCGGGGTGCCATAGACAGGATGGTGAAATGGGAAGAAACATGGCAGATAGTGTCAAGGTGAAGAAGTGTAAAGTGATGCAGTTTGGGTTGACTAATAAGGAAAGACAGGATACTACAAATGGCATGATTTTGGAACATGCAGGTGAGCAGAGAGACCTTGGTGACCATATACTCAAATCCTCAAAGGTGGCAGGGCAAGTTGATAAGTGGTTTAAAAAAAGTATATGGGTTACTTGGGTTTATAGAAACATAGAAAATAGGAGCAGGAGTATTCCATTTGGCCCTTCAAGCTTGTTCCGCCATTCATTATGATCATGGCTGATCATCCAACTCGGTAACCTGTTCCGGCTTTCCCCCCCCCCATACCCTTTGATCCCTTTAGAACCAAGAGCTATATCTAACTCCTTCTTGAAAACATACGATGTTTTGGCTTCAACTGCTTTCTGTACTAGCGAATTCCACGGGATCACCACTCTCTGGGTGAAGAAGTTTCTCCTCATCTCAGTCCTGAAAGGTTTACCCTGTATCCTTAGACTATGACCCTGGTTCTGGACTCCCCCACCATCGAGAACATCCTTCCTGCATCTATCCTGTCAAGTCCTGTTAGAATTCTATAGGTTTCTATGAGATCCCCCCTCACTTTTCTGAACTCCAGCGAATAGAATCCTAACCAACTCAATCACGCCTCATACCTCAGTCCCGCCATCCCAGGGATCAGTCTGGTAAACCTTCGCTGCACTCCCTCTATAGCAAGAGCATCCTTCCTCAGATAAGGAGACCAAAACTGCACACAATATTCCAGGTGTGGCCTCACCAAGGCCTTGTATAATTGCAGCAAGACATCCCTGCTCCTGTACTCGAATCCTCTCACTATGAAGGCCAACATACCATTTGCCTTTTTTATCACCTGTTGCACCTAATAGAGGAATAGAATATAAAAGCAAAGAGATCATGCTAAACGTTATCAATGACTGGTTAGGCTTCAGCCAGAGTATTTTGGATATTTCTGGGCACGACACATCAGGAAAGATGTGAAGGCCGTAGAAAGGGCATAGAGGAAATTTACCAGGATGTTAATGGGGATGAGGGACTTCACTTAGGAGGAGAGGTTGGAAAAGTTAGAACTGTTCTCCTTGGAAGGTTACGAGGTGGCCTAATAGAGAGGTTTTGATAGAATAGAGGATTACATTACACCAGTGGACATCACAAAACAATTGGCTGTAAAGCACTTATGGGAGAGCTGAGATTGTAAAAGGCACTATACAAATGCACACCTTGTTTTGTGTACTAGATAATTGGAGGGCATAAGTTTAAAATTGCATTGTGCTATTATTTGTATTAACATTGAAAAGTTGGTCTTTGCTAAATTTAGCACCAACTTTGCATTTAATTCTTTTCCTTCAAGATTGTCCTTGTAATGACCAGATCCAAAACCTGTTCACCCATTATGATGTGGATTGGATCTCACAGTTTAATATCCTTGTGTGGTCTTAGCTGTGGCTCAGTTGGTAGAACTCTAATCTCTGAGTTGCAAAGTTCTATTTCACAGACTTGAGCACCAAATCAAGGCTGACACCCCAGTGCAGTAATGAGGGAGTACTGCACTATCAGAGGTTCTATTTTTCAGATGAGACCATGTCTGACAGCTCTGCTGGATGAATAGAAATTCCGTAGCGCCATTTTGAAGCAGAGTAAGGGAATTATCCCCGGTGTCCTGGCCAATATTTATCCCTCACTCAGCATTACAAATACAGATTATCTGGTCATTATTGCATTTCTCTTTGTGGAAGCTTGCTGTGCGCAGATTGGTTGCTATGTGTTCTACTTTACAACAGTGACAGTATTTCATTGGCTCTAAAGTGCTTTGAAATGTCCTGAGGTCTTGAAAGACACTATATAAATGCAAGTCTTTATTTTCTTTATTACATATGGGCAACACTTAGAGTACGTTTGCCTATCGAGAACCATAAGTCACATTTGCCATGTTTTTTGTAGGCATTTTCATTTTTTTTCATTGCTATTTGGCATCTCACTCCTATTCTCTGAAGTATGAACAACAGGAACTGAGAGTTAGAAATGCAAATAGCCTTGTGAGAATCCCAAAGCTAACTGGGACAATGACCCCCCAAATAAGAATTTTAAGTTCCTATTGAATGAAAGTTCTTTAAACCTCTAGCAAAGGGTTAACACTGTGCTGATTGGTTGTAACTTCTAACAGCTGTGATCGAAAGGAAACCCAATTGTATTTTGGCAAGCCGATGGTAATGAAAGTTTGGCAGCTAAGTATTTCCAAAATAAAGCCTATTATAGCTCAAGTTAATTACTGTGCCATTAATGTGCAGCCTCGCTGTTTGTTATAATTGTTATTATTTAGACCCACTTGTGCCTGAGTAGTCAGTGATTATTCAACAGGGTTCACATTCCACATGTGTGTTTTTGTGCCACCCATAATTATCAATTTGTACTGTTCTTATTTTATTTTGTCATAATATATAAATGGTGTGAGTCACACAACTAGGGTTGCCAACTCTGGCAGGACGTATTCCTGGAGGTTTCATCATGTGACCTCCTGCCTTCAATCGCCTTTTTCCCTCCATCTCCAATATTTTTATAACTAATAATCAAAAGTGTTCAAAGAAAATGGAATAAAACATCTTTTTTTTTAAAAACCCCGTGGATTATTTCCCGCCCAGTTTACTCATAACAGCATCCAGGAGATTAAATTCCTGGAGAGTCTGGGACAATTCTGGAGAGTTGGAAACTCCATAGAGAACTCTGTCTCTCTACACAGGGTTGGGTAAGGAAGTCAGTCTTGTCTTGTTTCTCCCACTCAGTTCTTCACCTTAAATCCCTCCCCCTTAGTATTTATTTTTGTACCAATTCACAACTTTCTTTTTCAGTCAGTCTTTAGAGAGGATCCTTGACGTGTTCCTGGGAGCTTTGAAACTGGTTCTTAGTGAATGAATAAACCAAATCCAGTTTTTACTGACATGGGATTTGGGGATTGAGTTGTTGGAACTTTTAGGATCACATGACAGAATTCAATTCACTAATAATTTCATCCTCTGTAACTGTCAAGGGAATTTTCTATATACTTAGCAATATATTGCGAGCTATAGGGAAAGAGCAGGGGAGTGGGACTAATTGGATAGCTCTTTGAAAGAGCACGATGGGCTGAATGGCCGCCTTCGATTTGTTTTTCTATGGCTTGTCACAGCGCCATCATCCACTGAAAAGAATGTATGTAATGTGTGGTGAGTGCAGGGTCCAGATCCCGATCCTAATGGTTTAGCTTACTGTCTGGATCTGGCACTGGCGCACGTGAATAAATCTCACTTTGATCTATTTATCCTGGGAGCTGGAGTCTGTTCCCTTGCAGGGTCTATCCTTCTCATTTTTAGTACCAGTTGGACAGTATCCAGCCATGTGTAGACGGCTTCCGGATGAAAAATACAGATTCCCTTGAAAAGGTAGAGACGTCGTTACTCTTCAAATAACTTGGTCTTCTCCAATGGGCTCCTGAGGTCAGGCTGGCAGTATTCAACACCAAGGTGTCTGAGAAACATGGTTTGTGAGGCCAGTAAAGGGTTAATCAGAACCACCACCTGCAATTTTATGCAGCATCCCGGAGGTCAGAAAACCCTGAGTAACAGCATCTGGAAACAAAAGAATGAAAGATTGTCCAGTCTCCACCCTGACTGCCTGACGTTCTTGAGCAGATTGGTGATGTGAGTAAGTTGATCAAGCTGGTAACCCCTAAAGTCCTGAAGATATTCGGGACGACCTCAGCGTGGATCATTCACTCATCAGGGTGATCTACAGAGCAGCTGAGTGTGCCAACTGTTGTGTTGTCCACCCCGGCCAAATGTGACAGCAAGAGTGTCACCCCATCCAACCATTGGGAAGCAAAGTGTTGTCTTGACAACGGGACCCAGGAGGGAGTCCCACCCTGTTTTAGACATATCAGGCTACTGTCATATTGTCTATCTGGCGACGCATTGAATTACCCTGCACTGAGTCTGAAAATGGATAATGCCCTATTATATTGGTAGGAGTTGTTAATAGGCCACCAAACAGTAGTGGTAGTGTGGGGCATGGTATTAATCAGGAGATTAGAGAATGTAGCATGGGTAATACAGTAATCATGGGTGACTTCAGTAGGCATATAGATTGGGTAAACCTAATGTGTCCTAATGCTATGGAGGATGTTTCTGGAGTGTGTTAGGGATGGTTTTCGAGAGCAGTATGTTGAGGAACCAACTAGAGAAATGCTATTTTAGATCAAGTATTAGGTAATGAGAAAGGGTTAATTAACTTTGTTGTAAAAGAACTTTTAGGGATGAGTGATCATAATATGATAGAATTTTACATGATGTTTGAAAACAAGGTAGTTCAATCTGAAGCCAGGATGTTAAATTTGAACAAAGGAAATTATGAAGGTATGAGGGGCAAATTGGCTGGGCTGGATTGGGAAAATACATTAGAAGGTATAACAGTACATAGGCAATGGATAGTCTTTAAAGAATTATTGCATAGTTTACAGCAACTATAAATTCTTTCAAGGCACAAAAACCCCAAAAGAAAAGCCAATCAACCATGGCTAACAAAGGACGTTAAGGATTGTATAAGATTAAAAGAAAAGGCCTGTAAAGTTGTGAAAAATAGTAGTAAACCTGAGGATTGGGAAGATTTTAGAATACAGCAAAGGAGAACCAAGAAACTGATAAAGAGAGAATAGAATATGAATGTAAACGAACAAAAAACATAAAAATGGACTGTAAAAGCTTCTCTAGGTACATAAAAAGGAAACGTTTGGCGAAGACAAATGTGGGTCCATTACAGGCAGAGTCAGGAGAATTTGTAATATATAATATAAAATAAAAACAAGAAATGCTGGAACCACTCAGCAGGTCTGGCAGCATCTGTGGAAAGAGAAGCAGAGTTAACGTTTCAGGAGAATTTATAATGTGGAATAGACAAATAGAGAAGCTAAATGATTACTTTGTGTCTGTCATCACTGAGGAAGATACAAGAAATATCCCAAAATTAGAGATCCAAGGGACAAGGAAAAATGAGGAATTGAAGAAAATTAGTGTTGGTAAGAAGGCCGTATTGGGGAAATTAATGGAGCTGAAGGTTGATAAGTCCCCAGGACTTGATATTCTACATCCCAGAGTGTTGAACGAGGTAAGTATGGAGATAGTGGATGCATTGGTGATCATCTTCCAAAATTCTGTAGATTCTGGAACAGTTCCTGCAGATTGGAAGGTAGCAAATGTCACCCCACTATTTAAGAAGGGAGAGAGAGAGAAAGAGAAAACAGGGAACTACAGACCAGTTAGCCTTACATCAGTACTAGGGAAAATGCTAGAATCAATTTGAAAGGATGTGATAAATGGACACCTGGATAATAATGATCGGATTGGGCATAGTCAACATGGATTTATGAATGGGAAATCATGTTTGATGAACCTGTTGGAGTTTTTTGAGAATGTTACTAATAGAATTGATAAAGGGAAGTTGGTGGATGTAGCATACTTGGATTTTCAGAAGGTTTTTGATAAAGTCCCCCACAGGAGGTTGGTTAGCAAAATTAAAGCACATGGGATAGGAGGTAATATACTGGCATGGATTGAGGATTGGTTAACAGGCAGAAAACAGAGTAGGAATAGACGTCATTTTCATGTTGGCAGGCTGTGACTAGTGGGGTACCACAAGGATCAGTACTTGGGCCCCAGCCGTTCACAATATATATCAATGATTTGGATGTGGGAACCAAATGTAATATTTCCAAGTTTGCAAATGACACAAAACTAGATGGGAATGTGTGTTGTGAGGAAAATGCAAAGTGGCTTCAAGGGGATTTGGACAGACATGGCAGATGGAATATAATGTGGAAAAATGTGAAGTTATCCACTTTGGTAGGAGGAACAGATGTGCAGAGTATTTCTTAAATGGTAAGAGATTAGAAAGTGTTGATGTGCAAAGAGACCTGGGTGTCCTTGTCAATAAGTCATTGAAAGCTAACATGCAGGTGCAGCAAGCAATCAGGAAGGCTAATCATATGTCAGCCTTTATTGCAAGATGATTTGAGTACAAGAGTAGTGAAATCTTGCTTCAATTGTATAGAACCATGGTTAGACCGCACCTGGAGTACTGTGTGCAGTTATTGTCTCCTTACCTTAGGAAGGATATTATTGCCATAGAGGGAGTGCAACAAAGGTTCACCAGACTTGTTTCCGAGATGGCGGCACTGTCTTATGAAGAGAGATTGGGGAAACTGGGCCTTTGTTCTTTAGAGTTTTGAAGAATGAGAGGTGATCTCATTGAAACCTACAAAATACTTAAAGGGATAGACAGGGTAGATGCAGCTATGATGTTTCCCCTGCTTGGGGAGTCTAGAACCAGGGGACACAATTTCAAAATAAGGGGAAGCCACTTAGGACAGAGATGAGGAGAAATTTTGTTACTCCAAGGGTTGTGAATCTTTGGAATTCTCTACCCCAGAGGGCTGTGGAAGCTCAGTCATTGAATATGTTTAAAGCAGAGATTGACAGATTTCTAAATACCAATGACATAAAGGGATATGGGGATAATGTGGGAAAAAGGCATTGAAGTGGATGATCAGCCATGATCGAATTGAATGGCGGAGCAGGCCCAATGGGCTGAATGGCCTACTTCTGCTCCTATGTTTCTATGTACCGTTCACACCCCGAGCCTGTTGCAATGCCAGGTGAACTCATCCATGTCCACTGGCCTAGAAGCCCATTCACCCTGGACGTGGCTCCCAGCCATATGTCAAAGCATTAGGTGAAGAATCTGATGGCAGTAGCATCAACCCCAGGTGCACACTTTGCTCCCAGGACCACCAGCTCTAGATCAGATGCTGCCACAAAGGAGAACTGTGGAAACACTAGTGATGTAATGAGAGTCATCCAGAAGGCTCAACTGGAGAAATATCCCCATCAGTTGATCCTTCTGAATAACTATCGCTGTATCTCAGTTTGAATGGAGGAGACCATGATGTCACCAGCCAGACGCCCACTAGTACATGGTTCCTCTGAGGGTCAAACCAAACCACATTGTGAAAAACAAGGAGACTAAAGCTGCTAATGCAGAGGATACTCAATACTTCTGGTCTCCCAGAGACAAGTGTCAAGAGTGATCCACTTCCACATGGAAGTACTGGAAATTTCCCATCCACCCAGCTCTGTGGTAACCTACCAAAGGCAGGATCACTGCTTGGGGAGGTGGAGCTGGACAGGGTCTTGAAGGTGAAGTGTTGCGAGCTCGCTGCATTCCAGGTCTTAATCTGGAATGACGGGCTGGCATGGTACAAAGCACATTGTATTGCAGATAAAGCCTTGAAAAGGTTGGTGGGGGTGAGTGGGTTTGGATCGGTGGGGGTGAGTGGGTTTGGGTCGGTGGAGGTGGATGGAAGGAGCTTAGAGATGGGGTGGGATAAGCTACAAAGTGAGCAGTGCCCTCCGCTATTTTGTGCCAATCTGGGAATCCCTGAAGGTTCTGCTGCAGCAGCTCCTCCACTTGTTTTCCAAAGAAGCTTTCAGCATCAAACGCCATCTGCAGTACCTGAAGAAACCGTAGGATGCCCGGCCAACCTAAGGGGCAATACAAGATCCACTGGATGATAGACCTTGTTCCCACATTGAGGGCACCCACACAGTCAGCTGCTGCAGTGGATTCTCTCTGAAGATGGTCCTCACACTGTGCCAGGGATTACTCTCGAACCCGCCTGCAAGGTGTTAAATAAAGCCAGCCCCAGTGGATTTGCCATCAGGGAATTCGGGATATGCGCCACCCCCTGCAGGAAGTTCTGCCAGATCCACATGTCCCACAGTTGGATTCTGGTGGATGGAACAGGACTGGTTTGGTGTGTGTTTCTCTTCCTTCTGATGCTTTCACGTCTGAAGTTTGCAGCTGTACCAGCGACCTGCCAGGTGTGAAGCAGGGTGGTGGATGCACTATGAATACTGTCTACCTTGGCTATAACCAGAGGGCATGTATCAAGTCTACCCAAAGTGCCCTGGAAATTGGTAGGATAAATCCAGCAAAGGTCGATGCCTGAGGCCTTTGCAAGACCCCAAGAAAAGAAGCAACGCCCTAAATCAGAACCCGCAATTTTAGACTCGCAGTCACCCTTGTGATGAATACGTGAAAAAGCCTTAACTGGAGGCCGTGGTCCGACTCGGGCTCCCATGCTTGCCTCCCGATGGTGGGAAGCCTCCAGGAAGCTTTCTGAAGCTCAACCGACAGGGAGAGTTCATAGTGAGGCCCTGGGAACAAAGATGCGGGTGGCTCTATCAGCTACAAGCTGATACAATGGCCGATTGAGTTAAGCTCAAGACATGAGCTCCTGCCACTCAGGGGAGGTGCCATTGAGGCAGACATACTCCTCCTTGGGGGCGAGAGCCCTCAGAACTTGGATGACTCTCAAGTATTGTAAGGAGTGGCTGAAGGTGGGCTCACAGTGGTGGTGGTGAGACACAGATTTATAAAAAGCATACGGAACCTGTGACCGCCCTCACCAAAGTGGAAATCACCCACAGCATAGGTGGCCCCGAGTGGGGTCAAATCCCCCGAAGGTGGTATCCCCAAATGAGCTGGCGCCAACTGGAGACCAATGTCCTGGGGCTGGGTATGGATGTCTCTGGCAAACAATTCACCAACTGCAGATGGTGGTGCTTGGGGGAGCCAGCCTGATTCGGGCACCAGCAGGTACAGACACCCCAGAGGCAGCTGGTGCCAGAGGAGGACTCTTCCTCATTATCCCAGGAGATCTCATTACAAGTTAGTACCAAGGTTTCATCCAGTGGTGTGGACTGGGATGGCAGGGACTGGTTGGTGAGTGGCCTTTACCAGCCCTTCCCACCTACACCATCGAGGCAATAACTGGAATGTCCCCTGCTGAGACTTCCCTGTTCAGTCCTAAGGTGGACCCCCAGCCAAAATCTGTCAGAACTGAGTGTCTGGACTGTGCCCTATCCAGTACTAGTGCAGTTACTCCCAAGTAATGTCGAACTGAGTCTGGAGTTGGAGCAGGGTTGGTGCTTGATGCCGATGTGAGGGCAGGATGTCTGGGCGTGAAGGCCTCCCCAACGGAGAAGATTGAGTTGGGGGAGGTGGTGGTTTGGGGGCTAATTTTAAGATTAACAATGCAAATAGATGTCAGGATAAGTGCAGGTGGAGCTGGTAGGGATGAAGGACTCAGTGGGATGGGAATGAAGTGCACGAGAAGGGAGAGAGTTGGTTCAACACCATCTCCCATCATTGGCTGGGTGTGTAGGTGAATCTGTTATTGGCCCATCAAATAAAAACCAATTAAAAGATGTAGAGTTGTCGCTAAGAAATGGATGGGACACAGAGATGGTGTGAGGTGACCTTCAGTGTCACTGCTCCCTCTGTTGTGCTACCTCTGCTGGCATTGATGTGATTTTGGTCAGAATGTGCTCTCTCTGGTGTGAGATACACTTCTCCTTTGTGCTTTTGTTACTCAGAGCTTTATTCTGTGGGTAGTTTGATAAAACAATCCTTTTCCTCTCGCCCGTCCTGACGCCAGTTGTGTGTCTGTGATAGAAAAAAATGACACAGAAAAATCACTGAATTGCAACAAGGACAGCTACAGGTATTTTATTGCTCTTGTCATTTAGGAAACGCTGTAACCTGTTAAAGTATCTATCCAATTCCCTTCTGGCAGTTACCGCCAGGACCAGTGTTCAGTTGTGTGAGCAGGTACCAAGCTCAGTCGATGCAGCTCCAGTGGTATTGCTGTCCACTTGAGAGCCCCAGTAAATATCAGTAACCGCACTCCTGGCCTCGGCCTACCTGTAGATAAGGTAGACAAAGAAAAGCTGTTCCCATTAGCAGATGGGACAGGACTAGGGGACCCAGATTTAAGGTTTTGGGCAAGAGATACATGGGTATGTGAGGAAGAACTTTTTTTACACAGTGAATGGTAATGACCTGAAACTCATTGCCTGTGAGGGTAGTGGAAGCAGAGACGATCAATTCAGAAGGAAATTGGGTGGGCACTTGAGGGAAATAAACTTGCAGGGCTACAGGGTAGAGCAGGGGAATGGGACTGACTGGATTGCTCTACAGAGAGCTGGCATGGTCTTGATGGACCGAATGACCTCCTTCTGTGCCGCAATAACTCTATGACTCTGTCTCCAAGACTTTGTGTGAAGAAGTGCTTCCTGACATCACCTCTAAATGGCCTAGCTCTAATTTTAGGATTATGCACCTTTGTTCTGGATTCTCCCATTAGAGGAAATAGGATAGATAGAGAAAAACCATCATCTGCTTTAAATCGTTTAAACACCTCAATTATATCACCACTTAATCTTCTATACTCGAGGGTACACAAGCCTGGTCTATGCAACTTGTCCTAATACTTTAACCTTCCAGCAGTGTATGTAAACAACATCCATACCATAGGCACTCCCTATTGTTACAACCAAGGTGGGAGTAATGCACTGTTAATTTAGTCCCGCTACTCCACCGGTCACAGCATATTAGTAAAGTTTCCCAACAACCGGAAAATAGCCAAATTAAACATTTTATTTGTCCCCCAGAATAAAGAAAACCAAACCAGGTTTCTTTAAACGACAACAAAATTAACTATTTATTAATAAACTAAATCTTAAACAATATTAAGATTAAATCTATACAACACCTTATTCTTCCTAACCCTCATGCCCACACACAAACATTCAAAAACCGGTTAACAGGGAAAAGGGCTTTTCTCTTTACAACTGTTTCTTAGGAATTATAAAATAACTGGGTTGTATAACATTCTAGTAGGATGCTTCCGTGTCACTGAGGTGTCCCAGAGTTGAATAGTCGGATGCCACTCGAAGTCTCTCCAGGGGAGGTTGACGAACAGTCTGTGATGGATAGGCATTCAAGGCATCTACAGCAGGCGTCACACAGCTCTTTCAGCAAAGGGTGTCGCAATAGATCTTCTTGGATTTTGAAGTAGCAGTCTAGCAATAGAAGCATTCTTGAGCTTTCAGGATCCTGTACAACACAAAAGACAACAGGAATCACTCTTGAGGCAGAGACTTTTCAGAAACTGGAGGCAATAGGATTCTGGTATCTTTAAAAATGCAAGGCTTCCTCTCTGCAAAGCAGTTTTCCTCCACAGAATGTAGCAACTCCTCTTTTCCGGGGTCTTTTCCTCTCTCCAGGCAGACCATAGTCACACCTCCAATGCAGAGTTTCCCTCTAAGAAATGCATCTTTTTTCAGAGAGTAGGTCTTCTTCTCTGGTCTGCAAACAGGCCCCAGCCAGCTAACTGCGTGCTGCTCAGCTCACTCTTCTTTCACAATGCAATGTGAAACCAAAACTCTAACAAGTCATGTGACAGTCATAAATCTTCCTGTCATTTCCCTGCTGAGCTGCTTAGAAACAGGTGCCTTGCAGTCCATGCACTCAGTTCACAATTCAAATATTATCTCTTAAAGCATTGTTTTCAAAGAAAAATTAAAGCACTCACATAACACTGTCCACTATGTTTGTGACCCCTCAAAAAGATGAGATTAATCAGACATGAGCTACAATTCACAAATCCGTGCCGCCTCTCTGCTGACATATGAGCAATGCCATGGGAGATCTACCAACGATCAGTTGTTTGTACATTTATAGAATGGGGAGTGAGTAGCAAACTCAATGACTGGCAGCAGAGGGAACAGAAACTGGGGCCCAGTAACCATCAGTAACCAGGCTGTAGGCCCCAGACTACCGATGAGCAATGCTGCAGGAAATCTACCCATAACAATGAATGATTCTGCCTTATAGTGCATCACTATTACTGTATCTGTTAAACTGTTCATATTGCTCATTAAGACATTCACAAATAAAAGTACAAGATAAACAGGTTAAGACAAATCTTTCCAAGTTTACAACCTTCTGTCCGATCTGTTGGTTCATGATATTTCCATTCTTCCAGCTCCTGTCACAAAGCAAAGCTGTTCAGACATTCTCACCAGCCATATTAACTCCGAGAGAGATCAGCCAGTTTGTCACAGTTACTGCACCTCCCTTTCCTTCACTTAAACTGCTCGTGCAGCCTCCTGCCTCAAACTGGCCGGGGTTACAAACCTTATTGTGATGTCACATCTCACTGTGATGCTCAGTGTGAGGGTCAGGCTTGCCCTGTGATGTGACGGATTGGCACATCCAGTTAAAGGAGCCTTTTCTTGATGAAACCAAGGTGAGAAAAACCTTTTCAGGCAGTACATTCCAGATCATCATAATCTGTGCAGAATAAAAATTCTCCTTATTGCTCCCCTGCTACTTATGCCAATTATCTAAAATCTGTGTTCTCTGGTTATCGACCCTGCTGTAAATGAAAACTGATTCTCCTTATATATATATATATATATAAAAAGATATGCAGTTCTATAGTGCTTTACATCCAACTTAAGGATTTTTGAAGTGTTGTCACTGCTGTAATATAGAAACCGCAGCAGCCAATTTGCATACAGCAAGCTCTTACAATCCGCAATGTGATAATGACCAGGCAGTTTGTTTTAGTGTTGTTGGTTGATGGATAAATATTGGCTTCGAAATAGTGCTATGGGATCTTTTGTGTGCACCTGAGAGGGCAGACAGGGTCTCGGTTTACTGTCTCTTCCAGCAGCTAATGCCCAAAACAGTGCAGCACGAGGATCAGCCTGGATTTTGTGCTCAAAATTCTGGAGTAGGACTTGAGCCCACAATCTTCAGACTCAGAGGGGAGAGTGCTACCCTATTCGATACCAACTTGATCGAAATTTTTGAAGAAGTTAACAAGGAAGACACATGGGGTAGTGCAGTTGATGTGGTCTACGTGGATTTTTAACAAGACTTTTGACAAGGTCCCACATGACAAACTGGTTAGAAAAATTAAATCCGATGGGTTCCAGGTAAATCCAGCAAGTTGGATACAAAATTGGCTCAGTGTCGGGAAACAAAGGGTAATTGTTAACGGGTGTTTTAGCGACTGGAGGGCTGTTTCCAGTGGCGTTCCGCAGGGCTCAGTACAGGGTCCTCTGCATTTTGTGGTATATATTAATGATTTGGACATAAACGTAAAAGAAGTTTGCAGACGACACAAAGATTGGCCGTGTGGTAGATAGCAAGGAGGATAGCTGTAGGCTGCAGAAAGATATTGATGGTCTGGTCAGATGGGCAGAAAAGTGGCAAATGGAATTCAACCTGGAGAAGTGTGAGGTGATGCATTTGGTGAGGTCAAACAAGGCAAAGGAATACACAATTAATGGGAAAATACTGAGAAGTGTAGAGGAAGTGAGGGACCTTGGAGTGAATGTCAATAGATCCCTGAAGATAGCAGGACAGGTCGATAAGGTGGTTAGGAAGGCATATGGAATCCTTTCCTTTATTAGCCAAGGTATAGAATATAAGAGTAGGGAGGTTATGCTGGAACTGTATAAATCATTGGTTAGGCCACAACTTGAGTACTGTGTGTAGTTCTGGTCACCTCATTACAGAAAGGATGTAACTGCACTAGAGAGGGTACAGAGGAGATTTACGAGGATGTTTCCAGGACTGGAAAAATACAGCTATGAGGAAAGATTGAATAGGCTGGGGTTGTTTTCCTTGGAACAGAGAAGGCTGAGGGGAGATCTGATTGAAATGTACAAAATTTTGAGGGACCTGAATAGAGTGGAGGTGAAGGACCTATTTACCTTAGCAGAGAGGTCAGTGATGAGGGGGCAGAGATTTATAGTGATTGGTAGAAAAATTAGAGGGGCGATGAGGAAACACCTTTTTCACACAGAGGGTGGTGGGGATCTGGAACTCACTGCCTGAAAGGGTAGTTGAGGCAGAAACCCTCAACTCATTCAAAAGAGGTCTGGATGTGCACCTCAAGTGCCATAATCTGCAGGGCTACGCACCAAATGCTGGAAGGTGGGATTAGAAAAGATGGATCGTTTTTCATCAGGCACAGACACGATGGGCCAAGTGGCCTCTTTCTGTGCTTTAAACTTTCTGTGATTCTATCAAATCCACTCAAATTTATTAAATCTCCCCGTCACCTTCTGTGCTCTAAGGAGAACAATCCCCTGCTTCTCTTGTCCACCTAAATGTAGCCCCTCCTCTCTGATATCATTCTGGTCATCTGCCCCATCTCCAAGATCTTTGTTGTTCAAATGTTAACTCTTTTTTTCCTGAGTAGTTGAAGACTATTCCAAGGTATTAGAGTGTTTTGCTAAATAATGAATAATTAAAGACTAATCAATCTGCTCAACATTTTATGACTGCCCTCAAGTCTGACTGGCAGAACTGTGTGTAGTCAGTAAGTAAGAATATTAAAAATAGGAGCAGGAATAGGCCATATGACTCCTCAGATCTTCTCTTCCATTCGATAAGATCAGGGCTGATCTTCTACCTCAACACCACTTTCTACCCTATTCCCATATCCCTTGATTCCCTTAGTGCCCAAAAATCTATCAGTGTCAGCCTTGAATATACTCAACGACTGAGCATTCAAAACTCTCTGGGGTAGAGAATTCCAAAGATTTATAACCCCTTGAGTGAAGAAATTTCTCCTCATCTCAGGCCTAAATGGCTGACCCTTATCCTGAGACTGTGACCCCTCTAGACTTTCCAACTGGGGGAAACAGCCTCTCAACATTTACCCTTCAAACCCTCTAAGAACGTTTTACTTTTCAGTGAGTTGAAGATTACTCGTGTCGTTGATGGTCATGGATTAATGGCACTTGGGGATGACGAGCAAAAGTAACCAAGTGGGAGAGGATTAACCACTCATTTCCTTTCGGTCTGTTGGTTATCGCAAAGTAGCCTTTAAAAGGCGGTGCTTTAGTCTGGACATTAGTCTTGTCGATATTAGCAGATTACATTTTGGTGTGCTTGCTTGATTTTGTTTTTTTTTATCAAGAGCAACTACTTACCAGTTCCATTAAAATACCAGACACAGGAAGCATTACGTGGAGGCAATGACTGGGCGTCTAATCTTGCCAACACTAACTTCTAGGTTCTCCTTGCATCTTGTCTTTTGAATGAGATGTTAAACCGAGGCCTCATCTTCCCTCTCAGGTTGAGGTGAAAGATCCCATGGCGTTCTCCCCC
Source organism: Heterodontus francisci (assembly GCF_036365525.1). Lineage (NCBI taxonomy): Eukaryota > Metazoa > Chordata > Chondrichthyes > Heterodontiformes > Heterodontidae > Heterodontus > Heterodontus francisci. The sequence goes on from NC_090384.1 coordinate 103,460,928, forward strand.
GTGTCCTGGCCAGTGTTTATCGCTCAATCAACATCACGAAAACAGATTATCTGGTCATTATCACATTGCTGAGCTTGCTGTGTGCAACTCTGCTGCCAAGTTTCCTACATTACAACAGTGACTATGCTTCAAAAAGTATTTCATTGGCCATAAAGCACTTTGGGAACTCCCAAGGTCATGAAAGTCGCTACAGAAATGCAATCCTTGTCAAAAAAACAAGCCTGCTATGTCGTGACTGTTTGTCTGAAAACACTGTGAGGTTGAGAGCTTTAGTTTTAAAACCCTCCTAAAATGCTGTTTTCATGTGGAGAAGATAATTCGTACTTCAGTAAGCATTTGCACTGAGAATGGATGCTGTAACAGAAGTCGCTTTGTGTTCGAAAGGCTGTTGGTTTGCAGTGATCTTGGAAGCATGAAACGCTCAGCTGAAAGCACTGGTGTGGGCTTAACAGTTGGGACTGGGTCCTTCCACAAACCCTGCTCCAGTTTAAAAACTTACTCGTGTGTCTCTTTTTTTATCTTGCCAAAACAGCATTACAATTACCAGCTGCTCACTGGGCCGAAGGCTTACTTGCAACTCTGAACAAAGGAATCCTCTTATAACCAAACTGAGTAAAAATGCTTCTCTGTTTAAATGACACAGGAAGCACTTTCTTTCACACAAAGGGTAGTGGAATCTAGAAATCTCTTTCTCCCAGCCCAACCCATCCAAAAAAAGTTTGTGGCAGATGGGGGGGGCGGGGGGGGTCAAATGAAATTTTCAAGACAGTGTTTTGTGTTAGCCACAGTTCAGTGGGTCACACTGTTGCCTCTCATAGAGTCATAGAGTTATACAGCACAGAAACAGGCCCTTTGCTTATCATGTCTGTGCTGGCCATCAAGCGCCTACCTATTCTAATCCCATTTTCCAGCACTTGGCCCGTAGCCTTGTCAGTTATGACGTTTCAAGTGCTCATCTAAATACTTCTTAAATGTTGTGAGGGTTCCTGCCTCTACCACCTCTTCAGGCAGTGCGTTCCAGATTCCAACCATCCTCTGGGTGAAAAACTTTTTCCTCAAATCCTCTCTAAATCTCCTGCCCCTTACCTTAAATCTATGCCCCCTGGTTATTGACCCCTCCGATAAGGGAAAACGTTTCTTCCTATGTAACCTATCTATGCCCCTCATAATTTTGTACACCTCAATTAGGTCCCCCGTCAGCCTTCTCTGCTCTAAGGAAAACAACCCTAGCCTTTTCAGTCTCTCTTCATAGCTGAAACGCTCCAGCCCAGGCAACATCCTGGTGAATCTCCTCTGCACCCTCTCCAGTGCAATCACATCCTTCCTATAGTGTGGTGCCCAGAACTGTACACAGTACTCCAGCTGTGGCCTAACTAGCATTTTATACAGCTCCATCATAACCTCCCTGCTCTTATATTCTATGCCTCGGCTAATAAAGGCAAGCATCCCATATGCCTTCTTAACCACCTTATCTACCTGTGCTGCTGCCTTCAGTGATCTATGGACAAGTACACCAAGGTCCCTCTGACCTTCTGTACTTCCTAGGATCTTGCCATCCATTGTATATTCCCTTGCCTTGTTAGTCCTCCTAAAATGCATCACCTCACAATTCTCAGGATTAAACTCCATCGAGGATGCAATCCTCTATATCCCTTGACATCCAGGGTCCCCTGGACTTGTTGGTCCTGCCCTTCACCTTAACGGGTACATGTTGGCTCTGAATTCTCATATTTCCTCTTTGAATGACTCCCACTGTTCTGATGTACACTTTCCTACAAGTAGCTGCTCCCAGTCCACTTTGGCCAGATCCTGTTTTATCATATTGAAATTGGCCTTCCCCCAATTCAGTACCTTTATTTCTGGCCCGTCTTTGTCCCTTTCCATAACTACCTTAAATCCTACAGAGTTATGGTCACTATCCCTGAAATGCTCCCCCGCTGATACTTCTCCCGCTTATCCAGTTTCATTCCCGAGGATTAGGTCCAGTACTGCCCCTTCTCTTGTAGGACTTTCTATGTACTGGCTCAAAAAGCTCTCCTGTATGCATTTTAAGAATTCCGCCCCCTTTAAGCCTTTTGCACTAAGACTATCCCAGTTGATATTGGGGAAGTTGAAATCCCCTACTATTATTACGTTTTATTTTTACACCTCTCTGAGATTTGCCTACATATCTTCTCCTCTATCTCTCCCTGACTGTTTGGAGGCCTGTAGTACACTCCCAGCCAAGTGATTGCCCCCTTTTTGTTTTTAAGTTCTACCCATATGAGGAACCTTCTAAGAGATCATCCCTCCTTACGGCAGTAATTGACTCCTTGATCAACAGTGCAATACCACCACCTCTTTTACCCCCTACCCTGTCACACCTGAAGATTCTATACCCTGGAATATTGAGCTGCCAGTCCTGTCCCTCCCTCAACCATGTCTCTGTGATAGCAATAATATCATAATCCCATGTGCTAATCATCACCCTCAATTCATCTGCCTTACTAGTAAGGCTCCTTGCATTGAAATAGATGCAATCCAGCCTTGCATTTTTCACTTGTGCCTTAACAGGTCGATATTTGCTCTGCCTTCCAGACTGACTCTGTTTCTCTTCTATATTTGACTGTGCATCACCCCCTACTGTACTTCCACTCTGTATCTCTGAGTCACAAGGTTGTCGATCCAAGTCTCACTCCAGGACTTGAGCACAAAAATCAAGGCTGACATTGCAGTGCAGTACTGAGGGGGTGCTGCACTCTCAGAGGTGCCATCTTTTGATTGAGACGTTAAACTGAGTTCCTATCTGCCCTCTCAAGGGGGCAAAAAGATACCATGGCACTATTTCAAAGAGCGGGGGAGTTCTGCTTGCTGTCCTGGCCAATATTTATCCCTCAATCAACATCACAAGAACAGATAATCCAGTATCACATTGCTGTTTGTGGAAGCTTGTTGTGTGCAAATTGGCTGCCGTGTTTGCTATGTTAGTACAGTGACTAAACTTTAAAATGAACATCATTGGCTGTAATGTGGTGGTCATGAAAGGTGCTATATAATGAAGTCTTTCTTTGTTTTGTTGTGTAAGATTTTCCAGGGATATGGAGTGAAGGTACATGGGGCTGAATGGCAGAACAGGCTCGAGGGGCCGAATGGCCTGCCACTGCTCCTATATTCTCATGTATCAAGTGAAGAGAAAGGGCAGGTAAATGGACTTGAGATACTGATCAGCCATGATCTGATTGAATGATGGATCAGGCTCGAGGAGCTAAAGGTCTGATTCCTTTCCAACATAAATAGTGTCAGAAATAGTGAAGGAGAAAAGCCTTAGATTACAGGACGATATAGATGGGCTGGTAAGATAGGCGGAGCAGTGGCAAATGGAATTTAATCCTGAGAAGTGTGAGGTGATGCACTTTGGAAGGACTGACAGGGCAAGGGAATATACAATGGGTGGTAGGATCCTAGGAAGTACAGAGGGTCAGAGGGACCTTGGTGTACTTGTCCGTAGATCGCTGAAGGCAGCAGCATAGGTAGATAAGGTGGTTAGGAAGGCATATGGGATACTTGACTGATACGTACAACACACTGCCTGAAGGGGTGGTAGAGGCAGGAACCCTCACAACATTGAAGAAGTATTTAGATGAGCACTTGAAACGCCTTAGCATACAAGGCTACGGGCCAAGTGCTGGAAAATGGGATTAGAATCGATAGGTGCTTGATGGCCAGCACAGACACGATTGGCTGAAGGGCCTGTTTCTATGCTGTTTAACTCTGACTCTATTTTAACCACAATTAAACTATACGATGAACAATATGAGATTTAAATGTACAAGCGACATAAGTGGAGTGAAAACTTTGCAGATGCAACTGTAATTACTTTGTAAAGCCAAATATTCAGGATTGATCAGGCGTCGAACAGAATGATCTAGTTTAACGCCACAGTCAGTCAATCACAAGAATTACTGTTCATGTGATGTTGGGTAACTTTCTATTGGCGTGACAAAAACTGCTGTTTTCTGTCTAGGGTTATATCACTTTGGCATTTTCAGATCTCGGACAGAACTTGATAATTCTGAAAACTGCGCAGCTTGTGTTTGTAGGAGAAAGCAGGAATAAACTTGCATCGCTATAGCAGCTGGCTGCGTCTCTCAAATATCCCAAAGCAGTTCACATGGGATGAATTAATCTGAAGTGCAGTGAGCATGTCGGCCATTTTGCACACAGCGGGCATTCATCATAAACAGCTAATAAGATGAATAATAGGTTAATCCAATTTTGATTAAATATCCTGAAGGATGCGTGTGGGGGATCACAATTGAGTATTTCCTAGAAATTATAGCATAGGAGGATTCCATTTAGCTTATTGTGCCTGGGCTGCTACTAGTTCTTAACTGGAGATGTCCACTCTAATCCCATTTTCCTGCTCTATTCCCTAATATTTTTATACTCTTACACGAATTTAAACAATGTACCCTCTGTCTCAGCCACTTAGGATAAGCTTTTTGTTGTTCCAGTGTACTTCCTGATTGTTCAACTGTTTCAAATTTATCTGATTATCCTTAAATTCTGGCATCCTGAGCATCCCTGATTTTTATCTCTCTACCATGGCTGGCCATGCCTTCAACTGTTAAGGCCGTCAGCTCTGGAATTCCCTCCCTAAATCACTTTGCCTCTCTACCTCTCCCTTACTTTCAGATGCTGTGTAAAACCTAACTTTTTGACTAAATTTTTGGTCACCTGCCCTAACATCTCCTTCTGTGGGGTCAGTATCAAATTTTGTTTGTTAACTCTTCTGTGAAGCCCCTTGGGCATCTTTTGTAAATGAAAGGTGCTGGAAAAAGACTTTGGAGAGGGGGCAGAGATTTGGTAGAATGGTACGAAGGATATTATTTTAATAGAAGTGGTGAATATCATGAATGTTTTGATCGAGTAAGTAAGGAGAAACTGTTGCACTGCTATTCCCTTAATCCCCTTCATGTATTTATCTAATTTCCTTTTGAAAGTTACTGTTGAATTTGTTTCCAACACCCTTTCAGTCAGTTGCATTCCAGATCACTGCAAGTCAAGTTGTAAGGCAAAAAACTCTCCATATCTTCTGGTTCTTTTTCCAATCATCTTAACACTGTGTTCTCTAGTTTACCACCCTTTCTGCTATTAGTAACAGTTTCTCTGTATTTACACTCCTTCAAAATCATGAAGGATAGGAACATAAGAAATAGAAGCACAACTGGCCCCTCGAACCTGCTCCGCCATTCAATACGATGGCTGATCTTCAGCCTCAACTCCATTTTCCTGCGGTCTTGCTAAGCCCCCACCTACCAAGAATTAATTTTGTCATGAACATTGATTTTAAACTGTTACTGGAGTGAAGAAAGGACTTGTTAAACAGATCAGCTGTAGCTGGAAAAGACATATTAACAGATTGTGCTTGGAAGGACAAAGAACCATTCCCTGACACTTTCAACCACAAGGACCTTGATCACCAGGTATTGTGTGTAAGAGGAGCATTCCAGAGACTGCTAAGTTGATACAATCTAGGACTGGTTAGACCAGTTGGTTACATGACTAACTGGCTACTCCAGGGTCTTTTGAACTAGCCACAGAGAGTTTGAACTGAGTGTGTCTGATTTATTCCTGGACTGAGAAGATCTCTGCTGTCTGCTCCCATCTCTTTCTCACAAGCCTCTGAATTCACTGATGACACATGAACCCCAAGAGAGAAAAGTCTCCTACAGCAAACAAGGTTTAAGAAGAAAACTGGGCCCCAACACAAAGCAAGATCTACCTACAATCAAGGACTCTACAGTGAGTTTGAAGAACCGTCACAAAAACTCTTCAGATATTGCCTCAAACTTTTCAACTTTATTTTTCTTCTGCTCTTTTCTGTTGCTATTTGCATATGTGTATCGCGTATGCATGCTAACGTGGGCGCATTGTGTATCCGTAGGCATTACTGAATTAGTGTTTAAGTTTAATAAATTTCAACTTTTCTTCTTTAAACCTGTTTGTGCTGGTTTCTTTGCCTTATAATTGGAAAGTGGTGAACAAGGATTCACCAAGGGGAAGCTAAAAACACGGTATGTTTAAAATTAAACCCAGTTACGGTAAGACCAGGTGAAGGCTAAGAGGGAACCCTGGACCTCTTTCTCACCTGGTCGTAACACTGCCCACTCCCCATATCCCTTGATTCTGTCAGGGAACAAAAATTTGTCCATCTCAGACTTAAATATATTTAACAATGGCACATCCAAAACCCTTTGGGGTAGAGAATTTCAAAGATTTACAACCCTTTGAGTTTAGTTTAGAGATACAGCACTGAAACAGGCCCTTCGGCCCATCGAGTCTGTGCCGACCATCAACCACCCATTTATACTAATCCTACATTAATCCCATATCCCTACCACATCCCCACCTGTCCCTATATTTCCCTACCAACTACCTATACTCGAGGCAATTGCTAATGGCCAATTAACCTATCAACCTGCAAGTCTTTGGCATGTGGGAGGAAACCGGAGCACCCGCAGGAAACCCACGCAAACACAGGGAGAACTTGCAAACTCCACACAGGCAGTACCCAGAATTGAACCCAGGTCACTGGAGCTGTGAGGCTGCGGTGCTAACCACTGCGCCACTGTGCCGCCCAAGAAAGAAATTTCTCCTCATCTCAATCCTAATCGTCCTTTTCTATCAACTTTTTGGTCGCCCTTTGCTCTTTTCTAAAACATTCCTAATCCTCAGTCTTAGTCCTACTCTTTGCAATATTACAAGCCTTTTCTTTTAAACTAATTCTATCCTTAACTTCCCTAGTAAGCCACAGATGGATCTTTCCTGCTGAGTTTTTGTTTTTTAATGGAACATTTTTAATTGTTTCTTTCAATGTTTTCGACTGTTTATTTACCGTCATACCTTTTAGTCTAGTTACCCAATCAACCTCAGCCAGCTCTCCCTTCATACCTATGCAATTGGCTTTGTTTAAAGGCTGCGTTTGCTGAAAACACAACCACTAGATGGCGCTGTACTGGCTCATGCACAAATGCAGCCTGTTCCACTAAAACATTGCAGTCTGCGACATTCAGGCAGCTGCCAGGACTAAAGTTGGGGGGGAGGGGGGGAAGCAGGGAACGAGTGGCCCACAGTCAGTGCACCAGTTGCCACAGCAAGGCGTACACGTTACACGATGATATCATCTGTGCATGTGCCAACCAGTCCTGGCAAGGTGGAAAGCCGCGCCCGACCAGAGAGCAAGAGCCCGTTTGCGCATGTGCGCATTTTGGCGCAGTCTGATGATGTCAGCAGCCGGCTGCGTTGTCAGGAATCACTTTGTTTCAATTCAAAAAAAATTTTGGGGACTAGAGTATGTCGCTTTCAAACTTAATGAGGAATTCAATTGTATTATGATCACATTTTCCCAGAGGGTTTTTCACTGAGATTACTAATTAAACCTGCCTCATTGCACAATACTGGACCTAAAATAGCTTTATCCCTAGTTGGTTCCACAATGGATTGTTCCAGAAAACTGTCATGAAAGCATTCTATGAACTCATCATCCAGACTACCCTTGTCAATTCAATTTTTGGGCAGCACAGTGGCACAGTGGTTAGCACCGCAGCCTCACAGCTCCAGGGACCCGGGTTCGATTCTGGGTACTGCCTGTGCGGAGTTTGCAAGTTCTCCCTGTGACCGTGTGGGTTTTTGCCGGGTGCTCCGGTTTCCTCCCACAGCCAAAGACTTGCAGGTTGGTCGGTAAATTGGCCATTGTAAATTGCCCCTAGTGTAGGTAGGTGGTAGGGAATATGGGATTACTGCAGGGTTAGTATAAATGGGTGGTTGTTGGTCGGCACAGACTCAGTGGGCCGAAGGGCCTGTTTCAGTGCTGTATCCCTAAATACAATTTTAAAAAATAAAATAAAAAAAATTTGTCTGGTCTATATGAAGACTAAAGTTCCCCATGATTCTTACATTGCCTTTCTTGCAAGCTCCAATTATTTCTTGCATAATGCTCTGTCCAATGGAAGAACCACTGTTACGGGGCCTATAAACTACCCCCACCTGCATTTTCTGACCCTTTTTATTCCTACTTTCCACCCCTACTGATTCTACTTCCTGATCTTCTGAACCAAAATCCTTTCATATAAATGTCCTTATGTCATCCTTTACTATCAGGGCTACTTCTCCTTTTCCATTCTGTCTGTATGTCTTTTCGAAATGGAATATTTATTTCCAAACTTTGGTCACCTCGTAACCATGTCTCTGTAATGGCAATTAGATCCAGACCATTTATCTCCATTTGTGCTTGTTCATCTATTTTATTGCGAATGCTTCACACATTCAGGATTTTGAACACCTCTATTAAATCTCTTTTTAACCTTCTCTGCTTATCTAGTTTATCTAGTCTCTCTACGTAATCAGATTACAATAGTTCAAAAGTCAATTCAACTGAAGCAATTCATGTTCACAAAACAGCCCCCGCCTCCAAGTTGGCATGGCTTGTTTCCGCCGGTTACTCCTAATCGGCGATGTTCATCACATTGCGCCCAGAATCACGGGCGTACAGTCACATCAGCCCAGTGTTAATGAGCAGCAGCTGCATTCAATTGGTGCCTCACTTGGGTCTGTTTCTTAAATTGATGCTGCAATAACTTTAAATTACTTTGAATTTGGCCTCAGTTAAAATGAATTTAATCAATTGACCTGCCCTGCCCTTCTTTGAAATTTGGCCATGGCCACTATTATGCCCACCTGAGGGGGCAGATGGGGCCCTGGTTTAATTTCTCATCTGAAAGATGGCACCTCCAACAGTGCAGCACTCCCTCATTACTGCACTGGGAATGTTGGCCTAGATTTTTGTGCTCGAGTCTCTGGAGAGTGATTCGACCCCACACCTTGTGACTTAGAGACACAAGTGTTACCCTTTAATCCATGGAAACAGGATAATGATCTGATTTTTCAGCAGAAGCAATAACCTGAATGCATTTCGGTTTAAGTTCAGCCATGTGCCAGTCAATAGTCGATTACCATTGATGACTCTGCTTGATGGCTCTGACTCATGGGAGATTGTGGTTGGGCGCTCGTATGTGAGTTTGAGTGGAAATCTGGGCATATCCTCACCTCGGCACGAAACGGTACAGTATCTGGCTTATTTCAATTTTCCCAATTGCACCTCTAACGGAAACCTCAGGCCAATTTCTTCATATCTCATGCACTCATCGACCCATTGGGTGATTACAATAGCTATCTGCCCTTGTTACTGTCGCTTTCGCCCATAATCCAAATATAGCAAGAAATGTGATGCAAGTTAACAAAGCTCCAGTTCTGTAGTAATTTCTTTTTAACACAAGAGACAGCCTCATTTGATCTGAACTTAGACCAGCAAGTGGATTTTTTTGTTGATTTCATTTAGGTAACCCTTTTTTTCATTACTGGACAAGTGATTGAAGTACAAGACTTGTAATATGGGCACTTGAGTTTTGGGTTGTCTGGGGGAGGAGCAGCCTCTTCCCTGCATCACGTGCTACTCTAGTGCAGTACTGAGGGAGTGCTGTGTTGTCGGAGATGATGTCTTTCGGTTAAACCAAGACTCCGTCTGCTGTCTAAGGTGGATGTAGGAGATCCCACAGCACTATTACGAAGACGAGCAGGAGAGTTATCCCTAGTGTCCTGGCTATTGTATATCCCCAAATCAACATCATGAAAAGAAAAAAATTATTTGGTGATTATCACGTTGCTATTTGTGAGATCTTGCTGTGCACAAATTGGCTGCTGCGTTTCCCTATATTACAACAGTGACCACACTTCAAAAGTACTTCATTTGGCTGTAAATGCCTTGGGAAACCTGAGGTTGTGAACGATGCTATAGAAATGCACATTTACAAAAAATATTTAGCGCACAATTAACATCACTTTGTAAAATAGATTATTTGTTCATTATCTCATTGCTGATTGTGGGAGCTTGCTGTGCACAAATTGGCTGGTTGCTGCATTTCCTACATTACACCAATGGCAAATAAGTGCAAGGCTTTTTTTTGTGATCAATCTACAACTGTCAAGGTCTTAGACACAAAGTCCTTTTTCTAAAAAAAAACTTGCATTTATAACACCTTTAACGATTTCAGGATGTCCTGAAGTGTTTTACAGCCAATAAGCACTTTTGAAGTGAAGTCACTGTTATAATGTAGGAAACGCAGCTGCTGATACATTTGTTTGTAGGATCTTGCTGTGCATGTAATAATGACCAGAAAATGTGTTTTCTAGGTGTTGGCTGAAGTAGTAAATATTGGCCCAGACAACAGGGAGAAATCCCCTGCTGCTCTTCAAAACAGTTCTTGAAATTAGGTTTTCCAATGTCGCCCTGGTGCTCCTGGGCAACTGCGACTTTCCAAAATGCACTCTCTCGCAGTGCTGAATTTCCCCTTAAATCTCTTGTTGAAGCAGTGTTCGAGAAACCCTGGAAACAGCTCACGGCATGAGAATCTTTCAGAAACTTGGGCAGTCCTGCAATTTTCCAGCCGTCCAATTTAAATAATGGCAAAATCACGCAGAGCGACAAGTCTCCGATTTGGGAACTGAGCTTCTGATGGGCAAGGCTGGGAATTCAATGTCAGAAAATTGTCCCCTTAATTGTTGTATCCTGACAAATGCACATCCGTATAAAATCTCTCCCTGGGAATTCCATTGCATCTTTAAACCTTTCCAGAGGACGTGTTGACCTTGCCCCTCCCTATCTGTGTAATCTCCTCCAGCCCAACGACCCTCTCGGAGCTCACCACTTCTGGCCTCTTGCGCATCCCCGATTTTAATCACAGCACCATTGGCGGCTGTACCTTCAGCTGCCGAGGCCCTAAGCTCTGGAATTCCCTCCCTAAATCTTTCTGCTTCACTCTCCTCCTTTTAAGATGCTCCTTTTCAAACCTACCTCTTTGGCCACGTTTTTAATCCCTTGTCCAATTTGTCCCTTAATATGGCTCAGTGTCAAATCCTGTCTGATATCACCCCTGTGAAGTGCCTTGGGGCGTTTTACTCCATTAAAGCCGTTTTATAAATTTAAGTCATCGTTGTATTTGCTGAGGGTTTAGTTTCTGTTATATCCCTGATTGGGAAGAACATGAATAAGAGCTTTCGCTCCATCCGTCAGAGCAACAGTCTTGATGTAATTGTTGTTTGTTTTTCTGTACATCTTTTCTGATGTTTTCAGTGACATGTCTTCCACCTGACTGGATCTTTCTCCCTTGATGTTCCTTTGTCTTTGGCGAGGCCTCTTCAAAAACTCCAGAAAAAGGGGGAGTTTCTGAGCATCTCATTGCAGGCGTTTAGTTTGCAAGCTCTTGCTGTCATAGGTCTGCATCGATAGGAGTCCGCATTCTTGAATAAAAATGGCAGCCTAGCACGCCATCATAATTTTAAGGAAAGCAAAATGCAGTGGTTAGAAAAGGAAACCTTTTATTTAATCCTTTTCAATGATGGGGAATGTTTTTCTAAAATTTCACATATAAATACTGAAGAAAGATTTGAATTTCTCGAGCACCTTTCAAGATTTCAGAACATCCTAAAGTGGTTTACAGCCAATGAAGTGCTTTTGAAGTGCAGTCATTGTTGGAGGAAATGTTAGCCAATTTGCGCACAGCAAGCTCCCACAAACACAGCAATGTGATAATGACCAGATCATCTGTTTTAGTGATGTTGGTTGAGGGATAAACATTGACCAGGACACCAGGGGTAACACCCCTACTGTTCTTCGAGATACTGCCGTGAAACCTTTTACATTCACTTGTGAGGACAAATGGGGGCCTCAGTTTAACGTCTCATCCTAAAGACAGCACCTCTGACAATACTGCACTCCATCAGTACTGCACTAGAGTCACTGCTTAGATTATATGCTCAAATCTCTGGAGTGGAACTTCCGACACACAGGAAAGAGTGTCACCCACTGAACCACAGCTAACGTAAAATTTAGTCCGAACTGCTGGATAATATTTTGGAATCAAAGACTGACTTTGAATTGACAGTAGTGAACTAAATATTGGCATAAATTAATTACTTAAATTACTGTTTAGAAACAAATATAAACACTGGATCCTCATGGAGAAAGATGGAATGAACTTGCATTTATATAGCACCTTTCACAAGCTCAGGATGTCCCAAAGAGCTTTACAGCCAATGAAGCACCTTCGATAAATATAATCACTGTTGTAATATGGAAATGTGGCAGTCAATTTGTGCACAGCAAGCTCCCATAAACAGCAATGAGGTAATGACCAGATAATCTGGTTTAGTGATGTTGGTTGAGGGATAAATATTGGCCAGGGCACCAGGGAGAACTCCCTTGCTCTTAGTTTAGTGAATGGTGAATATGAAATAGGGCCCAAAGCTTCTGGATCCTAACTGTGGGAGGGCACTTTACCATTTTGCTTCAGCTCTGCTCCTGAATCTTGTAGCAGGATGAAAGCTGCTAAGGAAATCCTTGAACTTTTTTTAAACACGCCCTTACTGTGGGGGCCACACTACCAGAGTATCCGCCACATCTCAAAGCTAGACTTCCTTTGGGAGAGGGAGATGGGAATGTTTTGAAGATCAATGAAAAGGAAATGGGAGCTCGATGGATAAGTCGCTTAAAGCATCTCATTATGCTTTTGTTTGTAGTTTTTATCAGAAAAATTAATTCTAATGCTAAAGCTGTATTATAAACTTTTCATTTAGTTCAGCATGAGCTGGGATTTCTTTGCCTTAACTAGCCATGGTGTCATTCAGTTTGGCTCAGGATGTAGCACTCTTGAATGTGAAGGTTTTGGGGATAGGTCCCACCCCAGCGAGCTGTGTACATATTCTGAGTTCACAGTTCATTGCAGCACTGAAGGTGTGCACTTTTGTTCTGAGATTTCTCCGCACCCCTCCAATTCTAGCCTGTTGCGCATCCCCAATTTTAACTGGTCCACCATTGGCGGCCATGCCTTCAACTGCCAAGGCCCCAAGCTCTGGAATTCCCTCCCCTAAACCTCCCTGCCTCTCTATCCCCCTGTCCTGCTTTATTACGTTCCTTAAAACCCAACTTTTTGACAAAGTTCACAGTTATTCTAATAACTCCTGATGTAGCTCAGTGTCAGATTCTGTTTGATAATCTCTCCTGTGAAGCACCTTGGGACGTTTTACTATAGGTGCTACATAAATACAAATTGTTGTTGTAGGAGAAAGCATTGCATCACATCTTTTACTGCCAACATAATGAGTTAATATTGTGTTTTGATTTAACTTTCTGCACAAAGGATGTGAATACATAACTGCTTCAAAGGGACATTTGAGAGATGTTGAAGTCGAGATTTAATCTAAAGAAAGGACTTGAATTTATTTCACTTCTTTCATGACCCAAAGCACCACATGGCCAATGAAGTGTAATCGCTGTTGTAATGTGGGAAACACAGCCGCCAATTTGCACATTGCTAGCTCCTACACACAGTTGTAGGTTAAATGGCCAGGTTATCTGTTTTCGTGGCTTTGGTTGTGGGATAAATATTGGCCAAGGACACAGAGCTTGCTTAAGTACCTTTCTGTTACAACAGTGACCACACTGCAAAAGTACTTCATTGGACTATAATACACTTTGGGATATCCTGAGGTTGTGAAAGGCACTAGATGAATGCATGGTTGTTGTCCTGTTGGGATCATGAGAATTTCCCGCCCCCATCCCCCATGGGGGGAAACGAGCAATCATCGTTGAATGGTCTAGACTAATGTTGGGTTAATATCCTACTGCCGTTTTGTTAGCCATGGTGTTTCTGTCCTTTTAATCACAATTTCACACCTTTACACCATATTCCTTCATATCTTTACTCCCCAGGCCTCCACCTCCATTGGCCTTTACACCAGTGGCCTTTGGAAGTAGCACATTTCCCATTCTCACAATCCTTTGTATGAAAGCATTTTGCTTTAACTTCTGCCTTTAACTAACTGGCTGGGATTAAATCCTAAGAATTATGCCCCATTATTTTATTGGAAACTTGGCTATAGTTATCACATCATTTGAAGTGAGGCTATTTCATTTGATCTAATGGAAGGAATGTGTTTTATGGGGCATTGGCTGCCCTTCAATCCAAAGTTTTGCTTTACTGTAACGACTCCCATTAGCAAATTAGGGTAGTCAAAGGAGTCTGGGCTGAGCCACTCACCTGTCCCAGAATCTAGGCTCAAAGGAACATAACAAGAAAGGGTGCGTAAATTTATTTGTTCTTTACTTTATGTATGTGATAAAGTGGTGCTGTGGTCTGGCAGGATGGTGTCCAATCTGGATTGTGTCAAACAGTGCCCGACAATACTGCATTTCTGTCACCTCACCCTCTCTGTGTGTCTTTCTCTCTTCCTGTGTATCTGTCTCTTTCTGTCCTTCTCTGTTTCTCTTTGGCTTGATCTCACTCTGTCTCATCTATGTCAGTCTTTCTGTCTCTGCCTCTCTTTCTCTGCCTGTGCCTCTTTCTCTGCCCCTTTATCTTTCTTTCTCTGCGTCTCTGTGTCTGTCTCTGGAAAAGGGAAACCGCTTTGGTCTCAACAAATTAGTTTAAAAGATCACTGTTTGCGAGCACTGGTTATCATTAAGTTTAATTTAGCATGAGTGTCATTTAGCATAAGAACAAAGTTTCCATTATGTTTTGATGTGTGTTTTGCTCTGACGGGAAAGTGGTCTGGCAATCATTACAAGTGTTTTGACCTTTTTTTAAGCTGATTAGAGTTTTGATTATCTTCAGTTAATATCAGTTGTTAGCAATTTGTGATGACCTCATCAGGAAAGCTGGCATGGAGGAGTCACAGATATGTGTGGCCTGGTGTTAACAATGGTCAATCTAGTCACTGCCCTTTGTCTTTCAATCATGCTTATCTTTTCAACTGTGTCTGTTTATTTGTCGTCTTAATACTTTTGGGATCTAGCTCTGTAACAGTATCAACACTCATTGTTTAAAGAGTGCCTCAGAGGCAGGAAAAATGGTTTATGTTAATTGTACTCTGGGTCTTGTATTAGCACAGTTGGATGATATGTCATGATAGAACATAATGCTTAACTGAATAAATCAGTAGTTTACTGCCGTATTTAGTTTAGAACTGCCTGAATGGATCTCTTTATGTATGAAGCTTTCTAAAAGATACACAATATTATGCAGTTTGTTTCTCATTTTTTCAATAAACCCCATTTAAAACAGAATTTAAAAAGTGAAAAGAAGTATTGAGAGAAATATAGATAATGACCACATAATATGTTTTTTGTGATATTGATTGAGGGATAAATATTGGCCAGGAGAACTCCCCTGCTCCTTTTCAAAATAGTACCAGGGAATTTTTTTACATCCATTTGAGAAGCCCCCAATAGTTGTAAATGGGAACACACTGCTACAATTAACTGTCAATTTGTCTGTCCCTCTGTAATGCTCCCTTGCTCTAATTGGCCTGCTGTGTTTCTAATGATGTTCTCTTACAATATCTAATTGTGAGCAAGTGCTGTCACTTAGATTAATGATGTAATTTTACTATGCATAATGAGCTATTAATGCAGTCAGGTGAAGGAAGGTGTTTCCAATAGCAGATCTATTCAGCTAGCTTCAGAGGTAAGTAGAGCAGAGGGTTGTGTGAGTACAGAGGTTACTGAGGAGTTGATGAGTGTGGGAAGGGAGAGAGGATGAGTGTAATGAGATGGATGGAAGGCTGGAGAATGACCTGTTTTCCATTTTGTGAAGGCTGCACTTTGTGGTTGAGGAGTTACAGTTTGCTTCCTTTATAAAACACGATCATTGTTCACCAAGGTGACTGCACGTTTGGTTGTTTATTTTTTGTCATCTCAGACATGCACCTTTCAGCTTATTCTGAGATAAAGACTTGTATTTACATAATGCATTTCACAATCTCAAGACTTCCTAAAGTTCTTTACAGCCAGTTAAATTCTTTTGACGTGCTGTAATGTTGGAGATATGGTGGCCAATTTGTGCACAGCAAGCTCCCACAAAAGAATGACCAGATCATCTGTTTTCAGTGATGTTGATTGAAGGGGGGGCGGTGGTGAAGTCAATTTAACAGCGCATTTGAAAGATGGCACCTCCAACAATGCAACCCTCCCCCAGTACTGCACTGGAGTGTTAGCCTAGATTTCTGTGCTGCAGACTCTAGTGTGGGGATTAAAACCTCACAATTTAGACACAAAGTGTGACGCACTGAACCATGGCTGATATGTTACCACGGTTATCTTCTGTCAGAATCGTCCTGCTGTTCCTGCAAAAATGTCTGTATTTTTGTCACAAATGGGAGAGGGATGAGTGACTTCAGTTGTGTGGAGATACTGGAGAAGCTGGAATTGGAGAGATGGTTAAGTGGATTTAATAGAGGCATTCAAAATTATGAAGGGTTTTGATAGAGTAAGGGAGGAGAACAAGTTCCTACTGATGGGAGTGTTGATAACCAAGGGACACATTTAAGATAATTGGTAAAAGATGCAGAGGGGAGATGAGAATTTTATTTGCACAGCAAGTCCTTGTGATCTGGGATTCAGCTGCTGAAAGGTTGGTGTGGAGACAGTGGTGTAGTGGTAATGTCACTGGACTAGCAATTCTGAGGCCCATGCTAATGTCCTGGGGACACTGGTTCAAATCCTGCCATGGCAGCTGGTGGCATTTAAAATTCAATTAATAAGTTTAATTAGTAATAAAAATCTGGAATTGAATGCTAGTCACTGTAATGGTGCCATGAAACTATCATCAATTGTCGTTAAAACCCCATCTGGTTTATTAATGTCCTTTTAGGGAAGGAAATCTCCAGTCCTTTCCTGGTCTGGCTTACATGTGACTCCAGGCCCATTGCAATGTGGTTGACTCTTAACTGCCCTCTGAAAAGGCCTAACAAGTCATTTAGTTGTCAAGAGCAATTAGAGATGGGCAACAAATGCTGGCCTTGCCAGTGATGCCCACATCCCATGAATAAATAAAAAAAAATCCCTTAAATCAAAAAGCAGGTTATCTGGTCATTATCACATTGCTGTTGTGGGAGCTTGCTGTGCACATTTTGGCTGCCATGTTTCTTACATTACAACAGTGACTACACTTCAAGAGTACTTCATTGGTTTTAAAACACTTTGGGATGTCCTGAGGTCGTGAAAGGTGCTATTTAAATGCAAGTCTTTCTTTCCGTTATAAATTCTGGAAGAGGGAAAAAAATGCCAGGTTATGGGGAAAGAGCAGGGGAGTGGGACTAATTGGCTAGCTCTTTCTTTCCAAGAGCTGGCACAGGCAGGATGGGCTGAATGGCTTCATTCTGTGCTGTAAGGTTCTGTGATTCTGTTTGTCACAACAGAAGAACAAAGATCGACTTGCTCCAAAGGTTACCAAAACCCTACCTCGAGGTTTGGCTTAAGCAATGGATTTTATAGGTCAGTCTTCCAGATATAATCTCGGACACTGTTTCCAAATGCACCCTCATCAAAGCTTTTATAATAGCTCGCAACCAGTTACATAGAAAGTTCAATTAGGTCATTTCTCAATGTTTATGCAGAAGTATTGAGGGAGGATGTTCCTGGTAAACAGCATTGTTAAGATTTCCTTCCTGAATTTCCCCTCCCCCATTTCTCCCCCCAACCCCCCTTCACCACCACCTCGCACCCCCCCCCCCCACTCCCCCGTCCCAGTTGGGAGAATTACACTTTGGGATTGTGGTTTTGTTACTTGCTGACTTGAAGTGCTCTGTTGTGTTATGTGTCCCTCTCGGGCAAAACCACTTCACAGTGTGAGCTGCTTGTAGTGGAGGCACAGCCCAGCGATCTGGCAGTGTGCTGCTTCCCACATACAGCATTAAGACTCCAGATACCTTTCGCATTCGGAAGGGTTGTCCACTGTAACGACTGCTTGCTGATTAATTTGATTTCGGTTCGTACTGCATGTGTAGTGTATTACAGATCTCCGCGTGTGTGTTTAATAACTAAATATGGGGTTTGAAGGAAAAGAGAGACTTTCATTTATATAGAAGTTTCACGACCTCCAGATATCACAAAGTGCCTTGTAGCGAATGAAATATAGTTGCTATTGTAATGTAAGAAATGTCAATTTTCACATGGCAAGTTCCCACAAACAGCAATGTGAAAATGAGCAGCTCATCAGTTTTAGTGATGTTGGCTAATGGACACTGGGGAGAACTCCCCTGCTGTTCTTCAGAATAGTGCCTGGGGATCTTTTACAGCCACCTGAGAGGGCAGACAGTTTAATGTCTCATTCGTAAAACAACACATCCAACATGTCAGCTGTCACTCAGTTGGTAGCACGCATCCCTCTGAGTTTGGGTTCGAGCCCCACTCCCAATCTTGAGCACAAAAAACTAACACTCCAGTGTAATACTGAGAGAGTGCTGCACTGTTGGAGGTGCTGTCTTTCAGATGAGATATTAAGCCGAGGCCCAGTCTGCACCCTCAGGTGAACATAAAAGATCCCAAGGAACTGTTTTGAAGGAGAGCGCAGGGAAGTTATCCCCCGTGTCCTGGGCCAATATTTATCCCTCCAAGCCACATCACAAGAAACAGATTATCTGGTCATTATCATGTTTCTGTTTGTGGGAGCTTGCTGTGTGCGGCTTTCTGACACTACAACGGTGATGCTACTTCAAAATGTATTTCACTGGCTGTAAGGTACTTTGGAATAGATTGAGGTAGAGAAATGCGCAATAAAAATGCAAGTTTTTTGAACCTCTTGATCCAAGAGATGAGTGTGCGACCCATTGAGCCATGGCTGACAAATGAATAGTTGTTTGAGAGCCACCACAGGCCTGATGGGCTGAATGGCCCCTTCTGTACTGTTAAAATGTTATGATTATCATTTACCAGTGCAGATTGGAAAAGGAGAGCAACTTCGACTTGCCTGATAATGAAATGGGCTTGTTATGTGGGATTGAGCGATGTTGACCCATATTTATAGTTGGCAGATTCCAAACGGTTGTGTATTTTCATTGACCTGTTACATTTCCAATTCAAAGCGCATGTTTAATGAGTGTAAAAAAACTGGGAGATTTGGTGCATTGATTTACTAGTGTATAGCACACGGATGAGTGATTGGAGAGCAATAATCAGATAGAGCGAGGACATGCACTGAAAATAGTCATGATCCAACCATCATGGGATTATTACTGAACCACCACAGGTCAACAAGACTGTTCATTCTTTTTAGCTGCAAATACATGCAATTAAAATGCAACATGGAAAAGCTAATCATTACCATTATCAATTGACTGTTCAGTGTTGCGCAAATGGAATGTATTTTGGGAGCCGTTTGATATTGGGCATGCCAAAATGACAAGTGATTTGCTTGTGCCTGTCCCTGCTTCCCTGTCTCGCTTTTTTATTGGAGGGAGAGAGATAAAGGCATGTGATGTGTTTTTAAAATTAGAGCCAGGCTGTTCTGGGATGATGTCAGGAGGCACTACTTCACACAAGGGGGAGTGAAATCTGGAACATTCTCCCCCCAAAAAGCAGCTGAGGGTGAGGGACAATTGAAAATTTCAAAACTGAATTTTTTTTTTTATTTGACAAGGGTATTGAGGGATAATGAAACAAGTTTAATTTAGAGATACAGCACTGAAACAGGCCCTTCGGCCCATCGAGTCTGTGCCGACCATCAACCACCCATTTATACTAATCCTACACTAATTCCATATTCCTACCACATCCCCACCTGTCCCTATATATTTCCCTACCACCTACCTATACTAGGGGCAATTTATAATAGCCAATTAACCTATCAACCTGCAAGTCTTTTGGCTGTGGGAGGAAACCGGAGCACCCGGAGGAAACCCACGCAAACTCCACACAGGCAGTACCCAGAATTGAACCCGGGTCGCTGGAGCTGTGAGGCTGCAGTGCTAACCACTGCGCCACTGTGCTGCCCTGAGTAAATGAAGATAAGATACATTTCAGTCATGGTCTAATTGAATGGCAGAACAAGCTTGAGGGGCTGAATGGCCTCCTTCTGTTCCTGTGTTTCATGATTGAGGCCACTTGTGTCATGGAGAAGCAGAATTGTGGCATTTGATCCAAAAATCCCATAATTTTATGTAATAAACATGGAATCTGTCTCTGTCACCATAAACCAGTGATCCCAGTCAAAACAAGACAAAATCATAGAATTAGCATTCCCAAATTGCCACTACAAAATCCTGGAATGTAATGGAAACAGAATTTGATTTTAACTAACTGAATTTGATTCAGTTACCAGGGGACATAGGTGTGAGGGACAAAGTTTAGAGGGGATGTGCGAGGCAAGTTTTTTTTTTACACAGAGGGTGGTGAGTGTCTGGAACTTGCTGCCGGGGGAGGTGGTGGAAGCAGGTACGACAGCGACGTTTAAGAGGCATCTTGACAAATACATGAATAGGATGGGAATAGAGGGATATGGTCCCCAGAAGTGTAGTAGGTTTTAGTTTAGACAGGCATCAAGATCGGCGCAGGCTTGGAGGGCCGAATGGCCTGTTCCTGTGCTGTACTGTTCTTCTTTGTTTATCAGTCGCCATAAACCAGTGGCCTTGCCCATGACTTAACTAATGTTTTTATTGAATTGTTGTACTTTATATAAGAAATGCTATTCATATTTGCAGAAAGAATTAATATTGATTGTGGTGCAACTGAGGTTTTCAAATATTCCTGTTCTGGGACTTGCTGCTTTCTCTCTGACCTCCCCATTGCTCACATTATTTTAAATCTTGTTCCCTTTGTCAACTGGTTCTTTCCCCGTTCCAATTTCCTCTGTTGCATCTGCTTCAACTTGTTGACTTATGACAATCCTATTTCCCCGGTTCACCTGCCTCCCATTTCTGCTCACTCTTTGTTTCTGTCTTGACCTGTGTATTCTCTCCTCCTCCTTCTCTCGCACTTGTGCTCTCAATTTGCTTGTTGCTGATTCCCTCACTACCAGCTCGCTGCCTCACTCCAGTCTGTCACAGTTCTGATGAGCACCAATGAGTCAGACAGCCCCTGGATCTTGAGTCCTGTTGGTGTAGGGGTTGCCAACTCTAGTTGGGTGTGCTTGTGAAAATTTCTTCTCATGTCTTCCCGCCCCCAAACCCCTGCCATTGGCCCATCATCAAGGTGCTCCACCTTCCCACAGCATTTGGAATACAACACACTCTTCCTTATGAGGAAAGGTTAGTCAGATTGGGCTTGTTTCCACTGGAGTTTAGAAGAGTGAGGGGAGACTTGATTGAAGTTTATAAGATCCTGAACGGTCCTGACAAGGTGGATGTGGAGAGGATGTTTCCTCTTGTGGGTGAGTCCAGAACTAGAGGGCACTGTTTTAAAATTAGAGGTCACCCTAATGAGGAGAATTTTTTTTCTCTTGGAGGGTTGTGCGACTTTGGAACACTCTGCCTCAGAAGGTGGTGGAGGCGGCGTCATTGAATATTTTTAAGGCGAAGGTACATAGGTTCTTGTTAGGCAAGGGAATCAAAGATTATTGGGGTTAGATGGGAGTGTGGAATTCGAAACACACATCAGCCATGATCTTATTGAATGGCGGAGCAGGCTCAAGGGGCTGAATGGCCTACTCCTGCTCCTAATTCGTATGTTCACACCCAAATGGATGATTCTTGACTGTCCATCAAAGTCTTTATCCCCCACCTTCAATATTTTTATCATTCAAGCATAAGTGTTCAAAATAAAATGGAATAACAAATTCTTAACACCCCTGTGATCTTTCTCTTTCTGTTGCTCACAGCAGCTTTTGGGAGAATAATCTTTAATCCCTGGAGACTCCAGGGCAATCCTGAAGAGTTGCTACTCCTACATTTCTCCTAGTCTAGATATCATTCACCATGTGTTAACAGTGTGGTTCCTTTCTGATATCTGTAGTGATTTGAAGGGTTAGAAAAGGGAAGGTTTAGAGAAGTCATAGAATAATAGAAGGATACGGTACTGAAGGTGGGCATTCAGCCCATCCTGTCTGTGCTGGCTCCTTGAAAGAAAGGTCAAGTTAGTCCCACTCTTTCCCCATAGCCCTGCAAATTTTTCATTTTCAATTATATATCCAGTTCACTTTTGAAAGTTGCTATTGAACCTACTTCCACCGTCTTTTCAGACAGTGCATTCCAGGTGATAAAACTCGGTGCGTTTTTAAAAAGTATTTTCCTCATGTCATGAAGACCCCCACCTGCCAAGAATGAGGGATATTAATTTCATTATATGAACGTCAATTTTAAACTGTTGCTGGAATGAAGAGATGACTTGTTTGAAGAGATCAGCAGTGGCTGGAAAAACATTTGCATACTAAGAGACAGTGCCTGGAGAGACGAAAGAATTGCTCACTGATTCAATTAACAGAGATTGGTCTGGGCAATGTTGATCCACGTCTTGTCGGTGTAAGAGACAGCACTACACACCCCCACCGAGAGCTTTGAAATCCACAAATCGCAGGAGCAGTTGTTCCCAAATAAGGGGTTAGTCACATGACAAACCTGCTGGCCAACTTGGAGTTTTGAATTGTGCTCGCAGGACAGTGTGAAGACAGAGACTGCAGATTGCAACTGAACTTGGAACAAAAGTCCCTCTCCTGTCCAGCGCTCTTTCTCTTTCACTAATTTCCGGATCCACTGAAGTCACTTAACCCTCGAGAGAAAAGATTCCTACATCGAAACAAGTTTTAAAGCGTGCACCGAGTCCCAACGAAATGGCAAGACTTGCCAGCAATCAAAGACTCTACATCGAACTCAAAGGGCCATAAATAAATCCCAGATATTGCCTCAAACTTTTCCCCTTTAATCTTTCTATTTTTTCTGTCTCTAGCTGCATGTGTATTTATCACGAATGCATGGTCGCATCACGTATTCATAGTCATTAACCAAATTAGAGTTTAAGATTAATAAACTTCCATCTTTCTTCTTTAAATCTAAGAAAACCTGTCTGATTTGATTTCTTTGCCTTGCAATTGAAAAGCAGTGAACAAGGATTCACTGAAGGGGAGCTAAAAACACAGTGTTTTAAAATTAAACCCTGTTATGGTTAAACCAGGCAAAGGCTGACAGGGAACCTCTAGACCCCTTTCTCACCTGGTCATAACACTCATGTTATCTTGGTTTCCTTTGTGAATTATCTTAAATCCGTGTTCTTTGCTTCCTCCCCCTTCTTCCGCTAGAAACAGTTTCTCCTTATTTACCCTGTCAAATTCCTTCATAATTTTGAACACCTATCAAAGTCAAATGAGGGGCATGGTAATTGTATTAAATTTTGTTTTATGCAGTCTACCGCTTAAGAACTGAATAATCCAATAGATGTCCGCTGTGCCGTAGTGCGTAGCACTCTCGCCTTTTGAGTCAGAAGATTGTGGGTTCAGGTCCCACTCCAGAGAGTTGGGCATGTATTCTCAGTGCACACTCCAGTGCAGTACTGAGCGGGTGCTGCAGTGTCGGAGCTGCCATCTTTCAAATGAAATACTAAACTGAGCTCTGTCTGCTCTCGGGTGGGCATGAAAGATCCCACGGCCGCTCCTTCAAAGAAGAGCAGGGGAATTCTCCCCACAGTCTTGGCCTGATATTTAACTCTCAACTGACCAAATAAAAAAAAATTATGGCTATCTCATTGCTATTTGTGGGAGCTTGTTGTGTGCAATTTCACTGCCATGTTTCCTATATAACAACAGTGACTCCGGAAAATTGGTTCTAAAGCACTTGAAGTCGTGAAATGCACTACGTAACTGCGAATTTGTTCTTTCTAATCAGCAAATTGGGAATTTCTTGCCATGAACATTGACTTCTCAAGTAATTTCAATTAAGAGTCTATGGTTATTTAAGAGTTGTGAAGTTGAGTGACACTATGCCCAGTTCTCCCATTGTAACATGGGGAAGATATTTCCACTTGTGGAGGAATCTAAAACTAGCAGCCATAAATATAAAATAGTCACCAATAAATCTGATGATGAATTCAGGAGAAACATCTTTGCCCAGTGAGTGGTGAAAATGGGTCACGTTTGCACATGGAGTAGTTGAGGCCTATAGTATAGTTGCATTTAAGGGAAAGCTAAATTAACACATGAGGGAGAAAAGAATAGAAGGATATGTTGATAGGATGAGATGAAGAGGGGTGGGAGGAGGCCCGTGTGGAGCATAAACACCGGCATGGGCCAACAACAACAACTTATATTTAAATAGCACCTTTAACGTAATCAAATGTCCCAAGGACTTTTTACAGGAGCATTATAAAACAAACGATAACACTGAGCTATTGGGTCAGATGACCAAAAGCTTGGTCAAAGAGGTAGGTTTTAAGGAGTATCTTTAAAGGAGGAAAGTGAGGTAGGGAGGGCATTCCCGAGCACGGGGCCAAGGCAACTGAAAGCGAGGCCATGAATGGTGGATTGGTTAAAATCAGGGATGCACAAGTAGCCAGAATTAGGGGAGCACAGATAGTTAGGAGGGTTGTGGGACTGGAGGAGGTTACAGAGATAAGGAGGGGCGAGGCCATGGAGGGATTTGAAAACCGGGATGGGAATTTTAAAATCAAGATGTTGTTTGACTGGGAGCCAATGTAGGTCAGTGAGCACATGGGTGAGAGGGGAATGGACTTTGGTGCGAGTTAAGACACAGGCAGCAGAGTTTTGGATGACCTCAAGTTTACAGAGAATAGAATGAATTGGTCCTAACTGGTCTCCCATAATTAAATGGCGATCAATCTCTACAAATGAGTATACAACAGACGCAGACATGAGGTGAGGAAAACCCCCAGTGATGGAGAGCTTTGGGAACCATAGGCCCAAAGTCATCTGTTCCTCCCAAGCACGTTACACTCACCACACGTCATCTCTTACTACACAATTATTCAACAAGACAAAGATGTCTTCTCACAAAGGTTGCAACTCCTTTCTTGTAGCTTAAAAAAAAACACTTCAGTGGTACAGGAAGACTATACATTTATTACATCGTCAGGACACCACAAAAAAATGAATAGCTAAAGTGTTACTTTTGAGGTACAGTCTCTGCAAAAGGAGCAGCCAATTTTCACATGGAAGGCCCTACAAAACATCAAATATAAGACCTCATAATCCATCTTTTTGATCGTATTGGCTGAAGAAGGAATGTTGCCCATTGTAATGTTGCCCAACTACAAGCTCAGATGGCCTGTTCCAGTCCTGTAAATACTATGTAATTCTGGGTAATGAGAATATAATAATTTGAGCACGGCTAAACAAAGTAAAACTAAACAAATTCCGTCCTGTCCCCTGGTGGTTCAGTCAGTGTGGTGTTGAGGCAGGGCAGGTGAGTGATAGTTGCATGTCTTCCAACTCCCTGTGCTACCTGATATGCATTCCCCAGGTAAGTATTGCTGGGAGAAGAGGGATGTAATGGGGCAGTGGGTGCACTTGTCATTCTTTACTTGACCCTGGAAAAAAGCATTGAAACTGGCCAGGCAGGAAAAGCCTTTTTGATGCCCTGCCCTCCTGTAGTGTTTGTTTTACTTTACATTTAGAAAACTTTGTAAGCATTGCAATTTTGCATTTCGAGCCAGGATTTATTTGTTCCTCAGTGACATAGGAAAGGAACTGTAATCATTGCAGGAGGAATCCTAGTGACGGGACAGTAAGGAAGGGACATGGGCTCATTAGGAACAACAGGATCCATACTATCCCTGGGGCCTGCTCCATCATTCAATTAGATTGTTGCTGATCTGCACTTAATTCCAAAGGAGTTATTGTTGTATTGGAGCATGTGTCTCTCAGTCAACCTCTGTTTATGGACCTTTCTCTGACCCACGCTCCTATATAGACAGATTCCAGAGAGGAAGTCTCTCAAATCCATATCCTGCTGTTTTACAGAATCAATAATGCCACTATAGTGGCCAAGGAACAAAGCACAAGATGAAACAGGAAGGGAACTTTCAGCTCGTGCAGGTTTAATTGGGTTGGGTTGGCCTTTAATTAGCAGAAACTGCCTCCATTCGCTGAATACCCTGACCTCAAAATAACTATTTATTTATCCCTGTTCTGAAAGCTCCAATTGTCCCTCTGCCTTTTGAGAGAGACTTGAGTGTTTCAAGTTTTCACCATCCTTTGCTGTGGAAGGCCGTTCCCTCCTCAATGACCTTGCTCTGATTTTAACTTCATGCCCCCTTCTTCTAGATTCCACCAGCAGATTAGCTGGGATAGATACAGAGGAAATGATCAAATCCTTTTAGAATTTCCTGATCAGATCACCCACAAACTCCTGAACTCAAGGGACTACAAACCAAATTTATCCCATTTGGCCTCATAAGATTTGTCTTACAGTTAAATTCGTTTATATTTTAATAGAAATGTTACTGTAATATGTAACAAGATAACTGGAAGAGATTTGTAGTGTTTTTGTATTAACATTTATAACATCATAAGAAATAGGAGCAGGAGTAGGCCATTCAGCCCCTCGAGCCTGCTCCACCATTCAATAAGATCATGGCTGATCTGATTGTGGCCCTAATTCCATTTTCCTGCCTGCATTCCCCATAACCCTTGATTACCTTGTGTATCAAACATCTGTCTAATTCAGCCTTCAATGTCCCAGCCTCCACTGCTCTCTGGGAAAGAGAATTCCAAAGATTAATGACCCTCAGAGAAGAGAATTCCTCCTCATCTCTACCTTAAAACGGGGGACTCCTTATTCTGATACTGTGCCCCCTAGTTCTAGATTCCTCCACGAGGAGAAACATCCTCTCAGCATCCACCCTGTCAAGCCCCTCAGAATCTTGTATGTTTCAATAAGATCACCTCTCATTCCTCTGAATTCCAATGTGTATAACACTGACCTGCTCAACCTTTTCTCATAAGACAACCCCCTTCATCCC
The DNA here is from genome assembly GCF_036365525.1 of Heterodontus francisci. Lineage (NCBI taxonomy): Eukaryota > Metazoa > Chordata > Chondrichthyes > Heterodontiformes > Heterodontidae > Heterodontus > Heterodontus francisci. Next base: position 103,487,701 of record NC_090384.1, read on the forward strand.
AGGAATCAACCTAGTGAACCTTCTCTAATGGAAGTATATCCCTCCTTAAGTAAGGAGACCAAAGCTATACGCAGTACTCTAGGTGCAGTTTCACCAATGCCCTGTACAGTTGTAGCAAGACTTCTCTACTTTTATACACCATCCCTCTTACAATAAAGGCCAACATTCCATTTGCCTTCCTAATTACTTGTTGTACCTGTATGCTAACTTTTTGTGATTCATGTACAAGGACACCCAGATCCTCTACTGCAGCATTCTGCAGTCTCTATTTAAATCTGCTTTTCTATTCTTCCCACCTAGTGGGCAACCTCACATTTTCCCACATTAATACTCCATCTGCCAAATTTTTACCCACTCACTTAACCTATCTACATCTCTTTGCAAACACTTTGTGTCCTCCTCACAACTTGCTTTCCGACCTATCTTTGTAGCCAAATTAGCAGATGATACAATACACTCTGTCCCTTCAGCCTAGTCATTAATATAAATTGTAAATTGTTGAGGCCCCAACACTGATCCCTGTCGCACTCCACGAGTTATAGATTTCCAACCTGAAAATGCTTCATTTATCATGACTGTTTCCTGTTAGTTATCCAATCCTCTATCCATGCTCATATATTACCTCCATTTAGGTGTCAGTTGTGGTTCAGTGGATAACACTCTTGCCTCTGAGTCAGGAGGTTGTGGGTTCAAGTCCCACTCCAGAGACTTGAGCACAAAACTGAGGCTAACACTCACAGTACAGTACTGAAGGAGTACTGCACTGCCTGAGGTGCCATCTTTTGGATGAGGCATTCAAACCGATGCCCTATTTGCCCCTCGGGTGGATGTAAAAGATCCTTTGGCACTATTTTCAAGAATAGCAGGGGGTTCTTCCTGGCGTTCTAGCCAACAGCACAAAAAGAGAGATTATCTGGTTATCATCTCATGGGTCTTTGTGGGAATCTTGCTGTGCATAGATTGACTGCCAGGTTTTCTACATTGCAAGAGTTTTTTGGGCAGCCTGAGATAGTGAAAGGTGCTATATAAATACAAGTTATTTCTTCTCATTCCATTCTCTCTCCCTGTCCCCTCTCCCTGTCCCCTCTCCCTTGTGTGTTCTCTGTCCCTGCCCTGTTCTCCCTCTTTTCCTTTTTTAAAAATCTTTTTCTCTTTCCCTCCTTTCTTTGGGTTTTTCTTCCTTCATCTATGTATGAATCACAAACATTAATATTGTCAAGCAGTGCATAGTTGAGCTTTGCGGGAAAATACTGCTGGATATTGACCCAGCATGTCAGTGCCCTGTGGAACAGCAGTTAGCAAATAGAGCGTTAAACAGTAAAGCCACATCAGTGGAGTGCAAGTCTGAGGCAATTAATTACACTGAACCTGCACAGAGATCTGGTCGGACTGTACCGTCAGTACACTGTGCAAGTCTCTTCATCAAACCACAAGGGAGACATTCAAAGACTGGAGGTAAGTGAAGGATGTGTCCCTACCGGGAGAGCATATGCAAACAGCAGTCTGTGTGGATTTCTTAACATCTCCACTTTCAACGCAGGGATGAATTTTAGCACAGGTCAAACATTTCTCCTTTCTGGGTTTAACATTCCCCTTTTCTGCATCTGAACATCCAGCTGATAAAAATAAACAGAAACAAAATCTGCAGCTAGCTGTACAAGCCAGATGTCTTGTCGGCACGCTGCGAGCACAGAGGGAAACTTCCTCAGACTGGGAAACCAGATTTTTGTGCAGCGGTGAAAGAAAAATTCCAGAGTTTGGCTCCTGGTTAAAGGCTTCTGCCTTCACATATTAAAGCACTGACTGTATGCCATGGCAGCGCAAGCAGCCTCCTTTGCTGTGTTGTGCTGACACCCGAATCTGGATGTAATTGACTGAATTCAGATCCTAGTGTTTAATCTTTTGGAAAGCAGCAATTTAATGCAGGATAAAAACAGGATGTCTGTTTTGCACAATTTTATGTTTGTGCGTGAGAGTCTCTGTCGCGTGCGTGTGTCGTGTGAGAGTGTGTGTGCATGTTTGGAGGTGTCTGCTCATCTCTCTCTCTCACTGGCTCTCTGCTCGCTCTAACACTCAATACTTCTCTTTATGGTCACGCTTGATCTCTTTCTTACATTATCTATGTCTTTTCCACTCTGTGCTTTCTCTTTCTGCATCATTGTTACGCCAATGTGTTTTGTTGAATGATTTTTTTTTTTTGTCCATGACTGGAGACCTGAATTTATAATGTTTTTAAAAGAAATTTTGAAACGATAAGCTGCCAGCAAAGTCATCCTTGCAGCTTAAGATGAACACTTAGTTTGCTGCACTATGAGGACTGTGAGGAGGGAGACAAAATGTCTGTGCATTTCCCAGCAAGAACCAAGACCCAGGAAGTCTAAAGGAACTACCTGTTCTTTTCAGTAAGCAGAGAAGTACTGCTAACTGCTATGTTTGAATCATTGAGTGACTGTCATGTGACAAGTCCCTCCTCATCTGTGGTTTTTAAGATGGCGTTTTCTCTGCAGCAAGGCAAGAGCAACTGGACTCTGATATTAGCAGTTCCAAAGTGGGGGTTTCTTTTTCGCTCTGTATCTCGCTCGCTCTCGCTCTCAATTCCAACTTGAAATCTTTCAAATCCTGCCTGTTGACTGGCCACCTCTGCATAATCTGGCTACAATCAGAAACCCCGTTGGAGGAAATCAACTGCATCACTATCTCCAAGAGACTCACCGAACTAGTCATCTACCTCTTCAAACTAAAAGCCTCAGGACCACTGAATTCAGCTAGATACCAGCTGAATCACCAAACTCCACAGATTGTATACCATTTTTATGGACACTAGCTCAACCAATCTACCTTTCTTCACTCTGTAACCTATTTGTGTATGTGTGAGTGAAAGTTGGAGCATTGTTTATTATTTTATTAGTTCAGTTTAGGTACAATAAAGTTAACCTCTTTCTTAACTCAAGAAAACCTGGCCAATTGGTTATTGTTACGATCATAGCGAGTAATTACACACCTACTGAATTGGCCAGTACATCTGTTGTGGTCTAACAACCCCTCATCACTTGACTGTAACAATCATCCTTATTCCTCTCTTAGTCTCATCTTTCTCCCTCCTTTGACTTGCCCATTCCCTTTCACACCCCAACCTCCTCTCACACTCTCCCATTCACTCACCAACTCGCTCTCCCCCTTTCTCATTGTATTTCTCTCTCTTCTCTCCTCCCTGTTTCTATGTTTGAATTAAAGAGAGGTGAGTACTTTTCAAGATCAGTGCTTTTATTTCTTGTTTTCTCAAACTTGTTGATCCTTTGCCTGTGAGTCAGGAGTTTGTTAGCCATGGTTTTACACTCTGGACTGAATTCTATCTGCTAGAGATAGGTATTCACCTGATGTCATTCTCAGTGCTACAGCGAGCATCTCCTTTAAGCAATAACTGTGTCAGCTGTGGCTCAGTGGGTAGCACTCTCACCTCTGAGTTAGAAGGTTGTGGGTTCAAGTCCCACTCCAGAGATTTGAACAAAAAAATCCAGGCTGACACTCACAGTGCAGTACTGAGGGAGTGCTTCACTGTCAGAGGTGCAGTCTTTCAGCTCAGATGTTAAACTGAGGCCCTTTCTGCCTACTAAGGTCCCATGGCACTATTTCGAAGAGCAGGGGAGTTCTTCCTGATGTACAGGGCAATATTTATCCCTCAACCAACGTTACAAAAATCTGGTTATCATCACACTGCCATTTGCTGTGCGCAAAATGGCCACTGCATTTCCTACATTACAGCAGCAATTACACTTCAGAAGTATTTCATTAGCTGTAAAGTGCTTTTGGACATCTGGTAGTTGTGAAAGGTGCGATGTAAACACAAGTCTTTTTTTCTTTGTAACTATTGGTGCTATATAATGCGTCGGACTCCCAACACTTAACAGGGTAATTGCTCGTCGCGGGACTATATTTCTGCCCAATGGAGTTATCATTGAATTGGAGCATGTGTCTCACAGTCAACCTCTGTGTTTATAGACCTTTCTCTGCCCCATGCTCCTATATAGATGAATTCCAGAGAGGAAGTCTCTCCAATCTATATCCTGCTGTTTTACAGAAGCAATAATGCCACCACAGTGGCCAAGGAACAAAGCACAAGATGAAACAGGAAGGGAACTTTCAGTCCATGCAGGTTTAATTGGGTTGGGTTGGCTTTTAATTAGCACAAACTTCAGTGTGTAATGGGGCTGTCGTGTGCAGGGCAGAGCTGGCCAGAATTTCACACTGAGCTGCTTGCAGGACAGAAAAGGAACAAAACTGCTTTTGTGTATTTGCTAAATTGTGATTTTTTTTTCTGTGACCCAGTTTCTTGTGCATCAACAGCACATTCTGAAGATGTGACAGGATAGTGTGCCCATTGTTTGACAAGTTCCCTTCTGAATTGACTATCGACGACGCAAGATTTAGATTTAGGGTTGGTGGTTTAGGTTAGGCTCGTGTTGAGTTGCTTTTAGACTTGAGGGTTAAGGTTAGGCTTAAGGCTAAAATCCTGTTTTATATTATTATGGGCAACATGATGTCAATAGCAGAAACTGCTATTCTATTTATTGAATAATTCACAGTAAAGAACGTAATGAGAACTTTGGGTCCTGTCCCTTGATCAATTAGATGCAAGTTGACCCATCCAGGGGCACAGGTGGTTGGGGAAGCATGAGGTGCGTGGTGGGGTGGTAGGCAAGTGTGTTGGGGATCGGGGTGGGGGCGAATGCGAGTGCGTTGGGGAGCAGGGTGGGGGGAGAAATGCGAGTGCGTTGCTGAGGTTGGGTTGCATCAAATCTGGCTTGAACTGTTTCTGAGCTGGTGGCAGTAATAGCATCTCACTGTTCTTTGTTATGATGGTAGCTGTCCAATTCTTGTCTATGATCCATACAAGGCTATCAAGATGTAGGTTGTGTTACCCGAAAGATAAGCACAGATTCCCCATGCTTCAGGTCTGTGGAGGTTTCTCTGTGACTAACTGGAAATCAGAGTTTGGTCTCGGTTGTTAATGCTTTCATCTCCAAGTCAAATAGTCATAGACAGCAGCCTCATTCCGGAAACGTGAGCGCGTAATCCAGGCTGGCATTCTTAGCACAGTGCAGAGGGAGCGCCACACGGAGGGGGCAGTGCGGAGGGCGCGCCACACGGTTGGAGGGGGCAGGGTGGAGGGAGCGCCACACGGGTGGAGGGAGCACCACACGGGTGGAGATGGCAGTGTGGAGGGAGCACCACACGGGTGGAGGGAGAACCACACGGTTGGAGGGGGCAGAGCGAAGGGAGCGCCACGCGGGTGGAGGGAGCAGTGCGGAGGGAGCACCGCACGGGTGGAGGGAGAACCACACGGTTGGAGGGGGCAGAGCGAAGGGAGCGCCACGCGGGTGGAGGGAGCAGTGCGGAGTGAGTGCTGCACGGTCGGAGGGGGCAGTGCAGAGGGAGCACTGCACGGTCAGGGAGGCAGTATGGAGGGAGTGCCGTGCAGTCGGAGGGGGCAGTGTGGAGGGAGAGACTGCACCTCAAAAATAACACGTTAGCCTCTCCATCACTGGGGGTTTTCCTCTCTTCATGTCTGGTTCTGTTGTAGACTCAGATAGAGATTGATCACTGTGATTGGTCAAAAATCCCATTGTCACTGAATCATGGGAACTATCAAGATGGTAGAATGAACCGTAGTCTTTTCATCTAGTAACTCCTATGTTGCTAATTGTGGATAAAGCTACATGTCGAGGATTGCCTTCAGATGTTCACAAATGAATAACTAAATGCTGAAATTATACAGCGGGTTTATCAGCGTCTGATAAAGGACAGCCAATTAATTTTTCGTGTATTGATGTTTTATTGGGTCCTGGCTGACCCAAAGAGTCAGACTCTTCCCTTTTCAGATTCTCACAAACGAGCTGCATATTTCTAGGGTTTCTGGTTTTACTTTGAAAATGATTAGCTTTGAAGTGAATTAGGCCATGGCACTATTTCAAACCAGGAATCTGGAAGCTCGATTTTGGAAAAGGAGGCGATGAATTACAGTCCTACAAGAGGATAAAATGGCCTTCACTCCCCTTCACTCTAATTTTGTGTGCTTAAAATGTTAGTGGATTTAGTGACCCAGGCTAAATTCTAAATATTGCTTTTTTAAAAATCTGCCATTTCCACTATCTTGTAGAACCAAGCCCTGTTAGCTCAGGAAACCAACAAGAGGAGAGAAAGGGAGGGATTTTTTGTGATGTGATGCATCATTCCTTGTGTCAAGTCATTTGCTAAATGTGAATCTTATCTGTCCTGTACACATTTAACTCCGTGTTTGGTTTGACACTGATTTGTGCAAGTGTCCACAAAAAGACTCCTGACCAACATGGCCATAGCATGTAAGAGTCCAATATGGGAAGCACTGCTTCAAGTCCAAGGACACTCCAGCCTTTTTAAAGCTCAGCCTATCTCATTATTTCCTGTAAAATTCAGATGCACGGTTTCAGATACTTACTTTTACATTTGTGTTTCTTTTTATTTATCTAAATGAAAACTGATGCAGTTGGTAGATGCGGTAAGCCTTAAACTTTTGCCTTAATAATTGATATTTAATATTTTGAATTCTAGCTTTTGCTCTGCAACCACCACGTTTGTGGTCTAGGATCCTCTTCAGTTGAGGATGTTTTATGCTCAGAACTCCACTGGTTGTAATACTGTGGTTGTTTTCTGGTTGACTGTCCACTGCCCAAAGACTTCTAATCATGTTAGAAACTCTATAAACCTCTTGGTCGGCACCCTATCCACCACCTTAAACATTCATTTTCACCACCATTGGTGCAGTGGCAGCAGTGTGTGCCATCTGCAAGATGTACTTCAGCAACTCGCCAAACCTCCTTCGACAGCACCTTCCAAATCCATGGATTCTATCACCTAGGAGGACAAGGGCAGCAGACACGTGGGAATACCGCGACCTGCAAGTTCCCCTCCAAGCCACATACCATCCTGACTTGGAAATATATCGGCCATTCCTTCATTGGTGCTGGGTCAAAATCCTGGAACTCCCTTCCTGACAGCACGGTGAATGTACCTTTATCACATGGACTGCAGCGGTTCAAGAAAGTGGCTCACACCAGCTTCTCGAGGGCAATTAGGGGTGGTCTGTAAATGCTGACCTTGCCCGCATCCCATGAATAAATAAAATGTCTGGGCAAACGCACTCCTGAAGCACTAGCAGATTGTGTGGGGTTTTTTTTTTGCAACATTGCGTCCATCTTCTGATCAGGTGACCATTTAGTGATTGTGAGGCAAATTTCCATACTTAAAAACTGAGGTTTAGTGTGTGCTGTCTTTTTGAGATATTTTGTTTTTTATTTGTTCAAAATAATACATTTTGTCCTGTTGAAAACATTTTCTTCTCTTTAAGAACAAATTGCATTTATATCGTGCCTTTCATATTGTCAGGATGTCCCAGAAGTGTATGAGTTGCTCCTGAGTGCAGTAATTGTTGTTCTGTAGGGAAACACAGCAAGATCTGTTTTTCTTTGGAGGTGTTTATTGAGGGCTGTCAAGAGAACTCTCCTAGTTGTTCTTTGAACAGGGCTGCTGAATCTTTTACAGAGGGCAGATTGGGCCTCTGTTTAACATCACATCTGAAAGACAGCATCTCTGGCAGTGCAGCACTCCCTTCATACTTTACTGGAGTGTCAGACTGGATTATGTAGTCAAGACTCCAATCTTTCTTTGAATGTAAACCGTCCCAATTTTTCACGCCTTTCCTGGATCTCTCTCTATGCCATGCGCATCCCAGTGAATCTTTGATCTACCCTCTGTAATCCGCCACCATCCTTCCTATAGAATGAAGTCCAGAACTGTGCACATTTCAAGCACTGTAATTGATTTCACTTTAATTGTATTTCTCATTTTGGCAGGCAGCATTTGTAGAACTTGCTGAGGGGATAACTCAAAGCGAGCCATTAATTTTTATATGTCTGATGTTTTGGAGAATCTCTTGAGAGCAAGAGGTTAATTGGTTCTGACAAGGTTTTTGCATTGTAATAATTAAATGGATGATTATTAATGAGCTGTAAAAAAAAAAAATTGACTTCATTTACATGATGCGAGTTGGCAGGGATGAAGACTGAAAATGATCGCATTGAGCAATGTGTTTTTGAAATGTATTATTGATTGGACCTTTCTCAAGCATGTCTCTCCATTCCAAGCGTGCATGAAGAAAATGGTTAGAGTACTTAATTTTTTTTTTTACATACGGCAACATGTCTGCTCACTGTCACTGCTTTAAAAGACAATTAAGATGTATCTTTACCCAGTTCCTTTCAATATTGGACAGAGCTCAGTGCATTTAAATGGATTTTTAATTGTCTTCCCCTTTTGCGCTAATGAAATCTTACAGCAGGTAATTAGTTGAGGTTGCCAGTTCTGCAGTTGTGACCTACACCAAATCAGACCATTTGTGAAGCTGTCCATTAGTGTGCTTTTACATTTCAACAGCCCCCTGTATCATACTTTTTATCTTGCAATTTGTGCAGTACTGCCCTGCTACTGTCTGTCGATCAATACCAAACCAGTTTAACCAGGGTTATGGTGGTGTTACTGCTTCAGGCAACAGTTTAAAAAAGGAAGAACTTAGCATTTGCATAGTACCTTTCACACCCTCGGATCATCTCTGTAGACAACCTTCTTCCGGATCTGGGAGATGCAGTAGGGAAGACCCGGAGCAAGGGTCAGTCCGTGGGAAGGTTGAGTCAATCTGAGGTAAGTGAAGTATGAAGAAAGAAAAACCTTGTATTCATATAACGCCTTTCATGACCTCTGAATGACCCAAAGTTCTAAACACCAAATGACGTACTTTTGAAGTGTAGCCACTGTTGTAACGTAGGAAACGTGGTGGTCAAATTGTGCACAGCAAGCTCCCACAAACAGCAATGTGATAAATGGCCAGATTTTTAAAAAAAATTATGTTGGTTGAGGGATATATATTGGCCAGGACACCTGGGAGAATTCCCTCGCTCTTCCTCAAAATAGCGGCTGAGGGATCTTTTTAGTCCACTTGAGAGGGCAGACGGGCCTCCGTTTAACATGACGTCTGAAAGACGGCACTTTCGACAGTGCAGCACTCTCTCAATACTGGTCCACTGACAGTGCTGCACTCCCTCAGTACTGAACTGGGAGCATCAGCCTAGATTTTGTACTCCAGTCTCTAGACTGGGGCTTGAACCCACAACCTTCTGACTTGGAGGCAAGATGCTATCCGCTGAGGCACCCTGACCAGCTAACAATTTTCAGATGCTTCTGTGCGGGGGAAATATTGACACACACCTGCCCTTACCACGAAGGTTAGTGTCAGCTTTCCAAAGGACCACAGTGTCACCATTACAGAAAATGTTAGTTAACTCACTGCAACAGAAATAGTCTGCTTGTAATCCGACATTATGTAAAAATCTGAAAACGAAATGACAAATCTGATCTGGATTCCCTGGATGAGGCCTAGTATGAAATTAGTATATATTTAATTAACAATCTTTTGGTTTTTGAACAGAGGACCTGTCCAGTGAGACACTTTGAACAGGATTGAAGTATATGAGTAGCCAGGCAAAATATTTACCCCCAAATACTAGTGACTGAGAAATGGAGGGTAAGTTTGTTTCTCTTTGGAATGATGGAAATAACATTCTCTCTCTTCAGCCCACTATTGGGGGCTCCATTTTCAGCTGCTTTGGTCTTACCCTCTCTCTGGAGGCACGCACACGCGGGATTTACTCCGCAGAGCTGCCGCGATATTATACGCCATGACTCATTTACATGGCTGGGGTGGACCGCCTGCTCCCGATGACATGGAGGGGGGTGCAGGCGATCTAGCCCTGGCAACAGCGTCTGCCGCCATTTTTAAAGGGCTTCAAGCCCTTCCGTTGCATTTGAATTTTTAAAGTGATATACAAGATAAAATTAAAATTAAAAATGTAATAAAAGATTCAAGCCCCTTTCTCACTCCCCAATGACTGAACAATGTAATCCTTGCCCCCCCCCCCCCCCCCACCAAGTTTATTAACTTTCACCTTCAACCCCTTCCCACCATCCCCTCCAATAGTTGTCCCCACTCCCCACCCCCCCCTTCACCCTGGAAACTTACCTGTTTCCCCTTCCCAACTAGTATTCCACCTCTGATCTCCGAATGGAGATCCGAAGGCACGGGAGTCCCGCAACCGACCGGAATATCGCTAATGGACAACCGATTGGAGCAGATAGGTCAGTAATTTACATTAAATATTTGGATCCTGTTTCCGTCACTGGGCAGTGCAGGGGGGGTGCCACGAGGCCTCCCTGCCGCTGCCGGTAATATGGGGCAGGGCCTTCCCGGCATCGAGGCCCATGGCGGGCCTCTCCTTGAGGCATTTTCCAGGCCCACCACCCCCCCTCCCCCTGCCGCCACGACCCCCGACATCGGGGCCCCGGTAAAATTCAACCTGTTTTTTAAAATATATTTTTGAAGTTGTCCAATACTTAGCTGCCATATCCTAACTCTAATCAATCACCTACCTGGGCTCCAGTCCACCAGCACTCCATTTTAAAATTCCTCGTTTTCAAATTCTGCCAGGCCCTCACTTCGACCCATCTCTATATCTTTCTTCGCCCTCCAACCCTCCAAGATCTCTGCGTTCCTCCAACCCCGGACTCTTTTTTTTTTTGTTTTAGTATTCCTCCATTCCCTTCATCTTACCACTGGTGGCCATGCCTTTAGCCATCTAGGCCATTAGCTCTGCAATTCCTCCTTTTTAAACCTCTTCACCTTGCTCTCTTTTTAAGACGCTCCTTAAAACTGACCTCTTTGACCAAGCTTTTGGTCACCTGCCCTAATATCTCATTATGTGGCTCAGTGGCATAACTTAATTGCTCCTGTGAAGTGCCTTAGTACGTTTTATTACTTTATGGGTGCTATATAAATGCAAGTTGAGGAAAACTTTTTTTACGCAGCAAGTGGTTAGGATCTGGAATGCACTGCCTGAGACTGTGGTGGAGGCAGACAGAATCAGGGCTCTCAAAATGGACTGGGATAAGCACCTGGGGGCAAAAAAATTGCAGAGGTATGGGGAAAGGCTGAGGGAGTGAGAGTAGCTGAGTTGCTCTTGCAGAGAACTGGCACACACACGGCAGGCTGAATGGCTATGCATAAAATGGTTACAGCGCAGAAGGAGGCCAATCAATCATGGGACCGGAGACCATTTTTATACTGTAAGGTGCAGGATCCTGACTTAATTGCTAGGAGGGCAATACGGATCCTGTATCCCTGAGTCAACTTTCCTTTTGACTGCAGGGAGACGCACCCAAGTGACTCTCTTTTGTTCAGTCACCTCTGGTCTAGCTTACTGTGTGAGGCTGACTAGGTGCATTCAGTACACAGCACTTCAGGATTAATTTCCAGACCCACGATATCCATTACAAGTGGTGAGCTTCAGCGCTTTGGGCATGAATGGATTTTACACAGCACACTGTCAGTACAATGATTGGGGAAAGGAACAGCTGATCACTGTCATACTGTCCAGACCAACAACTGCCAAGTGCTGCATTGTATGTAAAGAATCAGTGGGTAATCAGAACACTTTAATTTGGGAGAGGTTGGGCTCTGTGTGGGTGGTTGGATTTCACTTTGCTGGAAGGCAGATGTGGTTTCAATGAAAGGTTCACACTGAGCACTTTCTGAGTGGCTCTTGTGCAAACTCATGGGAACCAACTCTGTGGTTTTTGGTGTGGCCTTTCCAGTTCGCTGTATGTGCTTCGTTGTAGCTGCTGTTGTACTGACTTAACACCAATTGACAGCAGAGGCGAGGAGGTGAGTGAGCATTTATAGAATTAATGTCTTAATTAATTTATGGAATTAATGTCTTCTGACTTTTTATGTACAAGACAAGCGTTTGGTATTGAAAGATGCATGCAACTGGCATAAAGGTTAAGAGTCCTATTTTATTTCAAAAAGCTTTTTTAAAATATAGTCTATTAAATTTTCTGTCACTAACTACCAGCTATTTTGATTAATCACTGGGCATTGGTTGGGAAAGGCTGTTGAATTGAAATACAGCAGGGAACTGTGACATTTATATTGTATTAATGAGAAGATCAGTGTATTCAAGAGATAAAGAATAATCCTTTTATTGAGAGTTTGAAGGTTTCTTGCAGTGTTGCTTACAATATAAGTTTGAGATCCAAGCACAGTCGTGATGTTTAGCTCCTAATGCTTTTAAGTCCATGGGTCAAGTAAGGAAAGACTTGCATTTATATAGCACCTTTCCTAGCCTTAGGACATCCCAAAGTGTTTTACATCCAAAGAAGTACTTTTGAAGTGTTGTCACTGTTCTAATGTGGGAAATGTAACAGCAAGCTCCCACAAACAGCAATGTGATAATGACCAGATCATCTGTTTTAGTGATGTTGTTCGAGGGATAAATCTTAGCCAAGACAGTGGGAAGAACTCACCTCCTCTTCTTTGAAATAGTACCATGGGATCTTTTACGTCCACCTGAGAGGGCAGACAGGGTCTTGGTTTAGCATCTCATCTGAAAGATGGCACCTCCGAGCAGTGCAGCACTCAATCCAGTACTGCACTGGGGGGTGTCAGCCTGGGTTATGTGTTCCAGTCTCTGGAGTGGGACTTGAACACACAAAGAACATAAGAAATAGGAGCAGGAGTAGGCCATTCGGCCCCTTGAGTCTGTCCTGCCATTCAATAAGATCATGGCTGATCTGCCCCAGGCCTCAACTCCGACAGTGCTACCAACAATTACTGACACCTGGAATTGTAACTGTGTTAATATTTGAAGTCAAAGGACAATTCTATCTACTTGTAAGTCTCTGGTTCCAGGTTACCTAGCATTAAGTGACTTTTTTTAAAATATCTGCGAGGAGTATGATGGATAGAAGCTAGATGCAAAATGGAACAAGGTACAAATGTCTGACTGTATTGTGACAACGTTGTCGAATTACTAGCACTGGTGTCACTGAGCTGTAATGCAAATCTTGGGCATCAACATAGAAGATTTGATACAGCAGTGGTGAGTTACTGTACTTTTTAAAAGCATCTGTCAAAATCTTTTTCTAAGTGGAAACTTATCAAGTGAAGCTTCATAAACAGTTGAAGCGTAACTACTGAGATTATTGTCTGATAGCATTCTTTGGCTCAGTTCTATGTCACTTTGTCACCAAACGTGATCTGCGTTCTCATCCAAAACCCTGCTGCCCATATCCTAACTAACACCAGGTCCCATTCACTCATCACTCACTGTGTACATTGACTCCTGGTCCACTCGCACCTCGAATTTAACATGCTCGCCATCATGTTCAAATCCCTCCAAGGCCTCACCCCTCCCTATTTCTCTACCTTCTTCCAGCCCTACAACCTTCTGAGATCTCTGCAGTCCTCCAATTTTGGGCTGTTGTCCATCATCCCCACCCCTTCCCCACCACTGGGGGCTGTGCCTTCAGCCACCCAGACCCTAAGCTCTGGAACTCCCTTCCTAAACCTCTCTGCCTCTTCACCTTTTTAATAAAATTCTTTCATGGGATGTGGGCATCAGTGGCAAGGCCAGCATTTGTTGCCCGTCCCTAATTTTGCATGACAACTGAGTGGCTTTCTAGGCCATTTCAGAGGGCAGTTAAGAGTCAACCACATTGCTGTGGGTCTGGAGTTACATGTAGACCCCAGACCAGGTAAGGATGGTGTTCTAGTGCATGAGTTACAAAAAGTAGGTAAAATGCAGGTACAGCAAGTAATAAAGAAGGTTAATGGAATGCTATCCTTTATTACAAGAGGAGTTGAAAATCAAAGTAAGGATGTTATGCTTCAGTTATACAGGGCATTGGTGAGACCACATCTCCAATACCGTGTGTAGTTTTGGTCTCCTTATTTAAGGAAGGATGTAAATGCTTTGGAGGTGGTTCAGAGGAGGTTTACTAGATTGATACCTGGAATGAGTAGGTTGTCTTATGAGGAAAGGTTGGACAGATTGGGCTTGTTTTCACTGGAGTTTAGAGGAGTGAGAGGAGACTTGACTGAAGTTTATAAGATCCTGAGCGGTCTTGACAAGGTGGATGTGGAGAGGATGTTTCCTCCTGTGGGTGAGTCCAGAATTAGTGGGCACTGTTTTAAAGTTAGGGGTTCGCCCTTTTAGGACAGAGATGAGGAGAATTTTTTTCTCTCAGACTTTGGAACTCTCTGCCTCCAGAAGGTGATGGAGGCAGGGTCATTGAATATTTTTAAGGCAGAGGTAGATAGATTCTTGTTGGGCAAGGGAATCAAAGGTTATCAGGGATAGATGGAATTCGAGACAGAAACAGATCGGCCATGATCTTATTGAATGGTGGAGCAGGCTAGAGAGGCCGAATGGCCTACTTATGCTCTTAATTCGTATGTATGTATGTATGTTTTTTTTCAAAAATTGATAGTTTCATGGTACCATTACTGAGACTAGCTTTCAATACCAGATTTTTTATTAATTAATTGAATTTATTAATTTGAATTAATGTTGAATCTTTTAAATTGTATTTAAATTCCACCAACTGTCGTGGGAGTTGAACGCCTGCCCCAAGGGCATTAGCCTGGGCCTGTAGATTACTAGTCCAGTGACACTGCCACTGTACCATTATCTCCCCACCTTTGGAACCTTAAAACCTACCTCTTTCACCAAGATTTTGGTTACCTGTCACAATATCACCTTGCGTGGTTGAAGTCAAGTTATGTGTGATAATGCTCCTGTGAACTGCCTTAGGACATTTTAACTCTGAATAAGTGCTGTATAAATACAAGTTTTTGTTGTATTTGAGATGAGCCAAAATAGGATGTAATTATTAGTTTAGATCTCTGCATCTACAGTTTATTGGTAGTTGAGGTAGCAGATCAGCCATAATCTTGTTGAATGGCTGAGCTGGCTCAAAGGGCTGAATGGCCTACTCCAGCTTCTATTTGTTTTTTTGCAGAAAGTACTTTCTCGCTACTCGATGCTTTTTGCTTTAATGCAAGGCTAGAATCCAAACAAGTCTCTGTTTGTTTGATTTTCATCGTGTTAAAACCGCTCGAAGTTGTGACCTAATATCTTTGCTCCTGACTACTACTTTTGGGTATAGCTGGCTCTCTGCTGTACCTGAGGTGCAATTCTGATTTTGATGACTGCCTCTTGATTAAAGAGGACTTTGCTTTTGGGGGCGAGAGGGGAGCAAGAATCCCGTGGGGAAATGAAAATGATCATCTCCAAAATTAACTGCACCATCGCTAACTGAGTTCAGAGCTGTTACACTGGAATACACCAAATGTCGTTGTCTTAGGCAGTCCCTCAGGATCGAGGGTGATTTGCTTCCTCTCTGGTTCGATAGGTTCTGAGATGGCTGATGAGTCCAATGTGTGATCTGCAGACTCTGCCACATAAGGGACATGGGGTGCTTGAAGGGTCAGGTAGATGAGTAGTTTGGAGGTTTGTGAGCTGCCTCTGACACTTTGACTTTGCCTCCACATATTCCCGACGAAGTCCCTCGAGGTGTACGATGCCTTCCCGAAAGAGCTTTCTCCATCTAGGATGGTCATGGACCAGGAACTCCCACGGGTCGATGGGGATGTTTGATCCCTTTAGGGCTGCTTTGAGGACGTCTCTGAAGCATTTCCGCTGTCCTGCTGGGACTCTCCTACCGAGAGTAGAACAGCTGCTTCTGGCGTCTGGTGTCAGGCATGTGAACGACATGTCCCGTCCAGTGGAGCTGGTTTTGGGTCATGGCGCTCCATTTCTGGGCAGGTTGGCTTGGGAGAGGACGCCGTTGTTTGTCTGCCTTTCTTGCCACCAGATTTGGAGGATCTTGCAGAGGTACCTCTGGTGGTACTTCTCCATTGTTTTGAGGTGCCTGCTGTAGCTTGTCCAAGTCTCCGAAGCAAATAGGAGAGCAGGGATCACTGCTGCCCGGTCAACCAAATGTGTTTACCTTGGAAAAAGCTGCAAAGTTCGCCACCATTTTTTTCTGAATGAAACAGGGAACAGCCGAATGTAAAAAGGGGGCAGCAGCCTTGTGTGTGCATGGCATTTCAGATGTGCACTCTTTACCAACATCCATACAAGAAGGTTTCCCCTCTGATCTCTTCAGGTTAAATTTCCTCTAAAGATCCCCCTGCTCTAGACTTGAGCTTGCATCTTTGTCTAGTTTTTCTCCTACCTCCCCTCATGCACTCCCTGAGCTCCTCTTGTTAAGGAGACCCACTTTCTGCTCCCTCAGCACTATTCCTGCTAAACTGCTGACCACCCAACCTCCCCTCCTGGCCCTCATGCCAGCTGATATTGTTAATGGTTCTCCCTGTCCAGGTGCTGTCTCCCTCTTCTGTAAATCTGCCATCATCAGCACTCTTGTGAAAAAAACAACCCTTGATCCTGTCGCTCTTCAAACTACCACCCCATCTCATTCTTCCCTTTTTGTTTTCCAAGATCTTGAACTTCTTGTCACCTCCCAAGTCTGTGTTCACCTATTACCCCTGTGCTCGCTGATCAACACTGGCTCTGGTTGAACAAAGCCTTGATTTTAAAATTCACATCATTGTTTTCAAATCCCTCCATGGCCTCACTCCTCCCTCCCTATCTCTCTAATCTCCTCCAGTCCAGCCCCTGCCATGATCTCTGCACTTCTCTAATTCGGGCCTTCAGCATCCCTGATTTTAATCGCTCAACCATTGGTGGCTGTGCTTTCAGCTGCCTGGGCCCTAAGCTCTGGAATTCCCTCCCAAAACCTCTCCATCTCTCGGCCACTTTTACTTCCTTCAAGACTCCCTAAAACCTACCTCTTTGAGCAAGCTTTTGGCCATCTGTCCTAATATCTCCTTATGTGGCTTGGTGCCTAATTTTGCTTTATAATGCTCCTGTAAGACACATTGGGAAGTTTGATTACAATAAAGGCGCTATATAAATGCAGGTTGGTGGTGGGGTTTTGGCATTCATAAAGTGCCAGCCGTGAGTCAGAGGGTCGCATTCTCGCCTTTGAGTCAGAACGTTGTAGGTTCAAGTCCCACGCCAGGCACCTGAACGCAATGTAGATTGTCACACTCAGTGCAGAACTGAGAGTGCTGCACTGTCAGGGTACCATCATTCAGATAAGGTGTTAAACTGAGGCTCCGTTCTGTTCCTATTGGATTGATATAAAGGATCCTAATAGTGTCCAGTGCCAATATTTATCTCCACATTGCTAAAACAGATGATCTGATCATTATCACATTGCTGTTTGTGGGGTCTTGCAATGTTTCCTACATCAGTGACTACACTTCAAAAGTACTTTGGCTATAAAGTGCTTTGGGACATCCTGAGTTCATGAAAGGCGCTATAGAAATGTAAGCTCGATCTTTAACCTTGTAGCACTGTTATCCATTCCTGAGCTGCTGTTAAGGTTTGTTTTAAAGCTCTGGTACAGCGTAGGTTAAACCTGTTTTTTTTTTCCAAAATATACTTTATTCATAAAAATCTGTAAAAATTACATTGCCAAACAGTTTCCAAACCACACCAAAAAATACAAACATTGCAAAAGAGATCAGTTTCTTTCAATACTGTCATGAGTTTCTTCCCAACCCTTCTGTTTCACAATTGTCATGTCAATTACAGTTTTACATTTACAGCAATTCAGAATATTAACGATACAGTTCGAGGGGTTTCCCATGGATCCAGCCCCTCAGTCCAGCTTGGTGGGGGAACCTTACACTGTGGTCTTTCCCCATTGAGCCTTTGCTGCGGCTGCCCCAAGCTTAAGTGCGTCCCTCAGCACGTAGTCCTGGACCTTGGAATGTGCCAGTCTGCAACATTCGGTGGTGGACAACTCTTTGCGCTGGAAGACCAGCAAGTTTCGGGCAGACCAAAGGGCGTCTTTCACCGAATTGATAGTCCTCCAGCAGCAGTTGATGTTTGTCTCGGTGTGCGTCCCTGGGAACAGCCCGTAGAGCACAGACTCCTGTGTTACAGAGCTGCTTGGGATGAACCTTGACAAAAACCACTGCATCTCTTTCCACACCTGCTTTGCAAAGGCACATTCCAGGAGGAGGTGGGCGACCGTCTCTTCCCCACCACAGCCAACGCGGGGGCACTGTGCGGAGTGGGCGAGACTTCGGGTGTGCATGAAGGATCTGACGGGGAGGGCCCTTCTCACCACCAGCCAAGCTACGTCTTGGTGCTTGTTTGAAAGTTCTGGTGATGAGGCATTCCGCCAAATGACTTTGACGGTCTGCTCGGGGAACCATCCGACAGGATCCACCGTTTCCTTTTCCCGTAGGGCCTTGAGGACATTCCGTGCAGACCACTGCCTGATGGACCGGTGGTCAAAGGTGTTTTTCCGCAGAAACTGCTCCACGAAGGATAGGTGGTACGGCGCCGCCCAACTGCATGGTGCGTTCCGCGGCAATGTGACCAGGCCCATCCTTCGCAACATCGGGGACAGATAGAACCTCAGCACGTAGTGACACTTGGAGTTTGCATACTGGGGATCTACACATAGCTTGATGCAGCTGCACACGAAGGTGGTCATCAGGATGAGGGCCACGTTGGGTACATTTTTCCCGCCCATGTCCAGAGATTTGAACATCGTGTCCCTCCGGACCCGGTCCATTTTAGATCCCCAGACGAAGCGGAAAAAGCCACCAGGTTTTAGATCCCCAGACGAAGTGTAGGTTAAACCTGTGTCTCTTTCTTCTTGGCGTGTGTTCAGCACTGGTGTTAAAACCTGTTCTTTGAATAAAAGAGTCATATGTTGGGAGTTACCTTCAGGTGGTTGCTTGATATTTGCCTAATCCTGCATTGATGTCAGCAGTGCAATCAACTGGGAGGGGTGGGATCCTCTGCAATTCACCTGAGGGTCAGAATGGGGAACCTGAATATTAGATGAGTTCAACACTTCCAGGCATTGCCAGTTGCGCAGGTTTTGCATATTTCATTATCATGAGACAAAGGTTCTGTAATATCTTCAGCTTTACACCAAGGTCATTAATATCCACCCAAGCAGCAGTTTCCAGCAATGAGCTCAAGCTCGTTTGGAGTAGTCCTAGCTGTATACCACGGTTCCTACATTACAACAGTGATTACACTTTTAAGATACTTCATTGACTGTGAAGTGCCTTGGGATGTTGAGCTTGTGCAAGGCACTATATTGATGCAAAACTTCCTTTCTCTCCAAATAATGACACCACTATTCCTGACCAAAATAGAGATGATTGGGTAATTCCCCCTGTCAGTCATGCCTGGAGTCAGGGATTAATCTTCCGCACATAATTTGTATTTATGGGGAAGCGGTAGTGTAGTGGTAATGTCACTGGACTAGTAATCCAGCTCCTCAGGCTAATGCTCTGGTGACATGGGTTCGAATCCCACCACAGCAGATGGTGAAATTTGAATTCAATTAATAAATCTGGAATTAAAAGCTAGTGTAATAGTGACCATGAAACCATTGTCGATTGTTGTTAAAAACCCCATCTGGTTCACTAATGTCCTTTAGGGAATCTGCCGTCATTACCTGGTCTGGCCTACATGTGACTCCAGACCCACAGCAATGTGGTTTGACTCTTAGCTGCCCTCTGACATGGCCTAATAAGCCACTCAGTTCAAGGGCAATTAGGATGGGCAACAAATGCTGGCCTAGCCAGTGACACCCACATCCCATGAAAGAATAAGAAATAATTATATAGCTATCCTCCACTCACTGCATTTTGCTGGAGAAATAATCCTGTTTTCATCAGGAGACATAAATCAACCTACTCCAGTCATGAGTTCTGTTTGCTATGGTTTACAGATACTCATTTTAAATAGACTCAGTAGACAGTCTTCTGTAGTGCACTGTTTAAATAGTCTTTGCTGTAAAATAGACTTCTTGTTGTGAGTCCTGTCCTAGGTCCCACCCTGCCTCCGATGCATTGGCTGATAGTGTTGTCAATAGACCCTCTGAGAAATTCTCTTATAAACGTGTAGTGTGCAGTCAATCCTTTACCAAGAAATAGAACTGCTGATGTCATCACCAGATGCTATTTTCTTTCAAGAATTTTGTAAAAGCTGTCTTAGACTAAGAGACAACACAACACTATTCTTAATGTCAGAACCGGGCATTTTCACACAAAATTCTGCACTTCAAGCCACCAATGGATTTTCACTCTCTAATAAGTCTTGATTAGGCATTTGATTTCTGAAGTCCAAGTTCAGAGACCTGAGCACATTATCCAGGTCGGCGCTCCCAGTGTGATACTGAGACCCACACCCCAAGAACGAATAAAAATAAATAAAGCTGATAGTTTTGATCCTTTTAATGGTACAATACAAAAGGTTTATTTCTATGGAGGGAGGTAGTGCGAGATTGTTCTCCTTTTCTCATCACACTCTGGCTCACAGCGAGGAGCTAATCTCACTACCTTCTCAACCTACTTGGCAGTGCTTTTAAATATTTGTTTGATATTACCGCCCACAAATCTGTAAACAGTTTTTATCTGCTGAATGAGGAGTTAATGAACAGAGGATTCTCCTGGGAAGGGCAGTTGTAGTTCCATCCAGGCAGTGTGAGCTGTGTTAGAGACTACCTGCTGATAATCTGAATGCAGTATAAAACATGAGGTCTTGCACTTTTAGTTCAAGGGTGTAGATGGTTTAAGCTACAGGCACCTGAGCTCCAATTGCTCATTACTGTGCTTCTAACAATAGTAACTCCACTCCTGCCTCAGCTTATCTGCTGTTAAAACCCTAATGTTCTCTCTAGATACAACAACTCCAGTGCTCTCCTGGATGGGCTCCTATCTTCCACTCTGTATCAACTTGAGCTCATCCGAAACTCTGTTGCTTCACCTGCATCAAATCCTGATCACTCATCACCCCTTTGCTTGCTGACTGACATTGGCTCCTGGTTGGGCATTGCCTCAATTAAAAAAAATTCTGATCCCTGTTTTGAGATCCTACATGGTCTCGCCCTTCCCTATCTCTGTAACCTTCTCCAGTCCTACAAATGTAGTTAACCCTTTGAAATAGCTGTCAAATTTGGCCTTTAGTGCATCCCTGATTTTAATCGCTCCGCCATTGATGGTCGTGCCTTCACCTGCCTCAGCTTTAAGCTTTGAAAATTCCTCCCTAATCCTCTCTACCTCTCCCTCCTCCTTTTGAGGCACTCCTTAAAACTTAACCCTTTGACCAAGCTTTTGGTCACCTGTCCTAATAGCCCCTGACATGGCTCGGTGTCAAATTTTGTTTGATAACTCCGCTGTAGATCACCTTGGAAGGTTTACTAGTTTAAAGTTGCTATATATAAATGCCAGTTGTTGATAAACAATTTTTTCACTGGGGCCTCGAGGCCGATCCCTCTCATCAGAGACTAAGTTATCAACAAATGTTGGAGATTGTCAGCTTCAAAGAGGTGACTGAGATGGGGTCTTTATAGAGGGATGTATTATGCGAAATGAAATTAATCCTAAGCACAACTTCAAGTTAAACCATGACTGCAGGACAAAATGGCATACTGGGAATAAATGTCAGGACTGATCTCCAAGTCCTAATTCATATAAAGATTCACTTCTGATAGCGTAATTAATATGTGGAATGCTCTCCAACAAGAGTGGGATTGGCAAAACTTCTGCAGTCGCTCAAGGCAGTTGGTTGATCTGTTGAGCCAAGTATTTATAGCATAGAAGGAGGCCATTCAGCCCATCGAGTCCATGCCAGCTCTTCGTGGAGCAATCCAGTCAGCCACACTCCCCTGCTCGATCACTGTAGCCCTGCAAGTTTTATTTCCTTCAAGGGCCTATCCAATTTCCTTTTGAAATCATTGATTGTCTCCACTTCTACCACCCTCCTGGGCAGCCAGTTCCAGTCATTACCACTCACTGCGTAAAAGAACATCTTCCTAATATTTCTCCTGTATCTCTTGCCCAAAACCTTAAATCTGTGTCCCCTAGTCCTTGTACCATCATTAATGGGAACAGTTTTTCCTTGTCTAACTTATCTAAGTCTGTCATAATCTTGTACACCCCTATTAAATTTCCCCTCAATCTCCTTTGCTCCAGGGAGAACAACCCCAGCTTCTCCAACCTAACTGTGCAACTAAAATCCTCCATCCCTGAAACGATTCCAGTAAATCTCCTCTTCACCCTCTCAAGGACCCTCGCATCCTTCCTAAAGTGTGGTGACCAGAACTGGATGCAATACTCGAGTTGGGGTCTAATCAGAGCTTTATAAAGGTTCAGCATAACTTCCCTGCTTTTGTACTCAATGCCTCTATTTATGAAGCTCAAAATCCCATATGCTTTACTAACCATTCTCTCAATATGTCCTGCTGCCTCTAAAGATCGATGCATATGCATCCCAAGGTCCATCTGTCCCTACACACTCTTTAGAACTGTGCTATTAAGTATATATTACCTTATCCTTTTCCTTCTGCCAAAATGTATCACCACATACTTGTCTGCATTAAATTCTATCTGCCACTTGTCTACCCATTCTGCTAGCCTTTCTCACAGTTTGCCAGTCTTCCAAGTTAGGTACCATCGGCAAATTTTGAAATTTTGCTCTGTAATCCAAAATCCTGATAGATAACATCCAGCACTTTGCCTTCATTCCCTTCAACATCTCTGTTACTTCACCAAAAGATTCAGTTAGATTAGTCAAGCATGATCTGCCTTTTACAAATCCATGCTGGCTATCTTTTTTTTTAAGAGATACAGCACTGAAACAGGCCCTTCGGCCCACCGAGTCTGTGCCGACCATCAACCACCCATTTATACTAATCCTACACTAATCCCATATTCCGACCACATCCCCACCTGTCCCTATATTTCCCTACCACCTACCTATACTAGGGGCAATTTATAATGGCCAATTTACCTACCAACCTTAATTAACTCAAACCTCTCTAAGTGTCGGTTAATATTTTTTCTTCTGAGTTTTGTTTCTAAAACCTAACCCCCCCCCCCCCCCCACCATTGATGTAAAACTAACTGGCCTGTAGTTGCTAGAACTGTCCCTGTATGCTTTCTTGTGAATAAGGGTGATACATTTGTCACTCCAATCCTCTGGCACCACCCCCATATCTAGGGAAGATTGGAAGATTCTGGTAATCCCTTCCACTATCTCCACCCCCACTTATTTTAGAACCCTGGAATGCAAGCCATCTGGACCAGGTGTCTTATCTACCCTGAGCACAGCCAGCCTTTCCAGTACCTCCTCCCTCTCAATTTTTACCCAATCCATTGTCTCTACTCTCTCCTCTTCTACTGATATTTTGTCAGATTCCTCTTCCTTAGTAAATAC
The DNA here is from genome assembly GCF_036365525.1 of Heterodontus francisci. Lineage (NCBI taxonomy): Eukaryota > Metazoa > Chordata > Chondrichthyes > Heterodontiformes > Heterodontidae > Heterodontus > Heterodontus francisci. The sequence continues at coordinate 103,510,947 of NC_090384.1, forward strand.
TGATACAAAGTACTCATTAAGTATTCTTGCCTTGACCTGTGCCGAAGGCCACTGTCATCTATGCATATCTTGAGGAAGAAATGTTATTTGCGGCTGTTTTCTTTTATTCATTCTCAGGGTGTGGGTGTCACAGGCCAGGCTGGTGTCTGTTCTCCATCCTTAGTTGGCCTGAAGGTGGTGGTGGGCTGCTTTCTTGAACCCCTAGTCATGGGTTTCATGCAACTGATTGGCTTATAGACAACTTCAGAGGGTAGTTAAGAGTCAAATACGTCAGTGCGGGTCTGGAGTCGCATATAAACCCAGATTGGGCTGATCTGATTGTGATGGGAACATATAGGAACGTAGGAAAAGGAGTAGGCAATTCAGCCCCTCGAACCTGTCCTGCCATTCAATGAGATCATGGCTGATCCATGGCCTAACTCCATATACCTGCCTTTGGCCCATATCTCTTAATGTCTTTGCTTAACAAAAATCTATCTATCTCAGATTTAAAATTGACAACTGTTCTAGCTTCAACTGCTGTTTGTGGGAGAGAGTTCCAAACCTCTACCACCCTTTGCGTGAAGAAGTGCTTCCTAACATCTCTCCAGAATGGCCTGGTCCTAATTTTTAGACTATGCCTCCCTGGTTTTAGAATCTCCAACGCGTGGAAATAGTTTATCTTTAGCCTGTCTTTTCCTGTTAATATCTTGAAGACTTCAATCAGATCACTCCTTAACCTTCTAAATTCTAGCGAAAACAGGCCTAATTTGTGTAATCTCTCCTCGTAACTTAACCCCTGTAGTCCAGGTATCATTCTTGTAAATCTACATTGCACTCCCTCCAAGGCCAATATATCCTTCCTAAGGTGTGGTGCCCAGAACTGCTCACAGTACTCCAAGTGGTGTCTAACCAGGGTTTTGTACAGCTGCAGCATAACCTCTGTGTCTTTATACTCCAATCCTCTAGATATAAAGGCTAGCATTCCATTAGCCTTTTTGATTATTTTCTGCACTTGCTCATGATATTTTAAAGATCTATGTACCTGAACCTCCAAGTCTCTTTGGACATCCACTGTACGTAACCTCTTCCCATTTAGAAAGTACCCTGCTCTATCCTTTTTTGGTCCAAAATGGATAACCTCGCACTTGCCCACATTGAAATCCATCTGCCACAGTTTTGCCCACTCACCTAGTCTGTCAATATCTCTTTGCAATTTTATGCTATTATCTAGACTGTCTACAATGCTGCCTAACTTTGTATCATCAGCAAATTTGGATATATGACTTACTATGCCATCATCCAAGTTGTTAATGAATAATGTGAATAATTGAGACCCCAACACAGATCCCTGTGGGACACCACTAGTCACATCCTGCCAATCGGATTACTTACCCACTATCCCCACTCTCTGTCGCCTCCCACTCAACCAACTTCCTAACCATGTCAATAATTTGCCCTCAACTCCATGGGCTTCTACCTTAGTTAACAGTCTCTTGTGTGGGACTTTATCAAATGCCTTCTGGAAGTCCATATAAATAACATCCATAGACACTCCCCTGTCCACTACCTTAGTCACCTCTTCAAAAAATTCAATGAGATTTGTCAGGCATGACCTTCCCGTCATGAATCCATGCTGGCTGTCCCTGATTAACTGAAATGTTTCCAGGTGTTCAGTCACCCTATCCTTGATCACATACTCCAGCAACTTCCCCACCACAGATGTTAGGCTAACTGGTCTGTAATTTCCTTGGTTTGTGGCCTCAACTCCACTTTCCTGCCTACCCCCGATTGCCCTTAACCTATCAACAACAGCAGGTTTCCTTCCCCTAAGTGAACCAGTTGGATTTTTACTGGTTCCTGTTCCTTTTATTGACACCAGACATTTAGTTCTGATTGTTTTTGAACTGAATTCACGTTCTTAAACTGCCTGTAGAATATTAAGTCTGGCTCAGGATTACTCGTCCAGTAACAAAACCACAGCACTATCATCCCCCATAATGGCTGTACAGTATGTACTGGAAATTGGCAACATTCCACTGCAGGATCAGAGCATGGATTTAGCAGATCCACAGCATTGCAAATTAATGTTCTGCCATAATCCCCACCATTATATGGGTATTCAGCCTTGGCTCAATGGGTGCCAACCTCGCCTGTGAGTTAGGTCGTGAGTTCAAGACCTACTCCAGAGACTTGGGCTTATAATCCAAGTCGCTACTGAGCGAGTGCGGTACTGTTGGAGGTACCTCTTATGGATGTGACGTTAAACCCATCTGCCCCCTCAGATCAAAGAAGAGCAGTGCAGTTCTCCTCTATGTCCTAGCCAAATTTTATCCCTCAAGCAACATCAATAAAAATGCATTATATGGTCATTTATCATATTGTCATTTGTGGGAGCTCGCTGTGCGCAACTTGGGTGCTACATTTCCTACATTATTACATTAACTACACTTCAAAGGTGCTCCACTGGCTGTAAAGTGCTTTGGGAAATCCCGAGGTCATGAAAGGTGCTATAGAAATGCAAGTCTATCATTCTTTTGTTCTCGATTTAATAATTACTTTTTAGCTGGTGCTGAAATTAACGCTATCAGCCAAAACCTGTTACATGGTTAGGATGAACATCAAACAGCATAGATCAAAGCTCTCTAGTTGTGCGCCAAAAAATATTTTGCCTTGTGGTAAACCGTGAAAAAATCCCTGGAAGCCAGTTAAAGTTTGGCCTGGAGAGGGTCTGAGAAGGAAAAAGCTTGGCATTTCTCAAAATGGAAAATGATTCCCTGTGGTGCTATTTCTTCCTGTTTAACCATCGTGAGATACTCTGAGCTACAGTTGTGTGTGCACTAAAGAGAACAAAGAGACGTGAGTTTAAGATGGTCAGAGGAAAATTTCAGACGGAATGTCAGGAAGTCCTTCACATTGAAGAAGAGGATTCAATTCAATGCTACTTCTGTGTCCCTTGTGCTGGTGTCACTTTGTCATGACAAGCTGGGGTTCAGTGGGTAGCACTCGTTCACCTGAGTCAGAAGGTTGTGGGTTCAAATCCCACTCCAGGACTTAAACACAAAAGTCAAGGCTGACATTCTAGTGTAGTACTGAGCAAGTGCTGGAGGCAGCATTTTTTTGTTGAAACGTTAAACCAAAGCCCCTCTGCCCCCTCAGGTGGACGTAAAAGATCGCATCGGAATAATTTTGAAGAGCAGGAGAGTTCTCCCCAGTGTCCCGACCAATATTTATTCCTCAATCCACTTCACAAAAACTAATTATCTAGTCATTTAAGCATTGCTGTTTGTTGGAGCTTGCTGCGCACAAACTGGCTGCTGCATTTCCTGCATAACAACAGTGACCAGACAGAGGCGGTCACCTCTACGTTGGGGAGACAATACGCAAATTGGGTGACCGCTTTGCGGAACACCTCCTCTTAGTCTGTAAGCATAACCCCAAGCTTCCGGTTGCTTCCATTTCAATTCACCACCTTGTTCCCGTGCCCACATTTCAGTCCTTGGCCTGCTGCAGTTTTCTAGTGAACATCAACATAAGCTCAAGGAACAGCATCTCATCTTCCAATTAGTCACTCTACAGCATTTCAGACTCAACATTGAGTTCAACAATTTGAGCATGACTGGCCTTTTTTATTGTTGTGTTGTTTTATTATATTTTAACCATGCGCCTGCCTTAAACTTGGTTTATCATATTTTTAATTTTGGACAGAGCTGTTCATTATTCTGCCATTAACACTCTCTCTGGACAAATGTTTTGTCTTTTACTACAACTATTACCACTCCCTTTGCCTTTTATTCCATGACATCTTTGTCATTTAATCTCTCCTGCCCTGCACCCTATCACAGACCTTCCCTTTTGTTCTTCTTTCCACCCCCACTTCACCACCTGTCTTTCCCCCCCCCCTTTCACTTGCTCAAAGCCTATGTCAGTTCTGATGAAGGGTCACAGACCTGAAACGTTAACTCGGTTTCTCTCTCCACAGATGCTGCCAGACCTGCTGAGTATTTCCAGCACTTTTTTCTATTTTTATTTCAGTTTTCCATCATCCGCAATATTTTGCTTTTATGTGAAGATTAGACCTGGTTTCATCCTGTATTTACCTCTTTGCACCAACATTGAAGCTAGGTTTAGGAATCCTGTCTGGCCATCCATTCTCCACTCTCCCTGACCTGGAGCTCATGCAGACCTCTGCTGCTCCTGTCCTAACTTGCACCCATTCACCCATCATCCACTGTGCTCACTGGGCCTCAAATGCCTCTATTTTAAAATTCTCACCCCCGTATTCAAATCCCTCCATGGCCTCACCCTTCCCTACCTTTATGACCTCTTCCAGCCCTACAACCCACTGAGGTCTCCGCACTCCTCCAATTCTGGCCTGTTGTCCATCTGACCATTCCTCCCCTCCTGCATTGGTGGTCCTACCTTCACCACCTGGATCCCAAGTGCTGGAATTCCCTCCCTAAACCTCTCCACATCTCTCCCCTCCATAAAGACGCTTCTTTAAAATCGACCTCTTTGACGAAGCCTTTGGTCACCTGTCCTAATGTCTTGGCCTTGGTTTCTGGTCAATTTTAGTCTGATTTATGATTTGTGAAACACCTTGTGACATTTTACTGTAGTAAAGGTGCTATATAAATGCAAGTTGCTCTACCTGAAGAGTAGAGAGTTCTCCTTGGATCTGGGATGAGGTTCTTTTCTCAACCAACACTGCTTGATCATCTTAACACTGTGGGATCTTACTGTATGCTTTGCTTGCTTGTATAATAGAAGTCATTGCAGTTCAGAGCAACGTGTGATAAGTTGAAGCACTTTTGTGACATTTCTGAGTGATGGGACAACATGCTTTACAAATATTTGGTTTCAGCTCTGTTGATGTTTTCAAGTGGCTAACGCAGTTTTGCCGAGGAGTTTGACCCTGTTCCTGTCTTTTAAGATTCCACTCTTTGCAATAATTAACAACACACTGAAAATTATATAGCTGTCTGGAAATTATTTGAGAAATTTTCCTTCATGGTGTTGCAGCATGACTAATAGTTTACACCTTCCTGACAAAATAAAACTTAAATGATGTTTGTGATGTGTGCAATCACTGTAATGATTGTCCCACATCTCGTGGTACAATGTACTTTTTAATTGCTCTTGTAACTTTTTCTTTTTCTCCTTGCAAAATGGAACATTGCCCCTTGTAGTCTGAAATTTCAGATTTCACTCCTTTTAATTTAAAAAAAAATCTTTCATGGGATGTGGGCGTCACTGACGAGGCCAGCATTTACTGCTCATCCCTAATTGCCCTTGAGAAGGTGGTGTTGGTGAACCAGATCCACAGCAATGTGGTTGACTCTTACATGCCCTCGAAATGGCCTAGCAAGCCATTCAATTCAAGGGCAATTAGGGATGGGCAATAAATGCTGGCCTGGCCAGCGATGCCCACATCCCATGAAAGAATTAAAAAAAAATCTCATCATCCCAGCATCGGACTGTCAATTAACTCGAGCTTTGGCCTCCTCTATTCTACTCGAGACCATCTACAGTATTGATCACTCCTCTCCCGTGAAAACGGACTTTCCGCCATCAATCCCTAAGCTTTTCTTGTACAATTTGTAATATTACAATAGTTCACTTACCAAAGGAACAAGTAAGATTCACAGGAATCCAAGTAATATCCAAAGAATACATGGGTCTTTATTATAATGTAACTGGAACATTTATTTATTTATATACTTATTTATTTTACTGTTGTGTCTAGGTGAGGAGGGGGTCTCAGGTTCCCCTCTTGCCCCTTCCTCTTATTTGACCGCAAAAGGGTTTATTCCTTTTAAACTGTGGTTGTGTTTACCACCTCCATGAGCGTGTTACCTTTTTCCTTTAACTGAGATCGTGAAAGAACCAATCGGACAGGTTTTCTTGAGTTTAAACAAGAAAGAGATAAGTTTATTATACTTGGCACTCTAACCCGATTTAAAAATACCAAAAAAAAACGCTACACATACACACACGCATTCACATGAGAATTATACACACACGGATAGATAACAAGAGGGAAAATAGATTTGGTGGTTGGATTAAAATCCAGAATAAGTGGGACTTAAATACAGTCTGTAAAGTGGGTGATCCAGTCATTCTCTGCTGAAGCTGTATTCTTGGAGTTCTTGGTTGGTCAAAGTGTATTTTGGCTGGCTTGCTTTGCTCAGGATTTTCCTGAAGGCAGAAGTTGTAGTTGGCTCTATTCCCCTGGTTGTAGGCTGTAGCGGTCTGTAAGCTTGGAGGATCCCCGAGTTGCAGATGGTTTTCACTTGATGTTTTCTGGGGAGAAAGAGAGAGAAAGACAAGGGAGCAGCAGCCTTCTGTGCTGCTGTCCACGGAGCTAAACCCACAACTCCCTGGTCATGTGTGATGTGACATCACTTCCTCCAGTGACCTTCATTTAGTATCTTCAGGTGGTCCCACGTCCCACAACACTATTGTGGAGAGGTGATGAGGAGACTGTCTTCTCTTCTCCTCAAACTGCCACAGTTCTCTTGGCATTGAGTAAAGCCACCACGCCAGTTCCAATTCCAAAGGAGTTGGAGAGGAATTTACCCAGAGTACTTTTTTCCCTTACTACAACAACAGCAACTTGCATTTATATAGCATCTTTAATGTAATCCCACGGTGCTTTACAGGAGCATATTAAATTAAATTTGGCATAGAAGGAGATATTAGGACAGGTGACCAAAAACGTGATCAAAGAGAGAGGTTTTAAGGAGTGTCTTAAAGGAGGAGAGAGAGGTAGAGAGGTTCAGGGACGGAATTCCAGAGTTTAGGGCTGAGCCAACTGAAAGCGTGGCCACCAATGTTGGAGTGATTAAAATCGGGGATGCGCAAGAGGCCAGAATTATATGAACGTAGAGATCTCGGAGGGTTGTAGGGCTAGAAGAGGTTACAGAAAGTGGGAGTCATGAGGCCATGGAGGGATTGAAATGAGGATGAGAATTTTAAAATTGAGGGAGCCAATAAAGGGCAGAGAGCACAGGGATGATGGGTGAACATGACCTGCTGCAAATTAGGTGCTTTTCTTTTTGTTGCCTCTCCCAGCAATGACCTGGCTGGAGGTTTGGAAATGTCTAGTCACGATGCTGCAGCCATCATGAGTGTGGGGCAGCCTTGTTGGCCTTTCCCTGTTGTTTTCATGTGGGACGTCTCTAGCTTTAAGCAAAGTTCCTAACGGTCTTTGTTTTTAAAGTGCCCTCTTCTCCAGAAAGCTTTTGTTACTTTACCCAATTGGACCTCCTTCATGTGGAACCCCAGACTGTGTTTGCAGCTCGTTTGATCATAGAGGCAGAACAGAAGATTTACAGCCTGTCCATTCCCACCATCCACACACATACCTCACTGTGGTATCACTGCCTAGTGCTCTGGAATATCACCAACCTCATCTCACCTAACTCAGCACATATATGGATAAAGCATAACGCCACCACTGTCTGTAACTTATGTTACCAAAGGATTGGAGTATAAGAGCAAAGAGGCTTCTCCTGGAGTACTGTGTACAGTTTTGATCTCGTAACGTAAGGAAGGACACACTTGTCTTAGAGGGAGTGCAATGAAGGTTCACCAGACTGGTTCCTGGAATGAGGGGATTGTCCTATGAGGAGAGATTGAGTTGACTAGGCCTGTATTCCCTGGAGTTTAGAAGAATGAGAGGTGATCTCATGGAAACATAAAATTCATAAGGGTAGATGCTGAGAAAATATTTCCACTGTTTGGGGAATCTAGAACACAGGGTCACAGTCTCAGAATAAGGGGTCGGCCATTTAGGCCTGAGAATTCTCTACCCCAGAGAACTGTGGATGCTTAGTCATTGAGTATATTCAAGACAGAGGTCGATAGATTTTTGGACACTAAGGGACTCCAGGGATATGGGGATAGTGCGGGAAGGTGGAGTTGAAGGAGAAGATCAGTCTTAATGTTATTGAATGGTGGAGCAGGCTCGAAGGGCCGTATGGCCTATTCCAGCTCCTATTTTTTATATAAGGCCCAGTTGGGCAGTGCATTTAACACGAGCTCTCGGGGGCAGTTTAACCACAAGGTAAATAAAACACACTCAAATGTTCAGCGCCTTTCCTGTCCTCGGATGTCCCAAAGTGCTTTGCAGCCCACTAATTACTATTGGCGTATAATCAGTGTTGGGTAAATGTGGCACTCCATTTGTAAACAGCAAGGTTCCACAAACAATAAATGATATGAATGACCAGTTAATTTGTGATTTGCTGGTATAATTTTAAGAATGAATTTTGGCCAGGCACCAAGAGAATTTTTTGCACTGCTTGGGATCTTTGTAACCAATCAAACAGGCTTGGGTCTTGGTCTAACGTTTCAACCAAAAAACAACACCTCTGACAGTGCAGCACTCCCCCAGTACTGCACTGAAGTGTCGACCTTGATTTTTGGTGCTCAAGTCCTGGAGTAGGAAGTGAACCGGCAAACCTTCTGCCTCGGGCGAAAGAGAGGTCTACCAACTGAGCCAAGTGGGCACTGAAGATGGAGTTTGACTTGAAAGTTACAATCCATGAGCTATTGAAGCCTCACCTGTACTGAAGCATTCCAAGTTGATTACAACTTTCTTTGCTTCATACTGAGCCATGTAACTGGGTGTAGATATAAATGATTTTGTTGAAGATAAATATAGGAACAAGTACCTAGAACAGATGACCTCCAAAAGCCTAATGTACATTCTAGCTACCCTGGTTAACTGTGCAATATGTTGTTGCCACTATATAGCATTGGCAAAATTGGTTGTGTAATGTTAGATAATTTCCCACAAGTATTTCTTACAGTGGCCTTACCTAAACCTGGAACTTCAGTTGTAAATTTCACCTGGTCCCAAGGATTTATGCACCAATTCCATGGAGTGTGAAAGCGATGCGATATGGGAGTTGCCATTGCCAACTGGCTCCTACAACAACAACTTCACTGAATAGCTACAGTGCAGAAAGCAGCCATTCGGCCCATCATGTCTGCGCTGGCTCTCCAAAAGAGCAATTCCCTCAGTTCCATTTGCCTGCCTTCTCCCAATAACCCTCCATTCATAGTGCACGTGTAACACCGTAAACATCGTTAAACATCCCAAAGGCATTTGACAGGAGCATTATCAGGCAAAATTTGATGCCGAGGCACATAACGAGAGATTAAAAGAGATGACCAACAGCTTGATCAGAGGTAGGTTTTAAGGAGCCTCTTAAAGGAGGAGAACTGGGCCAACTTTTACCAAGACAACTGTGAGGCATGTGTTTTTGGAGGATGAGGTTGAAACACCTGTTAGTGTATCCATTCATCACAAAGCAACATCCCTTCTCCTTGATTATTTGAAGTTCCACCACCTTAAAAATTTAGTTTTTCTCAGTTCTTACTTTCAATATGTATCTTTCACATTTTCTCACATTGAACTGAATCTACCACCTTTCTATCCTTTATCATGGTTTGCAATTCAGTGGCATATTTTTTCAAAGAAAAAAGCTTGCGCATTGTGATATATTAAGATGTGCATTTTTTTAAGGAAAAGCTTGCCAAAGAGAGGTTGCCTTCCCACAATGAAGTCTTTTAGCAGAGAAGGTAAAAATATTTAATAGAGGTGTTCAAAACCAAGAGAGGTTTTGATGGGGAGAAACTGTTTGCACTGGTTAGAGGGTCAGTAAGCAGAGGGCAGAGATTTAAGCTAATTGGCAAAAGAATTTGTTTTTTTACTCAGCAAGTTATGATCTAGAATGCGTGACCGAAAGGGCAGTGGAAACAGATTCCTTAATAACTTTCAAAAGGGAATGGCATAAATAATTGAAAAGAAAACGAATGCAGGACTATGGGGAAAGAGCAAGAGGGGTGGGACTGGCATGATGGGCCAAATGGCCTCCGATACTGTAGAATTCTATGCTGCATTGTAGATTGATAGACTGACGATGCGAAATAAATAATTTCTCCCAGGATGCAAACAGTAAGCAATTCATTAGCCATGTTTTGTCATTCAGAATTCATACCATTGTGTTGGTAAACTGTCTTGATTTCTGTTGGAGTGATGGTGAGAGAGAGACTGCTCAAAATCAGAATGCAGGCTCGAAGGGTTAGCTGGGCAGCAGATGATTGTACAGGAAGCAAGCAATTGTCTTGGGGTGAAGGTAATGAACTGAGATTGTGGCATTGCATTGAGTTCGATGACTCACCAAAGTGGGTCAGCATTCCTGCGTTCTTTGTTACAGCATTGATTTTTCTTTTTCTAACATTTTTACAAGGATAATTTACCAGACCTGAAATGCTCTAACCTATCACGAAATACTGAGCAGGTTGAGGCTCTTTTCTCTAGAAAAAAGGAGGCTGAGGGGTGACCTGATTGAGGACTTTAAGATTATGAAAGGGTAAACATAGAGAAGATGTTTCCATTTGTGGGCAAGACCGAAACTAGGAGTCATAAATATAAGATAATCACTAACAAATCCAATTGGGAATTCAGGAGAATAAAAGCAAAATACTGCGGATGCTGGAAATCTGAAATAAAAACAAGAAATGCTGGAACCACTCAGCAGGTCTGGCAGCATCTGTGAAAAGAGAAGCAGAGTTAACGTTTCGGGTAATGCTGCCAGACCTGCTGAATGGTTCCAGCATTTCTTGTTTTTATTTGGGAATTCAGGAGAACCTTCTTTACCCAGAGAGTGGTGAGAATGTTGAACTCGCTACCACAGGGAGTTCTTCTTTTTCTCTTTGGCCTCCTTGTCTCGGGAGACAATGGGTCAGCGCCTGGAGGTGGTCAGTGGTTTGTGGAGCAGCGCCTGGAGTGGCTATAAAGGCCAATTCTAGAGTGACAGGCTCCTCCACAGGTGCTGCAGAAAAAATTGGTTGTCGGGGCTGTTACAGTTGGCTCTCCCCTTGCGCTTCTGTCTTTTTTCCTGCCAACTGCTAAGTCTCTTCGACTCGCCACTCTTTAGCCCTGCCTTTATGGCTGTCCGCCAGCTCTGGCGATCGCTGGCAACTGACTTCCACGACTTGTGATCAATGTTACAGGACTTCATGTCGCGTTTGCAGACGTTTTTAAAGCGGAGACATGGACAGCCGGTGGGTCTGATACCAGTGGTGAGCTCGCTGTACTATGTGTCCTTGGGGATCCTGCCATCTTCTATGTGGCTCACATGGCCAAGCCATCTCAAGCGCCGCTGGCTCAGTAGTGTGTATAAGCTGGGAATGTTGGCTGCCTCGAGGACTTCTGTGTTGGGGATACGGTCCTGCCACCTGATACCAAGGATTCTCCGGAGGCAGCGAAGATGGAATGAATTGAGACGTCACTCTTGGCTGACATACGTTGTCCAGGCCTTGCTACCACAGGGAGTAGTTGAGGTGAATAATATAGATGCATTTAAGGGGAAGCTGGATAAACACATGAGGGCGAAAGGAATAGAAGGATATGCAGGGGGTGGGAGGAGGCTGAATGACCTATTTCTGTGCTGTAAATTCTATGTAATACTCAGTAAATACGTGGACAGAAGTTGCACCGATTTTTCTATTGAGCAGTTCTTCTCAATTCCATTGGCCTTTGTGTTTTACTTACTGTGGAGTAAAGCAGCGTAGGTTTTAAACCAAACGGAGTACACATGAGTTAGCCATGGATATCCAGTCCAGACCACCAGGGCCATGAACGCGTCTTTTAAACTGAGGCCCTGTCTCTGTGCTCAGGTTAAACCATTCAAACAACAGGAAGTTCGATTACTATCCTGAGGCCAAAACTCCTCCCTCAACTGACATGACCAAAAATAAACCAGATTAACTGGTCTTCATCCCTATTTGCTGTTTCTGGAACCTTGATGTATGCAGTTGATTTGCTGTACCTGCCTATGCAACAGTGACTGCTCTTAAATATAACGTCAGTTAATGGGTTGCAAAGCACTCTGAAATGTCCTGAGCTGATGAGGTGCTTTACAAATGCAAGTTTGTTCTTTTGTTTGCAAATATCGATTGGTAATGAATATGGATAGAGGCCAATAACTTCTGCACTTGCTCTGAAAGTGATTGTTGGATGTTTCTTTAGTGTACGTAAAATGCTTAACGATCAGATTAAGGCAGTGACTGGGTCCAGAAACCAGTCTGTCACTCTCTTCTACATAAAGAAACAAAAGTATGAGTTGTAAACTCGGAAAAGAATGGTGATCTGATGTGCAAGACACTCAGCACATTCACCAATGCCAACCCCCACCACCCCCCCCCCCCCCAATCTGTGATATGCAGCTGCCTTGTGTCGATGTACAAGAACAGCCCAAGGGAAAGGAAAAGGGGAGAGAAATGTGTTGTGAGTATATATATATATATATTTATAATTAATCTAACATTGCAAGGTAAAGGCGACATACGTGAAACAAAGGCTTGTGGATTTTTTTTTTAATGAATGCCTCTGTCATTTTGTGGACTGTGTTGTTTAACAGCAGCTGTCGGGAAGCTGGTCCTTAGCCAGGTTTGGGAGTGAGCGGGCAGGCCACATTCTTTCGAGTTCACATGTAAATCACTGATATAGTATGACAGCGAGTCACTGTCTGTCGAAGTGTAGACACAAGGCATGGTTCTCATCCTGCACAGCTGGGAAGATTGTGACATCCTTGATTCGAGAATAAGTTTGCTCGATTTGACTTTGGTTGCCTTTTTTATGTGTGAGTACACAAAACTGTTTTTAAATAAGCTGTTCTTACATTCTTATCAATCTTTACCAGCTTTGTACGCTCTGTTCCGAAGGGGCATCACTTTGTGCTTCTGTTGTTCAGTATTCTACACGCCCTTGAATGGTTAGTTGTGACTTAGCAGGGTCCAATTTGGGTTAAAATCGCTACATTAGTCTCGTATCCTCTTAAAAGCCAGCGGGAGAAGGAATTGGGTAATGAGCCATTCAGGACACTGATCTCATTTGCAGAATATGTGGTCTAACTTGTGAATGGGCAACACTTTGTGGAGTGTTTTATTTTGTTAAACAGGGTACACATCAAGATAATATGCAAAATGTTTGGTGTGCAGTCATTAAATTGTGCTCATGCTTTGATGCAGATGAAGCTGCTGCTCTTCACGTTGCAAGCTAAGTCTTCTTCTGGGATTTGAAGCTGAAATATTTTTCCAACCCAATTACTGCAGTCTTGACCACCTCTCTCCATCATAAATATTGACCCAGATCCAATACAACTCATTATGTTCCCTGTTGATCAGAATTTCTCCCTCACACTTTAGCTTGAATATTATTTGCCCTGTAACTTGCTGGCAGTGTGAGTTGATAACAGTGTGGCATTAACCATCTGGGAGCATCTGGGACCTCAGTGAACGATGGGACCAACAGACTATCTTCTTAACCAATGAAACTTAAGAATTGAGAAAGGAACCTAAGAAGGAAATTGGGTAAATTAGGACAGGATTTCCGCCCCCAGATGGGGCAAGTATGAAGGCAGGCGGGTACAAAAATATGTGCTGCCTGCCGGTGTATCGGTTTGCTGGCACGAACCCACCCCAGGCCATTTTCCTGGTAGCCAACTTGGGGGTCAATGGCCTATTAAAGCCTATTGTCAGAATTTTCTAGTCTGCCTCCTAGCCTCTCAAGGCATCGGGGACTCGACCAGCAGCCTGGTGACTGCCTTCTGGCAGTAGACCAGTGGTCAGCACTTCAGCCAGGCTTTGAGGCCCTTCCCACCTGCTTGGTCACACCTGAAAGCCACAAGCCACCCTGTGGAGGGCTTCCCCCTGTAAAATAGTGGCTTGCCTGCTGAGGGGTTTGTTTAATTTAAAAGTTTAAAAAGTTGGAGAGAGGGTGCCTCAAGATGCAGGGATTTTCTCACCCTCTTGCCCTCTCTTCCCACCCCTGCACCATTCTCTCTCTTTTTCGTGCCCTCGCTCTCACATTCTTTCTCTCATATCTGAACTGCAGGCTGCTCCTGCTTCCATGCTTGTTGGTCGCCTTCTGGCCGACCAGCTTTGAGAGCCCGACCACTGTCCATTGAACCCGACCATTGAGTGATGAGCCCAGCCTTTGGCCATTAATTGACCAATTCGGGGAAAATCCATGCCAGGTGACTGTTTCCCCCACACTTTGTGGGGTCGCGACCCCCATTTGAATCCAATGTCGGGGTCCTGACCCAAAATCCAGGCCTTAGAGTCAAATTAGGGATAGAAAGGAAAATAATTCAAAATTTTAAATTGTTAGTTTTTTTGCATCTCAAAGAAAATGTTACTACCTGACCAGGTGAGACTCCACAGTTTAAATTATATCCTTTCTGGGCCAGAAAAGCTGATTGGCATTGCATTAACAGGTATTGCATTGAAAGCGTAAGTACCCTTTTAACAATCACCAGACTTGACTTTCTGCCATGCAATTAATGTGGAAATCTAACAATTTCTTAAAATTACAGAGGTTGAGTGTGCCGATCAGAGGAGTGGTGTAAATTGACCAATGAGATTTGGACATTCACAACTCAGGGTGTATCTCTTCATTTCCCGGTTTGTGCATTAATAACAGAGTGTGCCATTAAACACCCTGTTTTTTGTTTTAGGAAGATTTAGCAAATTAATTAACGCAATTCTTAATGGAGATACTGTGCCAGCAGTTTGAGCAGGAACTCCTCGCTGTTTATTAAAGGGCATTGAGCTTTGTTTTATCTTTCAGAGTTATTAAAAACTTTGCCAGGATTTTAGTACCAAAATGTTTAAGTTCAGGAGCTGTGTGTTTAGCTGTAACCCTAATATATACAGCTCCACATCGACACAAGGAATGAAGTAACTCGCACTTGGAAAGTTAAGTTGAAATTCCTGTTTCTACAATAACCAGAGAAGGAAGCACAATTCTTGTCCCTCAACTTCTTTCTTTGTTCCTGTTAACTCTCTGTATCCAGACATATGTCTGTTGTCTCATCTAATATGGAATCTTAAGCACAGAGGCGGCCATTCAACCCGTCGTGTTTGTGCTGGCTTGTTAAAGACCAAAGCCATTGTTGTTGGAACCTGCCATTACTCCATTCCCTAGCCATTGATTCCATTGGCCTCCCTGACGGTTCTCTGAGATGGAACCAGAGTACTCACAACCTCGGTGTCTTATTTGATCCTGAGCTGAAATTCCAACCGCATATCCTCTCCGTCACAAAGACACCTACGTTCACTGTATTTATTTTTATTTATTTAGAGATACATCACTGAAACGGGCCCTTCGACCCACCGAGTCTGTGCCGACCATCAACCACCCATTTATACTAATCCTACACTAATCCCATATTCCTACCACATCTCCACCTGTCCCTATATTTCCCTACCACCTACCTATACTAGGGGCAATTTATAATGGCCAATTTACCTATCAACCTGCAAGTCTTTTGGCTGTGGGAGGAAACCGGAGCACCCGGCGAAAACCCACGCAGACACAGAGAGAACTTGCAAACTCCACACAGGCAGTACCCAGAATTGAACCCGGGTCGCTGGAGCTGTGAGGCTGCGGTGCTAACCACTGCGCCACTGTGCCGCCACTTCTGCAACATCACCTGTCTCTACTCCTGCCTCAGCTCATCTGCTGCTGAAACTCTTATAGATGCTTTCTACCCCTAGGCTTGACTATTCCAACGTACTCCTGGCTCGCCTCCCTTCTTCCAACATCAATAAACTTGAGCTCATCTGCCCGTAACTTAACCTATACCAAGTCCGATTCATCCAACACCCCTGTGCTTGCTGATCTACTTTGGCTCCCAGTTGAGTAACAACTCAGTTTTAGAATTCCCATCCTTACTTTCAAATCCCTCCATGATATTGCCCCTCCCTATCTCTGTAAGCTCCTCTAGCCTCATAATGCTCTGCGATCTCTGCACACCTCCAATTCTGGCCTCTTGTACTTCCCTGATTTTAATCGCTCCTCCATTGATGGCCATGCCTTCAGCTGCCTGGGCTCTAAGCTCTGGAATTCCCATCCCAAACCCATCTGCCTCACCTCCTTTAAGACCAAGCTTTTGGTCACCTGTCCTAATATCTCCTCATGTGACATGGTGTTAAATTTTGCTTGATAACCCTGCTGTGAAATGCTTCGGGGCGTTTTACTACGTTAAAGGTGTTATATAAATGCAAGTTTGTGTTTCAACAAGGGTTCGTGATAGAGAATTCCAGATTCTAACCACCTTCTGTAAACTAATGGAATTGTGCCAGAGAGAGTGGTCATAGAGTCACAGGTGAAACCTTTTTTTTTATTCATTCATGGGATGTGGGCGTCACTGGCCAGGCCAGCATTTATTGCCCATCCCTAATTGCCCTTGAGAAGGTGGTGGTGAGCTGCCTTCTTGAACAGCTGCAGTCCATTTGGGGTAGGTACACCCACAATGCTGTTAGGAAGGGAGTTCCAGGATTTTGACCCTGCAGCAGTGAAGGAACAGCGATGTAGTTCCAAGTCAGGATGGTGTGTGACTTGGAGGGGAACTTGCAGGTGGTGGTGTTCCCATGTATTTGCTGCCCTTGCCCTTCTGGGTGGTAGAGGTCGCGGGTTTGGAAGATGTTGTCTAAGGAGCCTTGGTGCATTGCTGCAGTGCATCTTGTAGATGGTACACACTGCTGCCACTGTGCGTCGGTGGGGGAGGGAGTGAATGTTTGTAGATGGGGGGCCAATCAAGCGGGCTGCTTTGTCCTGGATGGTGTCGAGCTTCTTGAGTGTTGTTGGAGCTGCACCCATCCAGGCAAGTGAAGAGTATTCCATCACACTCCTGACTTGTGCTTTGTAGATGGTGGACAGGCTTTGGGGAGTCAGGAGGTGAGTTACTCGCCTCAGGATTCCTAGCCTGTCAACGCATAAAACAATATTTAACTATTGAAAGCGATTGCATCTTGCATGCTTCAGTGCATTTGTGTACACTGAAAATGGTTATAAAACAAGAAATTATTTGCATTTATAAAGTGCCTTTTCCAACCATGGGGTGTCCCAAAATGCTTCACAGCTGCCTTCACCACCACCTTCTCAAGGCAATTAGGAATGGGCAGCAAATGCTTGCCTAGCTAGCAAAGCCCACATCCCGTGAATGAAAAAAAATGTAATTGCTGCTGTAATTTAGGAAAAGTAGCAACCAATTTGTGCACCGAAGCTCCCCCAAATAGCAATGAGATATTTGACCAGGTAAATTGCTTTTAGATGTTTTGAGGGATAAATATTGGCCAGGACATCAGAGAGGACTCCACTGCTCTTCACAATTGCAAGATATTAAGGGGAACAAATAGGGTAGATAGAGAAAAACACTTTTTATCGGTTGGGGGGAGTCTAGGATCAGGGGGCACAGTCTAAAAGTTAAAGCTGGACCTTTTTAATGAGCGAAATTAGGAGACATTTCTATGCAAGTAGAAGTTTGGAGACTCTTCCACAAATGGCATTGTACTAGATTAATTTTAATTTTAAATCTTGAGATTAGTAGATTTTTGTTAACCAATGATATTAAGGGATATGGGGTAAAGGCAGGTACAGAGTCAGTTTGCAGATCAATCATGATCTCATTGAATGGCAGAAAATTCTTGAAGGACTAAGTGACCTCCTCCTGTTTCTATGTTCTTTGTGGGCATGGGATATTTTACAGAGGTAAGACAGGGCCTCGGTTTAATGTCTCAACTGAAAGACTGCTCCCTTAGCACTGCACTGGAATGCCAGCCTGGATTTTGTGCTCAAGCCTTTGTAGTGGGACCTTTTGTGAAGCAACCAGGTTGAATAAGTCCTGCCTTTCCTTGCACCACTAGAACTCATGATGTTGCATCTGCCTGCATGCTTCTGGAGATTCATGGATATGTTTTGGCAGTAGGAAGTCCAGCAGTAGCCTTTACTTACTGGTGTTCATCATTTTACTTTCCAGTTTACGTCCTGAGGGCATTAAGAGCCAACTATATGGCGTAGGACTGGAGTCACGTGTAGGCTAAGCCAGGAAGGAGGAGTAAAAGATTCCCTGCCCTTAAAGACATTCGCAAATCTCATGGGCGTTTGTTTAATTGGTCAATTGGAAATTGATTTTACAATTTAGCACAAAGCTACCTTAACTCATTGACAAAATGTATAGATTCATCAGACAGCTTGTGTGCTAAATACATGCACCGATTTCAATCTTAATTGTGCTGTGTGATTAAGTGCACTTTCTGAATCATTAAATGGATGCATTTTTAAAAATCAGTCAGTGCTTGAATTATATAGTTGAGTCGGTAACTTTAAAAAATAGCCAACTGGAAGTGATGCACAGCTGAACACTACATATTGATCCAAGAGCAAAATATTCCATTACCCTTAACTTCTGCGTCAACATCTGAATGTTATTCATCTAATCGTTGTATTAACAGTACCGTTTATGGGTATTTAAGTGATTAACTGTGGAACTTTGAAAGCTTTGGAGACTGTTTGGACTTCATACCTTGATCTATTTCCAAGTACGTCAACAGTTTCAGTATTAACTTTTGACACTTGCACTCTGGGAGTGTGCAGTATGTGACGAGTGACACTGGTCCTACAACCCTCTGAGATCTCTCTGCTCCTCCAGTTCTGGTCTCTTGCACATCACCAATTTTAATCACTTCACCATTGTTGACTGTGTCTTCTGCTGCTGAGGTCCAAAGCTCTGGAATTCCCTTCCCAAACTTCTCTCCCTTCTCCTTCAAGACGCTTCTGAAAACCGATCTCTTTCCTGTCCTAGTATCTCCTTATGTGGCTCGGTGTTGAATTTTGTTTGATAACATTCCTGTGAAGCACCTTGGGAGATTTTACTGCATTAGAAGGTGCTATATAAATGCAAGCTGTTGTGCATACTGGGAGGCGAGAGTCAAGCAATGGGAATTTATTGGAAGCCCATATCCCAAGAATGAATTGAGGGAAAAAAAAAGACACAACGCAATCAACTTTTTTTATTCAAGAAATTCAAGTGTGCATTTGTGTGGAGTTTGCCTTTTGGAGGGTGACAACTTGAAAGATCCCTTCGATATCTGATCCAGGAACCTGGTTTTGTAATTCTCTACTTCCATTTGGTTGTATTATAAGTACTGAAACCAAATGTAATCTTATAACTGGTAAACCCATTTTTCAGTAAAACTAATTTTGCATTAATTATTACAACATCAAACTATAAACTCCTCAAGCAAATCATGTCGTCATTACGCAGTGGTTATCACCGCAGCCTCACAGCTCCAGCGACCCGGGTTCGATTCTGGGTACTGCCTGTGCGGAGTTTGCAAGTTCTCCCTGTGACCGCATGAGTTTTCGCCGGGTGCTCCGGTTTCCTCCCACAGCCAAAGTCTTGCAGGTTGATGGGTAAATTGGCCATTATAAATTGCCCCTAGTATAGGTAGGTGGTAGGGGAATTGAGGGAAGGTGGGGATGTGAGAAGGTAATGGGATTAATGTAGGATTAGTATAAATGGGTGGTTGATGGTCAGCACAGACTTGGTGGGCCGAAGGGCCTGTTTCAGTGCTGTATCTCTCTTTATTTGTTTATTTAATCATGCAGAACAGAAGGAGACCATTTGGTCCATCATACCTGTGCCAGCTCTTTCAAAGAGCTAAAATTAGTCCCACTCCCCCCTGCTCTTTCCCCAATAGCCTTGCAAATTTTTCCCTTCAAGTTTTTATCGAATTCCCTTTTTTGAAAGTTACTATTGAATCTGCTTCCACCGCTCTTTCAGGAATGCATTCCAAATCATCATAACTCGCTGTTTTAAAAAAAAAAGACCCAAAACAGTTGATGATTTTGAACACTTTTATTAAATCTCCCCTTAACATTCTTTGCTCTAAGGAGAACAACCCAGCTTCTCCAATCTCTGCACATAATAGATGTCTCTCAGCCCTGATACCATTCTAGTACATCTCCGCACTCTCCTAAAGTGCGATACCCAGAATTAAACACACTATTGCAGCTGAAGTCTAACCAGTGATTTATTAAGATTTAGTGTAACGTCCTTGCTTTTGTGCTCTATTCCACTGTTCCTGCATTCCCTTTGTCTGAGTAAATGAACAGTACTAGGACTTTGTAGTGCCTTTTCGATACGTTAACTTTTTACCCTCCGTGTTAACTGTTACTTTGGAGTTGTATACAGACTTCGGACAACGTATGTACTGCTCTGCTAAGGGGAAAGTTTTTTCCATGGTCACCCTAACCCCCAGACATGATTAGATTTGCATATGAGCAATGATGGATAGTAAAAGACCCTCTACTGCATGCAGCCTGTCTCCCCCACAACTATGATGCCCTGTGGATTGCAATATACACGCACTTCACTCCACCCAAAAAGTCATCTTATGGGAGAGGTGCAAAAATTTGGGGAGAAAATCTGAGAAATTCCTCTGTAGCCCCTTTCGGCAATCAAAACTGGCCCAGGAGGTCACTCTGACCCTGAGTTCCCTGCAGTACCTCCCCTCTTGTTTGAGGTGATGCCCAACTCAGATATCGGCCCAGCTCTCATCTGAAAGAATTCAGCGAATGGGCGTGAGCTGGCAGCCTGCTCCGGAGATCCGATGTTCTCTGGGAAAAGAACCACCTCCTGACATCTAACCTATATTTGGTCCTAGCACAACTTAATATTGTGACCCCTAGTCCTCTCTAAACTAATTAATTGGAACACAATTTACTTTGAGAAGTTTTACCAGACTTCAGGGCTCCTAACGATCTTGGAACACCTCACGTCCTAAATAAACGTGGACTAAAAATCTGCTAAACATTCCCCATTTTTGTCGAATTCATTTTAAAAAATCTGGTACTCAGTAAAATGATGTGATTTTTCTGGAGGTATTTTAATCGAATATTTGAGGGGCACACGATCACAAAGGAATTGTAGACACTGCAATCCTGCCTGCTTACAAAGTGTAATTAAAATAAAATGTTTGCATTACCTTTATCAACAGTACCCCACCAACAGCCCAAACTTCTTATGTTGAAAATCTTTATCAATTATAATTGTTTCAACAATCTCCTCCTTGTATTCTTAATCGTTCTGTCCTTGCAAACTATCACCCCATCTCCAACCTCACTTTCCTCTCAAGTCCTTGAATGTGTTGCCTCCCAAATTTCTGCCCAATTTCCTCAAAACTCCAAGTTTGAATCACCACTTTACAAGCATCACCAGCAAGACTTCAAAAGGCCAACATACCATTTGCCTTCCTAATTACTTGCTGCACCTGCATGCTTAACTTGCTGCGTTCCTTGAACAACCACACCCAAGTCTCTCTGAACATCAACACTTACAAGTTTCACACCTTTTTAAAAAAAAAATTTGCTTTTCGGCTCTTGCGACCAAAGTAAGTAACTTCACGCTTTCCTACATTATACTGTATCCGCCATCTTGTTGCCTATTCACTTAACCTGTCTAAATCTCTTTGCAACCTTCCTGTGTCCTCCCCACAGCTTACCTTTCCACCAACCTTTGTATCATCGGCAAACTTAGATCTGTCTCTTCATCGAAGTCATTAATATAGATTGTAAATAGCTGAGGTCTCAGCACTGATACTTGCGGCACTCCATTATTTACTGTCTGCCAACTTGAAAATGCCCCGTTTATGCTCACTCTCTGCTTCCTGTCTGTTAACCAATTCTCAATCCATGCTAATATATTACCCCCAACGCCATGACCCCCTATCTTGCCTATTAATCTTTTCAGTGGCACCTTATCGAATGCCTTTTGGAAATATTTCATTAAAGATGCTATATAAATACAAATTGTTGTTCTTAGTAACTTTAGTTCTGCTTTTGTCTTTCTATTTTTGTTACAGAGGGAATCCTCTTGGGGCTAATTAAATAAACCATTGCTGGTCAATATGGCATCGGATGCGAGTCACATGCTTGAAGCAGCCCTGGAGCAAATGGATGACATCATAGCAGGTAAGCAGCTGATTAAAGGTAAAGGATGGACTGAAGAAAGAACTAGGATTTTCATAGTTGTCACAACCTCAGGACATCCCAAAGCACTTTACAGACAATTAAATACTTTTGAAGTGTAATCACTGTTGTAATTCAGGAAACATAGCAGCCAATTTGTGCACAGCAAGCTCCAACAAACAGCAGTGCGATAATGGCCAGATGATCTGTTATGGTGTGTACTAGGAAATAAATGCTGACCAGGAGATCGCCCCTGCTCTTCAAATAGTACACTGGATCTTTTCAATCTGGCTGAGAAGACAGAAAGGGCCTTGGTTTGTTAACACATTCATCATAACCTCTATGCCTCTCTCTCCTCCTTTAAGAAGCTCCTCTTTAACCAAGTTTTTTGGTCACCTGTCCCAATATCTCCTTATGTGTCTCGGCCAAAATTTGTTTGATAATCGCTCCTTTGAAGCACCTTGGGACGCTTTACTACATAAAGATGCGATGTAAATGCAAGTTGTTTGACAGGTTGTCAAACATCAGGGTAGGTAGGTTTTGAGGAGTGTCTTAAAGGAGCAGTAGAGAGGTTTAGGGAGGGAATGTTAGAGCTTGGAGTCTGGATGGCTGAAGGCATGGCCGCCAAAGATGAAGCGAATGGAAGTCGGGGGGAGGGGGGTGCAAATGGTTAGAATCTGAGGAGCACAGAGTTCAGAGGATTGTGAAGCTAACATCTGAGTGGGTCATGTTTGCATTGGCATGTTTTTGCTTATAAAGCCCATGTAAATAGTGTGCATAGAAGGTCAGATCATGGGCCTAGTGTGACCTCAGATACCATGGCAATAATTGTTCATCTGTGCTGAATGGACTAAAATGTTGTTGGGGGTGCAGGGTGGGAGAGGTTTCTGTGCACTTACCGTGAATCCCGTTTAAAGTGTGTGTTTTCCAGTTGTTCCGATTGCTGTATTTGATGTCTCACTAACGTTATTTCTGTGTCTCAATACTTTTCTACATTGTTTTATGTTGGGTAGCAGGCACTCGCCTTTTAGAAGATAGGGGGAGGGGTGACGAGGATCCCTGGGAGTGTGTCAATATTTGCTGGAGTTTCCTACAGAGAAGAAGTTAGAAAATTTTGTCTTTAACTGTAGCATTTCCCTGATTTACATGACACAAATATTTCATTGATGATTTTGGCAAGACACAGTATTCTATAATTCAAAGATATTCTATGTCTTTTTGAAAACAGACATAAGATCTGGTTCCTTGGGCAAACTGCCTCTTTGCTATTTAGTACATAGTAAATAGGGAGAAACTGTTTCGACTGACAGGAGGAACAGTAACCAGTGGATGCAGGTTTAAGGTAATTGGTGAAAGAATCAGACGGGAGATGAGAATTTTTTTTACACAGTTGCTGTGATCTGGAACGCGCTGCCTGGAAGGGGGGTGGAAGCAGATTCAACAGTAAATTTCAAAATGGAATTGGGTAAATACTTGAAGGGAAACATTTACAGGGCTATGGGGAAAGAGCAGTGGGGGAGTGGGACTAATTGGATGGCTCTTCCAAAGAGCTGGCACAGGCACAGTGGGCCGAATGGCCTCCTGTGCTGTATCATTCATTCTATGATTCTGTAAGCATGCAGTTCCCATTGCGTGATCAGTCATATAGATGAGTAGAAAGACACCAGTGTAAAGGCAACAGTGTATTCTGCAATAAATACAGTGTGACTGAAGCACACTCTCGTGCACTCGCTCTCTCGCTCTCTATTGCACTTTCCCTTTGTGAAATATATATTGATGTCATATGTCAGAATACAGTGCATAATGCTGGGCTGAGTATTTGAAGTTGTGCCTGTATAAGTTTACAGACCAAATACAAGCATACCAGAACTTTTATGGGCAGTAAACTATGAAGTCTCCTCAGGCCATACACAATGGGGATCGAAGAAGTAAAGCCATTTAACGCCTCTAGAAGCACCTTCTGCAACACTTTTCTCTTCTCTCAAACCAGTTGCCTCTGTAGTAGTTGAGTAATGACAGGTCTGTGATACATTCTCATTCCAAGTAGAATGCACATTTGAAGGCCATTCGGCCCAGCTGGTCCATGCTGGTGTTTATGTTCCACACAAGCCTCCTCCCGCCCCTCTTTCACCTCACCCTTATCAGCATATCCTTTTATTCCTTTATCCCTCGTGTTTATCTAACTTGCCCTTAAATGCATCTATACGATTCACCTCAACTTCTCCATGGGTTAGTGAGTTCCACATTTTCACCATCCTCTGGGTAAAGGTGTTTCTCCTGAATTCCCGATTGGATTTATTAGGGACTATCTTATATTTATGGACCCTAGTTCTGGTCTCGCCCACAAGTAGAAACATCTTCTCTACGTCTACATAAACCTGAAACTTGAGGTCATCCAAAACTCTGCTGCCTGTGTCTTAACTTGCACCAAGTCCCGTTACCCTATTCCCCCGCATGGTCTCTGGCCTACACTGGCTCCCAGTCAAGCAATGTCTTGATTTTAAAAATTCTCATCCTTGTTTTGAAATCCCTCCCTATCTCTGTAATCTCTTCCAGCCCCACAACCCTCCAAGATCCCTGCACTCATCTAATTCTGGGTCCTGGAACATCCCCAATTTTAATTGCTCCACTATTGGTGGCTGTGCCTCAAGTTATCTGGGACCTAAAGCTCTGGAGTACCCTGCCTTTGTTAAGATACTCCTTAAAACCTACCTCTTTGACCAACCTTTGGTCATCTGACCCAATATGGCTCAGTGTCAGAGCTTATTTTATAATGCTCCTGTGAAGTGGCTTGGAATGTTTTATTCTATTAAAGGTGCTAGGTAAATATATATTGTTGCTGTCTATCCAATCAAGCACCTTCATAATTTTAGAGACCTCTATCAGGTCACCCCTCAGTCTTCCTCGTTTTTTTTAAAAGAGAAAAAAGCCACGACCTGTTCAGTCTTTTCTGTTGAGCATAAACTCTCAGTTCTGGTATCTTCCTTGCTGATCACACACAGACAGTGAAGAGATGCCAAAGGAAGAGTCAGTCTGCTCCATTAGCTGATGCTCAGTGGTAAATTTATGAACTGGGGGGGCGTATTCTCATTTTTGATTGAGGCTCGTGTAATCTGCAAATTGACAACACACGACAGAAAATGAACATTGCCAATTTCCCTCACTGTGACATATGATTCAAAAGGTTCGCGCCCCCCTCTCGGGATATGAGCACGTAATCCAAGGCTGACATTGCCAGTGCAGTACCGAGGGAGTGCTGCAATGCCAAAGTTCCATCTTTCAGTTGAGATGTTAAACTGTGGCCCCGTCTGCCCTCTCAGGAGGTTGTAAACGATCCCATAGCACATTTAGAAGGAGGTCAGGGAGTTCTCCCTGTTGTCCTGGGACCAAAGGCTATCTCTTAACAACGTCACTAAAACTTATCTGGTTATTATCACCTTGCTGTTTGTTGGAGCTTGCTATGTGCAAATTGTCTGCTACGTCCCCAAAATCACAACAGTGATTGCACTTCACAAAATACTTCATTTGGCTGTAAAGCGATTTGGGGCATTCTGAGGTTGTGAAAGGATCAAAGACACAGTTGACTCTGTTAATGCAAAATTGTTTTTGGATTAGAAAAAACTTAAATAGTTCCAGTTCAATTTAAGCAATTTAAATGAAACAGCAAAGTGCATCTTTAGTGAGGAAAAAGATTGGAATTTAACAGATAATTTTGAATTACAGGAATGGAGTGTGTGTTGTCTCTCTCCGTGTGCGGGCGCTGTCTCTCCTCCGCCCATGCTGTTGAGTAATTGTAATGATTCCTGTTCTCTGTTCCTTCTGGTATTGTTCATTTCATTTTCTCTAAAAATTCTGTTGGAGCATTTACTCACGGGATGCGCGACACCCAGGAATTGTCGCATAGTGGTTTTATTACCAGATTAGTAATCTAGAAACCTGGATTAATGATTTAAGGGCATGAGATCAAATCTCACCATGGCAGCTGGCAAATTTAAATTCAGTTAATTTAGTAAATCTGGAATAAAAATCTTGCATCAGTGACGGTGACCACGAAACTACCAGATTGTGATTAAAAACCCATCTGGTTCACTAATGTTCTTTAGGGAAGGATATAGGCCATCTTTATCTGGTCAGGCCTACATGTGACTCCAGACCTAGAGTAATGCAATGGACTCTTAACCACCCTCTGAAGTGGCCTAGCAAGCCACTCAGTTGTCAAGAAAGCTGCTCAACACCACCTTCTCGAAGACAGTTAAGGAGGGGCAAGAAATGCTTGCCTTGGCGGTGATGCCCACTTTTTTTTTTTTGCTCTTTGAAAAAACCTTTCTTTCCTGTTCTTGTACCAGCGATTGGGATTTGTACGTTGGTAACTGCGTTCGCTCCCTTCATCCCTCCCCACTCTCCCAGCTTGGCTTGTATTTTTCTTATGTGAAGTATCTGACCTCTGGCATTGCTCCCTGAAGTCCTGGATGGGATTGAGAAAGTTGTCATGGTTGGGAATGTTGCGTGCTTATTGCTTTGTATCACACTGGGGAGTGAGGGGGGGGGGGGGGGGGTGCATTTCCTTTGACACCGAAAACAAATTTAAGAGCCCATTATAATTTCACAGCAGCAAACCTTCCCCACTGAGCTGAATCAGTGTGCTACCTGTCTTAATTTAAGTTTATGGCAGTGATACTTGCCTCATTATAGAACAGAAAGAAATCAGACTTGCCCTGCAGAAATGCAGGGAAAAATCTATTTTGAAAAAAATTAGCAGCACATTTAAAGGGAGTTGCTGCGTTATGATGAAACATCTGTTAGTTTTAAGATTGCATAGAATTTTGTTCATTCATACTGATATATTTTCCCACAGTTTATTGCTTCATCTTGAGTTTCTGGATCCTTTTTATATCTTCCCCTGAACCAGCCTCTTAACTGCAATCAGGATTTGTTTCCAATCTGGAGACTTTAATGTGACTCCCCCAGGGAAATTGGTGCGTCCGTTTCATCGTTTCACATTTTCGACTCTCTTTCTGCCAAACGACGACAGGTTCTCTTTTTATAACGCATTTACCGCAGTAAAATGTCCCAAGGTGGTTCACAGGAGCATTAGCAAACAAACAAAATCGAGCCACATGAGCTATTGGGACATGTGACCAAAAGCTTGGTCAAAGACGTATGTTTTAAGGAGCATTTAAAGAAGGAAAGTGAGGCAGAGAAGTTTCAGGGAGGGAATTCCAGAGTTTGGAGCCGAGGCACCTGAAGGCACAGCCGCCAGTGGAGGAGCAATTAAAATCTAGCATGCTCAAGAGGCCAGAATTCAAGGAGCACAAATATCTTCAAGGGTTGTAGGGCTGGCTGGGAGAGGTTGCAGAGTTGGGGCAGACTGAGTCCACAGAAAGGTTGAGAATTTTAATTTAAAATCAAGGTCTTGCTTAACCAGGAACCAATGTAGGTCAGCGATTGGTGTGTGAACGGGACCTGGTGAGGGTTAGGACATGAGCAGCAGAGTTTTGGATGAGCTCAAGTTTGCAGAGAGTCAAATGTGGGAGTGCATTGGAATACTCAAATGTAGAGGTGACAAAGGCATGGGCAAGGGTTTCAGCAGCAGTTAAGCTGAGGCAACCATCTTAAATCGTAAAGTTAAACCTCCCAGACTCAACGACCAGTGACCCGCACTTCAATTGCCCATTCAGATTTTGACCAGTGAGTATTGCACTGCTGTTGCACCATGTCGTTTGTCTATATTTTGTGACCGGTGACCACTGTTGACTTTTGTTTCAGTATGTTCCTGTTGTTTCTTGTTTCGAAACCAGTCAAGGGTCAGGGCAGTCTGTGCTTTCACTGAGTGACACACCAGGGTGACAGAAGGAACAGTTCGGCTGGAATCTGTGCTCCTGATTGCTATCCTAGCAACTGCTGTTGGAAAGCAAGCTTGTGAGGTTGGGATCTTGCTCGACTATGGTGCCTTCTCTCTAAGGGTGTGATGACCTCTTTGGCATGGTGCCTTTAGAGGGTGCTGGGGGAATGATGGGAGCAGTCATACTGAAATGAATTTCTTTATTGATTATTGTGAGGTCGTACATTCTGGTAGGAAGGATGATGAGGCCACACGTCACTTGGGGGGGAGAAAAAGTCTAAATGGAGTAAAGGAGCAGAGGGATTGAGTGGTACAGATACACAAATCACCAAAAGTAGTGGCACAGGTCAATAAGGCTATTTTTTTTTAAAAGCAAACCAAGCACTGGGATTCATTGCTAGAGGGATAGATTTATAAATCAGAGAAATTATTTTAAATTTGTATTGAACCTTGGTTAGACAATACTTGCAGTGCTTTGAACAGTTCTGGTCACCATATCAGACAAAGGATATAAAAGCACTGGAGAAGGTGCAAAAAATGATTTATAAGGTTGATAACAGAATTTGGAGGTTATACCAAGCATTAATGCTTCTTTTCTCTAAGTGAGGACTGAGGGGTGACCCGACAGAGGTCTTTAAAATTATGAAGCGGTTTGATAGGATACACCTGGGGAGAAATCTAAAACCAGTGACCATAAATAAGAGAAAGTCATTAATAAATCCAATAGGGAATTCAGGGGAAACTTCTTTACCCAGAGAGTGGTGAGAATGTGGAAATTGCTACCACAGGGAATGTTTGAGGCGAATAGTATAGATACATTTAAGGGGAAGCTGGATAAGCACATGAGGAAGAAAGGAATAAAAGAACATGCTGATGGGGTGAGATAAAGTAGGTTGGGTGGAGGCTGGTGTGAAGCAGAAACACTGGCATGGACTTTGTTTGGCGAATAGCCTATTTTGGAACGGTAAATTCAATGTCATAGAGGGATGCAGCACTGAAACAGGCCCTTCGGCCCACCAAGTCTGTGCCGACCAACAACCACCCATTTATACTAATCCTACATTAATCCCATATTCCCTACCTTCGCTCAATTCTCCTACCACCTACCTACACTAGGGGCAATTTACAATGGCCAATTTACCTATCAAACTGTGGCTTTGGCTGTGGGAGGAAACCGGAGCACCCAACAGAAACCCACGCGGTCACAGGGAGAACTTGCAAACTCCGCGCAGGCAGTACCCAGAACCGAACCCTGGTCACTGGAGCTGTGAGGCTGCGGTGCTAACCAAATGAGCAGTAATTTTTACTGCTTCACCACTCTTCCAAAACCTCTTGCACTTCCTTCTGTTCATTCCTCGCTGCACCTCAATCTGATAAGCCATGTGCTTATTTCCTTCTCTGATTTCTGTGCGCTTAATAGAAGCAATCTCCTGATTCAATTTAATCGTAGCAACTCCTGACAGCATATCTTTGAGTGAGAGGCTAAGCCTGTTGTGCTGATCCACTCTTTTATCTTCATTTTCTCTCTGGGACCTTCCTTGCTGATTTCCCTGAGGTTTCCTCAGTTCCACCAAAGTTTCTTAGACTCTCCTAGTTTGTTTTTGCTTCATTGTTGATTTTCTTCTACGTCCATTGCAAGATCTTCAGGCTTTAAGCAAATGACGACAACACCCCTGCAGTTTACAATGCCTTTAATTTTTTATTCATTCATGGGATGTGGGCTTCGCTGGCAAGTCCAGCAATTATTACCCATCCAGGTGTAACTGAGCAGATAACGCAGCCATTTCAGTCACTTTCAGTAGAACCATGTCCCATCAC
This sequence comes from Heterodontus francisci, assembly GCF_036365525.1. Lineage (NCBI taxonomy): Eukaryota > Metazoa > Chordata > Chondrichthyes > Heterodontiformes > Heterodontidae > Heterodontus > Heterodontus francisci. The sequence goes on from NC_090384.1 coordinate 103,540,418, forward strand.
AGAAATGTGAGCCAAATAGTAGGGGTGGGGGTGAGGGGGCTTGCTAGATAGGAGAGGTGAACAAAACTTGGTCAAAAAGATAAGTTCTAAGGAAAGTCTCCGAGGAGGAGAAGCGGAGTAGTTTAGGTAGGAAATTCAAGACCGTTAGACCCAGATGATGAAAGACATGGTCGTCAGTGATGGGAAAAGGGAACCAGCCCAGATTTACCAGAACAATAACAAAAAGTGCTGGGAAAAAATCAGCAAGTCTGGCAGCATCTGTGGAGAGAGAAGCAAAGTTAATGTTAACTCTGTTTCTCTCTCCACAGGTGCTGCCAGACCTGCTGAGAATTTCCAGTACTTTCTGTTTTTGTTTCAGATTTCCAGCATCTGCAGTATATTGCTTTTATTTTACCAGAACACTACCTGGGCTAAAAGATTTTAAGTTAACGAAGACAGGTTGCATAAACTCGGGGTATAATCTCGAATATCAAAGATTGAGAGGTGATCTAATTGAGGTGTTTAAGATAATTAAAGGAGTTGATAGGGTGTTAGAGGGACAGCACAGAAACAGGCCATTTAGTGTCACCAGTTTGTGCTGGTGTTTGTCCCACATGAGCCTCCTCCCACCCTTCTTCATCTTGCCTAATCAACATAATTCTTATATCTTGTCCCTCATGTACCTATCTAGCTTCATCTTGAGTACATCTATGCCATTTGCCTCAATAATCCTTGTGGTGGCAAATTCTATGTTCTCACCACCACGGGGTAAAAACATTTCTGAAATGAATTGAATTTTTAAAAATTACATTGGATTTTGGGATTTGATGAGAATTTTCTTCACTCAGAAGGTTGTGAATTGTTGTAATTCTCTACCCCAGAGATCTCAGTCATTGAGTATATTTAAGTCTCCAATCAATAGAACTTTGGACCCTAAACTTTGGAAGTTGAATCTGCTGCTCCTCCTCTTCTAGGAGGTCGGGCTCATGGGTTTGGAAGATGCTTTCAAAGAAGCCTTGGTAAGTTGCCGCAGTGCATCTTGTAGACGGTACACACTGTAGCCACTGTGGGCCGGTGGTGGATGGGCTTCGAATCAAGCGGACTGCTTTGGAATAGTTGCTTGAGAGTTCCTGCGTCCTGAATTTGATCAACATTACTTGTAAAAAAAAAAAAACCAGCAACGTTTGATATGCAGAAGATTGAACAACCAATAATATCAATGATGCAGGTTTGAGCTTTCACCCAAAGAGCCATGAAACATGTGCACTGGACCTTTTAATACTTGGTCTCTCCAGGACCTTTGCCCCACTTCTATTACAACGCATTTAAACAAGAGTTCTGCAACCTTTCATTTCCACACAAAGCTTGTAAACCTTGTAATCTTAGACCCAAGGCATTGTAAAGATTCCTTTCACATCAGTCAGTGAGGCTCTCGTGATGGTGCTGAAGCCTTCTGCATTCCAGCAATTCCCTTCAGCATGTGTGAAAGTGTGTTCAAATGATGATTGATCGTAGGGTAGGGAAGAGTTGACCCTCGACTCGCTCAAAATAGAAGGTGATTGATCTAGGTGAAAGTGATCTAGTGACCCAAGGTTGCACTTTGGGAGGGGTGGCTGAACCATTGAGATGGGGTGGATTAGGTCTTTAATGGATAGATTGCAAAGCGCTTCCTTTCCTGAAATGCTCCCACAAATCGTGGCATCAGTGGAACCACACAGTAACTGTGAGCTCTTAACATCAGATTCTTCTGTCACAGGAGTTTCTTCCACTCTGTCTGAGACTGGAAGTGCCAGCAGCCTTGATCAGAACAGCAGCAGCAATCTTATGTTCATAAGCGTGCCTCTAATTTAGAAAAACGGTCTAAAGCTTTTGGAGAGGGCCAAACCAAATTAAAACGGTTAACGAGACAAAGAGGAAATGCTTTGGGTGGGGAAACCCAAAGGTTGGTCGTAGTAATGGGTTTTAAAGAAGGATGTTAAAGGAGGTGAGGGAGAGGGATTCCAGGGCTTGAGGCCTAGATGGCTGAAGACATGGTCGCCATTGGTGTGGCGAAGAGACCGAGAGAGATGGACAAACCGCCAGAGGTAAGGAGATTTGAGGGAAGTCATGGTCAGTGATGAGGGGTAGATCATCGATTTTAAAATGATCACCAGAGTGAGGAGAAAGGTTCTGGAAAATCTCACAATATGGAGTATTGCTGGAGCTACAACAACCTGTATTTGTGTTGTGCCTTTACTTAGTAAAGCATCCCTCTTCACAGTAGCATTATCAAACAAAACTTTGAGTATGGAATGCGTGGGGGGTTGTGACAGGCCATTGGAAAATTAAATTAATGAAAAAGTCAATGAATATTTGAAGCAAAGGTAGATACAGGACTCTGGAGAAATAGGGGCAGTGGGATTCATTATGGATTACTTAGCACAGACACAATAGGCTGAATGGCCTCATTCTGTGCCATAAATATGATTCTAAAATTAATTTTTGTTTTACCCAAAAGCCAGCAACTGAAAAAAAAAAATACATAAATCAGCATTTTACTTAGTTGACAGGGTGCGAAAAAAACATATACTGAATCCTTGTATTTATTAACAGAGGAATAGAGCAAGGAAGTCCTGGTAAACGTTTTATGTATCACTGGTTAGGCCTCAGTTGGAATATTGTGTTCAATTCTGGGCATCACACTTCAGGAAGGATGTCACGGCCTCGGAGAGGGTGCGGAGGAGATTTACTGGAATGCAACCAGGGATGAGGGACTTCAGTTATGTGGAGAGACTGGAGAAGCTGGGATTGATCTCATTGGAGCAGAGAAGGATGGGAGGAGATTTAACAAATGTGTTCAAAATTCTGAAGGGTTTTGATTGAGTAAATAAGGAGAATGTTCCCAGTTGCAGAGGGGTCGGTGAGCAGAGGAAACCGATTTAGATAATTGGCAAAAGCGCCAGAGGGGAAATGAGGGAAAAATGTTTTTTTTTTAAACACAGTGAGTTGTTGTGATCTGGAATGCGCTGCCTGAAAGGGCAGTGGAAGCAGATTCAATAGTAACTTTCAAAAGGGAATTGGATAAATTCTTGAAGGGGGGAAAGGATTCACGGGGAAATGGGGAAAGAGAAGGGGGGAGTGGGACAAGTTGGACAGCTCTTTCAAAGAGCCAGCACAGGGGCATGGGGCTGAATGGCCTCCTGCCTCTCAGATTCTACACTCCGCTACTATTGCATTATGTTCAGCATCATAACGTTGAATGTTTAGGAGACAGGAGAATGAAATGTAGAACAGCCCTACTATCGCAAGCTGAAAGCAATTCACCCCTGAGCTATATAGTGTGGCATTTAATCGAGGCCTGAAAGCTCTTGATGATGAAGGTCAGGAGTTTCAGAATCACAGGATAAATAATGAATTATTGATGTTGTTTGCTGTCATCTGACTGGTTTACAGTGGATCTCCTGGGCAGCCTGTGTCTGTTTTTGAAATGGGTATTTGTGTTAACAATCATGAGACAAATCTTTCAGCAATCTCATTCCAGCTGGCTCACATTCAGGCAGCGAACCAATGTCCCACTTCCATGCACAAGAGTGACACCAAGTGGGCCTGTTCAATAATTACAGCTTTGGTAATTCAGGGGAAAGAATGAACTTGCATTTTTGTAGCACCTTTCACAACCTTGGGATGTCCCAAAGTGCCTTACAGCCAACAAAGTGCTTTTGAAGTGTAGTCAGTGTTGTAGGGAAATGCGACAACCAATTTACTCACAGCAAGATCCCACAAACAGCAATGAGATAAATGATCAGATAATCTGCCAATTGAGGGAGAAATATTGGTCAGGATACCGAAGAGAACTCCCTGCTCTTCTTTGAAATATTGGAAGGGGCAGACGAGGTATTGGTTTAACATCGCACCCAAAAGGCAGCATCTATGACAGTGCAGCTCTCCTTCAGTACTGCTGTTGGAGTGTTAGCCTGGATTTTGCACGCAAGTCTCTGGAGTGGGTCTTGAACCCAGTACCTCCTGACTGCGAGGCCACGGTTGGCTAGGACAAGCATAATGTGATAAAGGTGACTGAAGGACAGACACTTGAAAAGGGAAGGGATCATACTGAGAGGGGCAAATTAGACTCTAATTGGACTGGATATGGTTTGTTGGGGAAGTGGGAAACTGGACAAACTGAAGCTGTGTCCCAACGTATGAAGCAGTTTTCAAAGTTAAAGGCACTATTCAAGTGCAAGTTGTTGTTGAGTTTTCCAAATGTGACTATTAGCAGCCCCAGACAAACCTCCTGCTTAGCTTCTCAGCTGTTCAGTCTCTGTCACCTTGAACTCTGACTGGAGTCACATTCAACCTGACTGTTATCTGTTCAAATACCTTTTCAGAAAGTCTCACTCACCCAGCGCCCTGTCCTCACTGGCTCTCTCCAACCCCAAACACCTCTTTTTTTCCCAACTCTATCTTGTTCAGATCTTCAATTTCAGAGCATGGCTGCCATTTTTTATTTTATTTTTTTAATCATGGGCCTGTCTTAAACTTGTTTTTCATGTTTTTGCTTTTGGACAGGGAGGCCCTTAACACTCTCTCTGGACTAATGTTTGGTCTTTTAATACTGTTACCACTCCCTTTGCATTTGCTCCGTGACAACTTTGTCACTTCATCTCTCCTGCCCTCTACCCTATCACACACCTTCCCTTTTGTTGTA